>NC_140304.1:25602483-26218233 GCF_964211825.1 Aythya ferina
TCGTTCTTTTTTTTTTTTTTTTTTCCTCCCATTTTGATTTTTTTTTTCCTCAATAACTACCAGGACTGAAAACATTCAGTTGTGCTTCATATTTAGCAAAGTGACTTTGCACATCTGTACTGATGCAACAAAACAAACAAAAAAGGTATTTGCCAAGGACAAAACAAAACAAAGAAGGAAATCTTAAAAAAAATAAAATAAAAACAGGTGCAGGGGGTGGGGATTTAAGACATTTATGAAATGAATAATAACCATGTTCTCTTCAGGAGCTCCAGAACAAATCAGCTGGGAGAAGGTTTGAATGCAGTCTTGATATGTTTCAGCAAAGCTAAACCAAATCCCAAAGCCTTTTTAGCTGCACCATCACTAAATGGAGGCTTATGCCACTGTAATTTGGGTTTGAATTGAAGACATGAATGTCAATAGAGTCAAGAGGTTTGGATACAAATGGGGTGGAAAATTTCCCCAGAAGAATAGATTTTACCCTCACAAAATCTGTAAAGCAAGGATTATACAGAAAATGAAGCTACAGAAAACGAAGCTACATTGCCAAGAGCAGGATATTTAAACCCCTCACACAACTTGTCTGTAATTTTATTATTCTTTTAATTTCCTTTTTTTTTTTTTTTTTTTTTTTTTTAATCTCTTTCTCTCCCCCCTGTCCAAACTGTAACCATGAAATAACATTCTGGAAGAAGACATGGTGGGGCCAAATTCTCATCCGCCAAAACACTCTAAGCTCAATTTGAGCTGACAAGGCTCTGAATCAAGTGCTTACCCTTGTAAAGCGACTTTGCCTTGCAACACAGGGCAGTTGGGGTCTCAGGGCCTCTGCCCCAACAGATCCAAAAGCCTTAAGTGAAGAGAAGATGGGGAGGGACAGCTAACCTCCTCTCCCATTGCCTTCCCTTTCCAAGGCTGGTAGTGTCTACAGTTTTCAAACTCGATCAATACATTACCCAGATGCCTGGGTTGCTTGCATGGGGTTTTGAACCTACAGTGTCACGCCACAGATCCCTTTGGGACAGGTGCACAAACAGAGCTAAAACCACCACATGTGATCAGAATTCCTAGCACATTGCTGCAATTAGAAGGGGTTCAAAGACTAGGCTTTTTACAAAGGCTCTGGAAACACTTCTCCACACTTTAAATGCCTCTAAAAACCTTCACCATCTTTTGCTGTAGTTCACCTACTTTAAGCACAGTGACAAGCATCATCCCCCATCTCGGAAGAGCACTATGACATTTCCTGAAATATGCTGGTCAACTCACATGTGAGGGCCACAGGGCAGGAAATTCTTAACACAACTATTGGTGAGGAGAAATCAGCCCATGCAAACCATTTCACAAGAGCATGGCTCAAAGTGAGGACAAGAAGTGTCTTAAACAAACGGTTTCTACTCAGCTACTATCCAAAAAAAGTAAAGCTTTCATTGAATTTTCCCTGAATCCGACTCTTTGGAAGCTTGTGTGGTACTCCAAGTAGCTGTAGGAGTCTTCCGAGGCAATTCAAATTCAAAGCTCCTGCTGCTGGCTGCCTGAGTCTCTTTTACAGAAGTTTTCCACGACACTTTATTTTGAAGGATGTTACTTTGACTTCACGTTCCAAGAGGAATAATACAAGGAGGGTTTTGCTTAGCCTGAATGCGGGTTTAGTGCCTGACTGATCAAAGCAGGCTCTCTCTAACCTGTGCAATATCTGACTTTGCAGAGCTCCGCTGGCAAACTAGTCTGATGCTTTCCACAGAGAAGGAAAACGCACTGGAACGACACAAGTACACGAGAGATCAGCAAAGATGCAAAACCATCCATCACTGAACCAAATAATGCAAAGGTGGGACAAATCCAAGGAACAGCTGGATACACAACTCTGCAAAAAAAGAAGGCCTCAAGTCCAAGACAGCTTTATCCTCACTCTAGATAGTGAATGGCACCACGCAGTGATTGGCAAAGTAAATCCTCCTGCAGTCACAAACAGGCAAGTACTGAGAGGAATTACCTGAGGATCAAACTCACTTTTTTTTTTTTTTTTTTTTTTTTTTTTTTTTTTTGGTAAAGTGGTAAATGAAAAACATGGAAAAGGTGCCTAAGGCTAGCAGTGTCCCTTCCCATCCCTCTGCCTCACCTCCTGAGCCACAGTGGCCTTGCAAGAGCACTGTGTGGGGGACCTGGCAGCCAGAGGTGTGGGAGCTGTGTGGTGGCAGTGCCCACCTGGGGAGTCGTGTGGCCAGGACCTCACCCATTCAGCTCAGATATCTGATCACTCTCAAGCACAGCACACAATCAAAGAGAGACCTGCCATCTTCACCCAGTTCCCCCTTTCTCCCAGGCAATACAGCCAGCCTTACAAAGAATTACAGGTTTTTGCAGGTCTAGACTACTTTCTGTAAAAGCCTAGGCTCTGGGAGCCATAGAATTATTTGAGGTTTCCCCAGCATTCATTAAAAATTGCAATTGTAGTTTCACAGTTGGAGAGAAAAGCTTAATGTTGCAGTTGCATGCAGACATAAAAATATACCAAAAATCCTTATTTAAAGACTCCCAAATACACCTGGCAATTCCGTGTTCCAGCTTCAGTGGTGCATGCCCTTGTACTTTGAGCTTTCCTTCCATGTACTTTCCCCAGGGAAATAGGAGAGAGAATTTAAAAAGAAAATAAAAATGAAGATGAAAACATAAATATAAAAGTTCAAAAACATTGAGGTGAGGATTAGGAGAAGATGCAGTGACAGAAAGTAATTCATTAACAAAACCTGCCTGGACTTCCAGGGCCCCTTTGACTGAACACACTCAGCACAAAAATGAGTCCATGTTGTATGCCATGAAAATGCCAATGAACGTCATCACTGTGCAAGGGCTTTAAAATTGATTCGGGGGGTGTAGGAAGATTTTGCTTCACCTTCCTTAGTGGGGAAGCCAGACAGAACTTTAAGCTTTATTGACTCTGGTATTATAATCACAGTTGCTAGTCTTTCAACCTGTTCCAGAATTGGAGAGAGGTTTTCTTCTCTGTATGACTAGACACTGTAACACGGTCGATTCGGTGCTGAATTGAAATTCATCAGAGCCTGCTTTGTCTCAACAGAGTAATAAAAGCCTAAAACGTTATTATGCATGAAATGGTTATGGAACTAATGAAAGGGTTGTTTTTTCCCCCTTGTTGCAAAAAGGGGAGGAGAGGGGAAATATCTGACCTGACAACAAAAAGAGACTGAAAGAAAGATAAGCCTTTTACAGAAAATTGACTCTGCTTGCTAAAATGTGCAAATGAAGCAAAAGGACCAGATGGGTCTCAGAGAAAGAACCCAAAGGATACAATAAAAGCTGTACCAAGACTTGAAACTGCTCAGTGCAAGGGACTTTGCTGAAACCCATTTCTGCTCAAGAAGACCTAACGTTTAAATCCAGCTACAGTCTGCATGTTTGTCTCTTTTCTTGATCTTCTTTCATGAACCATTAGCAGGTACTCCAGGGCACAACAGAGCAAAACCACGCTCTCCCTGGCTCCATCCTCCACAGAATTATGTATCTACTGTAGAACGTATCCCAAATGAAATATTTATAAAAGTTCCTCATGGGACCAAAAAGGCTCGGTAAGATTCATCTTTCCTCATATAAATCTAAATAATAAAAATACATGGACAAAGTCAAAGTATGACCGAGGGTGGAAGAGAACCACTGCAGCATGTGAAGACAGTTTGATCTTTACTGTTCTTTCTCCCAAATTAAACATTGCCTGATGAATACCTGTGATTTGGAGACAGCATTTTGTGCTGCTTCAGGCAGACTTGGGGTGATATATTAGCATTAAAATCTGGCTGTATATGTATTGGAAAGGGCTCATCTAAGACAGGCACTTGAAGAGGAAGAGCATACCCTGCACAACCTTCCTCTCTGAGTGCCTACTAGAGTTAATTAGTGATTAAATAATTTAATTACATAAAAAAATGCACAAAAGACACACATAGATCAGTACCAGGTGCTATTATGTGCCTTTCAGATCTTAAAAGGGCATACACAGAGAATAAAGACACAGAAAGAAGCTTTGACCCTGCTGAAGTGGGTGGGGATTTGCTAAGCAGCTTGGATGGTGCCCACCCCATAGGTATCTCCATCACATCTCACGACTCAGGCCCCTTGGCTCACCCCTAAACCAAGCGGGCAAACCAAGCTTTAAAGCCACATTAAGCATCAAAACGATTCCAAGATTTTGGAAGTCCCAACCACACACTAAACAAAACAATGTTTGCGTGCTTTTGTAAATAGCTCAGTATAAAACACATGTTGCTTCCCCCCGAAAAAGAGGCTGATGAAAATGCCTGGTTTCTAACCCCCCTCGGATCCTCTCAGAGGGGGGGGTTTCAAAGCAAAAACTCTTAAAACGTTACTGCCATTTGTCTAATGCAATTCCATGCTCCACATCCATCTTTGGAGGGCTGACTTTCATTAACACTTCAAAAATAATTTAAGGTTTTCGCGGTGAAGGTTAGAAACTTTTCACAGCTCAGAGCTAATAGCTCTGCTGTTTACATGCTATAATGTCTTGATAACCTTTTCAAACACACTGTGGCCGGCAGCTGGGACCTGTCCCTGCTATTTTTGTTCCCAGAACGTAACAGCAGAAATGCGATGACTTTGTGCCCCCGAAATGGTCACATTTCTTCTCTTTAGGCTTCTCTTCCATTACAGCACTAACAGAAAGGGCCTCACCTTTTCAAGAGGCTCCTGATGTATTGAAATACAGCCTTGGCTGTCCTTTCACTGGAGAAATGAAACAAGATGATTGTCTCACTGGAAGTCCAGTTCCAGGAGGCACAGGAGGAGGGCAGGCAGCCTGCCTTTTCTGTCCAGGGGTGTCTTGGGGAAAGCAACGAACCTATGGGAACTACTTTGCTTGGAAGAATAGGGGTAGGTTTCTTGCTTTTGGGTGCTGTATGGCCAAAGTCATAATCCCCCAGTTTTTATTCCAACACTGCAGCAAAACAAGTGCTGCAGATCCCTTGTTTTGTTTTATCTGAGTTGTGTGTAGATTACAAATCCTTACTGGAGATGTGGCAACATGGCAAACAATATCTGAATGCCCTAGCATCCACAGGCTAGAAAATGGAGTTTCAAAAAGCAGGAATGTCACTTGCTCCAGTCTCCTACCCACTCAACGGCTGGAACAGGAAGGAAGGCTATTAGGATGCTGTAGTATCTATATTCCTTTCTGAAAATGTCGTGCAAGTCTAATTTCAGCATACCGTCCATAAAATTACTGGGTCAAACATTGATCTCATATAGAGATTGCATGGAAATATTTGATCCCAGGGAGAGCTCCAAGAAGGGTTTTCTCTCCCCTAAGCCCAGGAGCAAATATATGCAGCTGCTTCGAACTGATGGTGAGTAAAGGCCCTGAAGCTGAGAGCATGGGACCAGTCCATTCCTGTTAAGTTGAAGCATTAAGAGTCCTGGACAAGCTGCAAAGAAACAGAGATGTGATCAACTCACTCATATTTACAACAGACCTGAGGGCACATCCATGATGCTCCCCCTCCTGGGAGCTCTGCTAGATACAGCCTTGGAGCAGTCATAAGAACCACAGCATGTGTGGCAAACAGCAGGGTAAATGAGCCCTAAAATAAATTGTTTTAATGATCATCTCCTTTTTAATGATCTCTCCTTTTGGGCAGAGGTCAGTTTGTGACAAGCCTCCTGCAGCCCCTTGCACCTGGTCAGAGACCAGTGGAGGTGGAAGGAGGGGTTGTGGGCTCCTCCCAGTCTCCAGAGACTTTCAGAGGGCACAGCGGCTGTGGGTGGCATGGGCTGATACCACCACAGAGGACCTGTCCCTGAGAGACAGATCAGCACATGGGGTTCTAGAGAACAAGTGGAAAGCATTTCTTATTACTACCAAGTCACTGTAAGTAGCTTGAAAATAAGTACAGGCTTCTGATCTCCATCAAAGTGCCTTTTTTTTTTTTTTTTTTTAAGTTAATAAGTGATGGCAAAAACTATTAAAATATTCCTTAGCTTGGAAGGAGATGGAAGTAAATCAAAGAGTACACATGATACAATTTATTGTGGCTTATTTAGGCAGCTTGGCTAAATACTCCACAGAAAGCTGCAAATTCAGCAGAAATTTTGCAAAGAGTTAGTGTAGTAAATGAGAACAGATAGCGATCAGGCTACAGAACAGCAAAAGAGAGTCATCGTTAAACCTAAATGATGAGCCCTACTGAATTAGGTCAGTGAATATGCCCCTTTCCTGCTCTAGTTTTAGGTTGAGTAAATGGCTTCAAGCGATGTCATTTTCAGAGTTCCTGCAGTTGCCAGTGGGGCCATATAATGGACGTGAGAAAGGCAGCCAAGAAATACCCAACAATTTAGATCTACTCTAGAACTGGGTCAACATACGGCAAAAGAAAATTAAAGTCAACAAATGCAAAGTAATGTTCATTGCCACACGATCCTTGGAACCCCTGCTAAGCCTAATTTATATAAATGGCTTAGAGAAGCTGACTGCAAACTGGTTAAGCCTGCTGACAACACAAAATTGGGGAAGTGGACATGGAAGGGAAAGGAGAAAAGCAAACAAAGAAATTCTACAGAGTCCTTAGCTTTGCTAGGTAATTTGGACAAGGTGCAGCAAATAACTCTTAATGTTGACAAATGCAAAAGCAATACAATTTATTTGCAAGACCTTGCAAGAAAATAGGAATTGCCTTGGACTTTGGCAAGGGAAAACGAAAATGGCTACAGCAGGAAGACAGTAGCCTTTTCTGATGAGGATCAGGTGGCACAGCCATCTAATTCATTTTTAAGTTAAGAAAGGAATCAAGGTGAACAGCAAAAAAGAATAACATTTGGGTTGCTTAAAGACAACCAAAAGAGAGCAACAAAACGAACTTGCATCTACTCTTACTGTAATGTCTTTGGCTGGCAAAAAAACTGCATAGGTAATACTCTGCCAAGCCTGAACGTAAGCAGGACCTTGATAAAGGTGAATGCAGTAACCTTTGCATGAGCCAGACAGAAAGTGGGTGAGCTTGCTTCTGGCCTCCTGGTGAGGATGGCTGTATAGGTAGAAATTCCACTCCTGTTTTACACTGACAGTCCTAGAGTTAAAAATAATAATAATAAAAAATACAGACAAGCTCCAAAATGAAAACCAAGCTTCTGAGAGAAGGGATTTTTTGGGGAATTTGAATGTGATCTCAAAATTGATTCCAGTGCCTCCCACCCAAATGTGTGCAAGGACAGTTTTTTCCATGCAATCAGGTCTTGAAAGCTGCTAGCAGATAAGGCAGGGAGGGGATAATTTTACAGAACTATAAGACAACTCCTAACACCATCCACTCCAGCAGAGACAATTGACACAGCAGCGTAGTGCAGGCTTGAGATATCAAAACAAATATATAATAATAATAATAAAATTTTCCTGGACTGTTCCTCATCTTTATAAGAAGCAATAAAAGTAACTCTTTGTAAGTCTTTTGTTCAATTCAGACATTAAAACCAGACTACACAACGTTTTTGGACATCTTTGGACAAATATACTACACTGAGTGTGAGAAGTGACTGACCTAGACATGACAAAGTGATACATGCTGTAAGAGTGAAGTGGGCAGTGGGAAGACCTATAGGACTAATGCAGGCTTTAAAAGGAGAACAGATGAGAACAAGATCAGAAAGGATCCTAAAAGGGGGGTGGGAAATAAAAAATACAACACAAATGACATCACAAGTGCTGTAGTCAAGGAAACGAAAGTTTCATTTTCTTTCCCCTCTGTTCAGAGCAAGCAATCACAAAATGGACAAAATGAGGAATTCAGAGCCACTCCCATTTTCTTCCCTGAGCTTATTCTACTTTCAAGGACAATGAAAAGCACGTTTAGTTAGTATAGATTTGGGATCTAATATATACAATGGTTTGATATTTCAGTGTTCAGTTCATAGTAATACTGACTTTCGCTCCTGACTTCAACCAATGCATGTGGCATCAGGCCAGAAAGCAATTTACACAGTAAGAACTCCTTACCTGCCCTTTTTTTGGGGTAGGCTTTCAATCACCAACTCCATGTTAGAATAATCTATTAGCCACTCTAAGTTAAATATTTACAACGTTGTCAAGGTGTTATAATTGTGTTGTTGAACTCCACTTTGAACCTTTTCATGGGCATCATCTCCTTTGCCATAACAGCCAAGAAGGCATTTTGTTCCTTACCCTAAGCTAAATACCTCTGGACCACAAAACCTGCAGAATGGTACAATTTTCCCCCTCCCACTCAGAGGTTTCTACTCCCCAAGTGGGCAAAGTTTAGAAAGCAATTAAGAGGATTTGCACATAAGAATGCATCTCAGCCTGCCAGTCATCCAAAGAGGCAGAGAAAGATTTTTTTCCCTAACACAATTCAATAACAAAGCAACAGGAAGGCCCACATATGAAGAAAAAAAAGAGAGAGAGAGAGAGAAATGATGAATGACAGCCATTGTGCTTTACCATTAATTAACCAACATATTTTAAAATTCTAAGTTGCTTTGCCATTCTTAGGATAACAAGCAAAATGATAAAGTCACCACTTCTACAAACTATCCTCTCTGAAGTGGATCCCAGCCATTTTTGAACATAAACTCAAAGTACATCATACTTCGTCTTTTGCAAGTCACTTATCATTTTCTTGACCTAGTGCCACACGTTTAGTCACAAGGGATGCACTTTCCTCTACTAGAGGGCATACAGCACCTAGAGAACCACAATGCAAAGCTGTAGGCCAGTGCTGGGGGCATTTGACCTTTGCCAGGTCATAAATCTTGCTGGGCAGCTATCACAGTGCTGGCATCAGCTCCACCCATCCCAGGGCACTCTGAATCGGGAGAGAGGTAGCAGTGCTGCATTACCAGTGGGGAACTAGAGGAAAGACAGTAGGTCTGCCCTCTGAAATCCCGGGTATTCAAGCTTTTCAAGACTTGACTGCCCAACAAAAAGTGCTCTGTTCATTGTTTGTAAATTAATTTATTGCCTCTTTTAAAGAGCAAGCTCAGAAAAAGCATCTCCTTATTTCTTTTCAAGCTATTGTATCCTCTTGTATTTTTGTGTTATTTGCAGGTTCCTGATCTTTGAGTCACTGCTGTAATTAATATTTAGATATTGAATTGGGAATGACAAGTAGATCAGTGGCTATTAAAGATGATGGCTTGATGCAGCCTCTGGAACAGGAAGTCCTTGATGACCTGATTGCAAAAACTGGGTGGATACTTCAGCATTTCCTCTGCCTTATGTCTCTCGGTCTGTTTCAGTTCTAGTACTATTCAGTAAAACTTGATTGCCACTAAAAGCTTTATCAAAGCACATAGCATTGCCTGAGGTCAGACCAGTCAAGTCTTGAGCCTCATATGAACTGTTCTGATGCACAGAAAATGTGTCCTTAATTCCAGCCTGTCCTAATGAACTGGCCTGTCTCTACAGAACCCTGATTTTGAAATAGAATTAACCTCCATGTATTATGGTCTGTGCTACAAATAGCATCGGGAAGAAAGATTTTTTTTTTTTTTTTTTTTTACCTTGTTCACTCTCATCTGTTAAATCATGATTCCTTTTATTATGTTTTTGTGCATTTCCTCCTAGTAGGACATGGAAACAAGTTTGGGTAGTTTTGTTGCCTGAATTTTCTGCTACACACCATCTGCTTGATGTGGCTACATTCTGTCCAGTGGAAGAGAATTCAGACATTTATTATTTCCCATTTCTATACCATCTCTACCACTTTACCTAGGAGGAAAGGATCTTTTTCCTACTATAGCTCAAAATAAATATAACACATTTCTTCATACTGTATCTATGCATTTTAAAGCCATTTTAGGGTGATGAAGTTATACGTGTTTTATTTGCATTGTTTTGTATCTCTTCAGTCAAGCAAAAGCTTTGCCAAAATGCCTACCATTGCTCTATAGGGGTCAGACCAGGCAAGTCTTGACCTCTTGTGCAGGGCTTGCTCAGCACACCAAACTCCCTGTATGCACTGATCACCAGTGGAACTCCTTGCAACCAAATATCAAGGCATTTAAGAGCTCAGCAGCATTTAAGAGAGCAAGTGACAGAGGCAGACCATGGAAACATGCTTCAGTTTGCAGACCAGGGGAGAACGTGGGGTGAGCAGTAGGGGAAATGAGAAACGAGACCCATCAGGTGTAGGAGAAGACAGGAACAAGAAGCTGCTCAGTTCACCGGTAAGTATATAGGCCTTTGCAGCCTTTCTCAGCCTTCCCAGGCCAGGCTGGTTGTTTGCTGCCGTAAGGAGGAAAGGGCTGAGGCCTTACAGGCTGCTGGAGGAAGGGGAAAGTGCCATAGCCAGCTTCACAGGCTGGGGGCAGTCCTGCTGCTGCTTCTGCTGCTTGGAGTAGGTCTCAGGAAACAGTGACCTTGCTGCCCGGGGACCAGGCCCACACTGTGTGCCCACATCAGCTCCCCAGGCCAGCAGAACACCCACTGAATCAGCCCTAGATACACAAACATTACCACTCCCCTCATTGGCAGTTTCAGAGAAAGGCCTGAGATAGCTCCAGATAGGCAAGGATCAGCACAATGCCTTTCTGAACCTGTAGCCAATTTTGTACTGTTCATTGCAGACCTGTTACAAGCACTAAATTCACTCCTTTTCCCACATGCACACCTTGTAATATCTGAATTTAGGATGCCTCCTCTTGTCATTCAAACTGGCTGCTCAGCTAAGCTGGCCGGAAAAGCGAGAGGCACAAGAGCTGACATTCTTGATTTGCAGAGTTTCTTCCACAAGGAAGGGATTTAATACATTTATTACCAACCCAATTTACACAGAGACACAGGGATTCAGCAGCCACCCATGAGTCAGAAGGGAATCAAGCCAGATGGAGGAAGAACGTGAGATGAAACTTGTCCCAACAACCGTCAAAAATATCCAATCTTCTTCAAGGCTGCCTTGCTGTAAGTATTTTTGTTGTTTGCCCAAAGGCAGCCATCACCTGCTTTAATGCCCCAAACAATTAGGCTTGTGCCATTTAAAGGCAGGTGGGAAACTGCAGAAAAAAAGCATAGCAAAATGCTATTCCCTGCTGGCTTTCTAAAGAGTGGTGAGATGGGGCAGCAGGAATGCTACCAGGACAAAGTGGGATGAGACAAAGGGGACATGGATTATGTAACAGGCCAAAAAGGCTGAAGGTGTCCAACCTGCACGTCTCTCAAGCAAAGGAGCAAAGTGCTGTCTGTGTTGGTTTCCTGGTGGGCAGCAATGAAGGGAGGCAGACAAAGTGATATTTCTCTCTCTCTTGCCTTGAGCAGGTGCCAGCAGAAAGCTTTGGCAGCTGCCGAGTGTTGTGCTCTGGGAATTTCTGCAGCACAGAGTGTTGGTCTCACTGCCGCAGTTGGATGACACCAGACCCGGTGGTGACAATGAGCCTTACAAGGAGAAGTGAAGGTGTAAAAACAAGATGAAATCCAGGCTGTGCTCTTTTGAAGGGAAGAAAGCATTTACTGACGTCAAGAGCTGCAGCCAGTTCCATCTGAGGTGCGTGTCGTGCCCAAAATGAATTTGAGAGACCACAAATTCACCTGGATGATTGATTTCATGGCCTGAGAGTCAGAATATTAACTCTGTACAGCTCAGCTCCAAAATGGCTCCTCTTTTCTCATTTGTGCCAGAGCCTTCCTACCTTTTACTGCAAAGGTAGGGAGGAGCACTGTGTGGCAGTCCCTCATGGCTCACCAGCACCCAAGAGGAACCAGAAGAAGCAATGAGCAGTGTTATGGACCAGGAGTGCACGAGTGGTGTGGCAAGAGGCTGGGGAGGCAAGCGGGCTTCCAAGGCTGTGCTCACCCCTAACTGCATGTGGGACCATTCTGCCAGTCAGGAGGGCCCACAGCAGCCAGTCAACACCTGAGTTTTATTCCCAAAGTAAAGAAAGTACCAAGTGGAAGGAGGGACTGCTTTCTGCAGAACAGAACGTATGCAAAGCTAACTAAATACTGGGCTCACCTCCCTGGCTGGTTGTGCGTGCAGACCATACTTGCCCTAAAGGCTATAGAGGTGACTGTGGGACAAATTTCATCTTTGATATCACTTGGATGATTTTGATAGAAACACAGCAGGCTGATGCCACAGGAAATTTTCCGATTTTTTTTTCAAATTATTCACACCTAAGATGCTAAACAGCCCAAATGTACGGCCAGTTCTTCACCATCCTCACAGCGAATGGACCAAGCCTCCCTTGCAGTGACGCTGAGCTGGAGGCCCTGCTCCATCCACTGCCTCTCGGCTCAGCCCTGCTCTATGCACAGCATCTGGCACATTTGCCAAAGGAGAACACACAAATACATCCTGTGTGACCCATGTTTCATCCAACACATCCAGCTGCTCCTATTTTCAGTCCAGTTCAGGTTTTCTACTACCTGGAGCGAAGGAAGAGGGAAACAGATAACTGAACACCACAGGGAAATCACACAGAACCAAGTGCTAAAGCTGATCAAGAGCAGAACGAGTCCCAAACAGGGAGACCTAGAAAGGAGAGGCCTTTGTGGCCTCCCTTCTTCCCTCCAGCTATCTTCAAAGCCCCCAAACCCACTCTAAAGTCACCACAGATAATACAGCAACTGGGAAAAGCAGGGGGGCTGGGGTGGAAGCAGGAACTGCGGCATCTGCAAAGGGACGGACACATGGCAGCCAGACAGCTCGGAGACAGACTCCCACCGGGAGCCGGCCTTCCGTGGCTCTGTTTGCCCTGCAGCGGTTTCTGAAGCGCGGAGGTGTTTGCAAACTCGCTCCCGCTGTCCCTGCACCACAGCTCAGCTCTTCCAGAGAGACAGAGAGCTGATTAGGTCTCTGCAACACTCTCCCTCCTCAGCTCATTTTCTGTTGATGCGCCCAGTGTGGTTTTCTAGCTCCTGACAGGGTTAATTGGCAGGCCCAGTAGGGGAAATAAAATGTTTCAGCTCTGTGGTTGCTTCTTTTGTCCTTGTTTGCTCACGAGGCTGTGGGAAGCACTAGCTCCCGAAGGGTTAAAGAGCGAGCACAGCAGGCAGGCAGCTGCTCCAGATCTCTGCAATTTATTCCTGGCCCCTTTTCAGGCTGCTCAGGTGCACATTAAGGCCACTCCAGGGCTGACACACAGCCCCTGCTCCTAGGCCTGTGGCTACAGGCACAGAGGCCACAAGCCAGGGACCAGGGCATGGCTGGGCTGAGTTATGGGGCACAGCCACAGCCACCAGCAGCCATTTTGGACCCAGCAGGCAGGAGTGGCTGTGGGCCTTGAGCTGTCCCTCAAGGGCTGGGCTTCCGAAGAGACAAATCCCCTCCCAGCTTCGTGTCTGAAAGCACTCTTGTTCCTCTTCCATTTCTAAGTTTCCAGTGAAGATTTATTATCCTGAATAATTACTTTGTCAGCCAAATGAGTGAGGAACAGGAATATCCTTTCTTCATTCCAGCCACTAGGCCATTTGGCTTTCAGTGAAAGGAGCCAAGATGATTTTAGTCCCCTTTCCTTGTAGATATTATTTATTTGCACTCTGACAGCATGTGGGAAAACTCATCAAGAATTAGAACCCCAGGGCATGAAGCTGGGTTATTATTCACCTATTTAAAACTGGGAAGGAATGGGTGGTCAGTGAAGGCTCCAAGGCAAAGACTCCCTGTCAGCACTGAAGGCCATCTCCTCCCTAGAGATCTTACAGTCAGAAGAGGCAGAATAAGTGACTGAAAACAGGCCAAGGGGGTTGGGAGGAGATAGAAATGGCAAAGCAGAAGATAGCAGTAGTTCCCATCCCACACTCAGAAAGCAGGAATTTCATACAAGATGACCATGAAATGTGTATGGGTATACACAGAGATTTTCACAAGACCTATGAGTTCAAGGTTTATTTTTGCAGGTACATTTATTTTGGGAGGGGAGGTGTTTTTGTTTTTAATTTTCACTTCCTTGTAATAAGAATATTCCCTTGTCATGTGAGAATGCAGCTGCAGCAGTAACACTATGTTATGCCTGGATGACAAGAACACAAAACCAAATATAAATAAAAAGAGAACACAACCAGTCCAATTTTGGTGCCCACCTGAGAGAAATGCAAGCAACAAACAGATTGTACAAAAAAAAAAAAAACACACACACACACAAAAAACATCCCTCATGCTGGATTTCTGACATTACTGGTTAGATTATTAAAATGGTAATCAGTAAAAAGGGCAATTTCAATCAATCAACTTCATCTCCTAAAGAGAAGCCACAGGAGGGAGAGTGAAGGAGTCAGGAGATCTGGTTGTGCAGATTTAGGCAAATCACTTCTCTGTGTGCCTCTCCCTTCTCCTTTTATCTCACTAGACTGTGTCCTAGCTCTGTGTTATCATCTAGACAACGCCATTTCTCCATTTCTCCTGTGTTTTTATCCAAGAGAGGGTTGGGAGAGGAAAGGACGGGCAGAGCAAAGCACCGAATCTGCAAGCTCTTTACAGAGTTACAAATGGAATTCAGATCACCAAGTCTTAACATCCCTCATCATCAGTAAGTGACCATGAATCCCTCTGGCAAAATGTACCTTTCTTCCCTCCTTATGTTGGTCCAACAGAGAATGACAACCTGCTATTCTGTTAGCCCAAGCAGCAGCATCCTGTGTGCTGAAGCCGAAGGCTCGGCCCTGCTGATGTACTGTGCGTGTCAGCACAACAACACTTTTCCTCTCAGTTTGCTTTGACAAAATTCAGGAAATTGCACACAAATGCAATGTTAAAAAACCCGTTATGATCGCAAAGCTGAAAGCCTGCTAATCGGGAAATGTGGGGAAGAATATTGCACAACTCGCCTGAGGCCAGGCAGTGACTGAGCTCACAGCTGAATGCAGGTATCCAGAAACCCAGAGCTACACCTCAACGCGGATCAAACAGAAGGTCCAAAAATGCCCTTATCAAAATAGGACCGAAACATCTTACCAGGATCACTGCAAACACAGCTCACCAGTAAAAAGACTGTTTATGGTAGCAAGGTTTGAGGTTTGGTTGGCTCCCCTAAAAGTCTCCACCAGGCTGCACAGGACTGGTGAGACTGGCTTCCAAAACTGCCTGCACTGCAGAACACACGTGAGAAATAAATAAAACACAGTAACTCTGTCCTTTTGGGTTCTTCTCTCCATATTATTGTGTCACTGTGCATGTCACCCTGTAATACCGGGTTATTTGTCATCACTGAGTGCCTAGATTGGCCCTGCTAGAGAAAAATCAAAGAAAACAGCAGGGGCTGAGGTGTGATGAGAAGGAAACAAATTCTTCCCTCTGAGAAGCATACGTACTTCTCCTCAGCTACCCCATAAACACCCACACGCAAGCACACATTTCCAGGCTGCTTCTTTCCCCCCACCAGCAGGCTGCTTTCCGCCTGCCGAGTCCCTGCGCTTCTTCCCCTTTCTCTGCTCAGATTCAGTGCTTCGTTTCTATGGATTTCTGTGTCAGCTCCCTCAAGGATACTCGCTGGAATGGACACATTTACGGGATGACTAACGTTCTGAAAGCAGGTGGTGCTATTATAGTCATACAAAAGCCACCTATTTTTGCTGCCTTGTGCTGTCATCCTGTTAGGCTATACTTTGCTTTGCCTTGTTATCATACCAACTTCTCAGCACCATTACTCTGGGCTGCTCCAGTTCTAGGGCCATCTGCAGAGAACTGATAGAGGGGCATCTTTATTCCCTGCAGTGGTTGTTCAGAGCTCCCCCCGACAAAGAGAGGCCTGAGAGCTTCTCTCTGTCATAATTCATTTGCTTTGCGAATCTTAAGAACATACTTAAAGAAGAAAGTTCTGGTATATATGAGCATTTAATGCACATACATGTTAGTGAATTCACACATTTTCACAATTGTGAAATTCACTTCAGTGAATTCACATTCACGCAAGTTCACTTTATCCGTCTATCGTACTAGGATAATCACTTTGGAAGTAATAAGGTAAAAATTTGAGTACTACCTATTATTTTCAATGTTGTCTGTTCACATTAATTACTTAAGCATCTCAACTCGTATTGGCTTGGAAACTCTGAGCTTGTTTTATCTCAGTTCTTGTACGTGCTCTTACCTCCCTCCCTATACTGTTGGGTTTGGTGTTGTAATACTGTGAGGGTCTAAGCAAGAGCAGGATTTCTTTGTGTTAGGTGTTGTACTTAGCCACAGACTGTTTCTGTCTAAATATCATTTAAGTAGCCAGGACTGAAAATGCAGGATGAAACATGGGCATGAAGCTTAAATAAAATCACATGATTAGAAGTCGCATTTCCTGAACTTCAGTCCTGAAACCTCATTTAAATATCTAATACTGAAGTGACCATGAAGATGCCATGCCAACATATGACAGTTTTAAATTGCATGTAACATGTAATAGAGCAGGGATCACTGAAGGAAGAGCCTCGAGCAGACCAAAACCAGACTCTCCTGTCCTTTTCACCTTGAAGGGAGAAGCTGGATTTTTGCTTCTAGCTCGGCACACTGCAAAACCTGGCAAACCTGGTTCCAGCTCCTTTTACTTGTAAACCCAGAGGAGGGCAGTGCAAGTCGTATGTGTGCTTCCCAAACTGGCTTATGCCAATCCAGCATGTGTGTGAAGGATTTGCATTCAGAGAGCCTACAATAAGTACAGAATTATTAATACAGCATTGTACTCAATAGCTGAGACATTGCTTGTTACCAGGGGAAAAAACACTACCCTTCTGCTATAAAGGATCTAAATGGGAATCAGGCGCAGTCTCGTCTCATAGCGTAAATGCCCTGACCTGCTGTTCCCTACTTTGTAACACAAATTCAGCTATAATCAATTATAGCTTGAAATGCTCCTTAAATACAGAGAAAAATCCAAAGCACATGCAAAGGCCTCTGATGGTAACTGATGCGATAAAGCAGTGCAGGAAACTCCTTTTTCTTATTAAAGGCTGATTTTAAATCCCTCTGCAGACAGATGCAGTTGCTGTGCTGTGTACTGCTAACCTTGAATTCACATTAACAAGTTTTATCAAAACTTTCCCTTTCCACCTGAGTGCATAGCATGGGAACTTCTCTGACAGCGGCTGCACATTCTCCTCTCCCCGCATTTCATCATCAAACATTCCCTCCTAATCAATACAGGTCAAATCTAGATCCCAAAGGGCTCCACAGCGAAAACTATTGACATCAACAGGTCAAGAATAGCCAAGAGATGATTTATACAGCAGAGAGTAGAAAATGTAAGCAGACAAAGGATACCGAACTCTAAGCTGGTAAATCAACACAGCTCCTGATTTACATCAGCTAAAGATAAGGCAGGGAAAAAAAAAAAAAAAAAAAAAAAAAAAAAAAAAAAAAAAAAAAAAAAAGGAGGATTTTTTTTTTTTTTTTTTTTAAATGACCTCAGATGCAAACAAGCTCATATCATAGCACTGTCCTACAGAGATGCTTTGACACAGGCAGGCTGGTACGACAGGGAGGCTCCTTCACTGACCGCTATTGCCTGCCGAGGCAGCCCAGGACACAGAGCAGAAGCAAGGAAGCAAAAACCTGCTTTGTTCTTGATTTCAGCAACCATCAGAAAAAAACACCCACCTCTCTTCAGTCGCCTGCCATTGAGAAATGAAACGTTTCGTGCCAGAAGAGGGCACTTTAACTACAGGCAAGCGTGAGCTGTGCTGCCTGGTGCTGACCCAGGCAGGCAGGCAAGGTGGGGAGGGGGAAACCACTTCATTACGCCCAACCTGGCTGCACTGGGAGGCGCAGAGGGGCACCAGGCTGCTGGGCCTCCAATCACCTCCTCAGAGTGGACACTGAGTGCTCATCTTCACTGGGTTTGCTTCCCTGACCTTGCTTAACATCCCCCATTGAAATTAAATTACCCCACTAACAGTGGAAATACCGATGCCCTGTCCCTACTCCTGTTCCTCCCAAAACACAGGCATTAGCTGAGACTTTCCTTTCTATTTTTAGAAAAAATGTCCAAATATAATACCTCTGAGCACTCCGTCTCTCTCTACCAATTTTGGTTGGAACCAAAAAATGGGCTCAGAAGTTTTGGGGTGAATGGCGAACGTATATGAAACACACATGCCAACTGCCCAGCAGAAGATAAATAGTGCCCTAAAACTAAATACTGCCTGCTTTTTCTAGTTGCTAGTTGTATCAGCCGGTTCAATAAAAGATTGGTGTCCCTACAAACCTTACCTGTTGCAGTGCATACATGGGTCCCATCCCTCCAGGCCCAGCATGATCAGCCACGTCTCATCTCCTTAGAAAAATCGTGCCAACAACACAAAAATTTCAGATGTTATGCAAAAAAAAAAAAAAAAAAGAATTGTAGGCAAGAAAGATGAGAAGAGATGAAGAAAAACAAATTGAATGATACAGCAAGTATGAGAAGTTAGGTCTGGCTTTGAGAGACTTTTGTTTCTTTTCTGTGGTGTTCCCAGTGATGAATCTCAAGCCATTTTCTTGTTTGAGATAACGCTACTACAGAGTAATAGCTAATGTATCTGAATCAGTCCATAAAGTCCCACTTCATCTATCTATACCATCTAATTCTCAGTGGCTCCCCCAGAATGGCTAGTCCTCTGTTCGCCTCTCCGAAGTTTCCAGACACATAAATAAACCAAGCACGGACAAATTGGGTCTGAAGGTCTGTTTCTCAGATAAATCTGGCAGCTGCCTCAGTTTATTGGCAGTTCATTTATCATCTCAAGAAAAATATTGATGGTTCTGGAGACATAGGCCCTTTCTGCATCCTGGTTGAAGGAAAGCTGTCCTTCCTGGCGGGCTTTGGAAAGAAAGTCAATGCAACAAATTCTACTTGGCAGACATGTGAGGGATGCAGTGCAAACAGGAATCATTAAGCAGGGAAGAAAGGACACTAGGATGATAACTCTATTGGCCTAGGAAGGGCCCAACCTTAAATCCTTATGGTATCAAATCCTTAAATCCTAAAAAAGCAAGAATATGAGGATGTGAGACTTAACAGACACAGTCATGGTGTTCTTGAGGTGAGGTATTACTGCTACTACACAGTAGGAGACGAGGAGTTTGAAGCTATGTTCTGTCTACAGAACCAGCCACTTACCAGACCTTGAAAAAATCCACAACAACTCAAAGATAAAAAGGCTTGAAAACAGGAATAATGGGACCAAAGTAATATAGACCCTCTTCCCTTGGGCTGGCAAAACCATGTGGTCCTGGCTCTACCACATAGCTGTGTTAGCAATCCAGCTGCCCCTCCTTTAGAAAGCACTGAGGAGGACAACTGAATCCTCTGAGCCATTCCCATCCCCTACCTTGATTAAGCCTCCTGTATTCCGCTTGAGTAGCCTGTTTAAGGATTTATTGAAAAGAAGTTTGAGATTGGTCATGTACTGAGATGGTGGAAAGAAATCTCACTTTGTACATCTTCTTCAACACTGCTCTAGCCACATGTCTGCAGAAACCAGACCCACATATTTGATGCTCTGCTACACAAGGTGTCTCAAGTAGCTACCTACACACTGGATTTCTGAGGGACTGGGAGATGAAGAAAGGATTAATGGGTTTTTACCTGTCATTTGGTCTTCTGTGGCACCGGATGACAGCTGCTGCTTTAATAAAGGTTGCTTAGTTTTAGAGAAAGTAGTAAGTAGCCTGACAGAACCATACATGCAACCCGACTGTGGGAGCATGTAATCCAGGAGTTGGTTTGCCAAGAAAGAGTAATGCACACCAATCATAATGACAGAAAGCAAGGTACTTGGGATGTTGCTTTAATACAGCAGTTTTCACAAGCCATGCAGCAGCAGTTGATTCCTAGGCTCTCCTCACCATATGACCAGAACCCCAGCCTATGCTGAACAGAAATTCAGTTACCTTAATGGGCTTTGAATCCCTCATAAGTTGTAGGAAATGGAAAAGTACAGCAAAACACACACAGACTGTTAAGCGCATGAGGAACAGGACGCACGATGATTACAGTGTGTACTCTGAAGCTGAAAGCTGCATCTCTCATTTTCTTGCTTATACCTGCTTGTGTGACCAGGGCAGGATTTATCCTGAGCAAAAGCAGTAACCATAGTGCACAGCAAGTACATACACTGCCGTTAGAGTCATCGGAGTTGATTCTCCATTGCTTAGCAACTCACAGAGTTGTGTATATCTGGAAGGAAAGTGTAGATGATATACCAACTCCAGAAATGATTCTGATCTGGTAATATTTTCCCACTCACAGTGTACGAGATAAATATTCAGAGAATAACTATGTAGGCTAGGAGACTTCAAACTTGAAAAAAAGAGGACTGATATGAGCACCATGGGGAAAGCAGATGGGGATCAATGCCACTTCCAGTGTAAAAATTAGGAATCACAAAATAAAGCATGCAGGTGGTAGGTTTAAAACAAACAAGACATTGCTAAGCTGTGGAAATCCCTGGCAAGGAGTGCTGTGTATACTAAAAATTCATACAGGTTCATGGGAGACAAATCCATTGAGTGTTACCACAGACATAATCAACATCTATAGCTGTGGGATCCCAAACCACTAATTGCTTGAAGCTGGGAGAATATTCAGAGGAAGTATTATTATTTGCTTATTCTATTATTATATCCTTCTCAGGCTTTTTCTTTTGGCCTCTATCAGAGATGAGACGCTGCGGAGAACTGATTTTGATCTGAGCTGATTTGGCTGTTCCATTAAGAGTTGAGACATGGGAGAATCAGACTCATCCCGCTCTTACAGGAACACAAAGGTGACCTTTCTGAACACTAGATCAAAGCTGCAGATTATCTTTACTTTCTGACTGAAACATGCTCAGACTTTGCTGCTGTGAGCCCCGGACAAAGTGTCACTTCTAGGTTACAAGAAAAGCTATTGGCTTGGGGTGAGCATGTAGCGGCCTTGCCTTGAACGTGTATTCATTTCACCCATGGACTGTACCTGCCACGTTTTTCACCCCTTTCAACAGTGGCCTGATGGAGAAGATGCAATCTGCTTTTTCAGGATGCCACGAGATATCCTTTAAGATTTTCAGAGATGTTAGCAATAAAAGCTTGCAGAGAAAAGGAAAGTGAAGTATGGTCTCTAGTCATTAATGACAGGCCCAGGAGGGTGATGAGATGTGGGATCTGTTTCCTGCGACTTTCCTACTATCCTCCTCTGGTTTCTAACAATAGAGATGCAGCTGTCCCTAGTAGAAAGATTAATTTTGGTCTCTGTACTCATTCAGCCAGCTATTTTTCATGAAACTTGTAGGAATGTAATATCTCTGAGACCTTCATCACTGTCAAATTTGGTTGCAATTGGTCAAGCAGCTGAGACAGACAGATACACATATAGCAAGACACTAATTTCTTTGCTGAGTTTCCTAAAAAAATGTCTCTGATGCCCTTTTGGGATATTGGTCTGAGAAACTAAAGATGTAGTAGTAAAAAATAGCTTCTGTTCCTTCCCTAGAATTCCCTTTAATCACCAAAAAGACCTGCTGAGCCTTCAGGTGGCAAAATATAAAAGAAGGAATAGTTTAGCTGAAAGAAAGCACACAGTGGGCAAAAAGCAGAAATTGGGCGTGTCTGAACAATGAAACACCATCTGCAAAAAATCCAATGAGGTGACAAAAAGTCATGGAGGACACATGCAAGGGGTAGGGATAATGACCTAAAGCCATAAACAAGATGGTGAGGATACGGACACAAAATGGCCAGGCACAGAGGAGAAGACCCAGCCAAAAGCGAAGAGGCAGAAGAAGGGAAATATGACAAACACAGAGACACACAAACACCAGTACAGGCTAGCAGAATAGCAGGCAGAGACCTATCAAAGAGACACCGACTGCAATTTTTCTGTTTATTGCTTTTTGAAAACTGCTTCATCCTGAATAGCTTTTTTCTCTTTGTTCCCATTGACATTTGGGAAAGCTCCAAAGCACATCACTGGCTAAAGCCCTCTCCCAACCTAAATCTTCAACCCACAGATGTTACTGTTTAGTCATATTAACCACCCCCCTCAGACATTTCCAACAAATTGTTAATAACTTTTAAGCCCTGCTCTCCGTTGCCTTTCAGATTAGCCTTGCCCTTTCCTTTGCACTTAAGTTTAGCAAGTGTTACTAATAGGAATTTAACATTTACCAAAGAATTATTTTAACTACGGGTCTAATAGCATTTGTATGGTGTTCTGAGCACCCAAGAGCCTTGCTATCAGTTCCATATGCTTAGTTTTGTCTAAGTTGCTTATAAGACAAAGAAAAAAAACCACAAGTTTACGGAAAAGCCAGTTGAAAAGTGTTCAAGACCTTGAGAACCGGATGCAAGAGGGATAGCTGTGCATGGAGGGAGCTTTCCCCCTTACATATATTAGCCACAACTCTGCAATCAGTCATGTAAATCAACTTCACCTTCCAGCCATTCAGTGAAAGCATCACTTGAGGTTGGTCAAAGTTATTTTCTCCTGTGTGTAAAAGAAATACTAATGGACAAATGTAACAATGTTTATTAACAGTCAAATGAATTTTTATACCACCAACAAGAACATTTTGAATTACAGAGCTTTGTGTTTACAGTCCACTGACTAAGCTGGCCTTACAGCAACCACAAGCCATTGATAGCTTGAATGGAAAGCAGTGATGGGGATTTCGATCAGTAAAGCCTTAGTGACAGTCTAGCACCAGTTAACATACAGTCTCTGAGATGAAACCCCAAAGGCTGAATTGGATATAAGATCATTTTTGGAGCTGGGCTTCTTCATCTTGGCTGGCTTATAGATATCAGTCTTCTCCTGTCGCTGGATATTGCCCTACCTGGGCCAAAGAGCACATTCTCCACCAGCACTGAATCGAAGACGGCTGGCAGAAAGCAGGGATGATATTTGCACATGTGCCTCTGTAAGACACTATGCTCCAACTGTCCACAGGGTCCCTACTCCCAAATAGGATTGTAAGTATTGAGAGCTCCCAAGTCACTCTGTGCAAATTCCCTAGCCCAGGCTCACAGCTTCTGAAATCTTCCTGCACTTGCTCTTCAAAGAAGCTAAGCTCCTGTATTTATGGCTAAAACTGACTTGAGAGTATTTCTGAGCTTCTAGTCCACTTCTGTACGCAGCCTGCTTATATTCTGGTCCCACACCAACCATCTCTTCTTTTCCCTGCACCTTAGCATCCTCAGGAAAGCAACCTGTGCACACAAGAGGAAGGAAAATAAACCACACCCTTATGGGTTCCCTCCTTCATGAGGCACAGCATCTGGGGACACCACAGCTCTAGAGCAAACCCCAGTGCCCACCTGCTGCTCAGCCTGACTTGTGCCTGACAGGACAGGTGGGCTCACAGCACATCTGATGCTTCATCCAGACTAGGTCCTCAGTTTGTACACTTCCCTTCACTTGGATATAAAACAGGCCTGCGAGTCTGACCTGCTTGCCCTCCTTCCCCACAGAAAGCCACGTGAATGCTTATAGAACAGGAGGTGTGCAAAGCACCTGGGCACGCAGAGAAATGACCCAGTTACTCATGACCACTCTGAATGCAGCAGTTAACTGAAAGACCATTTCCCCATGTGCATGGTGTTTGATACCTGGCTCCCAGCCAAAAGGTAATGGGAATCATATAGTTAAATCCCCAGGAAATGCTTTGAAGATACCTTCCAAGAGTGATATTCTGCATTTCAGAAATAAATAAATAAACCCTTTCTTTAAAAGAAAAAAAACTCACCTTTATAATAGCACTTTGCACTTTTATAGCATCTTTCATCTGAGGCTATCAAAGCACTTTGGGATGCACACACTAAGAAATCCATTACAAAAATTATAGATATTCCTAACTTGACTCTAGTCACTTGCCTTAATTTCCATTTCTTTACTGATACTCCCAGAAAGTGTCTGCATAGATTGATGCAGTCAATGCTACAGGCGACTAGATAAACAAATCTACATACAAATACACACTCCCTCCCCCCAACTCCCTCCCTTACAGCAAAATTAAGTATATCTCTACAGCACTGTCCAGTGTATTGAACTCTGTGGGGGAACAAGGTATATGTATGGGAACACCATACACTACTTTTGACTTTCATTCCACTGCACGTCATTAAACAGACTTTTTCTGTTTCTTAATTTTCTTTGAGCAGGTCCCCCAGTATATATCTGATACGAACAAACACGCAGATTCTTTCTGGGTATGAGCCAACAGCTGCAACCCTGAAAAATATCAGCTTCTTATATCATTAACTGAGTTTCCATGGTGCCCTGGGGCAGAGATATTGATGCTTGACAGCATTATCACTATAAAGTAACTTTACAACTCTATAATTTAACTCTATGCTTCCAGTAATATTAAGAGCATTTGAAATTGTGGCTGTAAACCTTGACACTCTTTCACACAGACTGGGGATTTGAAAGAGGATTTTGTTTTCTTTCCTCAAAGACAGCCCAAAACATGGTATTGAGAAAGAACCGAATAGTGGAGAGATGATGTGCAAGGAGGTCACTCTTAGGGAAATCTCTGCAGGATCAGGATTAATGCCACTTTTTGCAACACACAGAAAGGAGCCTGTTTCTAGGAGCTTAACAGAAGAAGGATGAAGAAGTAGACCTCTGGAGGTCTTTTGCTGAGTATATGCCTGACTGACTTGGAAATCATCTTGGCAACAAGCTCTAACTCAAGTTCAAACATAAAGCACACTGGGTAACCTCTGCAGAGCTCCCTCAGCTTTATCAGCACAGCCTTTCATACCTCATTGGCTTTTGCTAGTAATGTTGCCTTTATTGGGTGGGAGCAAACCTGCAAGGGCTATAATCTGGCTTGTGAGGATCTTCTCTTAACACGGCAAGGAGGATCAGGGCAGGCAGTTTCTAAAAACAGAAATGTAAAAAAGCCCAAATAGCCAAGTACATTGCCCTAGAGGACTGGCAGATCCATGAAGCTCTAAAAGTTATAGATGCCTTTACTATAATTGCAGTTTGCATACAGATTTCTTTTCCCCAGGACAAGCATCTACTGAGATCCAAGTACTCAAAGAGGAATCTGGGTATAAGCAAATGACTGCTTCCTCCAGCGGATTTAAGTTCTCAAATCCCCTGTGGTCAAGCAGCAGGCTTAAAAGTTAAGAATAAGAGCAAACCTGGTGGTCCCAACTGTGCTGACAGTCCAAGATTCAAGTACCTGCTAGGTGCCTGAAGAGACTCCAGTCAATCTAAGCTTTCATTCTGCATGTACCAGTATGCACGCAAGCTGTAGCCACATAAAGACATCTTTTATGTCCATAAACACAGCAGAGAGTTTAGCAGTGCAACTGTGCCTTGTTTAATGGATGCAAAGCTTCCAGTTCAACACATACAGTGAAATAGAAAATACCAAATCATATCACTGCAACTTGGTTCAGCTGTAGTGTTAAAATATCTAACTCATTTCTCAGCTGTTTGTGATGTGAAAAGACTTACCTTGTGAGAATAGTTGGAATGTCTCTTACTTCTGTGTTCTTCACCAATTATTTCCAAAGTGTTCTTTTGTTTGTTTGTTTTAAAAGAAGTATCATTAAATTCATTCTATATATTGAGGGCTTTGAATCAAAGAAGTAAATTGATGCACTTAGCCATACAAAGGAGAATCATTCCATCAGACACCCCATCTCCTGCTCTACTCAGAAGTGACTTCAACAAGTAAATCCATATACATAGATGATTAAAGGCCTGTCTTTGGGTGGGGGCATCCCCCACCTGAGAGAAACCATTAAGATTAAAACGCACCACAGCTGAGGACACGTTGCTAGTTCTGTTGCCCACCTATCTTGATGATTATTCTCTCTACAGCTACTGGGCTATAATCATACCAATTCTTGCCTCATCTCCATCATTTCTATCTTCCACCTTGTGGCAAGGCTTTGGAGGAGCGAAACCCTTTATGCTCTCTTATGGGCTGCCTGCTGTGCAGCAGGGATCCTACTCAAACACTCTAAAAAAATGAACCCAATAGATTTGAAAACTGTTGATATGAGGCTCCTTTACTCGCCACTCTCAGGTCAGGCTGTGATGGCTGCTGCTCAGCGACTACAGTGAAAAAGCAATTCTGGGTGTGCTATCAGAGCAGCACTGAGTCCTCCAGGGGTTTCATCCTTCCTCCCCCTTTTATCTTTTGCTCCGTGCCCAGCTCTGAGGCTGGTGTGTATCCAGACAGCTCAGCAGCTGAGCTGCTGGTGGCGAGTGCTGTGGACAGTTTACATGCTTTGTGTCATAAGCCCAGTAAGTGCCTAGTAAAACATGGTATTTTATGGAAGCGTATCAGCTCATTTTAAAGCTTCATTACCTGATGCTGAGCAAACTGTTGCTATGCCACCTTTTAATCAGTTGTCATCAAACATGTGCATGTGTGAGAAGGGTTTTAAACATTTCTCTGTCCACTTACTTCCAACAAGCCTACAATCTTTTTATTATGCCTTCGAAACAAAGTCCATTCACTGTTATCTACAGCACGTTATCATAGGGTACCTATCAGTTAGACACAGACCTACCAAGCACACACATACCTCTGAAAGAATGTGTAACAGGACATTCAGGAAGTTACACCTGATGCAGTGTTTCTATCCTGCAAAGCACAAGAGGCACTCCAGCAATAACCATCACCTACATCGGGCTAATAAAGGCCCGAGACATTCAAATAACCATATTAGCTCTCTTTATTTTGGAAGAGAACAGAAATCCATCACCCCACAGGATGCTGGGATCCCCAAACATACACACTCTGCACAGAGTGATGGAAGTTCCTTCACTCCCAGATTTCATTTAAAGTAAATTCTGTGCTTTTTTGTTTGTTTGTTTGTTAATAGAACAATCTAGATGTAATCCTCTGAATGCTCAATCTTTGAGGTATTAATTTTGGAGAATATATTCGGTCATACTAACTGGAGAAACTGGGAAAAGATTTTCACTTTTAATGATACCTTCCCTTGCTATTTTTAATTTTCTTCTTTTCTTGTTAAAAAAAAAAAAAAAAAAAAAAAAAGTTACTGCCCACACTGACAATGTCAGAATTTAAGTAACACTATTATGCTGAAAGTTCATCTCCCATTTTCACATATGTAAGGTACCCATTTATCTCAACAATTGCTAAGTATGTTTCAGTCATGCAAGTCTGAACAAAATGCATAATCTTATCCAGTGTAGAAACATATCTAATACAGGCTCACATAAAGGCTTGTACAGACTGTGGTGTTAGCACCTAAGCCCTAAGCACCTAACATGAAGAGAGTAAAAAAAAAAAATTCATACCCTTGTACAATGGCATGAAAGGGGGTGGTACTGTGATCTTATTTGCCATGAATGCTGTAAATGAAAGAGGCTGACAGGTAGAATTGCATGCCACCAGTGCAAACAGAAGACTATTCACAGTTTGTTCAGTTTTCTCACCTGTCAGATGGCTTTATTTCTACCAGGCAACTCTAGAAAAATGTTGAGCTAAATAAATACCTTTGTAGAATCTGGAGATTATCAGTTGTTTTGATCTCTACACGAGCTAGTATAGCTCGTTTCTGAATATGGGGTATGGTGTCCTCTATAGGCTCTGCTCAAGACCGTGGGTTGCATAAATTCTGTCCATTCTCCAAATTGGAAGCTGAGTCTCAGTTTGTAGTTTGTCATCTAACACTGTAAGCTTTGAACAATTTCAGCCACCCTGATCCAGTTTCTATTCAAAAACGAAATAAAACAATAAAACAACTCTATAACCTAATAGCATCACGGTGGGATGTTCATCCTAAGAAAGTAAAAAAACAAAACAAAACAAAAAACAAAAAAACAAACAACACAAAAAAAAAACAAAGCAACAACAACAACAACAAACTCTTAAGAAATAAGGCTTTGAAGGCAGATTTCTTGCAAACTTTCCCTATCAGTTCACGGTATTTGGGCTCACTGTATTTTCTTCATTTATTTGCTTGACTTGCTGTCTGCATGTAGCTAGATAGTTAATAGAAGCACGCCTGTCCTTGGAGGCCAATGTGAGCTGACTGCCTGTGTCTTTGGTTCAGGTCCATTAAAAAATCTGAGCATTAATTAATCACTGACTTGCAAATAGCTTGGAAGAACTGTTCAAGCTAAATGGGAACATTCTGCAGTTGTTTTACTTTTGGTCACAGGCACTTCTGTGAGATGAAACTTCTCCCTTGCCAGGATACAGTGTGCATAAATCCAGCCGCTCCTGTGTTAGAGCAGACCAGCCCAGAGACTGCCTCAAGCAGCTCCATTTCTTTCTCTAACTAGGAAACTGCACACATGAGGAAGAGCTGTCATAAGCAACCCTCCTGAATCCTTTTGAAAAGGAAATAATAAAACCTACCCAAGGCAAAATGCCAGCAGTGCATACTACATGGGCAGTCTTCCTTGCTTGCTCTCTGCCAGTCTGGTCCAAACCAGCCTTTTCTCCTTTTTCACTCAGCTAGGTAAATCTGGGACTGTGGAAATCAAGTCAATACCTGAGTTTGCCACACCTCACCAACAAGAAGGTTATCTGTGAACTGGAGCCTGCTTGCTGCTGACAGGTACAATGAGCGAGCTGAGAATAATGCAGCTGTCTGAAGAAGACAAACCAAGCAAATGGGTAGAGACACTAGACCCCACACCCAAAACCTCTGTAATGTGAAGCACAATAAAAAAACCTTCATGGAAAAAGAAACTAAGCCAGCATGACCTACAAGTCATCAAGAAAAATGTATTCAAGGGAATTGTGATCTCATTTGTGTTGGGACTCTTCCCACTCCTCACTGCTAAAACTGCTTTTGATAAATAAGGCTGATAAATAAGCAGTTGTCAGTACAATGAGTACTAAGTGAGGAGGAAAATTAAAAGTGAAACTAAGGCACATGTTCTTAAAAGGCCAAAATACCAACATAAGAAAATAAGTACCCAAACCTAACAACATGAACATTTTGTTCTCAGTGGCAAGATGCAGTATATACGTGTGTTGTGCAAGTTATTCCTTGGAGATATTTAACCTTACTGGGCAAAAAGGAGCTTGTATTTCAAATGATAAAGTGTTCTAAATCACCTTGATATATTCAGTCCCCTTCTTCCCCCAAATTTTGCTTTAAGAGAAACTAAACCAAAAAAACAAACAAAAACAAAAACAAAAAAAACACCCAAATGATTAAGAATTATTTTCCTTGCTCCCCAGTTCTCCCACCATGTGCATACATACACAGATAATGAAGAATTATGTGTCATATGAAAAATTTTCCCTCGCTACCCTAAAGCTGTAAACCTTCCCCTACTTCCAAAATGCAGCGGAGAGGTAAATAGGCAATCACAGCTAATCTTCCTCCCTCTGCAATATTTCTAAACCTGTGGAAACTTCAAAAGCTACCAAGATAGAATGACAAAATGAAACAACACGCCCAAGCTTAAAGTGTGGGTGCCAGTTATTTAATTAAGCACAATGACAAAAAGTAAAAGAAAAACATAAAAACAGATCATTAGACCAGAATTCTACAAATTGTTGATACACTGAGATAGCCAGATGGATACATGTTTTTTGAGCAATGAGACATTGCATGTACACGAGTCCTCAAAAATGCGAACAACTCTGTCAGTTTTATTTGTAGAGCTTGCTTTCCATTTCTTTGTCAACCAGTATTAAAGATCTGGCCCTGAGGCAGCTGTAGAACCTAATGGACCCTTTAGAGCCTTTTGGCTGCAGTTCAAAGGCAGAGAAGATATTTTAACTCAGCACCAAAGATGTAGTTTCAACTTGCTATTAAAACAATGATACAAACACAGGTATAATGAGAGAATAAGGGGAGAAATGAAGAAAGAAATGGAAGACTGTGGAAGGGAATGGATCAGAGGCTCTCCAGGACTAGTTTCTGTAATAAGTGTGTGAGACAATCTCCTACAAGAGGGAAATA
Organism: Aythya ferina; assembly: GCF_964211825.1. Taxonomy (NCBI): domain Eukaryota; kingdom Metazoa; phylum Chordata; class Aves; order Anseriformes; family Anatidae; genus Aythya; species Aythya ferina. The sequence goes on from NC_140304.1 coordinate 25,632,327, forward strand.
GCTTATTTGATCTAATATGCCTTTCTCTTCTTGAATTTCCACAGTATGGAGAATCAATATGAGGGAAATTAAAGCATCAGGAGCAGACTCACATTTCTACTTGTGTGTTCCTATCTCAGCAAACTCTTATTGAGATAGAAGTATTTACCTTAAGTGCTCAGTTCACGTGCGCTGCAAGAGGAGGCAGGATTTCAAAAGGATACATGCTTCTTCTGTGTAGGGGACAGCAGTTGTAGTTCCAGCCACGATGTAGCTGTAGAATGAGACTTCCAGTGTGTAGCAGTAGGACGTATCATTTAACAGCCCACCAAGAAAACGCCTGCCTGTCCCTGCTTTCACAGCATCTCGGTTGAAGGATGTACTGGACTGCAGAGGAAAGAACACAAAGACATGAAGAGTTCACGAGTGGAACAAGAGAAGGGTTGGGAAGGAGTCTGTTAAAATAGAAAACAGCAAAGTTCACATTGCCGAATCCCAATTATGTTATTTGAGACCGTGATATTTTTCAATGGTGGCCTGGAGAGACCATTAATGGAAATACAATTCTGGCGTACAGGCTATAAATAACATCTTGCAAACTTTCACAAAATTAATCTCAGTTCACAAGTCACATTAGCTTTTCTCCTTCCCTTTTGGATAATACTTAAAGAAAGCCTGTTGTATGCACGAGCCAAAAGGGAACTCTCCAGACCCTACATCTCAGAAGTTATGATGGATCATTATTTGAATATTTAGTTCCTTCTCTCTGCTGCATTCTCCTATACCATAAGCATTCCCCCCAACTCCTTATCCTAGACTCTTTAAGCAAAGTAGAAATACAATAGTATTTACATTTTAGTGAAACTTTTTTACCTAAGATATTTGATTAGTTTTTAAATTAGGTCACACAAATTTCCATATCACTAACTTAGAATGTTAACTGGATGTTGCTCTCTGGGTGGAAAAATATACTACACTATTTAACAGCGTTAGCAGCACAGTACAAAGGACAGTATTTTGTGTTATTACTGAAGATCTGGCTTTAAGAACCATACAGCTTTATGGCTATTCATTTGAGGGGTGGAGGGAAAGATTCCGAGTATTTCCATAAATGAGTTTTAGCTTTCCTTTGAAGGCATGACATCTTGACACTCAAGGGGAGATCATCAGGTTGATTTAAGTCTTAGAGCCTGTTTCTACCGACTAAACAGAAAAATGGAATCTGATTTCATTTTGGCTACCAGACCCTATCAAAAACCTAATAACCATTAGACTGAGACAGTCTGGGCTTAGCACAACCTAATGACCATTAGAGAGAGGAGAAAAAAAAGAAGCATAGCAGATCCAACTTGGTTTGACTGTGTAGAAAGTCTTAGTATCTTCTGCACTGAGACTTTCACATTGCCAGAGAAACGTAAAGAACCCTTAACATATAGCTTACGGTTCAGCCATTGTGCCCACGGTGAATTATCTGAGCTATCCAGGGGGTCCTCCTATTGAACCTTGCATCTTCTTTTACTAACACAATGTTAGTGTGTATCAAATCTTGTCAAAACCAGGGGATATAAGACTCTTTTTTTTTTTTTTTTTTCTTTTCTTGTAAATAAGATAAATAAGTAAATAGAAGAGATGCAATCATTCAAAATGTTAAAATCCTGTAGACTGAGAGAGTCATGCTAACACTGAAATAAGCAACAAAAAACAAAACAAAACAAACAACCAAACAAAAACAAAAACAAACAAACAGAAATACCTGTGGGTTTATTAGCATTCAGAATGCTTTCTAGGCTCTCATGTTATAAAAAGGAAGCCTTTCCAGGTTAATTAGAGTAAGATGGAATTGGGTTTCTCATTAGCATTATATATAGAGCTTTCTAAATGTGACGTCGTCTTTGTGGTAACATAATATTTAGCTTTGTGGTAAAAGGTACACAGAATGTATTCTGCTATATACTTATCATATAATTTTCTTCAAATTGCATGTCAGGAAACTTGAGGATGCTCTGAATACCTGGACAGGGAGATAAAGCGCTCTTGAGAACTGATGGAGAAATTAATTGCTAATTTGTTCTATGGAATGAAATACTCAAGGAGGTTTGGAAGAGGGAAAGTTCTCTGAATACCTGCAAAGTCTTCAAAAGACTACCGAGACTCTGGAACTGAGAAAAGCTCTGTCTTCACTTAAGATCAGAAGCAGAAAGGAAGGTGATCATACTCTTGGGGATTGCCTCAAGTACACACTGATTTCAGTGGACTGTGCTTCATGTTCAAATGAATGTGGAACATTTAATGCACAAAAGCATCAGCTGGTGAATATGGGTGTACGAAGCATGTACGAAGCCAGCTCAAAGAAGAAGACAATGTGTCAGAACATGGCACTGCTCAGCACAGGAAAAAAACAGAGAAATGTTAGAGAAGTGATTCAGGGCAGACATTGGGGACAGAAATGCTCCCATAGTTAGGAAACTCAGGTACTGATTGACGTAGAACATCTATGAAGATTATGGAATCTCATCAACTACGTTTAAGAACAAATTGGACAAGTATCTGTCAGGTATCTGTCCATCTATCTTTGGGATACAGTTTGGACATGAGCTCCTTTTTATATCTGTATTTCCCATGATTTCAATCAGGCTCGAGAAAGGTTACTAGTTGAATTCCTCAGAGATTATTCTTGATATAAATCTTACATAATATTTTCATCACAGTCCTTGGCACAGTAAAGGAGGACCATGCCAACAAAATTTGCTGATGACACAATGTGGAATGAATCATCATTATGGGGGAGGCTCTGAGTATCATACAAAAAAAAGCAGTGGGATGACTTTGAGAACTGGAGTGATAGTACGCAGATGAAACTCAGCTGCACAAGTGCCAGGTCATGTACTCAGGGCCTAATAAAAAACAATCTCTGCTATAAGCTGAAACCTCATCAGCTGGAAATAGATGAAGAGAGATCTGATGTATTACTTCACTGAAGTGATTTTTGCTTTCTGGCAGAAAATAGCTCAGAAGTTGGATCTAGTTATTGGCAAAATTATACTTGACATATTTCAGAAGTGAAGCATAAGTAAATAATTCGAAGAAGGATTTTTAAATGGCCAAAAAAGAAAACAAAATTTAGATCTTTCCAGAGTTTGGAAGTAGCATTTTATAATGCTATTTTATGTTGTAATTTTATTTTATTTTCTCTCTCTCTTTTTTTTTTTTTTTTTTTTTTTTTGTAAGATAAGTTCCAGTTTCACCTGTGCAAAGAAAAAAAAAAAAAAAAACAAACCTTCAAACGGTGGCCACATCATTAATAAAATCATCTGTTCATTTCTTTACCGGGTAGTGCTACACTTCCAGGGCTGGGGCTTCACTTAGATGCACAAACGTAGAGTCTGAATGTTAACTTTGTCCACATATTGCAAACAAAACAAAACAACAACAAAAAGTCTGATGGCACAGATCAACTTGTTATCTTCACTAAGAAGAAAGATCTCTGATTTGACTCAAGGAGGGTGAGGGAGAGAAAATATAATGTAAACCTTTCAAATATGAACACATGAAAGTTTGGAAACAGCAGATTGGGCTTGGCTCTAGAATAAATGTTACAAGCCAGAACATGATTTTGTATTTCAGATGAAAAGAAGAAAATTCCAGATTCAAAACAATTCAAGTAGTGGCAAGGAAGGACTGCAGGTACTTGCTTGAGTTCAACCTTCTACTCACTGTCTCAACTCAAGAAAAATAGGATGGAAAAATAAACACACAGACTATTGGTTGCTTACCAGAACTGATCTTGGCAACTGATAATGCTGAAACAAAGACTATGAAAACCCATGGCAAAGAAGGAGCCTTTTGCATTCACATTTATTTAATCAAACTCTACTCTGGGGAAAAGGGGGAAAGAACATGGGTCAGGTTGTCCACAAATGAGTCTGTTGTTCTCTCAATCTCTTGCTCTAAAACCCTTGCAAAGCTGAACTCAAGTCATCATTAAGCAAATGCACTGAGCAGGCACAGCAGGAGAACAGCTAAACAAATATTTATTTCTCCAAGGCTGAATTGCATGGGAGTGTCAACAGCAGCAGCAGCAAAAAGTACAAAATCGAGAAGGGGGTTGTGGAGGGTGGGATGGGGGTGGGCATGGGAGGGAAGCAGGGGGGGAAAAAAAATCAAAGATTTTGAAGTTCTTAATTAGAGATATTTGTATAAAATCAACAGTAATTCATTATTAAAACACACATATATATTAAAGCTGACAGAAGGACTCTGCTTCCCAGCTTGCGTGAGAAAATTCAGTGAACAAATTATCTATCCTCAGGGTTAGGAGGTGCCAAGCAACAAGAATCCAGTGCTGAAAGAGTAAGATGAGGAAAGGTGAAGGATTCCCCCACTTTCTGCTGGGAAGAAACACATCAGAAAACTACACCTGGAACCTCACACACACTTGGGAGCCTCAAGGTTTTCTGATTCTCTCTCTACATCTCAGGCATTTGTGGCAGATTTCCCAGGCCTCCTTACCAGATTTCATCCCTCCTCCCCATGCTCTGCTGAACGCCTTCTGTATGACTGGTTTTCCCATGGGGAATTACAAGGATCCTCCAGACAGCATAGAGAAATTCATAAACCAATTGGACCTTATTCAGGTATTGTAGTAAAAAGATGGGTGGGAAGAAAATATGAAAAAAAAAAAAAAAAATCAGTGTGCAAGTTCTTTTTGGAGTAGTCTCAAAGAAGAAGAAAAAAAAAAATCTTGGCCCTTGGTCAGACCTTTCAATGTGCCAGAACCCCTGTCTCCAGGGCAGCATTGTCTCTTGGCTGTTGAGGACACTTGACCACGCAGTGACTCTCCTTAGAGAATTCAGCCCCTTAGATCACAGGTTCAACAGCTCAGGCAGCTTCCATATGGCAGAGAGACACTCCTGGTTCCTTGGCACTGCTCCGCTGTCCTGCTAAAAGCTATGGAATGAATGCCCTGAGCAGTCCATATTCCAAGTAAGGGCAGGCAGTTTACTGATTGCTTCTGCTTGTCTGTATCAAAGTCAGAAGAGGGGCTCCAAATACAAAAAGGAAAACAACACAGCTGTACATCTGACTGAACTTGCCCAAGACCTTCTTCCTTAGGCTTCCTGATGGACTTGGATGCTGAGAAGTTTCTGCTTGGTGGGGGCTTGCAATGATGGGATCACCTCCTCAGTGTATATGCATTCACAGTGCACTTGTCCTGCAACACCATGAGGAAGCCTCAGGTTACATAAGAGGAAAAATAAAAGGCAAAATCCAGTAAATCTGGTCCCACTCTTCTATAAAAGATGAGATGCCCAAAAGGGCTGAAATATCAGTCAGGCTCAGTGTCCAGCTTGTGATGGATGGGAGCATCAGTTCTACCTTTCACTGATGGCAAGGGAAAAGGACATGGTACAAAAAACATTACACCCTTATACAAGAGTTATTGGGGAATGAATCTTTGTCTTCTGAAATTACCAAACACATTAGGAAGAAAAAGGATCAAGGGATAACCACAGAGCAAGTCAGGCCTTACCAGGCTCCCAGCATGGGAACCAGGCTATAGACTGCACATCATTTACAATCAATCTTTAGGTGTTTCTCTAACCCAGCAAGAAAGGAAACTACAAGGTACAGATAACTCAGAAATGAATTAGGGGAGAAATCATCAACCAGCCTGAAATCTGGTCACAGGCTATGACAGATTGAGAAAGATGAGTTTCTGATTTAACAAGGTCTAGGGGGTTCCTGTAATCCAACAGATACATTTTACCAGCTGTTCACATCTCCTGCAAAACTATTGATTGCTTATGTGCCCATGGAAGGAAGTAGCAAACTGCATATGGTTTCAAAAACCTGAGCTCTAGTGTGCATGCAAATGTTTCCCACAAGATCATTTGTCTTTACAAACAGAGTATCTGCATACTCAGAATAAAGACATCCTTCCCATATGCCTGTGTAGATAGCTGAGGTAAGTCCAGGAACTGTTTTACAAAGGAATGTAGCATTTTCAACTGTACTCTCACAAAATCAGAGAATCTTGTTAGAAATCCTCCCTGGAGAAGAGCAGCGACATAAAAATGAAGAGGATTCATAATTATAGAATGGTTTCATATTACAACATATAATTAAAAATATTCTGGGTCATCTTATGCCATTTCCATTTGGGAAATTAGCTTTATTTCACAATTGAAATGATCCCTTCCTTAATTCAAAACAAACCAAAAAAATAAAAAAACAAAAAACCACCACCTGCCACACCTTTTGCTCATTGTGCAGGTGAGCAATAAGCACTTTAACTAATGGGATAAACTGGGAATGCGCATACAAATTGTTTCATGTTCTTCACCCACCAGCACCAACAGTGGCCAAGTGTAATTAGGTTACAACTCAGTTACAACCTCATCACAGTTCTCTGCTGATTCTGCTCTCGCAGCTGAAGAGCAAGCTTTATTTCTGGAGGTCTGACCTCTCTGAGCCCTCAACTCACTGTCCCAGTGTAGCAAAAAAGTGATAATAAAAAAGTTAGTAGTTAGCGCTCTAGAAAAAAGGAACGACAGACTTGTCATCAGGGAAGAATAGATGTGCCATTGGGAAATGGACTGGAGCCCAGGCGACGTCAATTCTATCTCTATGAAGAGTTTTACGCTACCAGCTATAACTCACTCACTCACATTTTCTAGAGTGCTTTATTGAAGTCTGCGGAAGTCAGAAAGAGAGCACAGAAATGCACCGTCTTTGCAATCTTTGCCACGGAAGGTTGTAAATTGTGATATTACAAATTGTGACTCTTCTGTTAGCCCCTCCACAGGGTGCAATAAGAGGGGTGCAACTGGCAGCTCACTTTCCCCGTATGGGCAGAACTAATTGCTGCCACGGTGTGCCCAGCAGTCACTGCTTTGACCCTGCCACTCTTCACAGCTGCTAGCTCATCACGCTATCTTACAAGCAAAACTTAGCTCCTTACTTCTCTGGAAGCACCGAGGAAACTTCTCACTTCCAAAGCCAACTTAACTCTCTTCTCACACCCACCTCTCACCAGCTCCATTAACTCTCTTAATAGACTGGAAAGCATATGTGTTAGTGTTTTTTTGTGATAGACTATCAACTCCATGCCAACTGGGTCTGGAGACATGGAAATCATGGCATTCGGGAGGCTGCTTTCAGGCAGCCCTCTTCCAATTTATTTTACAAACAAGCTGCAGACAGCATCTGAAATGTAGATGGATTAAAAAAAAAAGAAAGAAAAGAAAATCCCAAAGGCAGATGGTAGCAGAAAGCTGATCTGAAGGAGGCAGCAGGTAAAGAGGAAGGATTCTGGGAGCAGAGATGTGATGAAATGGCAACAGAGCTCAAAATGACTCCCTGACTCATCTCACCTTGCAGCTTTGCTGCATTTCTGATGCACAGGAGAGAAACACATTCAATCTCAAAATCATTTGTGACTACTGAAATTTGGGTAGAGGAGGTTTTGAAAAGTTCAGGATTGTTTCAAATAGGGATCCCATTACTTAGAGATTTTTCAAATCCCTTAGGGACAGACAGATTGGGTTGATATTCTTGTGACAGGGTGCTCTTACTTCTTGCTGACAGCTCCAGAGTTAACAGCTTTTTGTTTCATAACTTCTGTGTCTGGTAGGAAGCACTGAGGTGGGCAGCAAACCTTGGGTTTAATAAGGGAATATTCTCTGGACTAAGGGAAAAAAAAATAAAGATTTGCAGAAGTCTGAGACAGAGGAGATCTGACTAGTCCTAAGAATGTGAAAGAGAAAAGCCTGAAAATGAAACCTTAAAACCAAATATTCTCAAATCCTAAGACATTTCCACCAATTCTACTACCTGGCTCATTTTTCCTTCCTCCTCCTACTTGGTGGAAAGTAGACAGCAATCACCTTTTCCTTAAACGCAGCATCATGCTGTAGGAATACCATGAAGACGACCTGCCTAGCACTGCACTGTCAGGTTTCAAAGTGAAGTTCTCCTCAGAGAAATAATAGTTTAAAAAGTACTTTGTCACCACACACACATCTGCTCCCTGAGGGGCTCCATTATTCCTTTAACGTGTAGTGAAGGAACACCACATCTTTCTCCCCCTCCTCATCCCTCCCAAGTGACTTTCAGTCATGCCTGCTTAAGTTTGCTGATAAAAACACATATTTGCATGGCCATTAAGAGAGGAGCTGGAAGGAGGGAGCTTTAGAAGCTCTCAGTTTATGTCTCAAAACCAAAACAACCAAATTAGCTTTTCTTTCAGAAGCTCAGTGGTTAGAAAACCAGCTGGGTTTCATGCTTCAGGGTTTTGGCAGTTCACTTGTGAGAACCACGGTAGCTGCACTTTTATTCTCACCTCCCATTATCTGTGCTGGCTCCGTACAGTGCTCTGCCATTTGGCTCCAGGACTGCTGGAGGTCTCTACTGCCTGTCTCTGCACCCTGGACCAGTTACACTGGCAGCACCAGAGTGGGAATGTGGCCTTTCGCATTCCCCAGAATTCATTCTCATGCACTGAAATGTACTCATAGCTCCCATCTCCCTGAGTGCTACAGCACTGAAGTTGTTTATTGAGTTTACTGCCTTCACCAAAACAGCTAGCACAACCAAATCCAAATCAAAGCAGTGGGTCTTCCAAGAGAGCTTCTTAAACAATGCTCTGCAGCCAAGCTAAGCACAGTGGCAGCGGCCTTACCTGAGGCTTTCACAAGGTCAGTCGAGCACACCCTTACAGGGCTTGGCAGCCCATCACCACCTACTCAGGAAAGGCAAGAGAAGGAGGCAGGTTTTACCCCATCCTTTAAGCAAGCCTAGGCTGGAGTTCCTCTTATCACCAGCATCTGCCAACCCAAACACATCCTCACATACACAGACTCGATGTAGTCTTTCCAAAACATACGTCCTCAGGATCTCTCAGCTTCTTCTTCAGTGAGCCTGGTTCTCCCCCTCATCAGAAGGCATGTAGCCGCCTACCCGGACATTAACCTACACCCAAACCCATCACCCGCAAAGCAGAGAATGTCTGGAGCCTATCTCCCTACAAATAGCCAGCCCAAGCTTTGACCAGTGATGTATAACATATAACAGAACTGCACATGATTCAGGGTAATGATCTGCTTTTCCTGTTATTTATTTATTCTTAAAAAAATGCAATCTCAGCTTCCCAGAGCACATCCTTCCTTGAAGATGCCAAAGCTGGCATTTCCTAGCCTAAGCTCCACAGAATAATCACGCCGTTTAGAAAATAACTCGCATCTCTGGAGTTCTCAGTTTCCCTATTCATCAGTAGAAAATGAGACATTTCCTCAAAATATACAATAAAATAGCCTCTAGCAATAGCCTGCAATTCTTCTCTTTACAATAGTTTTATGAGCGTGTATGCAATCTCCTGGGAGTGCTTTCATAATCATTTGTACAAATGATAGAGACTTAGGACAATGAGAAGCAGAAAGGAAAATTCAACCATCATGCATGCAGTTGCTTTGAACAGTCTGCAGGAAAAGTGGTTTGTAGTATGGCAAAGAGATGTTCTGCTCACTTGTAGATCCAGAATAGATTACAACTCTCCATGAGGAGGTGCTGTGTAATGTACATCCAGTCTTCTTAGGCTCTCTCACTGCTCCAGAAACAGTTCTTTAAATCATATTTCTATTCTACATATATTAACATATCATACACTTAAAGCGATAATACCCAGAAAGAGATCCTGGGAAGGGGTGAGGCTCACAGTTCTTAACCTACTTTCTACCTCTCCTTTATGGCACTGTTTGTGCCAGCTCAGTGAAATTTTCACCACTCTACAAGAGAGATGACTTGCATTTGAATGTAAAGGAGCTCCTTTCATTTGTGCCACTCTGGAAGTCTGTCACCTGCTCCCAGTTCCTTGACATTAGGTAAGAATAATGATGGCCTTTGAAAATATGCCATAAAATTGCTATGAGAAGTTGTTTCTTCTGTGCCTATTCAAAATTTTTACCTGTGTGGGGATGAAAAAGGTACTGTCAACTCATATGCACAAACAACACAGCAAGAAAGTAGAGAAAGAAAATCCATTTACTGCCCCCCCCCCCTTTTCTTTAAAATACAAATTAATTCAACCCTCTGTGTTAAAAAAGGGGTGGATTGGCTCAGCACAATGTAACAGAGGAGTTTGGTTTAGTCATGACTCTCTTGTGAGACCAAAACCTATCCCAAAACCTATCATACTCAGAAGCACAGGCTTTACGCTCTGTTCCTTGTGCCACCAGACACACTTCCTCTCTCCCTTTTCCCAATCTCCAAGAACAAATATATAAATAAAGAAATGGAGAAACTGTCCAAGAAGTGAAGCAGTGAGCAGAAATTCATTCCAGAGGGGCGATAAAGCAAATAATAGCTGTATTTGTCTTCCTGGGAATACCCTGGTATAAGACAACAAAAAAGGAGGTAGGATCATTTTTTGTCCTCAAGTTTTAACAGATTTCGGAGTAGATCTGTTAAGCTTTTATGATGTTAATAAAGCCCACCTGAACACAACAACTTTTGCCTTTCTGAGACAATGATCTTTTTGTCGAAAACATTAGAGAAGCATTTAGGAGATGGTAGTTGGACTGCGTCTGGATTTTACTTTGGGATGAATCTCAGGTCTGAGCAACGTTCTTACTGCTCACCTTTTCCTTCTCAGCCACATGCAACACAAGTTTGTACTTCTTTATTTCAGAAGAGATTATTGAGTTTTGCTCCTTGAATGTTCACCAGCTATTATTACTCCCTCTGGCACTTGTGCCAGCACTTGTTTCAGACATGGCCCCAAATACACTGGGATTAGTACAGGGATCAAAAGACTGAGAAGGAGATGTCTAGCCAGGGTAAGTGATAACAGCCAGTAGATGGGAGGAGGTTTGCTGGAAGAAACACAGCTTCCCTTAGAAAGCTTGGACAGATTAAGGCTGTGCTGTGGAAATAAGACTTAGATCATGTGAAACTCAGGAAAACAATAGAAAATACAAATAGATCGAAATCTTTGAATTGATTGTTTCAATTTTAGATATCCAGGCTAAAAAAGTCTAAATGAACTTAAAAAAAAAAAAATCAACATCAACAACAGAAAGTAATAGGCCAGGCCATTTCATGTTTGAGTCTTCTCATCTTGCCAAGACAATGACTCTCAAAGATCTGCCTTTCCCAAAGTGAAGCAGGCAGGTCCTTGCTCAGAAACTTCACTACTGATTATGCAGCACAGCATAAACCACGGGGAAGGCTGTGTGAACTGCTGACAAAGGCATTGGATTGGCACTTGGGAGACCTGGGTTTCATTCTGTGATTTCCCCAAGCGAGTACCCTTTCCACCCTCTCTCCTTCTCTTTCCCAGCATGACTGAAAGCTCTGGGAGTTGCAGACTTCCTCAGAAGGTTAACTCAGTGCCCAGCATAATGGGATCCCAAGTCTCTACTAGGGTCTTTGGCTAACCACAGCACACAAAGGAGGACAGACACTATTTCATAGAAGCTGTTCTGCTGGGAGGTTGAAAGCAAAAAAATTATATGAGAACTCAAAGGTATCCCAAATACCACCAGTTCTGAGCCAAAATGAATGACAATAACAAAACAAACAAAAGCAAAGCAAAATAAACCAACAAACCCCACGAGATTAAGCCAAGTACTTAAAAAGGCCAGTCTTTTTCATCTCACTGCAAAGAAAAGCAATCCTTACAAAATGATAAAGCTACCCACGAATGGCTGTGGTTGTTTCTTTTAAATGAACCAGAGAGAACAGATGGTCTCTTCTCATACTGTCACAAAGGTCGAAATTAGCCACTCCTAAGACTAGCAGGTTCTTGAAATGTTCAAGTGCTTGTGTCTGGTCGTTATGACTAATCCACTCTCCAGAACAAGAAAGGTCAAATGAAGAACACCCCTCCAAACACCGCACCAACTCCTAGCCATGGCTGATGTGTAATGCACTCAGACGTGGTGTCAACAGCTGCTCCCTAAAACCCAGTGAGTCAGCCTTTCAAAAGAGCTTGTCAGCTCTCACTGCTAGAGCTTTCATACTGATTCTATTTACTTCTCAGTGTGTAAAAATAGCCTTTCTAAACCTTGAAATCATGAAATGTTTTCCTTAAAGAATTTGTCCTTCCCCCTCCCCCCAGACAGCTTCCCAAGAATCTCTCACATATTTTGAGAGCAAAACTTCCTCGTTCCTCTTTCATTCCCTTTCCCCTTCACGTGCTGACAGCCAAGCCAAAGACAGGCCTCCATTTCTGAAGCCACACAGAAATGAAGAATTTCTGTTCCCTTTCACAACTTTTACCTGCGAACTGCAGTCAGCCTTCCAGCATACTGTGAGGTTAAGTGTTCTGCTCAGCAGACAGGGTACAGAGACATTGGGTGACTTGCCTTTGGTCCTACAACACCATGCAGGCACAAATCCCCTATACATCCCCTACTTTAATCACCTGCCTCCCTCGGATGCTGTCATTTAAATAAAAAGGCCTATTGGAAATGACAGGTGAAGAAAGCAGTCCAGGCATGAAATGCACTCTAAAGTATATTAATAGAAGGTTGCCAGACAAAACGGCACAAGGCATTTGATCGCATCATCCAGGCTTGTTGTTCATGCTCCTTTGCATCTGGCTGCGTGATTTCTGCCAGATTCTCGGCTGGAGGAGTAGGCTAGGATTTGCCTGCTTTCCCTAACCCGTGCCGGGCTCAGCTGCAATCATGCAGAGCACTGAAAGAAATCCCTTTGAGTCGGGATTCATTCCGAACATGTAAAACCCAGACAAATGACTGCTTCTCCAAAGTGAATCCCATTTCACAGCAAGTAGGTTATTAGTGTGGAACTCCATACAAGTAGCCTGCATTCAAAAGCCCTCTGCATTATTAATAGAAGATGAGCTTTTGACATCAAAGGAGAACCATTATGTATGCTAAACGGTGGCAAAAATTGTACCCGCACTTCAAACCTTTTCAGTTCTTTGTCCCTTGTAAATCAATCAAGGTTGACAGATGCTTTAAGGAGAGTAATCTTTTCAATGATACTGTCAATGGATAACATAATGGAACATTGTCTCTGTGCTGTGTGAAGACATGGAGCTAGTCAATTATGGACAACACTTCATGCAGCCGCCAGTTTTCACTTGAAGTGCTGCTGTTGAAGTATTATAATCCCAACAAATGGCCACAGCAGCATACAATGTAAATGAGACCTCCTGAAGCTTTGGAAAATTAATTAGTAACAACAGTGGTCCATTCCCACACTTTCAAACACCAGCCTGGTAATGTTAACGATGCACTTCTCCCCTTCCCTTCGAGCAGTCAGTAGGGCATATTTACATACACTATTTTTAATCTTCAACAATTTTCTTTCCCCCCCTTTTAGAAAACGCAGGAAGCTCTGGATTCTTTTCCTCTCTTTCAAGCGGCAAATTTCACCCCTGATATTTCTAATGAGTCACATAACCCACATGGCTGGAGCTGAAAACAAGGGAACAGAAACTTTCCCACTCAGACCCAGCAGTAACATTCACTCCTCTTGCTTCACAGACACAGGACACTTTGTGGCTGTCTCCTCCTCCAACACCTCTACACCCTCTACTGCCCTCAGAAGAATGGCTTGGATGGAGGGCAGGGGAAAAGTTTCTGGTCTCAAGAGATCAGCAGAATGTAGGTTGAAAGCCCAGTGCACTGAGTACAAGCAGCACCTGGGTCAAACTATGATGCACTGGATGTCAACATGTATGCCTGACCGCTGGTTTCTACAGAAAGGAGATTGAGAGTCTAAGGGAGAGACTGCTCTGTTTATTTAGTTATTGGCTTCTATCCTATGTCATTTTCTCAAAGATTTTCCCTTTGCCAACTGAGACTTGCACTTAGAAGAACACAATCTTCCACAGTAACAGAGAGATGTCCCACACAGGAGTACAAAATTTGTAAATTCCTATCAACTGGAAGTATTCATAGCTATGATCTGTTAGCACCCCCTTAACAACTCTTCTTTTTTTAAACAAACAGGTGCAGATAAGAAACTTCATTACTGAGATCTTCACTGACAAAAACAGGCTCTCAAACCGTACCCCAGCTTCCCCACGCTCCAAACATCTGGGAACAGCTACATCTGCTTTTTCTTCTTCTTTAGTATCAATTCAGCCTTCTGTGCTCTGGACAGTTTTCTGAGAAGCCCTTGCAGTGGCTGGCTCCAGAAAACTTCAAATTGCAGCAGTTCCCAGAATCCCCCCAAACAGACAATGGTTAACCAATCCTATGAGGCAATGGTACCAATACTATGGGGTAACAGAAGAAGCAACAGAACCCCACCAGGAAATATCCAGCCAGCTGCTATTGTGGGTACATCCTGAGAAGAAGAAGGAAACATTCAGTCTATAAGAAACTTCCCTCCTTGGAACAGAAAATACAAGAAGTAAAGATATCTTCTGCCTTGCTTTAGAAGTGCCAGCAACCCATCCAAACTTTCTCCCACTCTTTCATAAAACAAACTACCATAGACTAGAGGAACAGAGAGGAGTCAGGAGTTTTGGTTCCTCTTCCTTTTTGCTGGAACAGATCTGTCAAGAAAACAGTGGCACAGCTCCATTTCAATACCCACTTTCTATTCTTAAGCTCCACAGTGCAATATGCACAAACACAAGACAAAAGATTTCTCTACTGCTTCTTGATGAGAAAGCTTCAGGCTAGCATTCCTGCCATGATGAAAATGGCCTTTTTTCCAATTATGCTGTGCAGACTTGTCTGCTTTTTAGTCTGGTGTCAGATTTTGTTTCTGTAGAGCTAAACACATGCAGCACGGAAGGGTTCCTGTCCTCCTCCATCTACCACTTCTGCCACAGGCTGGTTGGGATGGCATTGCAGAGGAGGCAGGCATCATGCCCAGCTGTAGGAGACCTGTGCTTATCTCTCTGTGCCAGGAAGATGAAGTATAAGCAATAAGGGGGTAGCAGGAATGGTAAAAATGTATTGTGGGTAACAAAGGGGGTTAGAAACATGACAGACATAAGATCAGGACCCAAACAGTAAGTTCTTGCACTCTTTTCTGCTCAGTGCAGGATTCCAAAGTGATATTTAACGGTGCTTGTTCCCACTATATGGCTGTCAAATGTCATCCACTGCCTCATGTCTGAAAGTTCCTACTGCCTTGGCTGAGATGTAATTGTAAACGCTCCTTATCCTAGTCAAAGCAAACCAGGGCACCAAACAACTGTTACTTAAAAGACTGTCCACTGAAGCAAACCTGGAGTGTGTAGATTGAAACAGAGCAAGGGAGAGCTATTTGGATGCAGCTGAGCTGGCAGCCCCATAGGTGTGTAACATGGGCCAGGAGTGGTGAACAATCATTTGGAGGCAGGCGGGAGGGTCATTTGATGTTATACCATTATTTAAAGTATATGAGTCAAAAGTTTACCAATGTATCATATAAAAACAATAAACCCAATCCAGTTGATCAAAAGCTAAAACTTCTTCTGATAAAAACTAAGTGCATTAATAAATCACAACTGAAGGTTATAATACAGAAGATGAAAAACATGCTTCTGTTCATGTGTCTAATAACCATACACAAGATCAAAATTTATCACTTTAGGAGAAAGGTGAATGTAGGAGGAAAGATGGTGTCTAATCATGACAAAAATTTTAAGTAGACCTCTATTGGTATGAAAATAAAATTCACATAATTCAATTAAGATAAATATTTATCATTAAAAATAAATTACACACACACACACAAATGAATTAAGAGAAACATTGCTTACATAAGAGAAATCTTCAGCATTTTGACAGAGTAGCTTGGGTAAAACAGCCTGTCGCTGAAATCTTTCCTCGTCTTCAAAGATGTTCCCGTACATGAAGCCATTCATCATGGTGGAGTGGGCATGGATGTCAATATAGAACTCCAGGTTAATCTTCTGTTGAGGGGAAGAACAGAACAAAACAACACAGCGTGAGATAAATCACAACTGTGTTATGTAGGCAAAGCCTTCTGTAAATCCAGTACTGCCCTCCTTGAGTCTACCCATGGTGCCAGTGTCAGAGAGCCACACCAAAGCCATTGTTTTGATGCATCCAGCCATTCATGTCTTCTTGGGGTTGTGTGCAAGATGCAGCTCAAGGCCTTGACAAACATTCCTCTAGCTGTTCTCAGCAGGTTGGAACATTTATGCAGCACAGGATACTGTGCAGATAGGCATTGTTGTCCTCTTTGCCACAGGGCTCCTTGCCATTGATAAAAGCATGTACCTTCCAGTTCCAGAGCATGACTGTTCAGGCATCTCTGAATGGCTCTGCATTACAATATGCAGATGTACCCTTTCAGCCAGCAAAGACAGGCTCAAAACTGTGTAAATAAGACTTTCTTCAGTATTTCCAATGCAGTTTATTTCAGTTTATAAAGAAAAATACCACATATTTCTAATCCTACCTAATCTGCCTGGAAATTTGTCTTACTCTGCTTTGTAGTAATCCAACAGAAAAAAAATCCCCAAAGCAAGTGCCTTGAATACCTCTATCCTTGTAGCTTCCATGTGATTCTGCATCTACTCTTGCTTCAGAAGAGAACACCAGCCTCCCTAACACAGACGTGCCTGCTCTCCCCATACCCTTCTGCGACTGGCAATTAATTCAGTGCCAGGCAACCAAAAAAAAAAAAAACAAAAACCAAAAAACACTGCTCAAATGTCCCATCCAGAAAGACATTTTTGTCCTCACATAAGTGACATTGCATTGCCAGCAATGGCAAAGATCAAATATTCACCTTGACCACTATGTGCAGTGTCACTGACAGCAGTAAGAAGGCAACAGCCAGTACTAGAAAATGCTACCGGAGCAGCAGCCACTGAATTACCCAGTTTCCCGAACACTTGCAACTTCTGGTCCTTAACAGCCTGTGCTCTGCGACCAGATAACAACAAACCTACCTTACTACCTGGCCACCCTGGCCAGTAAGAACTGCCACCAGAAAGTAGATCCCAATGGTGGGACGGAGGAGCAGAGCTCTGTTAACAGGACAGGGGATTATGATATTTAACCAGACAGCCCTGTACCTCTCAGTGGCAAATAAATATACCCCTTGCCAGTAAAATGTAATATGCAACTCCCCAGCTGTACCTGGTCTACACCCAAAGCTTGCTCAGGCTACTGGAGAATACTGAGCAACAAGGCAGTCTAATGTATTAAAAAAGCAGTTTGTATGACAGCAGCGTCAGCTCTTCTAGAGAGTCTCTAACAGGGGGAGAACATCATTTGGTATGTGATACTAATATGATACAGATTTACTTTCCCTTGGCAGAAAAGCAATGTACAATACACAGTGAATGTTCAGTTTAATTAAACAGCCTAGAGAGAGTAATACTGTATCTTATTAAGCCTCTCCTATGTTAAGATGCTAGCTAATGTAATATCAATATCTGACCATGCTTCACAGGAGAAGGAACATTTGATTGTATTTGACTCTAAAACAATAAATTGTCTGCTACTGCAAAAACATTTTGCTGTGCTATAGAGGACCAACAGTGCAATAAAGCATGCATCTGCTATTTAGAGAAAGCTTAGCATCAACAAGATGAAACATCACATATGATTTTCCTTCCTCTCTAAGCACACACAAATTAAAACCAAGATCGTATAACACTTTTTTCCATAAAATAATTTCCCATCAGAAACAGAATTTGTTGAGATAGATGTACACCTCTTTATCACCATAAAACCTAACACATTGTAAAGTCTTAAAACAGTGATTTGATGTTGAAGTGAGGAGACAACCTAGTTGCAATGGATATTTCTAAAGCATGAATGTCCTTCACACAGAAGTCAGTGACCTAAGGTATGTTTATTTTAGAACTACATAGAGTTCTTTATAGCAGCGTATTTACTGATATAAAGTAATTGAGAAACATAGCAAGACATACAGCAATAGACTAGCATAATTTGTGAGTTAAACAAAACTGAAGGGGATGGCTTAGACTGTATGATCTGTGCTGAGGTGTTGTACTATACATGTACTTCTCAGAAGTTCTCAAGTTGTTTCCAAAGGAAAGAGTCTACAAACAAGCACACAAAAGCACAGTTTAGTAAAATAATTTACCAGCAAAAAATTCACCTGTAGAATATGTGTGAGCTGAGCCTCAACTTAGTTTTCATTTGACCAAGTCATTTGACCAAGCCATCCAGTCTGATACTAGAGAATATTTTCTAAACTTTCCAAGCATTCTTGCTAAAAATTTGCTGATAAAATTGTCCTTGAGAATTTTAGACAGTCTCTTAGAGTGCTGAAGTTTCTTTGAAAGTCTTTCTTTATCATCCAGAATATTTGCAGATATAAATTGATTCTTTGAAGAAAAGCAAACCATGACATTTAAGAGATAACTCATCACCTAGTAAGTGATTAAAACCATTTACCCAATCATTCCCAACATATTTCAAAAGTAATTTTCTATGTCAGCCAACAATATCTATATAATTTTTTATTTTATTTTTTTTTTTTTCCTGCTGGTCCTTGCTCCTTAACCTGCTATGGAACATATAAAATCTCAATTTCACGTATTCCTGCCCACTAAATATAGTGCCAATTTGCAATTGTCCATCCTATTCAGTAAGTTGTTAAACACCACTAAAGTAATTGCCAGTTAAATGTACTACTCCCAGACACTGCTGTATGTGAGCAGATCAGTATTTCAGTGTTTCACATTTCTTTTCTTCTGATCACATTCATTATTTTATCAAAGGGAAACATCTTGAGCATTCTCTGTTACAGAACAGAATAACTCAGTGCATTGTTAATATAACACATGAGTTCCTAATGGAAAAATTCTCTTTATTCACAGACACAGAAATATTCTGACCTTAAAATGGACAATAACAGCCCAGTCACTTGGATGTTAACTCAAAGTTCTCCAACTCATGCCACTGAGTAGCAGGTGATTTGTTTGCAAACGTGTTTCACAAAAGAACGAAAATATTCTCCCAAACGATTATGGTATTTCTTCTCTCTCTTTAGAGACATGCATATTCATAAGTACTTTACATGTAGAAGCTTTCACCCACTGCTACATCAGAAATTTAAGTACAGGAATAAAGTTTCACATTTCAGTTGAGGTTTTCTGGAAGGTTTTTACGTAATTACTGATCTCCTGTAATTTAGGTAGGATCACAGAATTAGCATTTTATTAAATATATAATGTCACCTACTGGTGGGAATTTCCAAAAAATCAGCAGAGAGCTGACCTGAAATTGTTTCTCTTGGAGATAGGGAGAATTTTAATTGGAAATGAAGTTAATAAATTTATGTGTGCATTTACATATGTGCACGTGAACACACTTAAAATATAAACTAATTCTATCTGCTGCTAAACCACAAGGGCATCTGATGGTATCTACACAGCAGAACCCACCCTGGTTATGGCTTATAAAGCAGTAGCATCTACAAGTAAGAATGGGAATAAATTTAGATGTGGCTCAAAGTCTCAGTCACATTTGCTTCAGCTTTTAAGCAGAAAATAATGAATAACCAGGCTCAAACATTTCTGGCTGCCATAGCTGCCTTCTGAGAGACTTACAAGTTACATCCTACAATATTATATTAAACTCATCATTTTCTGCTTTAGAGGTGGAATGCAAAATGATTCAGATGCCTTATAAAAATTATCATGCAATTTAATTCCCTCAAGTGTCTTTTCTTTGTGCTTACAAGCAGCAGCAGAGAATTTCTCTCATGCTCTCTTTTTTAAGTAAAGCTGTAATTACCTGGATGACCCAGCTTACAGAATTGGAGAAAACAAAGGCAGACTTGCTCTTTCTTTTCTCTGTGTCAAAACAGAAAACACTCACTAGACTGACAATCATTGAACCTCACTTCCTAGAAAACAACAGTTAACATTCTCTCTCTTGAAAAGAATGGTCTTTGCCTCTTCTTGCTTCTTACCACATAAAAAAGAGAGTAAATAAATAAGTGAAAGAATTTCTGCTCTAAAGTTTATTTGAATCCCTGCCTTCGTGGCACACAATTTTCACTGTTCTCCTGGGTCAGAATAAAGTTTCTGACAGTTTGAGAAATATACATTAAAATTAGGGAGGGGAAAAATGAAAGAAACCATGGTAAAGAATGAAAGCTCATATTTATTGTTAAGACATGACACAAGCAAAATAGCACAGAAACAGGTGCATGTTGCCATGTGAAGTGTTTTGAGAAAACATTCTCAACTTGTCTGCATTTTTATTTTATTAGCTGAATGCTTTTAGAAGGTCAGTACTTAAAGAGCAAAAGAAAAGAATGATGTTAACAGCTAGTGCCAATATAACCAAACTTAGATTTTGAACAGTGCAATTATGATTCTTAAGGAAATTGACATTAAAAAAAAAAAAATCAATAAAAGCTGTAATAAAAGGATAACTGTGCATCAACCCCAGAACATGGGCCACTAGAGAGGCAAGTGATGCAGGAAAAAGCCAGCTCTGTCCACCAGCTGTCACTTCAATATGGATTTTATTAATTCTTGGGAATAGCAATTGGTTTAGAAAGACAGTCCAAAAGACTTCTTCAGGCCAATATATGATATGGGGGATGGGATAAACTCTTTGCAATGTTTTATACGGTTGTTAAAACCATGGCTTGTCATTAGTTGTAGTGAATGTAACAGCCTCCAGGCAGACTTTCCAGCCTTACTGCTCAGCCACTGAAGCAAATGGACATACAACAGTTGGCACCACATCAGGAGTTTGCCCTTTTTAGTTTGGAAAAGATTCAGAAATTCCCAGAAAGACCATCTCTTTGAAGCTTCCTCAGGTCCAGAATCTCTCGAAAGAAAATTACACAAAGGTTTCAGATATATCCATCTTCATGTACATACCATACCACATGCTCATATTTTGGCAATTCCTGCAGGTGACACCAGAAAACACAAGTCCAACATGCTAATAAGCAAAATCAAGAAAAACTGAGCATTCAGCATCAAATGTTCAGCAGTCCATATTCAGCTAGAAACCATCAGTCCTGACCCTCTCAGCTCCAGGAAACTCTGTCCAGTGCCTTGGATCACTCTTGAGGGATGCACAACGCTCATCTATTGTTGACTACACAAGGAAACATGAGGTAGAGTTTGGACTGTCTTGCTGTGTCATACATTCAAACCTCCCCTGAAGTATCCAAATTTGGATGCCTGGCAAGGTGAATTTTAGCCAAATCACTTTTCTAACATCTACCTTCTCCCCCTATTTTTCCCATAAATCTGAAAGAGACAGCATAAACCCTTAAAAAATATTTCCAATATTTTCCTCTGCCATTCTATAAACTCCAGAGGATCAGCAAGACGGGCCCACAGTGTCTTCTCCAATTTTGCAGATGATGTAAGCCATGTCGTATTAGAGGCAGTATTTCAGAGATATGCCACTCTCCTTTTTAACCATAGGGACAACCTCATCTTTCTCCTTCCATTCATCATCTCATGGTGATCCATTCACCTTTGTGCAACACCATGGCAACCAAAGCAATTATTTGCATAAGATAATAAAAGTGGTTTACTATTTTTAAAAAAATTCTAAAGGTTAAAAATATTTTAAAACAATATTTCCTCTTCTTGTTTCCAGTGAAGAGGAAAATGCCAGTTTAAATACACTCTTATTCTCACTGATACCATGCAGAGCAGTCAATTTCTCCTTATTCTTATACAAAACCTTGTACAATCTGAGAATGTCTAAGTGTTCCTGCAAACGCAGATTGTAAACACTGATGCCCTTCTAATTTTGCATGACCTTCTAACGGTTCTTCATGACACTTCACACTTTTTTTTTTCCAAATTATTTCAGTGATGTTCTGAGAGATGGTTTTTGGATTCAACCACTCCAGTCCAGTTGCCATTTAGAAGTCATTTGAATGGCTTACCCATCTGATTACATGCCAATTTCTCAATCTGAATGATATTTCTTATTAATAGGCATAAACTGACATGAATCATTAGTGACTCAAAGAGGATGGAGAAGAGACTTCTGTTGGTTCCATGGATTCATACAGCAAAAGGATGACATGTCCATCAATGCTATCATGCCTCTTAAAAAGCAAGGGATACTTTTATCCGCAGAAGAACCCCCTTCAGTGATCTTGAACCCTGCTCTGCTGTGCCCATCAGTAGGCCTGAAAGGAGCTAAATGTGTAGTTTTGGCCCCGGAGTGGGAGATCAGCAACATGCATATTCTGACCCTGGTTCTTTCTCTATCTGCTTGCTTCTCTCACCTGCCAGTGCAGATAACAACACCTCCTGAGGATTAGCTGACGTTTGTAAAGCGCTTTGAAGATATAAAGCATCACTCTGCGTACAAGTTAAGTGTTAATTCATCTGCCAGGCTGATTCACTCTTTGACCTCTCTGCAGAGACTTTCAGTTAGTGTCAGCTCTGGCAGTTTTTGCAATTCAGGCACCTGTCCACCAGCTACTGGACTGAAGCCAGAAATTCACACAGGATGCAGAAGAGCCGTCAGATGGCGGTAACATTTGGTCATGACAGGCCTGAATTGGATTTGAAAGGGTGACCTGGAGGTGAAAGGCTCTATCAAGAAGTCACTTCTGTTCAAATGCATATTAAATTAGAAAGGGGCCAAAGGGACAATTTTAAGACCCAGATCAAGTTTAGACAAGACTTTTGGGTCAACTGCATGGAAAATTCTTGTAAAATTTTTACCCTCAATGAATAGGAATCAAGAAATACATTCTTTCTG
This sequence comes from Aythya ferina, assembly GCF_964211825.1. NCBI lineage: Eukaryota > Metazoa > Chordata > Aves > Anseriformes > Anatidae > Aythya > Aythya ferina. The sequence goes on from NC_140304.1 coordinate 25,654,985, forward strand.
GATTTTGGGACCGACCCTAAGCCAAAACAAGAAGGGTAACTCTGAACAAGGAGAGTCATTGTTCTGTCACATCCTCTCTCTTTCCTTTATACAGGAACAAACACAATGCACAGACACTCAGAGAGATGGGATTTGACCTCAGCAAGCCCCGAAGATTTTAGTTGCCTGGATAATAAAAATAAAACACTGGAATTGTACTGGGTCTCAGTCCATTATCTCACACTAAATTTTGATGATCTCACTTGGCCCTGTCTATCTCAGACCTCACTTTCACATCCCTGCTCTGCACATGTTGACACGGAAGCCCTGTGAGATCTGGATCCACCACCATATGCTTTGCTGAACAAGCTCTGGAAATCCTGCCTTGCTCACTTGTCTGCAACAGCATTGGCTTTACAGAAAGACAGCTTTTCAGAAAAAAAGGAATTATGGAAAAATAACCAACAAGTTTTTGGGAGAGGGGAAGGAACGGAATTTTTTTTTTTTTTTTTTTTTTTAAGCTACAAAAAGAGAAGAGCTGAAGCAGCATTGTAATTCTGGCAATTAATGGCAAGGAAATTGGGTGACAAAACCGAAATATCTAAGTGACCATGTTGTCACTGGGTGATTCAGTTTCACTCTTGTCTGGTTCTGCAAGTTTTCTCTGCTGAAATGCTCCCAGCAGCTGTATCAGGGAATTTAGCACTCCTTGGTACTGTTCCTTAGACACTCACATGCTGTGTAACCATAGGCAAGTCATTTAATGTCTCCAGGCTTCATTAATTGCTGTTTATATACTTGCACCTATATTAAGTCCAAGAGTACCTGTTCACTTCATAGAAGCATTAATCAATTTGTGTTTTACAAATAACTTTTAATTGTACCCCTGCAGAATCTTCTAAGGTACACAGTCTTTACTTTGTAAGTACATAAATAAGGCCCAAAGACATTTCCTGTCTCTCCTCCAATTACAAAGGGAAAGAGGCTCAAAAGAGAGGAATTATGGAATATAGGAATTATGACTTGCTGTCCCCTAATTTCCTAGAGACTAATCCAGTTGAACAAATTGCATGTAAGCAAATCAAAATTCCAAATAACAAATTTATCTAGTCTCTCAAATAATATATGGCATTATTCATGATTTCTCATTAAATAAGTAACAGCTGACAGAATATAAAGTCATCAGGCAGAAGACCTAAGGCAAACAAAATTAAGTACTTTTAAAATTACCTTATGCTGCAGAAATCATTGCCACCAGATTTTGGCCAAAACATAAGGATCAATTAGATAAATTCAAATAAAAATATTCTACCAACACACAGAAAGAAGTGAACACAAATTCTTGATCAGAAAATCCCCAGATTACACATTGCAGGAGGCTTTGCCCTGTTCTTCCAGTCTATCCCTTATATCTGCAATAGGCCATTAGATACTGAGACAAACAGACCTTGGGTTTGATGCAACATCGTTGTTCTTATTTTCCAATTAAACTTTAATTTCTACTGCAGAATATGACTTGTGTAGTTCTTAGAAAGTTAACGCATTGCTTATTGGCAAAAAAAAACATGCATATTTCTACAGTTTAAACCACTTTAGAGGGATTACTGAATGGTAGGTCCTCACTACGTAAAGCTTTTAGATCCAGAAGCCTCAAAAACAGTGATTAGTAGAAGGTAGACATCAAAGGTGAGGGCTCATTTTACACATGCGAGCTTTCATATTGATGCCCCCCCCCAAGTGTCATCTTCTGCTTCTAACAAAGATGCAGAAAATCAGATTAGTTGGACTTATGAGATGACCTGTAGTGGTAGTCCTTAAGTAAGCCCTTATTACATAGATGAATGTGGAATAAGAAAGAGACAAATGTATGCAAACTGTAAAACTGTCCAGTCAGGTGGAAAGAAACAACATGAAATGTGTTGTTCCAAAGTTATGTGGCCATCTATTTCCTTGGAAAGAGACAGGATGGCTATGGATGGACACTGCGCATGTGCTCTACTAGCGATGGACAGCTGAAAAGCAAACTAACGATCTCTCTCTGTCTTCCTGGCACAGCCTCACCACAAGCAGAAACCACCCACAGTCATTAGTCTTATTCTGTTCCTCAGAAAGTTGCCACTTTCTTTTCTTCCCTTGTACTCAGCATAGGCAACAAGCACAGCCAAGTAAGAGATAAAAGTGAAAGCTGATAAACAGAAACACAAGGGCACTGAAAGAGATTAGGTACTATACAGCAGACATAGCTACTGGAGGGAGGGTCAGCATGCTAACAAATAAAAGAAAAAAAGAACTGTCCATGATATCTTCTTTTTGACCCAAGATTCATCCACAGCTGGAAGAATAGGTTTCCTTGAGTTTTACTGGCTCAGAGACAGCTCAGCCTTTCAGATCAGCATAGCATTTCCCAACGAACTGCAGAATGTTTCCTCTGTGCTTTACATCTAGTGGTATTTATTACCTGTACAGTGCTGTAAAAGTTAAAAAGTAATGGCCATTTTGGAAGGATCTGCTTTTATGACTGTAAGCACAACATATCATGCTTTTTGCAAGGCACTTATCAGCATCAGATGCATCTGATTTTTTTTTTTTTTTTTCCTCTCCAATATTCCCCAACCCACACTGGCTGATAGGGCAACTGTGCTGCTGCAGGCATTATCACCTTGTGCTCTGACCATCAAACAGTACAGCAGGGCAGTTAATGGTGTCTTTAAGTAAATTCTCAAGGCAAGATCTCAAAGGCAACGTATGCCTTGCAAACATATTGGGGAATGCCTTTTTTTAAAAAACATTTCCTATAGAAAGAGGATCCAGGTCTTGCAGAACATCAGGGGCTCAAGAATCAGCACAATGGTAAAAGAAATAACCAGAATGACAATTTGAAGAGAAAAAAAAAAAAAACAAAAAAAAAAAAAAAACAAAAAACAAAGAACTAAACAAAGCTATAGTTTCTTTGAAGAAATGTATTTCCTATCCAAGACAGTAGGAGTTGACCCACAGAGACATTGCTTGACTTAGAGATTTAGGTGTTTTGTGTCAGCTTTTTCTTATGCATGAATATATACATCTTTATAAGTGTGCGTGTATACAAAATTCATCTTTGAATATTAAAAAAAAAAAAAAAAAAAAAAACTCATTTTCATCCTTGTACCCTGTTTTACATCTCTCTATAATGGACAAAAAAGCAATTTGCTCTGATTTATGGGTGTATCAGGTCAATGTTTGATCTCTGCTCTCCTAAACGCAGCATCAGTTCTGATGGTCCATGTACTGTTTTCAGGTTGAGTCACCAAACACTAGAGTGATTGCCCAGGTCTATGATATACTTTACAGACTGCTTCAGAAGCCAGAACAGATTGTAGGGCTTCAGAAGTCCTACAATCCAACGACACTGGGAAACAATATAATTCTGGTTTGTCAAGATATTCTGATAGATGAAACAATTTGTGTAGTAACTAAATTCTAAATATGCTGTCCATCAGTTTGGTGGAAAGGGTGTTGGAATTAGATGATCTTTAAGGTACCTTCCAATCCAAACCATTCTGTGATTCTACAAAGTGATGCTTTCCTCCCAGTCTGAGCTAAGGAGCCAGCTTCCTGTTCTAGGTAGTTTTGGAGATCTGGATTCAGATGAATTTGACTTTTTAATTTCTGATACTATGGTGTTATACTTCATTTTTCCATCATCTAATTTGCTGTGTGAATGCAAAATCCTAACAACAAATGGCTGGCAGTCTTTGTTCAAGCAAAAATTGTATTGGTCCCTGTACTACCTCAGCAGTCCCTAGAGAAAGATAGGTTCTTCAACATGTGAATGAAACCACTTAGATCTGGATCAATCTAGTGGTTTCTCCTCTGTCACTGACAAAGGTAACTACACTCCTAACATAAACTCCTTGATTTACCACTGAAATTAGAGGCCTTTCTTTCTCGCTGATTTTTTCCTCAACTGAGAAGATATGCCAGACCTTATATAAATCTGTGCCACTTGGAAAGTTTCAAATCAATAGTCTGATGCCAAGAGAAGGGACAGTAAACAACTCAGTGCAATGGTATCAGAGTTTTAAATAAAAATTGGCAGTCAACAATATTAGTAGCTTTTAACACTTTACACTGGAGTTTGTTGCTTTATAGTCCCTCCAGAGATTGACCTAAGCTTTAGCTATAACACTGAATACTACTTGGATACAAGAAAAGCTAGTATTGGAAAAAAAAATAGTGAATAAGACATTTCCCCATAATTGGATGAATTATATGATGTGACATAAGCTAGCCACTTGCCAAACTCGAGTGAAAATACAGAGGGGTCACATCTGCCCCAGCTTCTTAATGTCGGGTAACACATCCAGATGGTTCCAAAGAGCTGACCTGCCTTCCCAAAGATGCATCACCAACTCTGCTAACCAAAGGAACCAGAGAAGTCCCAAAAGAATATCCTGTTATTCCAACAGACCACAAAACAAGACAGAAATGAAATATATAGGACAGTTTAATGAAAGTTCTCTGGAGGCAGAAAAGTAATCGCATAAAACTTCAGCAGACAACTCATGGGCAAACCAAACTTCTGGTGAACTCATTCTATTTCTTTATATTTTCCCCACTGGTTTGCTCTCCTCCATGCTCCCACACATCACATTGTGAGTCGGAGAAAGTCCGTTAGTAAACTTTAATAAAGCTCCCATTTCTCCCAACCACTTCCCTTTAACTTCAGATTTCTCTGAAGGGAGGAGGTTTCTGCTATCTCTGGTGGTTGGAACCTGATCCTGTCATTATTAGCTTTCTCAGAAACTCTTCATTTGTTGAATGTTGGTCTGTAATAAGAGGCAGAAAGGATAGTCATTTTTATAGCAACTACCTGCCAACAGAATTCAATTCTTTATCCCTTCAAAATCCCACATCTGTCCATGTCTCCAGGCACTAGTGGAAAAAGCTCTGCATTAGTTATTTTTATTATCAACATAAAAATCTTTCCATTTATTTATTTATTAAGAAAAAAAAAGCAGCTATCTACAAAACTCAGTTCATTTTGTCCTTAGGCAGACATTTAAAGCTGTCTGCCAAATTCTTTTCTTAATAACAAAATAAGCTAAAGTCTTTATTACGCACAGTGTAACAAAATATGACCAGCTACATTTACCCAGCTGAGACATATGCCATCCATTTATCAGGCAAAAAGTCTGTGACTAAAGAAGAAGAAATATCTGGTAAAGAAGAAGGGCCTGTTTCTGAACCTCGGTCTCTCACTGGTTCAGATGACAGCTTTGAGCCCCAAAACATGTCCCTTTCCTGCTGGCAGACAAGTCCACAATGCACACTGGAGCAGGGACATATACCAAGTTAGTGATGAGGCACAAGTCACAGTACAGACCTCTCCATTCAGAGTGAGCAGGGCTCAACTGAATGACTATTCTGATTTTGGGACTCAAGCGCTACACCAAATGGCTCTTCCAGGTCTTCCCTAACACAGCAGGGAAGGGTAAAGCTTGTACTGCATGGTTGCCTTTGGGAGATACCACCACATCCTCATCCACCAGCTTCTTGGACCCACCACCACACTCCACTTTCGGGCTGGGTCTTTGCTTTTGGATCTTGACAGCATGACACAACAAAGACTGAAAATATAACCCAAACCACTTAAATTCCATGCACAAATGCTGGTAGTACTCATATACATGGACATGATAGGTGATGGGAATTGCACCTTCTGCCCAAAATCTCGAGGCCTATTTCACAGCAAGCAGAGTGCCTGGAAGGCAGGAAGGATTTGGAGCCCTAGCCAGGATATGTGTCAGAGCTGCTGCTTGAACTCTTTCGAGGCTAGTGACTGGCATGTTAAACCCAAACAACAAATCTTAGGCTGACACAAGATGAAACACATTAGGCAGATGGCATGTTTTCTCTGTGCAAGCCAGCACCAGAGTATTTCCTCCTAACGATCTCCTGTTCTTGTTCTCACAGCAAAATTAGTTTTAAAGTAAAAAGAAACATAAAAATATATAACATGATGAGAGCAAGATTATTGCGTGGAAAATATATCAATATCAACAAGAAAGGGATTTTATTCTTTCAATTCCATGGCTTTTATTTATACACATATTGTTTATAAAAACAAACACCCTACTTAGGCAGACATGAAAAGTCAAAATTTACATTTAAATGGAGGCATTTAGGCGGTTTTTTCCCCTCTCATCTCTTGAATGCGGAGTACAAAAGACTAAACTCTCAATTTTCCTAAATGGAAGGATAACAGGTGAAGTTTGCATTCTGGGAGCTATTCATTAAGTGAACAATGTTCAACTCAGCACTGACCAAAGCCCAGCTGATCAAGGGGAAAGGAGCACTGGCTATTAGACTTGATGGGGATTTGCCCAACAGCTGAGACCAGCAGAAGCTGTGATCTGTCCCCACAGAGAAAATTATGCCAAACAGCTCCCTGAGAGCAACACCTACATTTTCAGATGTACAGTGGGTCAGTGTCCAACTGAAAATCACTGCAATTTTAGAGATTTCTGTGCCACAATAGCCCTGGTTTCATTGCTGGAACTACTGCAAGTGTTTCAAGGCATGAGGTGATCAGCTTGTAAGAGAAAATAAGACTTAGAACAAATCCATAATTACACAGCATTAAAGCCTTTGTAAAAGAATGGAAGTGGAGACAAATACTGTGATGACCCTTGAAGCTTGTCAGCAATTAACTTCTTTCTCCCCACACCCCTTTTCTTCCTGGCAAGGAAAGCGAGTATCAATTCTAACCAGGGAGTCAATCAAAACAAATACACTTGTAAGTGCCATGCTCAAAGAATGCCATCCCAGTCCGTGGAAGGATGTAGCAACATTTTTGACCACTTTATCTGGCTGGAGCACCCCAGCAAGTAACAGGTGACCTACCACTGCAGCTTATTCAATCCAGGGCTGGATTGCCCCTCTCTGTTTTTTTTCTGACATAGAGCTGACCCACAGTGTTAAAAGGACACAGGCAAAAAAAAAGGAACCTCATCATTTTTAAAACAAGGGTTAACCACAGATCCAGCCACCACTTTGTGAGTCTTTACATTGATTGTTTTTAACTCACTTGTGTGTTATATTGAGAGAAACCTACATGAAACAAATGGGATAAAAAAAAAAAATACACAGTAAAAATGGTCTAGCTGTATTTTTTAAAAGCAGATGAAATAGTACATAAATGGTTGGAAAAGGCACACACACAATCTAAATGCCTGGGAGGTAAGAGTGCTATCGCTACATACCCAGCACTAGGAAATCACTAACTTGCTCTTTTCAAAGTTGCAGACAGTGATTCTAGTCTCCCAGGACACTATCCCAAACACTACCTTGCTATTGGAAAGTATATTCCGACATACTTCATTATTGCAGTGGTCCCTCTGTCTCTGGTGAGTTCCCCTTTGTGCTACCCTCACAAAGAGCAAAAGAGTCTATTGGTTCTGCATCAAATGGTGCCAGTGTTTCTAGCACTTCCCAACCTAAAAACAGTACCTACATCAATTAATTCAATCAATCTATTCATGCCTGTTACCATCCTTTCATTCAGAAAGGCATCACAGCCCCATTTTGAACTGATCCTCTGTTTTCACATGCATGTTTTCATCAAAAAGGACAGCCTTAAGAACTCCACCCTTCCCACTTCACCTACTCATGGGTGACCACGCATTTCCAGGTCTACGCAGTACCGTAACCCCGTAACCTGGCACAGTTTGCTGGGGACCCATGTTATCATCTAGGGAACCATTTCAGCTAGATGAAAAAAAAAAAAAAAAAAAAAAAAATCTAAATATTTGGAGGCATCTCTCTTCCAGCCCAATCAGCTCCTTGAGCTGCCCATACATCACCCCCCACCCAAAGAATCAATTGTATGATTCATACAGAGAAACTCTTCGCAGAGGTTTTGTGTTTGGGTATTTTATTTATTTTTTAACCCCCCCCCCAGGACTTTGTTTTTATTCATTTCTGCCCTTAAAAAGACAGCTCTTCAAATCCATCCAGTTGCCTGCAATCTTCACAAGCAAACAAAACCTGTTGACACAACGTGGTAGGTTTCCTAGAACCACTTCCCCTTCACTTTGGTGAATGAGCTTACAGCCACCAGGTATGCAGTCTTTCAAGACGCATAGATAATTACAGCCTACCTGATCCTTTACCCCAAATATGTTGGATAAAACTGAGAAAATGTCGAGATCAGTAGGCCATTAATGCAACTCCATCAAAGGGTAATGAATATTGTAACACACCATGGGGAAACAGGTACTGTTCTTGGACTTAGACATTATCTCAGTAAAAGCAGGATTTTTTTTTTTTTTTTTTTTACTTCAGAAAAACCCTTAGGATACAATTTTAGCCTCCAAAGGCATGTCAGTTTGATGCATCCCTGAGCTATCCCCACAATCCGATGAGTTACTATTATGGAATCCTACGAAACATTTCCATCCTTTGCCATCTCTTACCATGACCAATTCTAACAATACTACATGAGGGATGGTTTATTTACACACATTTCTGTGGCATCCATGCCCATAACGTCCAAATCTGACATCTGTTAATTCCACACAAGTGAACTCAGCTGGACAAGAGGATATAAAGTAATATAAAATGTCAGCTTTCATGCTATACGGATTAAACCAGCCATGTAATCAGGCACTCTTTATGATGGGCATATCATGGGTAAGCAGTGATGACAGAGTTTATCAGTTACCAAAAAACAGTCATATGTATGCTTGATTCTGTCTCTGTAGGAGATTTTCACCTAGCGGTCCCAAACATAGGCACATGGTTATCACAGCTGGTGGAAACACTCAACCTTCTGGGTTACCTTCCAGCCCCAGCAAGGTTTAGCATGCCCTTGAATTAACCTTAAATCTTACCCAAGGGAATAACTATGCAATAAATTGAAACAGGCAGCTCTAACCAGCTGCAAACAGGCAGGAATTAGGCAGAATACAGCCAGTGGAGCCCCAGCAATAAAGCTAAGGTATAACCACCTCCATTCTGCTCATGTACTGGGCAATGTGGCTCATCAGGCTGCTGTGCTGCTCCAGGTAATGGCTGCTGATTCCCAAAGGGTCAGGCACCATCTAAAACTGAATTACATTTCTCACTGAGTATGTACCTTCTTTGGAATGGCTTCTCTGCTGGTGCTGCACCACCCTGGTGTGAAGAAACATCTTCCAGAGTGGGGCCAGACAGTCACTGGGCTCCACTACAGAGATTCCCTCCCTGTGTTCAGCTCCTCTGTTTGCAGATACTAGGAACAAAGCTACATGACACGTCTGAGTTACCCAAGGCATTCTTCTTGCCCCCAAACTGGGTATTTCCATGTTTGTTTGTTTTTCCTTTTTTATTTATTTTTTATTTTTTCAAATACTATTATATCCTTTTTAATAGCCAAGATTTGGGGAATAGAAATTTTTAGGAAACATTTTTCAAAGAAGAATAAACTTGGCACACGGCTGCAGTCAGGTGCCTCACAGCAAGTGGACCAGATCAAAGATGCAGAGACCAGTCAAAGATATACAGAGTATAAGCACCATCCAAAATCAAGCTGTCTTCTGTGCTAGCAAGCTGAATATGTACTTCTTGCCACTATAGTTAACATGATGTTTGGCTGCCTGCCTACTTGGAAAAAAACAATATATACCATCATACCACGCTATAGTTGTTGTTTTCTCTCTCTCTCTCTCTTTTTTTTTTTTTTTTTTTTTTTTTTTGGCAGGGAGAGGGGGAGTTGTTTGCTTTGTTTTTTAAAAGGTTTTCAGGTTCCTGTAAATGTCATTGAGTTGTGTATAAGGCTGTGGCATTTTGCTCTCTCTAATACCAGGAAATTCATATACACACATTTTCAGTTGTTTATCTTGTAAATACAGTGACTGAATCAAGGCGTCACAGGAAAAGAAAGTGGGCTGTTTTCTTCCCTAACTTTTCTGGGACTTAATAATATTGTCAGTTTCTCTTTCTCTGCCCAATTCTGTTTTGTCTTAAGGCTCTGCATCTTGGAAGACCGTGAAGCTGCTGTGTGATTTTATCTCCATGATTAAAGTGTTACACTTTATTGAGCTCTTTGCATCAGCACCAAAATCTGCAATGCAGGATTTTACATAACACTTCATTTTCTCCTCGCACCATTACTGTTATTAACCTGGTGGCAATAAACAGAAAATACAGTTCGGCTCATGATGTACTCCTGAGTTTTTTGTGTGCGCGCATAACAGAAAAGGAAAAGAAAAAGAATGGAAATGAAAGAGCCTCCACCCTATAAAAGATTAGTAATGTCTGCATAAACCTGCATTTTCCGCAAAGAACATTTGCAGCTTTTCAGAGTTAAAAGGAGAGATACTTTACAAACAGAAGCTGTAGCACAGATTTCTTATAGAACAAGAGATCAGAAAACAAAGAACACCCAAACAACATCAAAAATCCCCAGCTCATTACTGTTCTTCATTAGACTCCCAAGATGGAAGATTCCATTGATGCCTCACGTGGGGATCTTGCACTTTTCTTTTGTCCCTGGTGCTTGTTTAAACGATGAAATCTGGAGAACATGAGATCTGTCAACAGCACACCGTAAGGAGTTGAAAAACAGCTCAAGAGCTGTACGCATATGCTACCATAGATGACCTTCACAGCCCATCAGTGTATGGAAACTGAATGTTTCGCAGACATGAGATCTCAGATTACCGAGGAAAACAGTAGAAATTTAATATCTGCACATTTGTAGGAATAGGGGTTACTAATAGAGGTACTTTTTTGCTGAAGTGGGAGGAACCCTTAAGTTTTGAAACAGATACATCTAGGTCTGAAAGAAGGACCACAATAGCCATGTGGAAAGAGATAGGTCATCCACGATCAGATAATCATCAAAAACAAACAAACAAACAAACAACAAAAAAAAAAGCACACAACCACTACCAGTAACAAAGAAGAGATAGATTAAAAGAAGAGAGAGATAATTATGTCAGTATGGGGAATTAGCTAGATTGGTTTGTTAAGGAAAGAACATGAAGAAGCAAAATCATTTTTTGTATGAATCAACAGCAATGTTCAGGGGCTTAGTTGTTACTTTCAGGGAAAACAAAAATACAAGGGCAGGCTCCACAGCCTTGCTATGCTTCTCTGCCCTGCAGATCACATAAGCACTCTTTTTCAAGTCCTGGAGTGCTGGTGATAGAAGTAGGGGGGTAGCCTAAAAGGCAGTTTCCAGCCTGTCTTCAGTTGCTCCTATTGCCCTCCATGAACTGCACTATGCTGCAATGACCACCCAAGGCATCTCCTTGCAGGCGTGGTTAGGGAAGTCCATGCAGATTGGGCTGAGTGGTATTGTTATAGCTTCCATCCAACAGATTGCTTACCCTGAGAAGTTCTGGTTATTTTTGAAGGATTTTTTTTTTTTTTTTTTTTTTTTTTGAACCAAGAGAAAGCTTTTAGAAAGCTCTCTAAGCTTCTGCCCCCTACTTACATGGGTTCCTGCTCTTTACTCTTGCTATTTATTTTGTGCTTGTTCTTTACTCATAAATGCTGCAGTTTGAAATATAGCAGAACATTTTTCAGTCCGTCAGTGTGTTGTTTGCTGTCAAGGAGACGAAATGTTACTACTTTCCTCTGGAGAAGCTTAGGACATGATGGATGAAATGTCACAAATAATTAGACTTTTCTTATGAATTACATTTTTTTAAAACTTCTGTTTTCATGTCAACAGGTATGTTACAGATAGGCTGCATGAAAGGACCTGGGGAAATTTTAGTTCTGTGGGAACAACGGTAATGTAATATCTGATAAGCCAAGGCATACCTCTGGCCAAGACAACCTTTAAACAACTTTCACTATGAAAATTCTGGGTTATGAAATTCAGAACCCCGTAGCAGGAACAGAGAGGACGTGAGTCCAGTTCTTAAGCAGCACAGACACAAGAATTTAAATGTTGTCTGATATGGCCTGACCTAAATTTCATCCACTTGTTTCTCACTGTGATCAGAGTCTGAACTCTCGCTGGTTTAGTTATCATGGCTAATCTACACTTCATGGACTGGGCATGTCCATGAACATTCCCAGTATCTGCCAAATACCTGAGGATGTTGAAGAAAACTGCAGAAAAAAAAAAAATAAAAAATCACAGGCATTCATACACTACTTCATTATTGTTATATGAGTTTCTAAAGCTCTCATCATTTTAATCTCTAAGTTTATAAACTGCCAGTTGTTATAGTAGGTAGGCAGTAAATGTTAGATCAAACATAACATTGCAGCTGAATTACTGCTTTGAAATCTTGTATCACATGCTACGACTTTAAATTGCTTGCTTTGCTAGAAAGGCTCAAAGAATGCGAAGCTATGACACTCTAAATCACACTAATCAATGATGTAAATCTTAAGTGACAGAATGTATCAATAATCAGGAATGCTCCAGGGGAAGAAATCACGGGAATTACACACCTTTTAGGTCTCCCTTCCATGACAAACTTATTGTCATTTTTGTAGATTCATGAAGAAAATACCAGGATTAGCAGTAAAGTAAAAATTACTTATCTTTTGACAAGAAATAAATTATCTTTATTTACAGCAAAAATAAGTTTCTCATACATATTTGCTAAGTGATCTCAGCCGATTAGAAATTATTGAACCAAAATGTAAGTATTGCAGTGAGCGACCCGAAAGAATCACTGGATACTCTCAGGAGTTTTGAAAAGTTATTTTTCACACTAGAAATTAACTGTAAGCGCACATACATGTGTGTAGTGGAAAGGGAGATATGAGGATCCAGTGTTCCTAAATGGAATACAGCTTTTATAGGACTTCCTACAATTTCAGATATACATTGTAGATACTAGCATTATCAAAACAGGGCCTGGGAAAGTAGTTTTTAAATACCAAGAATGAGGGGGGGAAAAAGACTCAAAATGGTTTTTACTTATCTAGAGAACAGGGTTGAGATCATCAGCTCATCTCTAAAGATCATAAAACAACAAAAGAAAATTGCTTCCCAATGGCTAATACGATGAGAGAAAAGAGAGAGGTTGAGTAGCTTCTTGACTGTTTCACTTCCTTGCAGCAATACCTAATGAGATTCCCTGTGGAGGTGGAACCTGCCACACATTCTCTACATCAAAGGGGACCTTGTGGGTATTTTATTGCCTTGGACTATCACACTGCCTAGTATCGTAGATAGTTGCTTCTGAAAGTCAAAGTCCCCATGACTCCCCAAAGCCAGTTATTCCTCTTTGAGGAGCCCAGAAATTGATAAAAACCACCATCAAACACTTCTTTCACTGCTTCACAACTGTTTATATTCTAACAGCCATGTGCAGATTTATCAAAGAGTTAAGTGGTTGTATTCTTTCTCTCCCTTAAAACAGCGTATCATAACTTACATCGTATAATAGCTGTGCATCCTTCCTCTTCCTTCACACTACAGTTAGATAAAGGGAACACTGTCAAATTTCCTGTAGTGAAATCATACAGATGGCCCCATCATAGATTCCCAATTTATTCGCCTACCATTTCACATGCTACAGCCACCACTGCCATGTTCCTGATGAAACTAGACTCAATAAGCATCACAGATGACTGTGGTTACTGTTCAATATGTTTGTGCTCCCTGTGACACTGTTAATCTTTAGCAGATCTTAAAACACTTTGCAAATTAAATAAGTTACTGGTATCACATTGCAGCTTGGCAAACTGAAGCCCAGAGTTAAAACAACTTACCCAAGGTCATGCAGGATTTCAGAAGTCAACCAAAGATTTCAATTTCTCTCCATTACGCCTCTGCTCTTATTTGTTCTGAACAGGTAGGCAGAGGTTCCAGGTACTGAACTGAGATCTTTTTCACGTTAAATGCCATTTTCAAGTAGAGCAAAGGTAGATGTAACAGCAAAAATGGCATGGAGAGAGGAGTGCTGTTAACCTCTTCTGCTTCTTCTGGATAAGTTATGTGAGACAGGAAATCTTCACAGTTGAGCCCGACTTCTATTATTAATGCATGGAGGGATAGAGTTAGAAGGAAAATAGTTTTCAAAGAAACAGTTGCATATGAACACTGTTTTCTGCACTTTTACACTGTTAACCTTGTTTCCTTCATTTTGAGAGTAGACACATAAAGTATCCCAACATGAACACAATTCTGGCTCTGTTCCACTCAGCTCGTGATAAGGACATAGCGTCAGCTACCTGGGAGCATATCTCCCAGGACTCTGACATTTTGTGGATTCCCGTGGTTGGTTCCTGAGTCAATGTGCTCATTTATCACACATTGAATGTTGTACTCCTGCCACAATGCTAGCTTTGGGAAGCCCTGTCTCTACTGTTCCCCAGACAGCAGAGATGGAAGGGGCAGGAAGCCTCCACATCACGAAATGATACGTGCATTGATTCCTTGGTTCTGCCGCGGTCTTTGCATTTGACCTTCAACAAGTCATGCAGCTCCTCTCAGCTCTCACTTTTATAATGGGGATTGCAGAATGCCTGTCTGTCTAATCTTCATAAATCACAACCTTCTCATGGAAGACACTTGCTCACAGTGTATGGCAGCACAAATTCAATGGGATGTTGATCAGAACAGGAGCTCCCAGGAACTGCTGTACTACAAATAGCCTGTGATTACACAGACCTGAACACAACTCCCTTTCATTGTGTCTCAGGAGGGATGTACAAGAGTTATTGTAATAGGAACATCCACATAACCTGTTGTTTGAAAAGGTGCTGTTTACTTAAGAAACCGCCCTTACTTGTATTTAATGTTTTGTACCTCGGGTTAAATCAATGCAGGAAATATTTTTGCTATTCCCATATCTCAACAATAATCATGCAAAAGGTCATACAATATATCATCAATAAAATAATGTCTCTTGAAAATCAGTTTTGCCCCACAGTTTTTATATAGTCAAATTATTTTTGAAATAGAAGTGTCATTCTTTAACCCTGTCAGGAAGCTATAGGCACAACATTCAGTTTCCATTTAAAAATTAAAGTGCAAAAGGGTAGAGAAAACAAAACAAAACAAAACAAAAACCAACAACAACACAACAAAAATCACTAACACAAATGTCAGTCGGGCCTGGCAAAAAGAACACAGAGATCAAATGTTACCCTTTATAGTTTGCAACCTAAACAGAAGATTGCTGAGCTACAGCATGACAGTAAAATCAACTGCACATATGCAGACAAACTGACTAGTTGAGTCTTCAGCTCCCTCTAAGCTGGAAAAATGACCAGAGGGGGGAAAAAAAAAAAAAAAAAAAAAAAAAAAGAAGCTATTAGGATAAATGAAAGAATAAATAATGCTTTTTAAATCTTTCAGTTTCAACACATATAATAAGCCATTCCTGGTAACAGTGGAAAAGTCTGAGATTTTTTTTTCCTGTTAACATAGGATTTTTACTCTGAAAATTTCTCTTTAATATTACTTGAACATAGGTCACTCTAGCTGAACATCAAAAATATACTGGCTTGGAGTTTAATTTTGGGACACTTAACATTACATTTTCCCAAGAAATGGCTGTTCTTTTCCTGAATTTCATGGCTCGTTGAGCTTTCAGGTAAGAGATGGTTTTACAGGGATATGTCTCTGTATATTCTTTACAGTCCTTATAAAACTGCCTGGCTGGCCGGAGTGCTCTGATTGCCTGGGGAACATTTGGTAGGTATAGGTTAATCTATGTGACCTCCATAGTTCAACTGAAACTGCTGCACAACTTTCTAAACAGCCATCTTTATTTCTTCCCCATCCACTCTTCAGTTTCTGAACAATACCCAGGCACAAACTTTCTCAAGGATAGCTGGAAACAAACATGCAGGTGAACACAAACACATTTCTTCCTGTAAAAACATGCACAGTGGTATAGACAAAGACTCCAGCCTACCCACAGACACACGGTACTTTAGGTACCAACCCAAGTGAAAACCTACATCTGTGCACAAACACAACAATTACAGCCCAGCAGAAGCATTTCTATACCAAGAAGAAATACAATGCAGCTGCTGGGAGGAGTGCATTATTAGCAGGTAGCTGTCCTTTCCAGTAAGGAAAATAATTTGTCTGCTTTTTAAAGGAAAGGACAAACAGATATGATCTCTTCCAGGTTAGTCTTTTTCCTATATGCTATGCATTTGACTTTTAAACAGATGATGGGTTATAAATCATAATTACTCCAGTTTGGTGCAAAGGGGTAACTTTACACTGCTTACATTCCTTTCCTTCCCATCCTCTGAAGTAGCATTATTCTGATTCAGTACCCAAGCCACGGAGCACCTTGTGACTCTATCCTGCCTTCTTCCCATCCCTTAACACCTCTTCTCCTCTTTCCCCCCACCCCTATCAGCACTGTCCCCCCAGCAGAAATTGCCACACATCTGTACAAAGGACGAGCAGAAGAATAAGGTGACAGTTCTTTAAGGAATGCATAAAAATGCAAATTAACAAACACCAAATTTGCTGTAAACATTAAATACTTCAGACATGAAACCTTCTGTGCTACAAGAGTGCTTTCAGCATTATCTATTCACAGCAGTTCCTCTGCTCCTGAGGGTCATAAACACTGAGAGATGGAGCCAGCAAAAAAGCTCTAGTTGAAATTCAGCTCACAGCAAAAGCAATTTCCGAGTGTGCAAAGTGCTGTCAGCAGGCCTGATGTTTGTGTATGAAATATAGACAATATGACTGGCCCATCGGCAGTCACTGTCAGCCTGATGGATGGTGCCTGAAAAGAAGTAAAGCGGCTGCCGTTAGGGCCCAGTCTATCAGACGCTTGATGGAGATTCGGGGGCTTAATAGAGGTAAAAGTTTCTTCTAATCGGACAAAATTTCCAGCGGTGATCACAAAGAAAATAAAAGGGATAGCAACGTGATACAAGGGTGCAAGCAAGGCTTTACCATCTCAGCCACAATACAAAACAGAGGAAGAAAGCAGCATATTCTTGATACCAAACAAAATCAGTATCTCTGGCCCTTAGACCTTGAATGTCCCAGGACAGGGCACTCCTATAGCTCACTGCGTCCACAGGCATTTTCAGGGGTTTACCGCAGCCCACTCCCCCTTGCAAAATGAAAGCATCACTTTTGCTGTTGCTTTGTGCTCTTTGCTGTGTACACTTTGCCGTGGCAGTGGGGTGGCTGGACGTGACAGACTGACACCTGCACAGGTGCAGAAAGACTTGTGAAACACAGTTCAGATGTCCCCCCTCCTGCTACCATTTGGAAGCTGGAGACCTAGCATTTTTTATTTATTTTTTTTTGCAATGTTATGTGGATAACTACTTCATGTGCAGTATGTGGGGTCTATCTGCAATGAAGTTACAGAGGGCTACACTCTACATCATATTTCATGCTATGGAAACCTCAGTTCATGGTGTCAAAGACACACAGGCAACAAAAGTGGAGACCATGTAGCAGGCACACTGCATGGATCAGAGAGCACAGGCGGCAGTTCAGTTACTAATATGTGTACCAACAAACCATGAAAATCAAAAGGCTCTGATGAAATAACACTGACCACCTCAATAAAGCATGAGTGGTTTGCAATTAGAAGTGAGTTTGTGCTTCAAAGTTCAGGTGTAAGGCTGTATCCAATCTATATATATTTTGAAGCTATTAACCCACAGCTTTGATCCCTCCCCATTTGCAAAAGTGTAGAAGGGTTGACAGCTAGCTCAGTTTTCCTCCCTTCAGATATGTGAGAAGGGAAGTTCACAGCAAGGCACAAGGAAGAATTATGCAAGTTCTCACTCTAAAACAGGACTGTCAAACAGGAAAATTCAACTAATGCCTGATTTTCTTAAGCAAAACCACAATATTAGGCAAAACAGAACATGAAATTAAAAGCATGCACAAATGGGAAACATTTTAAGTCTAGGACCTCCTCAGGTCTAGCATTCTGGCTAATGTTTTGGAAAGAAGCAAAGTATATGAGAAAAAAATATCAAATAAGCAAGCTTAAAAAAAAGACATCATTTTCAGTGAGACTTTCTACTTGTGACCCCAGCTTTAACAGCTTCTGCTCAATTAGAAATAGAGTCAAAAGTTGCTCCTGGGGCATCCAAAGAATTAAAGAATATTAGAAATGTTTAAGTATATCACACGCTATCAGGAAAAACAATAAACGTTTCAGGACTTCAAACGGCCATAACACAGGACACCAGATAACTCCAGGAAAAATACTTAACCCCAGGACAAAACATGCCTGGTTAGTTCCTACCTGAGCTTCTAGACACGCAGCCTATGGCTTACTAGTGTTTTTTTTTTCACCTCCCTGCACACCCTCTAAAAATGGAGAATTTCTTCCCTGTACAGACACAGTCCAAAGAAAGATAAGTCGGGAACAGATCTGTCCCTGCTCTCAGACCTGGACTTCACAGACAACCTCTGGTATTTCTGCAACACTCAGTTGGGTTTTTCTCCTAGGGCCCCAATTTATTCTGCCTCAGCTGCAAATTCTGCATCCCAAATCTCCATTCCAGGATTTGTCACAAGGGCTGGCAATTTCCTACTTACCAAATGTACACAAGAGCACACAGAACTCAGCTTGGTAGCAAAGCAAGTCCTGACATTAATATCCTTTAGCACAGACTCCAGAAGAGCTGCTAGCAGTGAGCTTTTAAAAAAGATTACTGCATCTTTAACATCTTTTAAACCAAGCTCCTTTACCCTATTACCAGCACCTGATGAAAATGAGTACCCTATTGAACTCACCAGCGGGCCATTAGAAGTGTGTCAGATTATATTAACTAGGCAATTAAAAAAAAACACCCAACCAGCAACAACAACGAGCAAGCATCTCAGCACACAAGGAGAGCCTGTCTGTCGTTTTGTAAATCCCCAAATTAGTTTTGAAAGGCCACTTTCAGCCTGGAGTTAAGGCCAGATTTACCCTCTGTGTGTCTGCAATTGGCTGAATCTCTGCAGTAACCTGATGAGACTGATTATTTATGATAAGTGACTGACATTGGACGGCTGCCCAAAAGGCAAAGGAATGAAAGCGGCTGTGACCCCAAACAAGAAGATTTTCTGTGATCGGCTCACACGAACTTCTAAAAAAAATATGACTTTTGGTTCTACGTAGAAGATCAAATAATTAGACAAGCAGATGTGCACATATTAATAACAAAAGGTGTCTGCGTGGGGGGAGTATCCAACTGCAAACAAGCCATTTATTTTAAGACTAAAGTGTTGCTGAAATTCCCGATCAGAAAAAGAAAGAATGATTTTTAAGCGTGGTGTGGGAGGCATTTTGGAGAACTGGGGGTAATTTAAAGCAGAATATGCTTTTTTGATGAGACTGCCAAAACCAAAATGCCTCTGGATAAAAAATAAAACAAAAAAAAAGTTAATTTACATACAGACAGAGCTGTCAGGCGAGTCGTCAGCAGAGAGAGGGATAACAAGTCTTTGGGTAACAACTCCCTTGTTAGGAAGATGGCAGCGAGAAGCAGGATCAAGGGAAAAGGAAAGTCACTGTGCAGATGTTTTAAAGGAACAGTTAGCATTTTCTGTGGCTTGGGGGGCTGAACACTACAGCTGCCTTCTCAGTGCAAGTACAGAAACCACCTGCAGGAAGTGTGTGTTCATAGCTGGGGAAATAAGCCAATAATATCTCCTACTTCTATAGAGCAAGAGGGTCTGAGCAAAGAGCTCAGCTCTGGATTCCAACCTCAACTCTCCCCAGCATCATGCTGTTGGGGAAGGGGCAGGAAGGATGTTAGTTTGGCTCTCCTGAGTCAGGCTCTCCTTCTAGGATTGTCTGAATTGATTTAAGAAGGCAATAGGTAGAGAGTCACACTCCCACAGGAGTCCAAGAAACCTCAAGGAGTAACACACACAGTCCTTGAGTGCAACTGAATTAAAAGCTCACAATGAGAAAAATAAATGAAAAGCCCAGGCAGCTTCCCCATAAGAGCTGCAGAGAGCAGATTTCAGAGCATCATCAGCACAGCAGCTACTCCTTGTCTCCCATCACTTGTCTGCAACCCCACCAAGCAGCACAAGGACTGCTGATAGGCAAGGCAAGGAAGGAGAGGTAACCCAAGCCCAGACACGGCCACCTCTCCCTCCGTACCTTGCCTATCAGCAGTCCTTATACTACTCCCACTTATTGCACCTCAGTGGATGCACCCCAACTGTACGCAAAGGTCCAGGAGGTGGGATTTGGCTGCTGAGGTGTTGCCTATTCCCAGGAGAGAGAGAACAGAGAAGATGGAAGGATCTTGCTGGCCAAATGAAGCCTCAGGCCATCAGCTGGACTGGACTGAACTGGTCCGCTTGATTTGCAGATCTCTTCTATCAGCTTTACCTTTCTTTACCAACAAATTATTTCCCAAGAGCTGTCATTCTTTTCTATTCCTTTAATCCAAAAGACTCCAAAATTATGAACATCTTGTGAAGATTTTATAAGAAAGAGATTAATTTCAAGTTGATCCCCCACTTAGTCTCTACCACTATGGCATGAGAAATGGAGTAGCTTGTTCTGCTTAAATTTCTTACATTCCTGAGAAGAAATTATGGACCATCCCTCAGCATCTTAATGATGATGGGAGAAAACTGAGATCCCAGGAAGCAGCATAGAGTGGTCCATGAAGCCAAGCTACTGGGTGTAATGATCACGTTGTGTTTGGAGCTCAGCGGCACGCCGATCGCGTTGCAGAATCGATCATTTTTCTCAATCAATCATTGTTCTGAGTCACTGAATCGATGGGTCACCAGCTAGCTGCATGGGGAGTCGTGCTCAGCTGACATTTTAGCACTGTGTTCAACAGTAAATGATTCTGACTATCAACATGGAAAGCTGACCAGGAAACAATGTATTTATCCCATTTTTACTGAAACCAACTGGAATTCAGCCTCTGACAGAGGGTGTGCATTCAGCAGTGTCCTGTATTCTCCAAAAGAAGAGAGTGGAGCTGGCCACAGTGTTACTTCCTAAGCCTTCCAAGCTAGAGAAGGACTATGACAGAGCACATAGCTTTTCAGGGAACAAAACAAAACATCATCTTGTCTGAAAAGGTACGTCTTTCACAACTGTGCTTTTCTGTTTTTACGCCATACCAAAATAAATCCTTAAAATGTGTTTAAGCTAAATATCACACAGAGAACTCATTTTAATAAAAACTGAAGCATGTATTTCACAATCCTTAGAAAGGGCAAAAAAATCTAGAACCTGAACTCTCCTGATAATGTTTTAACTTGATCATTTTCCTGTGTGCAGTACAAAGTGTCCTACATGCTACACGGAACTGTTTCATTATTTCTAATACAGTGGAAAGGAAAAAGAACAACTGTCATTTGAAACGTCCCCTCGTTCTAAATATGAACCAAACATCTGAGACTGCAGAAACTGCTCTCAGTGGTGCCTTTATGGGAAGAGCTCTGTGTTATGTTGCAGACTGACAATTAGTAAGGAAAGGCTTTTCAAAATGCATCTTGGGGGTTTGTTGAATGAGTGACCCTTTGTGGTCAGTGTATGATTTAAGTAAGTACAACTTCAGCGTAATAGTGGGTTTCACTGCAACAGTAAAGAAAATAACTAAGAACAGAGTGAAGAGTTTTCTTAAAAACACAGTAGGGTAAGAAACAACTTGGCTGGCTGTGGGGGTGGACTGGCTAATCTCACAGATTGTTCCCATCTCTGTCTTCTAAGTTGCTAGAGGAATGAAAAATCTACTACAAAGCCAGCACAGGTGATTCACGATTATCTGCATTTCCCAAGCAAGCCCCCTGACAGCAATGATGTGACTGAAGATCAGTTGGGGTCTAGTTTCAGAAGGCAACATGTACCCCCAGATCACATTGACATTATCTTTTGGAATGTACAAGCAGCTCAGTGCGTTTAGTCTTACAGATATATAGCAAATCCCTAGCAAATTTTTCAACAATATGTCTGTTCACTATTTCTTTTGAAATATTAGCCAGAGAGCAGGTATTCACACAATTTCAGTGATGTGAGATATGAGAGAGAAAAAATAACTAAAATATAAGTTACTTTACTTAGCCAATTTAGTAAATACATTCATAATAATAATAAATTAATAAGTAATGGTATTTGAGTATTACATATGTGACGCTATATTTCTGATTGAAACGTTGCTCTCAAGAATCACCACTATTTTTTTCTGCTTTTCAGTCTATCCTTACAGTTTGTAAATTTCCCCTATATCTGGATTGCATTTCTCTCATGATTGTTCACATGCCAGAAAGGATATTTTCAAGGACAACAAAACTGAACTTCAAAAAAAAACAGTTTCAACTCCTCTGAACACAACACAAAAAATATAAATGGGTAAAGAGGGGAAGAATTGTGGTTTTCAGTCACTAACACATTTATTCAGATATTTCCTCTCCCTTGTTTCATACTTCAAAATAAATTCAAGTACCAAAAATCAAATTTATCAGGAAACTCAGTCCTCAGCAAAGAGAGATGCTCAGCCAGGGGATGATTCCTGGCTGAAGCAGTCTATGTATACAATAGCCTTGCCTTTGACTGGTTCTCATGCATAGATAACTAATCCACTCTTTATGGCATATGGTTTTTTTGACCCTTCCTAGCAGATATCATGTCTTTCCTTCTGCATAAAGTCTTCTAAACATCTAGTTGGACTTTCTGGCTCTCATTTCTCTAAACGTAACCTTGCTCCTCAAATGCCATTCAAGGAAAATTATTGTCTCTTATTCACTATTTGAAACAAGAATGTAAATGGCAGGACAAAGTACGTTTTTTTTTTTCCCTTAACCTTAGCATAAATACTTTTATTTAATATATTTTCAAACAACCAGCAAAACAACACAATAAGGTCAGTGTTCCCTTACCATATACACCTTTATACTCCCATCTGAAGATTTAGGACTCAAATGATCAAGGCAGCTGAAATGGTATAGCCTGGCACACAAATCCTTCCCTTTTAGTGTTGTCATGTCCCAGTACAAACATGCTCTACCTGTTCACAACTCCCTTCCCTTTTCCCTGGTTGCAGACCCTCCCATCGCTAAACATCATTTTTAACATTCTCTTTAGCCCAATCTCACAGTATAAGTAAACAGCAGCACCAGCAGTAACAAAAAGCATCCTTCAGTTTCATGAGTCTGCCTTCCATTTAAGCCATGAAAACAGAAAGCAGCAGCTGCTGGTAGCTGCATAAACATAACTGCAGCACATAACAACTGGCACTTTGCTGAACTTATCTTTGCAAAATAGTAGGTGCTGTTGTTCTGATGTGATAATGATTGATTTTTCCACATGGTATTTAAAATGCAGGTGATGTGACCTTTCTGTTCTAGTCTACTCACGAATGATACATTTAAAATCCATGTATTATGTGGATTTCTTGGAAAGGTGGAATTCCCAAACTGAAAAGAATCTGCTAAGGTTCAATACTTTGGTTACCTGATGTAACTAACTCTGTAAAGCCAGAGCCCGACACATGCTAAGTGTACTTGATAAGAAAGCATCTCCACAATATCTTAGTGTGATTCCTATTCTTTTCCATGTCATGACCCTTTCAGAAATTTGAAAAACTGGGCTTCACAGTTTTGAAAAACACATATGAAGAGTATATATATTTCTTCTGAACAAGCATCCCAACTTTTGAGTGTTTATTCACATCCTACCTGAACTTCAAACCCTGCCTGGCTTAAGTCCTCATTAACAACTACGACTCCAATTCAATACTCATACCCAGCGACTGTGCTTGACAGCCACCAGTGCTTAGCTAGTCTGTAGTTTGCATCTTGGAGGAGAGCATCATTTAATTTGTCCATATAGCTCAAACATTTTCTTTCATATACAACTGAAAAGGATAAAAGGGATCGCTCATGACTGTTATTCACTAAGGCACCCACCAACACATTTCTGAGAGCTACAGGCAATTTGGGGGGAGGACGTGGTGAGAATTATGGGTAAACAGCAGTAAATATTAAATTGAAATAGAGGCAAACAAATGTTGCTACAACTACAAGAAAACACATTTTCAGCTTTTGAAATCTGACTGGATCAAAACTTGTTTCCGCTAAGCAAACATGAAAGAAAACCTGCAAATTCTTAGTAAGAAAGGTACCAATTGGAAGTATTTATTGATTCCTGTTTTGTCAGTTACAAAATAAAACATTATCAAGGGAAAACAATAATAAAAAGAGTATGTCTGTTTTTACCCTTTAAAATTTTTAAAACCACATATCCAGAGCTGATAAACCTTCTCATTAAAAAAAGCCTCTCTACCCTCCATGTATTTCTTATATCTATACTTTTTTATTATTCACCTTTCTCTATTAATAATTTCCAGCACTTAGAATTTATGTGCAGTATTTAATAAGAGCTGGTGTGAATGTCGAAGGTATCTTGGTAGGATGTTATGTGTCAAAAAGTGATCATGTTACAGTGTGATGGATTAATACAAAGAAACAGCTTGAAGGCAAGGAAGGCAAGGTATTCATCTTTTTTTTTTTTTTTTTCCTTAATGACAACACTAATACATTTGTTTCAGTTCTGAAATTAATTTCCTAATAGTAAGAAAGGTCAAAATGAATGAGGAGCATATGAGCCTTTTTGTCATCTTTAACAAATTATCCCAAACAAGCCTGTCAGATCAAAAGGGATAACATTTTGAGTAATAAATGTTAGTACTGATTAACTGGTCAAAGTTAATTCTTTTCAGGAACAGCTATATGCAAAAGGTAGAAACCATTCATTTGATTTGATTTTTTTTTTTTCATTTTTAATTTATTTCTTCTATCACGTTTTCAATATAGTCTTTTTGTAAGTAGGCCTACTGTCTTCTACGAATGATATTCATTAGATGGAATAAACTGAAGATGTCATCTTCAGTAGTACTCAGATGGGAATCTACTTCAACTGTTGAACAAGTCAAATGAATTTTAAAAAAACATTATTCAGTTTATGCACCACTTTTGAACTTATGCTCAAATTCAAGAAGCACAAAAGCTTCTATACTGCAAGTGCTCTCCTCAATTTCAGCTTAGAAATGATAGTATTTTTGAAATAATTTGAAACATATGTGGGAAATTAATGGAAGGAAGTGGGATGGAAATATTTTGTGAAATCTTACTGGTTTTCAGGTACTTGCTTTGTAGTAGGATTACTGTGGAGATTTCTTCTGAAAGATCTATTCTCTTAAGTACGTAATGAGTTAACACTGATTTACAGAATAGGGAACCTATGCTCAAAAAAGAAAAATCTTCATTATGACAGGTTCAAAACTGGTAAGGACAGTTGGTTGGGTTGTTCTTCTTGTTATATGTGTATGTTCAGAAGCTTTTAACAATTAGAACCTCCTTGGGCTGAGATTGGGGCAGAGAAACAAACCCCAGTGCCCTCAGATGAGTCAGGTTCAATGTGAGGACAATAGCCAATAACATTTAGCAAATGCTACGGGCTCCTCACCTGTGTCATCTATGAGACTTTTCCAAAGAAGAAAAATGGTACCTCCATCCTTTTTTCACAAACACCACACTGGATGGGAAAGATATAAGTTATACTCACAGTAGGTCCCAAAATTTTTGAATAAATTGTTACAAACACCTGGTTATAAAGCTATCATCCATGTAATTTAAATAAAGCTTTTAAGAGCCTATATTTCCCAGATAAAAATTCATCCCAGCTCTCCAGGTATTAGATGTGATTCATAAGATGCAACTTGCTGGCAGAGTTTTTGTGTCACAAAACAGTGACAAACTTGCCTTCCTTGTCTAACAATACCAGCTGGACAAAGGAATATTACTACTTTCTTAAAAGCCTTGCTTCTTTTCTATTCTGAAACCAACAAGATGGCCACAATAACATTACACCTCATTCCAAATGTTCCGGCAGAATACCTGCGTGAAGTCTTCTCTGTGTTGTCTAAAGAATCTGTGGTGTTGCCTTACAACACCAAATACATGAAAACATTTATGTATACCAGAAAGTGAGGGAAAATTTAGATTGTCTTGCTGCTCAAGCACTGTAATTTAGGGGAGTATTTTAGACTGCCATTTTTTACCCCCACAGACTTCCTTGAAGAAGAAACTTTTGCAATTATACACATGTATTCTGCAGGAATACTGTCACTTCCAGTGTTAGCTTGCTCTTCCTCCAGACCTCTGCCAGCCATATGAAAAATTCAGCAGTCTTTAAAAGGAGTTCAGCTGATGTTGGCTGTTACAACAAAAAATGTAAAACAAAATGCACGTAATAAACACAGACAATACAGTGCAATAACATGCAGGGCAAAAGGTAGGTGGTTTCTATGCCGTACTGTGTCACTTACTAGCATGAGAAAGGGTTGCTCTCAATTTAATTACAGCCATTTCCCAGGAAAGCAACATTTTCAGCTTGATGTTGCCTTTTCATCTTCTCCTGGTGACTTCAACTTGTGCTGTGGAAGCACCCAGTGCAGTCTCCATGCCTGTCTGCAGCTCAGTTTCCCCATTAACATAACTTTACTCAACCAGCTCATTGAGGATCCCCTTAGAGGCATGGGCCCACCTGTGCTCCATGAAGTATTTGAGTTGCTCTAATGCCCTATCTTCCACAACTGCATTTGCTCTTCATTAGGACCATGTACTATGAGTAGCATGTGATTTCTATGAAACTTCTGAATAGTGGGTCAAAATCCTGACAGAGCTAAGAATTTCTGTTTTCAATCACTTAAAAAATGAGTTCCTTTTTCTGTTTTATTTGGGACACTATTCCAGCAACCTAATAGATCCCACAGTTAAGGATTTTTTCCCCTTAACTTATTCACATTAACTTGTTCTGCTAAAACTTTGGTCAGTGGTATTTATAAATCCTTTCGTCTTTGGGGTTTATGTGAGTCAAAACTCTAGAAGATAGCACAAAGTTAGGTGACTGGGAGTTGGAAAAATATGCTGGTTTCTGATATTTGCTCTTCTCAGAATAAAGGGTTTCCAATTTATTACAGTTTGAAAGATTTCTGCAGTATAGAGAAGGCTATATCAGTCCATACACATTAACACAAGATTGGGTTCTCTATTATGATATCAACACTTTTCCAAAACAGACAGCAGCATGACTAATCTCAAAGCTCCAAAAAAGAAAGCATCTCCCTATTTGTTTAGCCGCTGAGATCTTCCAAATATTTTTTAAAATGTTCCCTTCTCTTCACCTCCTCCTGTTACTAAAAAAATAAAAAATCCCCAAGAAGAATTTAAAGTGAAAGAGCGCATTCAAAAATAAAACACAAAGAGAAAACCTCCAGTGGTAGATTCCTTCTGGCTGGTGAATTTATTCTAAACTCAGTGTGGAGAAGTGAGTAAAATAAAGGTCAGACCCTGTGCTGGGAATTCCCCTGACCTTTCAGGCTGCATCCATCATCGGTATTACATAGAATGTGCCATTTATCACACCAAACAGAGAGCAAATCTTTAACTCCTTTTCTCTTCCTAACAGTACAGACCCAACAATTATTCAGATTTTAAAATGCAATCGATGTTTATCCAGCTTCTTGTTACAGCTCTGCCTCTTTGGGCTCCTCTCTTCACCAGCCATTGGATGTACAGTACATAACCGATAAAGCAGAGAGCATATGAGAACTGATGTGTCTTGGGGAAATGGGTGTGAAGAGGTGGATAAAAACTGCATTTGAAAAGGCTCTCAGAGCCTTTTAAAAAGGATCTGCTTTCCTACGGACACCTGGCTCATTCGAATGATATTTGTGCCAATCCTCTCCTGAATTCAGGATCATATTTAGAGAAGTCTGGCATTATTGTGTAAGAGGGTTCTGTGAAAGAAAGTTTCAGGCCTTTAGAAAGCATCGGATAATTATTCTGCTGTACTTTCTACAGAAGTTTGGCACCTGCTTAAAACAGATTTGGCTACTTTGTAAGGAGCCCTCCAGCTGTGAACCCACCATGGCACTGGATGCTGCAGGCGGCACACAGCCTTGCTCATCACCACGGCTGAACTTCTCTGACACAGAAACTGGCCTTTCTGATAGTGAAATATCATCTACACAGAAGCAAAGACCAAAAGAAGATGGAGAATACAGGAAGGAGCTATTGCCAAGTGGAGATTCAGCTTTCTCAAAGCTGCAGTGATCAGACTAGCACTGAGCCTCCTCCAGGAGTCGCCACCACTCATTCCAGAGAAGACAATGAAAACTTGAGGAGGATAGGGTCTGCCTAACACAGCCACACTGGGAGCAGTGGCAGGGGAGCCTGAAAAAATCCCACCTCCGTGTAGCTGTGCTCCTGGGTTTCCAGCCATGCTACTGTCCCAAAAGAACAGGGATGCCCTGAGAGCCCTGTTCAGTGGGACACCTTAGCTTGGCTTTCTGGACTCCGGCAGTGAATGACAGGATTTGGAGCAAGCCCTGCTCCATGCTAGCATAGGGATCTCTCTCTTCCCCTGAAAGATAGCCATATGCCTAAGCCAAACAGTGCCCTCATGCCATTCGGTGTCTTCTGCTTGCATTTGATGCACACATTAGCAGCACTAAAGACCAATTCTGGGGCTCCCAAGCTTCTCCCTCACAGAGAATGAAGGAAGACGGGGCAGTTGCCAGGATATTTATGAAAGGGTGCATGGGGCAACTATATTTGCAGAAGGTTAAACAGCTTAATGCACAGTATGAGCATCTGTGTCATGAATCAATGATTAAAGTAAAGTCTCTTTCATCAAAATTCAGCTATCTCAACCATGGTAAATAATAGGCTAATTAGGCATCTGCTCATTCAATGTGCAAAGGGACAGGCCAATTCCTGGCGCAAAGAAAAACATTTGTCACACCAGCGACAAGTCATTTTCAAGTCTGTGAACCACCTAGAGCAAATGCTCCCCACAGAGAGCACCTCCACCTTCCTCTTCATGCTGACAGGGCTTACAAACTGACCTGGGGTTGGTGAGCAAGGAAAGAATGGCTTGATCCAATGCAAAATGGACATGAAATGTAAGGCTTAACTTTTAAAATGTCAGTTGCCCTGAAAGAGAAGAGTGGGGAGCTGTAATTGTCTCTTTGCCCACCACGTATGTCAATTACACGTTGTTAAGGGGACCAAATTTTACCAGAGAACAGAGTAAGTAGCTTTGGTAACAACAATGGATTAGTTTTCCATGTATAGACTCAACCAACCATAACATACTTACAAAATAATTTCAATGGAGATATATCTTTTCTTTTTTTTTTTTTTTTTTCCTGACTGCTTCCCTCCTCCTCCCCCTCAAATTAGGCTCACCTTCCTTTTCTATTTTCCTTTGGTTCTATAAGTTCAGCTAGCACAGAAATCAATAAATCATCTTGTGGTGGGGACAGCAGCATGCTCCACATCTGGTTGTGGCTGTGGTACCACTAAAACGGGTAAATTCATTTGAATGGCAGCCAGATTTAAGAGGCGATCTTTTAAGGCTGATTGAAAGAACCCCAGAACTGCAAGGATTATATTCCAGCAGGGAGGCTGCAGATGCATCTTTATTCAGAATTAATGCCATTTCTTCCCAAACAGTCTTATCTATCCCTCACACATAGCTCTACGATTCCTTCAAGCAGTGAAATGCTGCTGCCAGGCTACTGAATACCTGAAGGCCACTTGGCACCAGGCAGCCCCTCAAGCACAATTTGTAACTAACTTTCCTTTCTGATAATAGACCTTTAAAAATGACTGGGTAGAGTTTCTAGTTTCAAGATTCCTCATTTTGCTGGACAATGAATAGGGGAACAAGTCTTCAAAGGAGACAAGTTGGTCACCCCATCCCATAATACCACAAAGCGAGTCAGCAGCTCCCCTGAGAAGTCTAATGAACTGTTTCTTAGAAGGTTTTCAGCTCTCAGCACACCACCTTAATGGATCAGCAAGGTTGCATACTCTGAAGCAAGCTGGCGCCATGCCTGCTGTGGCACTCCCTGGACTCCTGCATTGCTCTCCTGAGACAGATGGGATTTTCCATAGCAGCTTGCAGCAGATTTAAGAATAGAAAGTTTTTCTGAGTGCAATATGGTCATGAGTAACATGGGCAATCTAATAACCTGTGTATTATTTGTTTTGTTACTAAATTCAATCCATCCACATTATTACATCCAAGGGTGTCACCTTGCAAAATACATCAAGCCTGCTCAGGTATTGCCCAATGTACAGTAAAGCTGTTTCCCCTGTATTCCACGAAGTTATTCAAAATTACTTTAAAATGCCTATAAGAAGTTCAGGAGAAAGCTAACATCCTCTGTCTGCCCTTCTATCTCCATTTATCTGGCTATTTGTCCTTTTGTACCTTCAACGAGTTTTCAGCAAGGTTTCTCATACAAATCCCATCTCAGAATTGTTTCTGAAAGCTACAATCCTTGAGGCCATTACCAGATGCATTTTTAAAGGTATTGTTAGTGGAGAAAAAAACAGATCTTAAAAATGTCCTCCTTTTGCAAGTAGCATTTCTGATGTCACACTGTTACAACCAAATTGGCGCTTTCCACATTCTTAGTGTTTAATCCTTTTACCCTCTAAATTTTTGTCTTACCCTCTTCTTCCCCTTTAAATTTTATGCTCAGAGCTGATTAACACCATGATAAAAGTAAGGATTGCAAAGTATAATTAGTTCTGAGGAACAGGGAAAAGTTAAAATAAATGGAGTTTACTGGCACTGAAATAATGAAGTTCAGAAAAAGCTGCGATGGCATCTAAACGCTTGAATACCAGAACTAGCTATTTTGTTTATGAAAATGACAGCCAAAGCAGACTAATTTTCAGATGTTCAGAAAACAAGTGTGCCTTCCCATGCCCAGGAGTGCTGGAAATCACACTGTTCATCTTCAGTATGGATATAGAGACCTTATCTGGACAGCCAGATAAAAGAGCTTTGACCCACAGCCATGTGTGCACAGTCCATACTTCAGGTTGGCCTTGGAAGTCATTTTCCATCACAGTCGTTATTGCCATCTAATTACATCTCATCTTACAGGTCACGCCAAAAGCCACCTCCAGAGCACCTTTTCCCTCAAGCAGACTTCTCTTAGGAGCCTTCCTAGGCAATACAACTGCTTCCAAATTCCAGACATCTTGGCCAGGAATCGGGCACAAAAAGCATGAGAGGGCCATTCCAGGACAGAGAATGCGGTGTGTGTTGGAAGGTCCCATGTGCACATATGTCCTATCTGGAAACCAAATGGTTGAAGCTTCCTCTTACCAAAGCTAGGAACTGATGCTCCAGACAACTCCCTGGGCTTGAAGACTGAATGAGAGCGAACAAACTGTAATGCTGAGAACTGAACAGGGGCTTGGTTCAACAAGAGACAAGATGTTGAGGACAACTCCCATGCTCAATATAGATGGCTGCCAAGCACTGACCTGAGGGGTTTTCAGTGTACAGAGGGAGTGAGTACTGATGTCAGAATGACTTTAAACATTTGAAAACCCTAGAGTAAGTCAGAATCACTCTGCCCATTCTCTGTAAAATGTAACAATTCCCTAAGCAAACATTTTAATCTTCACCTATGCATCACTACAACTACTTTACCAGGCTGAAGGAAGTAATGGCATAATTTAATATGTTTTGCCCACAGACTGTTCTGTAAATTCTAGTCCAAAAGAATAATAAAAAGAAAATAAAATACCCCACTGAGTCCCAGTGCAGTTTTAGAGGGCACTGACATTGTTAATAACAAAGTTCACCAGGGTACAGAGCCAGTTAGTTGAACTTCAGCTTTATTCTCTCTCCAGTGTCCTGAAAGAGGGTGGCAGCTGGCAGTGCATTCCAGCCAACTCTCCTTCACACAAGTTAGAGAAGGAAAATTTCTATCAGGTCATCCAGCCAGTCTCTGAGTTCTTGCAGGATAGCTCCCTACAGCTCACTGTGAGGCTGTGATCCAATTAGCATGGACCCCTTTGATGCTGCCCAGCCTGCAAAGCCAGATGGCAGCTTCTCCTTTGCATTTTGGGCCTGGGTACAGAACGCAGACCACAGTTTTTGTGATGGCCTGGTAAACAGCTCCCAAGCTTTATTCCAAATCCTCCAGTCTTTCCCCAAATTGGAGTATAATGAGATCCAGTCATACTTCAGAACTCCAAGGGGAAAACATGCAGATAAATACCCTTTTTAAAAAACACAATCAACAGGAAAACAATGCATAAAGCTTACTATATGTGTAATATATGTATAGAGACATACACTTCTACTGCTCTTAGTGCACAGATACTAATGGGTTCAGAGCATAAATCAATTTGAACAGCTAAAAGCAGACAAAATCATCATTTACAGCTTCCACTGACTTCAGTGGAAGATACTGGTGCTCTCAGAACAAGACCAAAAGCTGAACTAATATTTCATTTGGATGAATTTCCATTTCAGATCTAGCAAATTGCATTTGAAGTTATTTTCACTAATAACATAAAATCACAATGTCTGTTATGATATAAATTTTCATTGCCCTTTACTATTATAATACTGCAGAAATCAAAGTCTTTTGCAAACACTCTGTACAGAATATCACATTATACAACAGTGGTATACATCAGTTTGACTAACACAGCCAATAATAGCTAAATATTTGTTTTTGCAAACAAGAATCCACTACTGTGACAGATGTAAAATCCGTACAATAATATGCAAAGGTCGGACAGGCCTCTTTGCACTACTCTCTAGCCAACTCACTCCAAATCACACCTTCCAAGTGTCTCTAGAGTGGTTCACTGCTTCTCTCCCTCTAATCTTGTTAGAAAGTAACCACGCCACTTGGAGAACGATTTTTGGAATTAACAGACTAGAACCAGGATAAGATGGGATCAAGCAATCAGCATTTTCCAGCTCTCAAGGAAAACAAAATACAACAACAACAATACAAACAACAACAAAAAAATAGTTTGCCCTCTATATCAGCTCATCTCTCCTCCATCTTGTACTCTGGGAAAAAGCACCTAAGGATCTAATAGCTAGTCTGTTCTCTCACCACCACCCCTTCCCAACTGTAGTCTTAAGCCTCTTGTTTTTAAAAATAGTCAAAAACCCATCAAATTGTTCTGTCATGATGAGACGTATTCATCATTGCAGAGCTGGAATAATTCTCATTTCAAAGAACAACTGGGATTTTGTGCTGAAGAACCAGGTAAACAGATTTAAATTGTTTTCTAAACAAAGATCCTGATCCCCCAAGCAATATTAGTAGATTCAGCAGTTCTTACTTCTGTAGCTCTAGTTTGAGCTGCTGCATGTAAGAATTTTGTCTCAAAACCCTTTCTCTTAGTTTTTGCCTTCCAGTGAAAATTCCTTGTTAAACTGGGTGAGTGAGGAGATAATTAAGTGATTTGCCTTGAGCTGTCAGGCTGGACAACAGCCCAGCTTCCTCCTGGTTCTTATTCCCAATCAGGTCAGTTTCAGCAACATGCCTTATTTATTTATTTATTTTTATTTTATTATTTTTTTTTTTTTTCCCTGAAGAAAGGAATGCTTATTCAAAATCAACAAATTAACAAAATTCAAAGATGTTCTTGCACAGCACTGTCATTGCGGCTTTCATTTCCAAACAAATAAAAATTAGGCTAACCTTTAAATGTTCCTGCGTTGATTGGCAGACCAAAAAACATGGCAAAAAAATACACTCTTCCTAATTTTAGAAACATCTGAGTCTGACATGCAGCAGGTACAGGCATGTGCCATTTTCCTGAGTCACCAACATGTGGCATCTTGCTGCTCCGGCTTTCATACACCAAGGTTGAAGAATGATGGAATACGTCTGCTGGTTGCAGCAATAGTCTGGTACCCTTAGCAACATTTGGCAAACTGTGAATCTTTGTTTACATCAGGCCAGATCAATACAGCCATTACCAAGGGACATAAACAATAAAAAGCTGTCTCTATTGCATGAGTTAACTGTGGCAAGAGGAGAACAACCAACTCCTGAAGGGCAGACTCGCCAACCAAGCACAAGCAATAATGTTTCCATAGACTACAAGTCATCAGAGATGATTAAATCTACTTCTGCCAAGATTTAGTTCTACAGTGAATACCCTTTTTGGGGGAAGTCATAAACCACCACAAATTCCCTAGCAGAAGACCAATACTAAGATGGAGGCAGTTTATTTTCAAAAAATACAAAACAACAGATTAGGTGACTCAGAACAGAAAAAGATTTCATTCAACATACAAGTCTACACTGTTCAAACAATGCTCTACTGATGGGGTCTTTTCCAAAGGTGACTATATTTCAGTAGGGCATGCATTGAATCCTAATTTGCTTTTGAACTTCACATTTAAGATATAATGAGAGAGGACAGGACCCTATTTCAGAAGGTACTTTTGAAAACCCAAATCTAAATGCAAGATATTCTCACACTTAGAAAATGATCTTGTAGGGGACGGTCCATAAATAAAAAGCATTTAAAGGAACAGGCTATTTGACATAATAAAATGGTAACATCATTAGCATTACATATCTTGCAGTGATATTGTTGAGCTAAACCACTGAAGACACCAAAAAAGCATCAAATTCTATACTTCAAAGCATTAAAAAGATAAAACAGACCAAAATACTGCAATGAGAGAGGCAACACCCATTCTACAGACTTTGCACGCAATTTTTTTGCGGAGCTTTTTTCAGCAATATTAGGTGCATTGCTCCCTCTCCTCCCTGCTGCAAACTCTCTGTGGTGTGCTCATCTTTGACTTTGCTGTTTACACACAGGCAATCCTGTTTCTCCCAGACATACACTTGTTTGTCAAGGTTTAGTTCTCAAATTTTGATCCCTTCTCTTCCCTTGTTTTAAGAAATAGTGACAAAAATAACAGCATTGTCTCTAGAAGAGTCACCCCGACACACGAGTAACCCCCAAAAAATTAAGGTGGCAGCTCACTTGTTGGAGTGCCCCTGGTTTTCTGTGCACTCAGGTGGCCTCATCATTCACAGGATCAGATTCTGCAGCTCAGGCCATCAAAATGAACCAGACTGGTAATCCTTCTCTCCAGTGAAGTTTCCTATATGCCAGTTCCCATAAGGTAGATACACTGAAGAGAAAATCAAATAAAAGAAAAAAAATAAAAAAGAAAAAAGGGGGGTGGAAGTGGGGTGTTTGGGCTTAACACAACCGCTGACCAGCACAGGAACAGGGTTTCTGAAGGTATTTGGAGAAAGATTTGACATTCCAGATGCTCCTGTGAGATAAAATGTCTGAGCTCTTTTAGATCAGTCATTCTCTCTAACAGCTAAGCCACCAGAAGTTGGGGAAGCTCAGACTTTGATGCCCATTTAGGAAAACCATGATGGATGATATTTAGTACTTTGTAAGTCAGACTAGATTATCACAGTGATTCCTGTCTGGTTTTAAAAACCTATTGATCCACCGGTGTCAGCACTGCAGAAGACAACAAGTAGAAGCCTTCAAAATACTTATAAGATGGGAACTATTCTCAACTTTGATGCTGTAAAATTCCAACATCAGGATATACCTACTGACAAGAAGACAATTAAAATTCTGCTAATTAAAGCATTAATTTTAATTGGATTTTTTTTTGCTAGGCAAATAGCAATCAGGTTCTGGAAAGATGACTGAACACAACTGCATAGGAAACAACAATCTATCATGTTAACACTGGCTTGAAAGAGTTAAGCTACTAAAATAGTTTTCTTTTCTGAAGAAGCTTTGCAGTAGATTTTTGCATGTAGTGGTTCTCAGGGTTTGGGATAGTTTCTAAGCATACAGTAGCAAAAGCAGTCAGCAGAAAAGCTTTAACAAGAAGAGAAATTAAGTCTTGTTCCAGTGCAGCTTGAGCAACGTTACGAATAGGTCACATACATCATGAAAACCAGCCATGAAATATAAGAACTCACAGCCATCCAGAGACTGATTAATGATTCAAATAAGCAATCTCTTTGTATAATAGCACTTAGGGAACATTACAGACACAGACCCCATTCAACAGCTTAAACTGGGCTCTAGATCAAGAAAACATATGCAAAACTGCAGGGTTGCTGCCCACAAATTCCAGCTAATAATGCTACAGGCATTAAACTATTTTTGACGCCTGCAAGTCTAAAAGTGCAGTTTTTCAGGTTTAAGAAAAATAATAACTCGGGAAGCAGCTCTGCTTCATTATAATGGTCATAGGACGAGTTTTCAAAAAGACAAAGATATTGGCAACTTGAAATTATAAAGGATATCTATTATACTTTTCACAAGAGCAACAGTGTTACTCATTCAGTTCTCTGGTCAACCACTATATAACTAAAGCCTATCTGCCTAAAATATCCACAGTGGATCCATTAGTTCCTACACCTTTCTTTAAACTGTTAGGCAGCTGCTGTGTTCTCCTTCCGGGATTCCTGCTCACATGCCCAAGCTCTGAATGGCACAGTAAAACAGGCACAAGATAGAAATAAGCAGTAGAGAATCTGATCTGCAGAATTCTTTGGGATTTCTACCGTGCAATGAGATACGGCCAGAAATCAAGGAAACTAGTCTGTAACTTTGTGTGTTATCAGACAGACAATACAGTAGCTTTCATTGTTTGAGGATAATTCTCTTTTTATCTAGGAATATCATACAGTCTTTATACTTCCCTCTTCACATTCAGAATATGGTTTCACTTTTTTTTTTTTTTTTTTTTTTTTTTTTGGCAGTTTAGTGATACTGTATGGCACTGCACAATACTTCCAACAAGGTTCAGGAAACCTTAGGCACCATAAGTACGGGACTGCAGAAGTAAAAACAAGGGAAGAACAGAGCTTTCTCTTAGACAAAACAGCTATCACCTATGAAAGCAGTAGGTCTAACCCAGCCATCACACAGCCACCTCTTTCTCCTTTTTCCTGCGAACAGTAAAAAAGGCTGTCAGAGGATGGTAGCAGAAGTATTCTTTGCCACACAGGACATTTAAGAAAACAATACAAGTAAAATCACAAATATGAACAATACTGCTCCAAGTACTAGCATCCCTGTTTTTAGCATCTTCTGGATCTGCCAGCTCTGGACACAGTATTAACAGTCTTTGTCAGATTACTTGTTGCTTCACTATTTTTGATAACTTTAATATGTTTGTATTGTTGCAAAAACAGCTAACAGGCTTGAGAAGCATAAATTCCTCTTCCAAAACTACATGTAGCATTGTACCACTCTTCTCCATGTTATCTGACTTGCCCCTTATAAAAAGCAGCTCTAATTTGGGAATTCCCTCTAGGCTTCTCAAAGTGAACACCAAAGCAAATAATTCATTTAGCATTTCTGCAGTGACCTTTCTTTCCTTGAGGATTTTTTTTTTACATCTTGATCATCTATCAACCTTATAGACCTTTGGGCATGCTTCTTGCCTCTGATGTGTTTGAAAAAGTTTTTATTATTAGTTTTTATGCCTTTAGCAAGTTATTCTTCAAAATTGTTTTTGTCCTATATTATTACAGTTTTGCATTTAACTTGCTAGAGTGCAGTGGGGTTTATTCCTCAGTTCATTTGGACAAGACTTCAAAGAGTGTCCTTTTACTGCTAATGGCCTTCTTCAGTCTAATACTCCCCTTTGGAAACTTCTCATGTGACCTTTTTTTTTTAAAGTTGTGGAGTTTCTCAAAAAGGGCTAATACGCTTACTCCCTAACGGTAAAGGTAGAAAAATGCACTGCTAAGATAGTGTTTTTATATAGCTGCCGTGTCACCTGAAAGTGTTATTTTGCTCTGGTTTGCCCTTTTAGCTACTCCTTTTAGTTTTCCATTTTATGTTGCTCCCTTTTCAAAAGCATGTGAAAATCTAAAGACATTTTAGCTTTTACGCTCCACCAGGAATGATGGATTTGAGCATGTTTATTACCACAGAATGATTCTGTGACAGTTACATCTTCAATCAAGACTTAATCCTTGCTACGGAAAAAAAAAAAAATCTAGTATTCTCTTTTGAACTCTCTATTTTTTTTTATTTATTTTTTTTTGCTCCAAAGTCATTTTTTAAAGAACATAAATAAGAATATAAATGCAGTTTTCACATAAAACATCATCATGATATTTACCCAGCCCCCATCATTACCCTCTGAGCCCTCATAGCTTCTTTGGTTGTTCTTAGCGTGCCGTTAAAAGGATGCTTACTGTTACCATCCCATTTTGGCATGATACTTTAATGCATAGAGATTGTGATACTGTTTGGTACTTGTTGATATGATTCCAGCCTCCTGTCTGTGTTGTCCATCTGCCCCCCTGCCGCCCCCCCCCCCCCCCCCCACTTTTTTTTCCCCCTATTTTGCTTCTGATCTTTCTTTTATCTACAATGTCACTCCTCCACTGGCTTAGTTTCTTCTGCTGTTCGTGAGTAATTTTACACTGCTATTCCAGTGCCCACTGATTGAGATGCTATTATGTCAATATCCTCATTTAAAATCAGCATTTCACTTTTCCCATCTTCATTGCATACATTGGGCTAATTGTCCACTGGCTGGGTAAGCCTCTATTACAGCTATCTTGCACCAGTAGAACAGCACGAACAGACATAGTTAGGTCAAACACTTGGCCAGCTGTCTGTAAATCATTTTTGAATACCAAGAGCTCTTTTGTATTAAATAAAAAAGCCCTGGCAGTGACTTTGCCCCTATGTCTTAAAAGGCAAACGCAATCCCAGGCAGAAAATTGAGCTGCATGAACAAAGAGCATGTTCCCAGTGCTGTCTGAAGTACAAAAAATAAAATGGATCAGCTCGTTCCAGGCATTTTCACTTGCATCCTGTGAGAAGCCCCATCTCTACGAAGCTCTGGCAAGGGCCAGCTGGAATTGACTGCTGCATCGTGCAGGAGTTCATCCTCCTCAGCGCTCATCAGTTCAAATGCAGCCACCGACTGAAGCAGACTTGTCAGTGACCTTGACTCTGACACAGTTTATAGTGTCTGCTCTCCTGCAAGTGCTTCTAAGGGGGAATTTTTCATAAGTGGGTAAAAAAAAAATAAAAAATCTCAAACCCTGTGTCTCCCTGAAAAACAGAGAAGGGGAGGAGAAACATGAAGCCAGAATTACTGAGGAGGAGCTTAAACATGTCTCCCAGGCTCGGCGAAACTCTCAGCACAGCACTGAACATGTCAGCCACTCCCTGATTAATGCTACTCTCCCCAGTGCAGATACTAAAAAAGGAATTTGAAAACATTACAACTGTAGGAATTACAGAAGGTAGAAGCAGAAAGAAGATGCAAGAGGGAGAAAAAAAAAATCCATACAGAACCTCTGGTGTATGCACAGACCAAAAAAATGTGTATATTATATAAAGGGAATATTTTCCTCCATTGACAAGGGGTAAATTCTTTGAAGTGATGGCTCTGATTCATCAGCAGGGTGCTGGCAGATGCCCCTAGAAAAACAGAGAACATGGCTGTATATCTTCAAAAACTATTTTAGGAGACACTATTTCCTCAGAGGGATTTTTGAGTTGTGTTCAGCCCCCCAGGCACGTCCCAGGAAAATACAACTGTGTTTTGATGGTAGAGAGGGTACTAAAGCTTTGATAGATAATATTTTGATCCAAGGTAAAAGAAACGAAGAGTTTGACTAAAGGCCTTACAGAGCTGAGGAAAGACACAGGGTTGCTGAGCTAAAACTAAGAAAGCAACAACGCAAGTTCCATGTAATAGCAATAAAACACCTAGAAGAAAAGATAATAAGGTGTACAGCAGATCACTGCAAAGTGGAGGTCATAACTAACATGTCTGCCCCAAACAAAAAACAGCAGTACAAAGATTTCTCAGAATGGTGAAGTACAGAAAAGAAAAATGTGCCTGATTTAGACGGGTAGAGCAGCCACTTGCAAGAGCTACTGCACATAGGTGCCCCAAGTGACAGGTTGCAAATATTACTGCAACATTTGGGAAACTGAAAGGGTTAACTAATAGGGTACCAATTAAGAGATATGATAGTGAACCACGTGCTAATTTGTCTACAGATGCTTCAAACATGTTTGAATGTAATGGAGCTTTGAAGCAGCTTTGAAGTGTCAGGTACAAAGGCGGTCATTGCATCGAAGCTAACATTTTGGCTTTGCTCTCTGGGATTGAAATGTTTCATTCTTCTATGAGAGATCTAAGTTAGCTGAAACAGTGCCTACTCTAGCTACAAATATTACCAAAGTGTGAACAACAACAACAAAAATAAAAGAATATCTGTGCCAGAGATTACCAGAGTGATATGATTAGCACACTGAGCACAGAAAGAAGTTTGCTAGGTATAAACACTTTCCCAAGGGAGTCTAGAGTGTTTGACAGAAGCGCAACAGAGCAATGTCCACAGCTAGATTATGAACACATCACTGTGACAAACAAAACAAAACAGAAACAAACAAAAGGCTTGTCTAGGTTAGTTTAAATGTGGTTTGTAATTCCCAGTGCTGTTACAAAAATAAGGTTATTTGCAGAGGGTGGCCTAAACAGCACATTCCTTCCACAACCATCACTAAGAAGTTCATGGTTCTAGGTGGGACTTCATCTAATGGTGTCAATGATTGCTAAGACATTATCAAAGAAATTATAGATTCACTTTTATATATACATTTGTATGTATGAAGATACGCATAGAGGCAGTTTACATGTTGAAACAAATCCAAGAGAAGGTGAAAAGAAGAGATTGATCGGAGATCAGAAGAGAACCTATAGAATTCCATTCTATTGCCTCAGAATTGACTTAACTCTATCTAAACCCTTCCCAATAAATGCCATAAAACCCTCCAGTGCAGGGATTCAGCATCTCCAGTAAATCTATTCTAGTAGCTAACTAGCTCTGCTGCTAGCAAGTTCCTTCTAGTATTGCATGTGTTTAAAAGACCATGGGAAAGAAACTGCTAAGATCAGAAACTGCTTTAACTAGCAGAAATATAGAGTGCATTAGTGGCACAACTGTTTTTATCCCAATAACAAAGTGAAGTAGGTTTATTAAATCTTTCTTTTCTGAGTGAAAGAAACAGAGGAATTCTTCTCCACTGTTTCTTTCACTCCCACAAGACCACTTATCAGAAGATACCATAGCTAACAAACTGGTCGTGAACATGATATTTATTTTTGTCAGCAGATATGCAATGTATTCATATTTAACAATAGGAAGAGCTTAACAGGAATATTTTCAAACAGTTTGTATGAAGTATAATGTTAGCTGGAGCATTAGTAACCCTTACTATGCTAGTCCAACAGAATGCAAGAAAATAAATTCAAAGCCAAAATCCAAAGCACTTGCTAGCAAAAGCTATGGAATCAGACAATGATCCATCCGTTCCATTGCTAAATATTGACTTAGCAGCAGTGAAAGAAGGGTCGCCCTTACTGGCATTTCATTCAACAAAGGACTGAAATAAGAATTATATTCACAATTCTAAAAAGTTACTGTTCAGTCAGTAGGGACTGGTAAGATGGAAGTAGTACAGGGCATTTCTACAACAGCAACAAAGTGGCACAAGCATCACAAAAAGCAGCCACAGGGTTATCCTAGTTGAACACATACGGTATAAGAAGAGGTAGTATCTCCTCTAGTTTCAGAAGTAGAGAAAATAGAAGCAGCATGTTGGCCATTCCGCCTACGAACAGCTCAGAATAACATGCACAATACTAATTTATTGGTGAAAATTGATGCCTGATGACAGTTGATTTGATGCCTGAGTGAAAACCATCAGGTATAAATGACAACCCAGGATGTCTGAGGGACTGAATGTTGCCTCTTAGTAGGTTGTTAGAATTCAATATTTTGTTAACAATGATTATTCATTACCATTGTGTTGTTTAGCTGGGGAAGGAAGTCTAAGGGCTCTGCTAACAGCAAAATGGAGCCAGGTAGCGTGTTATGCTACAGATCTCATTACACTTTGTTAATCTGTTATGACTCCATATACCAGATGATGCAGACCTCAGCTGATTCGTTTGGCTCTTAGTGATTTCTGAGCAATACCAAGCCTTAACCCACAGCCTTTCCAAACATTTATTAACATCCAAACTGGCTTCAGCTGGAATGAAAGTCAGCTTATAATTTTGCAGTGAAATATATTCCACTTTGTTGCTCCAATTCATAACAGGAGCAGGGAAGATTATGAGGGAAAAAGAATTTTTGAGCAGAAAACAATTGCTTCCAGTCATTCCAGTGTTAGATTAGATAATAGTACTTGTGGGCTTATAGTATAAGAAGCCTAAGTGTGCAATTTTGATATGAAACTCTTGCAAAAATCTGTTATTATACTTTGTCAACTATCCAGTATCACACTGATGATAATACTAATAACATCATTTCATGAGATGAGTGGAAGTAGAGCCTCTAAGATTGACACAATTTGCAGGGCGGACAAAAGGAAAATTTATGTCACACTCCAGCAAAGTATATACATCTAAGATACCAGCTTTTTTTTTTTTTTTTTTTCCTTTTTTTTCCCTCCTCCCCTCTTCTCCCCTCTTAATGCAGAGTTGTCTGTTGAAGGATGTAGCACTGCCAGAGGCAGAGAGAATGGAGGCAGAGTTCACTAAAGTGGTGTTGCCATTAGGGATAGTTGCAAGCTGTAAAGTATCAGCTAAAGGTTTCTAATCTTTCATTTTGTGACCTAGCTTTCCATGGAATCAGAACACTTCCCTCAAAATATGGCACTGCCTTTATAACCAG
The DNA here is from genome assembly GCF_964211825.1 of Aythya ferina. Classification (NCBI taxonomy): domain Eukaryota; kingdom Metazoa; phylum Chordata; class Aves; order Anseriformes; family Anatidae; genus Aythya; species Aythya ferina. The sequence continues at coordinate 25,697,456 of NC_140304.1, forward strand.
GGTCACTAGAAAAAATAAAATTCTGATTTTCATCCCTACAAAAGTTCAAGATAACAAAGAGCATTGGGAGTTAGATCTGTAGCACACGTAACACTCCCCTAGCATTTCCACAATCCGAACACTGATCCTGCACAGTCAAAACTACCTTTCTTGACAGTATGTTATAGGTGTGGCTATGGAAAGCCTAGGAAAAGAGTTGCTTAACAACAGCAGTGACTGCCACCAGCCTAAACAGTGAAAGAAGACTATACTAGTCAGTGAGAGCTGTATGCAGAAGGGCAGTGGTGACTGGATGCCTATATCAAGCGCTAGCAACTGAACTGAATCTTTGAAAGAGATGGGGAGTGGTTTGGAGGGATAAGAATGTGTGATCTCCTGATGGGGATGATCAGAGATCAGTACCAGAATGAACAACAATGTGAAAAGAATGTCTGTGTGAGCACAGGGGAGGTCTGAGCCTATATCCATTGGCAAAGATGGTGGGGAAACCTAGAGAAACCACTTAGCTGAACAATAGAGTCAACTCCAGTGAGTTAGGGATTGTCAGGGAGAGAATGCATTTCTCCTCAACTGGCTATGCTAACCTCTTTGCACACCACTAAACATTCAACCTCATCTGATTTCTAGTGTCTGGGACTATCAGCAGAGAAAGCAAGCTGGAAAACAGATCATCTCATGCCTTTTTCTTTGGCCAAGCTGTCTCTGCAGTATTCCTGCAGTAGTGAAGATGCATGAAGTACAAAGGACAACCAACCCCAGGGAAGGATATCCACCTGTCTCTAAAGGATATAAAGATGTATGGCAACACAGAACCAACAAGGAGTATGTCCAATATGCTTGCAAGAAGATATATATATTACTGTGGAGAGGAATGCAGTCATCTGCCAAAGAATCAGGAGTTACATTGGCTTATTAGACAAGTGTTTGTTCTTCTATAGTCTTACTGCTTGGACAGCCAAGCCTATGCAGATCAAAAACAAGACACAGCAAGACTGGGAATATATGATGCTTTAGTTCAAATCTAAGCCAGTACATGGGATCTTAAAGCTCTCAAACCCAGAAAAGTTGCTATTCAGTCTTAAAAGCCAGCCTCAAGTCTGCAGTGTTATGTTTACTCATCCCTTATTATTAACTCTGTTGTCAGCAGACACCCACAAAGCCCACAGGCAAAGCATCTCTTTCCCTCCCTCATGCCAGTGCACAGCAATAGTAGATTGCCATCAGTTAATTCATCAGCCCATGTGACAGGTGTCTGTGGGGTGGATAGAGCAGTTCCAGCCCAGAGGATGACTCAGACTTCAGCACGTTGGGGCTACGTTTCAGCTGTATGTTTTGGTTTCAAATCAAGGAAAGCTTTCACTTGGAATTGTATTAAAAGTTTGTAAAGGCTGCAACACTCCAAAGTAAGGAATGGTAAGTGTAAAGTTGTCTGTGCAAAAAATAATTGAAGACTTTGGTGTATGTATGCATAACAAAGGAGGTGATAATTAACGAGCACACATCAGGTAAGTGTTGGTCCCTCTCCCCCCCCGTCAGGTCTCCAGCTCATTCAGGGCACAAGGTGAATACTGTCTAATACTGGAAACATTTGCATGTAGGACTCCAGCTTCAACGACAACAGGCAATAGAAAACAGGTGAATGACATGAAACTAATCTGGTCCCAGTCAACTTAAATTATCTATCTCAAATGAGTAGGTACTTCTGCCATAACTGTCTCTGCCTCTGTTCCCGATTCATGCAAGGATAATGTAATTGTCTCTCACGGAGGTGCCACGAAAAATAATTAATTTCTCTGAAATGCTCTCATGGTATAGCAATAAGCAACATAATAAGCCCACAAGGAGATTAAAAATCCTATCCTCAATGCAGAATCTGAAAAACACAGTAAATACAGGACAGGGCTCCACAATGAACACAAGCTAAAACAAAACTCTGAATAGCTGCTTACTATGTGAAAGTTTTCCATTTGGAGAGCTCAGGGAGGCAAGGGGCTGAACAAAAGAATATTATGAGCCCCTGTGGTTAAAGACCACATTGCAACGTACACACTCAAGGGGACTAAGCCAACACTGAACATGCTACCTATGTCCACTCATTAAATCTGCTTTAAACAGTTCAGTTGCTCCTCAGGATAGGTGCTGTATGGCCACACGAAGCTAATCAAGTAGTTCTACTGCTCTCTGTTTTGGAGGCCTCATGTTATACCAGGGGATAAGCACTGTTTGATTTCCATAGACCATCCATGTTCTGAGCTTGCCACTGCTGAGCACTCGACCACCTATCCAAAACACATCCTGCTTAACCATAAGCACACAAGGAACACTGTTGAAGTCAGCAAGATGGTTCATGTGTTTAAATTCCGTTGTGCTGATCAAGAATCTTCAGCCAACTGTTCAAGATGTAGACAAGTAAATTCGTCACTTCAGTATCACCTGTAATAGTGACTAGCTTCAGAGCTGAAAATACCCCCACAGTACACATAGTAAGTCATTTTCACTGTGCTGGCCTATCAAAAACAATCGTTTCAAAATCAATGACAGACAAAGATACGAAGTTTTTGACCTCCAGTGTCCTCACCCATCCACTTCCACCTAAAGATATGGTCATTACAAAATTTAAAACTCTTTAAATAAGCATCTGTGCAAAACCCAGAAGAACAAAAGAGAACTACAGATGCATTGGTTTATTTTTATACAATAACTACAGTAAACACTTAGCCTTGGACCATTCAATGCTGGAATCACTGTCGCTATAGTATTGTGTGTGTGCCTCATACCCACTTGACTTATTTCTGTGTCAGTCATCCTCCCCCCTCTAGAATGAACTTTTTTTCAAAGGAAACAGCTTATCTTCCATACTGCAGCAGTAGAAGAAAAATCCTCCTATACAGCAACACTTAAAATGTGGTTTTATGCTCTTATGGCAGCTAATTTTCCTTAAATGATTTAAAGGGAATGAATACATCTAAAGGGCTAGCACCAAGCCATTCTGGAACAACAACATGAAGCTGAACTTCTACTTTATACAACCCAGTTCTCCTGTGGGCAGCTCCTCAAGACAGATCTTGTCTGGAGGGGGAGAAACTGAGGTTATTACAATATTTTGCAGGGACCATTAATTTGCATTTTATTTCATTTCATATTTCCCAGTGTAGGGAGACTTCAAGTGAAGAGAAGGTGGCAGGACAAACCTTTTCAGATGTATATTCCCCGATCCATCACAGTTTGACAACAGCCCCCTTGCAACTGGTTCACCTATGCATGCAGCCAGCCCTCTATCATGTGCTACTCATCTAAAAGTTACACTCTATGCCTGGACAGAACTTAAAATTTTAGCAGTCTGAAGTGGCACATTTTCCCCTTTTGTCCCAGAACTTCAGATATGGTCTTTTCATACAAATATAACTGGGATCAGAGGGACTAAGAATATGGTATTGCCTGGAAAATAAATAAATAAATAAATAAAATCCTTTCTCGTGTTGCTGAGGGTCTCAAACTGACAGAAAGGTTGGTATTGACTAGGGGATCATAAAATCAGAAAAAAAGAGTTTTTTTTTTTTGGTGAATAGCTTATTCACTGAGAAATGAAACTCTGAAGAGACATCTGAACTTTTCTAGTAATTTAATCAAAAAAATAATCCTAAATTGCATTTAAAAAAAAATTAAATAACCCTGAAAATGAAATGTTACATTTGTGTTTGAAAGGTTCCTTTTCTTTCCCTCAGAAGGAAATGAACTGAAACTGGTTCATCTCAGGTTGATCACCACAGAGGGGTGGGAAACAGAGATGGAGGAGAAAAAGATTTCCATTTCATAACAACTCTGACCAGACATTTCTTTTGAGTTTTCATTTCAGCTACCACAGCAAATAAATTCATTCTTTGCACACAGGGCAACAGGAAACTACCAGAGTTTTCAAAGCTTCCTTGGAATTGGACAAAGCTGAAAAGAATTCTTCCCCCAAGAATAGCTTTATTTTACTGACAGTGACTTTTAATAGTGCTGAGATGTGTCGCTTTATGAGCTATAGGATTTTCCCTACACCTAACCTTCTTGTAATGTTTAAGGACCTCTTTGCCCCTGGAAAACAAAACAAAACAAGCAAACAAACAAAATTTCTGCTCAGACAAAGGAGCCTGCATGCTCTTTCCATCTTCAAGAAGGAAATTGTCTTGTTCTTTGGAGCAGGAAAGAAAAGAAAGACCAAACTAGCTGGAAGGCTCCTTGCTTTACTGTCCATCATCACCATTCTAATATAAGATATATTAAGAGCTATAGTCACAAGCACAGTGCTAGGTGCTGCACAAACAGAACAGAAAAAATTCTGAGCCAGACAATTGGTGGTCTTAGAAAACATTTTACATACAATAGTGTACTAAATATGGGGTAGATTCCTACCTATGAACTTACCATTTTTGTGCCTAAAACCCATTCTGTACAGGTATTACTACTATCTGGAAGATAAAAGGTTCAATTAAGATGTACTAGCAGAACCAGGAGTTAAAGTAAAGAAGCTCTTATTCTGTATATAATGTAGCCAGCAGTAAGAATTATTCTCTTTATTAACAAGGCAAACTAGGTCCCTTTTTTTTTAAAAAATAAAATAAAATAAAATAAAAAATACATTAACTGAAAGAAAATAAAAATAAAAATCCAGGGAATTAAAGATTCAAATGCCATTTCCATAATGTGAGGCAGACAGAAAGAACAAATTTCAGGAATTCCACACAGAAAAAAAATAATAAGCTGTAACATCTCCTTTTATTTTTTTGGTAGTGATTTTTTCCTGCCCATCTCCATCTTTGTTCAGCAGTTTTTCCTTAGGTGCCACATTCAATAATCCTTCTGCACTTTGATGTCAAACATTCAATAGCTGTCTGCCTCCCTCCCACTCCTCTTCTCCATATTCTCTGCAATCCATCTCCTCTGATTAGCTAAGATTTCACCTTCAAGAACACCTCTGCTTCTGAGTGAGCACGAGTGTGTGCGTGTGTATTTATATAATATTTGCAAATATTATCCTCCTCCTGCTCTGCACGCTACATAGCAACCCCTGCCGGAGCTCTGGATTAAGCATCAATGCCATTCAGTAATTCAATTTGGGGGGCCTGCTGTTTCAAATCCAGCTCAGGACATCACGAGAGCAGCTCGATTGAATTTAGGCCCTGCTTTCAGCATTATTTCATATTTAATCTGAGCTGAACTTCATTTCACTTGCTCTCTCCACTCCGATGCTTCCTGCAACAAAAGGCACTTCAGATGTTCCCTGATCTCATGCAGTGGGGGTGGTGTTTGCTTGCTTCTCTCTTATTTTGGTTTGCCACTGGATTAAGCCACGTCAGAGTTGCTGGCAGCTCTCACAACCCCGCAGGAGGAGATAGACAGTACCTTAGCTGAGCGGCTGTTCTGGTGTTACTTCTCCCCACTCACCGGGTTGTTGTACATCTCGATGATAAGCTGTTTCACTCCGTGCAGGGTGGGATGAGCCCATGGAGATGGATTTGCCCAGTGCCGGTTTAAATCGAACCCCATAAGGGAGCACCTGCACATACAAGAAAAAACACAACACAAAGGACATATATGGGCTGTAGCTCCTCCTGGCTTCAGATGTAGAATTAGGGCTGTATTCTGCAGCTGCAGTATTTGAATAAGTTATTCTTACAGAAAAAAAAAAAAAAAAGAAAAAAGAAAATTCCCCCTTGAAGACAAGGAAAGCCTGCAGCAACAGCCACTGTTAGAAATAATGTGAACAGCTGACTATCTATGAAATAACTACATCTTTGGCCATTCAGCCTTCTTCCCATGCACAACATAGATACTCCCTCTGTCCTTTGCCTTTTACCAGCTTGCCACACTGGTGCTGGAGGAGCCTGCCTGGCCCTCGAGGTTCAAGTCTCTTCAGAGCTGCAGCTGGGGGTTCTAAAGCTATAAGGATAATTCATGCACTGCATCACCAGGCCTTTACTTTGCCCTCAGTCAGGCCTTGACTCAGCAAAGCTGTTAAGAGCATTGAAATCAATGGCCATTAAGTATGTGCTTAAGGGATTTAAAGCATGAATGCAACTGTTCACTAACCCAGGGCCTCAGTCTCCTTCCCTCCTGCAATTGCCTATGAGAAAATTAGCCAGCCAAGACACTAAGTTAAAACGTTTTTTGGCCATCAGATCTTGTGGTCAGTGAAACATATATGCCACTTTGGCTTCTCCTTCCTGCCATGGCTCATCTCCCTTGTAGTACATTGCATTACATTTGATTCAGCTGCTCTAAGTCCCATCGAGTAATATTCCCTTCTGGTGAAGCCCCATTAAAACTCAGTGTGCTGGTGGTAGGGTGAATGCACAAGAAATTAAAAATCTAGAGTAGGCAGAGATATGAGGGGGAAATCATTTCCCTCGCCTACTGCAGAGATCACCTAGACAATCTCTGGCCACTGATACAAGCTGGGAGTTAAATCCCTTCTACTGTCTCAGTCTGAGTCTGGGACCAGTGAAGCTCAAGCAGATCTTCAGGAATTGGGACCTGAAATCAGCTCAGGAATTCTATGAAAGATCATACAAAGTCCACAGAAATAATAAAAGACACAAATGCAACTTTCTATATAATACAAGCAAACAAACAAACAAAAAAAAATCAACTTCATTGCTAAGCCTTAAATCTTCTTGAGAAAACAAGAGCTTTCATTGATCCCTGGTCTATTATGAGAATGTCTGTTCAACCTTAATCTTTTAAACACACCTGTGTAAACAGCAGAGATTTACTCCAGTGGCACTATCCTCCAACAAAAATTCTAAGAATCTAGAGACCAAAAACCATAAGTTTAACTGGCAAAAAGAAATGAAAATGCTCCCACTTCTCTAGCAGCTGAAACAAATGACTGTGTATATCAATCCCAAATAAAAGCTAGAGACAGGTGAAATGCTCAGAAAAGCAAAGGGATGAAACCACAGATGAGCTGGACAAAGTCATCACCTTATCTTGGTCATCACCAGTCTGCTTATCTAGAGAGCAACTGTGCTTTTTCTCTGGACACCCCAACAATTCCACAGACAATCATGACTGTTGTCTCCAGTTCATGATAAAGCAAAACACATTATAGAAGATTTCTCCCCCACCACCCTCATTTTTTTTTGGTCTTAATATAAACTCTTCCCAGTCAGCTCAGCTAATCCTACCTTCTTTTGATCTCACAGACATTGATATAAAATCAGAGGTACTTTCAGAGACATACATGGAATTACACTGGGACAAAACCAGTGTAAGAACAGAATCACGTGGTTTTCATTTCATCAGTTCATACCCCCTTATGGATGAAGTGTCCCATTTACATTTTGTTTTAGTTTTATTTCAAACTAATAACACTATTAAAAGCAAGTGTATTTTGATTCCATTATATTACTCTCCAAAGCACATTAAAGTGGGCAAGCTACAGAACACCAAGACTAAGCTTTAAATTCATACATGGGTTGTCAATATTATATTTGGGACTTAGGACTTTTTGGATAACATTGTATAAGTCATCCCTATAAGGAATAGAAATAAACAATAACTAATTTATGAAAGATACCAAGGCATTGCAATTTGCACTAGCTAAATTTGCCACTAATCTCTGGTTAGTGGTGAATCTCATAGTTCATTTCGAGCAAGAGAAACAGTTGAAAATAGTTGTCTTTACTCAAGAAGACTTTGTAAACACAAAAAAACCCCACAATGCTCAACAAACAAGTTATTCATTTGGGAAGCTCCTCTGAGTTCTATTTAATAGGATCCCAAATTAATTTCCAGATATCACTTAGCTAGTTTTTGATGTGATATATCACATCTTTATCAATGTAAGAACAATTAATTCAATTTCTGACGGAGGCATTAGTATTTCTTTCCAGTCTGGGAACAGCATACATTTTTTTCTCCTATAAGTGTTGTTTCCCCCCCCCCTTTTGGCCTAAAGACAAATTTGTATCCACCACACTTTTGCTTTATTCATCTGTTGCAAACTTGAGGTCTCTCTAAGGAAACATCAAGTTGTGTTCCTTAGTACTTCAGATTTGATTATTGACTCTTTTACATGTGGAGCTGTCTCCCAAAGCTCACGTATATCAGGACATGACCAAAACACAGAGTAAGAGTCTCCCACATGCCTACACTCATTATTTTGTCTTTCTCCCAGATGATGTGATCTCCCTCGTGGTAGTACCTCCAATGCAAGCACTTGAACAGGATAACTTAAGAATTGAATTTTGCACTGCTTTTTAATTCCCCCTACCAAGCTTATAATAGTTCATTTCCAATCCACAATGCTTGCAAATTTCCATTGCTTAACTGTTTACTTTCTGCTTCAAGCATTGTGTAGGCAAAGTGGAAACACAGGTATGTTCTGGAAACAGCAGCTCTGCAATGGGAAACAATTATGTTCTAATGCAATACAGAGCCTTTCAGTATTTAAGACCAGCTTGCTCTCTCACTTACACTGCAAGTGGCTTTGGTGTGGCTCCTCATATAACTAAGTATTCCCCAGATCTGTCCTACTGAGATTAAGTTTATTTTGTGACATAAAGTGTTCTGTACAAAACTGACAAAGTGAAAAAAATACAACCCCCCTAAAAAAACATTAAAGGACTGTTTAAGAATAATCTTTGAATCTTTGAAAAGCGATGCGGAGGAGACCAAAACAGGAGACATTACAGACTCCAACAGATGCAACAGAAGACAAAAGTGGTTCGAAAATTAGCAATGGATGGAGGAAGTGAACTTTTCTAGAGTAAGGGCATCAGAAAACACTCTATTTCATGACATTTGATGTCCATGCCCATAAATGCTCTTAGTAATGATAGTATTGACATGGAGCCAAATAAGAAGGGCATACACAGACTACCACAAGTTAGAGATGGAATCAGGAGTTGGTGAGTTTTCTACAAAAAAAAAAAATAAATAAATAAAATGTAGGAGCAAACTGCTGCTATCACCTGATTGTGGCCATCATTCATTCTGTGAAAACCTGGGCTTTGCATCAGTCATTGCTGACCCCCCAAAATGACATACATCTTAAAATATTTAAGCTGTTAACAATTACTTGAATATTGGATTGTGATGGTTAGGGTTTGCTAGATATATATTCCACTTACTATGTTTCTGTTCTGTGACAACATACATTTAAATCAGGTTCTGTTGTTACACTTGTTGAATTAGAATTTGCTTTTCACAAATGTTCTTCAGCCTTTTTCTAAAATTTCTATTTTCTACCAGCAGATAAATTTATTACAGTGTTTACAAATTTACATAAACACAGTGCAAATTCAGTCAAAGCAAATGAGTTTCAAAATTGAAATGGAAACTGAAACATTTTGCAGTATTTATCCTCCCTACTTGGGAGACAGCCAGATCTCAAGAGGTTACCAGCTCCACTCAGTAAAACCAAAGATGTTCAGACCAGCATTCAGCTTGCTGGGCAATCATCTGGACAGAACCTCTTTGCTTCCAAGGGCTTAACTCAACACAGGTTTTAAGGACTTCCTATGCAGCTGCTTTAATGAAAAAATCCTTGTTCCTTGCTAGAGCTGAGGAAGGTGTAACACCACGGCCTACACTAGGTTTATTTTTAGGGCTGCTTCCTATTCTTTCAAGTTGTGTATTTTCTTTCTGGAATCTCCAAGTTACAGAAACTTCCAGAACCTCTGCATTCCTTTCACTTGGGTTCTTCTCCCTCCCCTATTCATTTTTCCTGCTATGTGAGTCCGAGTCTCTTGCTAACAGACCCATTTCCACAAGGTGAGATATGGAGAATAATGGAGGAAAAGAGTTAAAGAAATCCTTTTTCATGGCATATGATTTAATACAAAGAAAACTCTACACTCTTCCCTTCAGCTTTGTAAGGTTGCGTTGGTTCATTGGATCAGTACCAGGTGAATCTCTAGATAATATTGCACACAAAGCCAGGGAGTTCAAATCCACAAATGGCACTACTGACAGGGTTAGGATTTGAAATTGAAAAGGTAGTGGGGGGACCTCAGGCTTATTGCAATACAAGCAGAGACAGAGGGTAATTGGTCTCTATTGTTGCACTTCGAGGCAAGAGTAACGGCAAAGAACTGCTGAGAGACTGCAGCCTGCAATATCAAGCAGGAAGAGTAGGTGTGCAGTGTGAGAGCGAATACAAGAGGAACACATGGAAGACTTGTTTCTTTTAATAAATATATCATTTTAAACCTGTTATATTCACGACATTTTACAAATCAACTCTACACCTGCTGTTGTCGGCGAAGTCAGAGTCTTCATTAGCGAGCATTTCATCATGCGGGTGCTTGGGGTTTGCGATTTATGCATTTGCCTATTATTCATTAAAGAGGATTCATTCAAGCCTACATGTTCTAAGGCAATTAAGTAGCAAGACATTCTAACACTCCAGTTACAGAGAATCCCCCTCCCAACTCTCTCCCCCCTTCACAGCTTTCTGCATTTTTAATTTAGAGCTCTGGAAACCTTCACAAAGGCTATTTAACATAACCACTGCAGCGTGCTCCAGGCAGAACACGAGTGGCCATACAGAGCAGAACAGCATTAGCTACCAGAGACCACATGGTGGAGTAGATGTTTACAGAATGAGCGCTGCATGGTGTACTGACATAATTTTAAATAGTACATGACGGTTAAAGATGTGTTTCTCCATTTTCTGTGTAAACAATGTTAAATAAGAATAAACACAAAGGGATATTTTCTCCTTCTGATGAATACATGCATTTCTCAGAGCTGGTAATAGGCGCTACAGACACACGCACCAAGGAGAATACACATCCCCACCTGACACGGGCAGACTCCTTTCTCTGATCTGTAGGATACATCTCAATTCCAGTATTTTGCTCTCCCTACACACCCTGGGTCCTCAGTAATGCCAGGATTCCTGGGCATGAAGCAGAGCACTGGAAATAAAAATGCATCCCGTGTATAGGAGAATCCTGATGTGTTTCTGGGATGCAAGACAGTAAGAGCTGATCATTAGCACGGTCTCCCTGCACATTCTCCAGCATTATGCCCAGTCCACTTCTCCATTTTTTAAGGGACATAGTTACCAGCACATCCCTAGGGAGACAAGTCACAGTTTAGCAAAGCCCTTCTCTAAGAAGGGTGTGTCTGGCCCCACACGTGGGTCTCTCCAAATGTCCACTCTTCAGGGACAGGTGTCGCCCATCCTGGGACTCCTGCTCCCTGCTGGGGTGCTGAGTCACACTGGCACATCAATCTTGCACACCCAGGTGCAAGTAACTGAGAACACCTACAGTTCTTCCATTTTAAAGCCTGATTCATTGTTTGGCCTTTTCAAACCCAAACATATTGCTCACTTCATGAGAAGAAACCAGCAGAGTTCTTCACACCTTTTGGGTTCCCAAAAATTTCCACTGCGGACACTGACCATTCAGAAATTTCATATACATAGACTGCAGTGTAACATATACAAACTTTCTTTCCCAATAGAATCCACGATCCATGGATCACAACCTGTTAGCATTGGAGAAAGAGAATTCCAACTTCACATGTGATTTATTTACCCAACTCCCACCTCTCTGAGTGCTGTCAGCAGACCAAACTCCTCTAGGTTCTCCTTCCCAGTCTTCCTGACATTTCATATCTTCCACACAACATCCCCAAACCCTTCCATTCAGAAAGGCAGACCTTCTATAAACTACTTGTGTTTCTTTGTCATTCTACCTTCCTGGGTTTAGTACCCTTTGGCAGGCTGGGGGGAGGATAAGATAAACTCATCACTGGTGTTCACAGAAAACAACACACACATAAGCATTTCCCAAGACACAGCTTATCTTGAGTCCTGCTTTCATTCCCACTTCTGCCCCTTCCTAAGACTATTTAGCTTATCTGATACACACCACCTCTCAGTTATTAGCAAGCACTCCAGCTGCTGTACACCAACATTTCCTCACATTACAATGCATATTTCACATAGGTCTTGTCAGATGAAGTCAGCAGTCTTGCTTAAAAACAACTGCAGGGAAGAGGAAATGAGTAGCGTGTTCCCTCTAGACCTGTATTAAATGAACACCCCCCAAAAATGGTTCAGGTCTTACTATCAGATCTATTACACATCAAAAGTGGTGGTTAAAGGAGCCAACTTTTATGTCACAAATCTGTGCTCTTAAAATTTGGATATGCCACAGCTGCACAGACGCATACAACCTTCATTCAGCCCTGTGTATGTCATTATTATGACACAGTCTTCAACTGCCAGAGCACAGAGTCCTTTTCCACAGGGTTCTTGCTTTATTCCACACACAGGATCAACACTGTTCATTAATGAGTAGATTATTCAATATTTTGTCATTTCCTTATTGCTCTATATTCAGCCCTAGGCTCCTGCTTACTGCACGCTACTCAAAGCCTCCTCCAAAGACAGAGCTATTCAGTTCCTCATTGCTTTTCTGAAGTGCTTAACACTGCAGGACACAATTGCTTTATAAACACTGATGGACTTATTTTCCCAGCTGCATTGGTACAAGAGGGAACCACATTGTCCCCAGTTCATAGAAGAGCAGTCAGAATACAGCGAATCCGTAAAAAGACACACACTAATTTGGACCACTGTATCTGAGAGGCTAAAGATTTTTTTTTTGTTTTGTTTTGTTTAAGAAAACTTCACGTAGCATGTAATGTATTCACCATCTAACAGTCTGATTTGAGCTGAAGCCGACCATTCTCAAGGCTTCTGGTTTCTCCAAATATGACCTGAAATGACAACATTGGCCATTAGAATATTAGAAACAGCCACATCTAGGAATTAGGACAGTTAGAGGTGTAGGTTCCTATAACATGTTATTAATAGTTTATATATGGGTTTCAGGTGTTTTTGGTTATATGTTTATTGGCCCATTTTGCTTGGCTTTGGAGTTTACTGCTGCAGTGAACTCTGTCCAATACCCTGCTCTCATACATAGCAGTTGATCTCGCCCTTTTTCTCCTAAACAGAGTTAACCAATTACACCACTGCATTGCAGCTTGTCAGACTGTTTGAATCCCAAACTAACACCTACACTAAGGCAGTGATAGTACTCACACATTCTCAGTAGATCCACACCAGAAGTCAGCCAGAAGAAATCCATCTCCAGTATCTCAAAGGCCTTATCCTCTGATAGCCAGAAGTGAGAGTTTGACTTGATACACAAACTACTAGGAACATGTGCTCTGTTCTTATGAGACAGCAAACAGAAAAGCAGCACAGGACTGGCAACCTGCTAGCTGAATGCTGGCTAGCAAGATTTAACTGCCCAGCACCAGAGAGCACAATCCCTGGCTTCCTTTTATAACTCTCTTTGCTAACAGGCTCTAACACTTAGGTATTTCTCACCCTCATACACAGCCAGGATATTGATTGTATCCCTGCATGGTCTTGCCATGTCTGTAACTAGCTCAGCTTGCAAATGGCTTTTTGAATTGGGTACATAAATATCCATCCATTTTTGAGTTGGCAGAAGAGAAGGCCCCTTTATCGTCTCTGCGCAGCACTACTCAACACATACCCATTGTCTGCAAGCAGCCTACCCATGCTTCATTAGTTATAGCCTAACTTTCACCCACAGTTAGAGTCATGGGTACATTCATTAGCCAGGAGCTCCAATACAGAGTCCCTTTGCCACCTATTAGGTGAAAAATTTACAACTGTATGGAAAGTCCTGAACAACAGCCCAGGTCTCATAATATTCTAGAAGAGGGGAAAATGACTCAGTGGTTCACTTAGGGCAATAACATAAGACTGTGGAGACCTCTTATGCAGCCTATGGAAAAACTGCAATGCCTCAGTTCTCCTCTTGTAAAAATAATTATATTACCGACCCTCCATGGTGTTTTGAAAGGAAATATGTGAAGGATTATAAAATACTTTGGTGCTACAGCAATGGGAATATATTAGGCTCTATAGATGGAGTTTAAGTGGTTTATGGAATCTCAGGAAGGTTTTCTGACATAGCCTGAATTGCAGTGAGATTTGCTTCCAACGAGGTCACACTACTGCTCATTTAACATTCGCTTCTGAAATACTTGTAAGAGCAATAACATAACCCAGCTTCATTTTATGAGAGAAATTCTGAGTTTTTATTTATATATGTATAAATATATACACACATATCTACATATATATGTATCAGTGAATCTTTCCTCTTGCTCTTTCTACACACAAATCCTTGTAAGTAAAGATTTTTTCCTCTCAAATGTCTCTCTATTCTCACTTTAATTTCCAAGGTCATCTGGCCCACTGGGTGTGTTACATATTGCTATCTAATTAAAGAGAGCACATTAACCTTACTTTATTAGGTTGTTTTAATACCTGCCAACTGAATGTTGTGCATTTAGCAAAGGGACAATGTGGCCAAGTATATTTAAAACAACAACAACAACAAAAAAAAGCAAAAAGAAAACAAAACACCTGAGCATTTGTCTTTGGAAAGTCCACCAGAAATTCTGAGAATGATGCAAATATTCTTTTCATAATCACTGCTATGATAAAATAACAAACATTTCATAACAAAAATAATCCCAGTGCCTTGTTTGTCACATAACATTTCAGAAGATGGCAGACAAGCTATAAAGCCCTGATCTGTCTCTGATTGCAATCAACAAAAAGACCAGATGCTTTCAAAGGAAGTTAAATCAGGCTCAGATCTTTTCCAATCACTTCTTAATTTAAGGGGCAGAGTTTTACCATCTGAGCTTCACTGCATGGTATTGCCTTAGTCCAAACAACACAGAGGAGGGGAAACTATACAACAGCACAGTGGTCTCTGTTCCATTACCAATTTTACCTCATATCACTTAGGCTCTGTATTTTCCACTAGTCCCATCGGTTAAGCACACTATACACCCTAGAAAGCAAGGTACCTGGCAAAGATATATTTCTCATAATATTCCATGACATCTCCTCTTACTAACTCAAAACAACGTATGAGGGGATTTGGTGCCATCGCATGAGATATGGGTCAGTTGTCTGATACAGATGCTTGCCCGATGCAGAAGAATGGGAGTGTAAAAGCACTCAAACTGTAACTTCTATCAATCACTGCAACGCACCAGCAGAATGTGATTTGATACCGAGCCAAGCTAAAAGTACACATTTTGATTCCAGAGCACTGAAAACAACTCATTGCAATGACTAATGGTACAATGAAAGATTAGTTTGAGAATCCTGATGAGAATATTAAGTCTGAAAAAAAAATAAAAAAATTAAACCTTCAGGGATTTTGAGCTTTTTTTTTTGTTTTGTTTTTACTGTTACCTCTACAAGACAAGCACTTTGTGAAAAATGGTCAGAAAAGCAATTTTTTGTCTTCTAGTTAAAAGAAAATTATACCATTTTCTGCAATGTATAGAAGAATGCAATAATTACTGAAGATATGCAACATTTGAAAAAAGGAGCTCATGATGAGATACCATGCCAAACTAAATCTGCAGGTAACCTTCACAAAGGCAGACCATGAAATTTCAGGTGGATGCTGACCTCAGTGTACTTGTTGTCACACCCTGTACATTAAATTTGTTTGATCAAAAAAGCATCTGTTAACCAAAAATATGAGTGAAAATTTCTTGTCAGTCCAGAATTAAACCTGCCATACAGAACTGATCTTATTTTCTTGTGTAATCCTTTAAGAGACCATTTAATACGAAATTATGACACATCATTGGACCTGGCTTTGTACTTCTCATCTTGAGATGCTTTGCTTTCAAATGTAACTGAAGAAGGCAAAGAGCTTCAAACTGTCAAAGACAAGACTGCATCCTTCAGTCTACCTGCACCCCTCTTGCTTTATGGTCTATACTATTTTTCCAGTGAACTCTCCACTCAATCAGACAAATTATTATTGAATATTAAAGCACTAATATACATGGATATATTAAAGTTTTGTTAGCAAATCAAAAAATATGGTTGAGAACTTTTATTAAGTTCAATGGCAACCTTGTCAACTGTTGCTCAAAAAAAAAAAGTGAATAGGTAGAACACATGCCCAGTATTACTTGATCAAAATTTTATATTTACTTGTTCTCTTAAGCTTATGGCTTGTGAAATGTAAGATGCCACAGCAGCAAATATAGTGCAATATCAGCTCAGGGTTAAAAAGTACTAATGCTTATGTGGTTGCACGTGCTGCAGTACCCAATACTATTTGCCTTTCCCCACTGACTGTTCTCAGAGTTTCCTTTCCATGTCACATCTGCACTGTAGCAACAGAAGAGCTACTTGTCAGTCTGGCCTCTTAAGAAAATAAGATTTGTGCAACCCTTACAGTACTGAGCATGCACAAAGGTGTGATTTTGCCTTTCTGTTCTCTACCCCTCCCTCATCTAACTTCTAAACCCAATGGCTAATTTTAACTCAGTTTAATGGAAAAGGACATAATGGTAAAGAGGATTATCAATGCTCATAAAATGTATGCTTCCTTGTGCGTCTAAGGGGAAAAAGGCTTAAGGAGGGAGAAACAAAGTTCTTGTGCAAGTCCAGCCAGGACAGAGCTCTTCTCATCTGGCTCCCTGCACACCCCTAAAAGGACTAGAGATGAAGTACAGTGACATGACAATACCATGAGAAACAGTTTCCCCCAGATAATCAGACACATAGATGTCAGACAAATTGGAAGTTGGAAAGGAGTTTTTGGCTTTTTGCCTGAAAGGGTGCTCCCATGAACATGTCAACTGAAGAAAATATTATGCAATGAAGTAAGTCTTTATTAGGTAACAAAATCCGTGCTTAAAATACACAAATGAAAAAAAAAAAAAAAAAAAAAAAACTATCCACAGCAATTTTCAAAACGTGACTGGAAAAAGCCCCAAGTAACACATGTATCAGTGAAGTTAGATTTGCTTTGAGAAGGGAGTCTGAACAAAGATCTCCAGAGGTCCATATAAATATCTTTTTCCTATAATTCTATGAAAGTCCTAAATATAGGGAAAGTTTCAGTTGCTGCTCCTACCTCAGTAGACACCAGAGAACCCAGATGTGGAACAGCAGACTTCAGTCTTATAGAATGATTTGGTTTTTCTTTTGCGTATTTGCAGTTTAACACAGTTCATCACCCTTGAGATACAATCCCATAGCAAAAATGTACAATGAATGAGAACATATATGAGTGGGAAGTGGAGGAGCAAACAGATTTCAATTTCAAGCTTTCATAGCTTAGCATAAACAAACATGAAACAATTCATCCTCAGAATATAGAGGTGGGAGGAGGTTATTGACAGTGTCCTCTAGACACACAGGGAGACTGAGAACTAGAGAGCCTGGAGCGAAGAGAACACTTTAAGAATTGTTTAAAACCTTAAGAAAGTTAGAGACAAAGATGAAGCTTGTCTGTTTCATTCATAGGAGCTGTAACAGCAATTCTTGTATGCTGCTACCCCCAGACTGTTAAAAATAAAAATAAAAAAATAAGGCAGCCCTGTCAAATGTGGCTTTCTCCTTAACAAACATGACCTTTTGAAAATATGAGTTAAAATTCAGAATGGGTGAACAGATTCTAGAGAAAGCAACAGAAATAGCTTCTAAAGAGCATACACTCAGCTAAGTCTCTTTATGAGTCTGAAAAGCATAAATTAATTTTTTATATTTCCCCTCTCCATTATTTCTCAGAAATTTGTCCTTTACCTGTATGCAAGCTGGCATAGGACCAAGACTCAAAACAGTCACCTCAGATGGTGTCCCATTTCTGCACCTTCTAGCTGACAAAGATGATCATGAAGTGATTAGAGAGAGAGTTTCTTCTCTTTCAGATTTGTATAGACACTCCTTTAAGCTGTAAGCAGACAATCTAAGAAAGACCACCTCCCCAGCTGACTCTCCCATTAGCTTCTCTATTCTCACATCATTAAAAGCAGTGATGCGCTGCACAGATTGTTACTGCTTCAGCACCAGTGGTGTCTCCCATGGAAAGCTTGTTTTGAAGAATCATGAACAAAAATAAATACTAGTTCATACTGTACCTGAGCCCACTGCTTATATATGATAAAGTTCTTGTGTTCCCAACTGTCTCGTGTTCCCATCACATCCCACTGTCATCTTCCCAAGGTGGTTCAGGAATTAGTCCTTTCAGCTATATTTTGCACCGAAGTACTTCCATATTTGACAGGCAAGACAGAAAACTATTCAGCAGTGCTGATACCTGGTTTGTTCAAGCTAAGACTAGGATCTGAGTGCTGTGACTTCCATTGTGGACTGAAGTAGTTCTTTGATTTGGGGAGTTAGTGCTCCCACCTTTGAGTATTTTGGAAGCTGATTCTTGTTCTTGCCTCCTGACAAAATTTCAAGGCAACTTGTTCTTAAGGCCCATGAAATGGGATTACTGGAGGCATGTAGAGAAAAGAGCAATTCACTACTTTCAAAATCAAATCACTCTTCTATACTGGCTTGACCTGAATGCCTGCCAAGAACACTGTGGTATCCCTATCTGAAATTCACATTCAAACTCACAGGGTGGAATTAATCAAATAAAACAAACTTTGACAGTAGTGAAATGGGTCACCCTGACCACACACGTGCTTGAAAGAGTAGATGGAGGTAAATAAATCTAAGGCTTACAAAATTAAGTGGCTCACTTTTAATGGAAGCACATGGAAAAAATAGTTTTACGGCCAGAAAAAAGAGGAGATGAAAATGACTTCAGTTTGAAATAAAATTTATTGAAGCCTGGAAGACAAGAACAGAGACAAAGGAAAACAAAACAAAACAGCCCAGAAGAGCCCTGAAAATCCAATCTCTCCCATCAGCCTCTGGAAAATGGATAACCTATGCGTGGTATGATTGAATTTCACTGTTTCATCACCCTAGTGGTAGCATCTTGTATGAAACTCTGTTTTATGAATTGAGTTTTGAGAGGAGCCTGAGAGAGCAGAAGTTATACCAATCTAATCAGGAAGTGACAAACACATGCATCAAAATGTTGCATCGTCAAGATCCAGAAGCCACTTAATTCCAGAAAGATTTTCACGTTGAGAAAGCACTTTTGGCAACAGCATTCAAAATGATGAGAAGGAAGATGAAAATCCAGGTGGAGGAGGATAATTATTTTTTTCAAAACATACTTTCAAAAATTAGGCCAAGTTCCTGCATGGTTTCCAACTTCCTATGCAAACCCATATTTTGTTTGAATGAAGGACACAGGCATTTTCTTCCATTTATTCCATCTGTTTTCTAAACATATGATAAAAATGGAATGAAAGGTACATAAATGAGATCACACCATCATAAAATCCATAAAGTCATAAGACACCACACAACACTGAGCAAAACATCCCAAAAAGGAGTTTAAATACAAGAAATAACATACTAATACCATTGTCACATAGGAAGGCAAGCAAGATTCAGGATCCTGCTTTGTAACAGCTCCTAAACAAAAGCAGAGCACAGAAATGGTCTATGATTATCGATAACATGAGACCAAATCAGAAAGCATGTGCATTTAAAGGAAACGACATCAAATGCTTCCTCCTTCAAAAGAAAAAGAACATCACAATCACTTTGTATTTCCCTGGTCTCAGCTTGCATTTCCTATCTAAATACTGAAGATAGCTTCAAAGGATAAGTACAGATTAGCAAAATATTCAAGGTGATTGAATGGATTAGTATTATTGTTTAGCACAATGCAAGGTGATAGAAAAATCCACAGAAAAGAAAGATCTGATATCTGGACAGCCACTTGAAATTATGCAGCTCACACGCTGAATTTTTACATTTTTTGTAACATCATCAAGTGTCACAGTAGATGCCTGAAAACAATTCCAACTAACGAGTGGGATTTAAAACTGGGGATCTTGAGCAACAGGTGGAACAAAAAATCCTAAGTACACTGCTATTTTGTCACACAGAAAAATCCATATGCTAGTGCCAGAGGCAAAAATAACACATTCTAACAAACTACACATAACAAAATTCTGAAGAAACATTTTTTCTGTAGGAGAAGGGAAAAAAAAGAACAGAATTTAAATGCATCAAGAAAAAAAAAAATCTTAAGAGGAATTTTATCCCACATCAAATCCCAGTTAGTTAGAGAGCATAAATAGCTGACATCCTCACCATGCTGGCTATTGTAATCATGCCCAGCAGCTACTTCTCTGTTTTCCCCACCCGCATAGAAATCCATGCTTTAGTTACAGGTTTAGTGATGTGTTGTGTTCCCCTTAGGTCACAAGAATGCAACACTTTATCAAGCAGATAGACCATTTCACTGCATGGAATGGCTATTTAGTTTATTTCTAGGTACCCAACATCAACAGAGCGAAGCTTGAGTCAAAATAAGAACAATTTCACGTAACCTTTATTTAGGGACTGAGATCTTGCATTAAGACATTAGAATTCTAGAGTCTTCTCATTTTCCAGAACCAAAAACTTTGTACTTCAAGAGCTTAATAAAAACTCCTAAAACTTGGGCATCTATGGTTTGCGTTTCATTGGTTCTTGGAACAGTTCACAAGCATTAATGAAATCTTTTTGCTGCAGCAAGGCAGGTGCATACTATTAGTCTCACTTTGCAACTAAGACGACCGAGAAACAGAGGGAGATTGAGTGAATCATCCAAGATCATGCTGGACTTGTTTGACAGGGTCATAAATAGAAATCAGGATTCTGCAAAAAGTAAATAAATCACCTCTCTCCCTGCAAGAAGCAGAAAAATGTTTGGTTAATTTTAACTGTGTGCATCCTTCCATGCTTCTGGGATACAGCCAGAAAAGGAAATATCGCTATTCCAAGCAAGGTCATTCCCTCAGAAAGTAAAGGCAGACTCAGCCATAAGTAACAAGTGTGCCAAAACAGCGTGTCCTCACAAGAATTTCATTTGAATGTTTAAGATCCAAGATAGTGCTACAAGGATTTGAGATCTCAATGAGCATTATTTACCTGAAGAGAACCCCAGTTCCAAATTTACCAATGTTTTCTCAAGGGTACTTATCAAGGCATGAGTAAACAGCAAATGGCATTCACCAAGCGAACACAGGACAGCTAAATATGCCGAGTTAGCAGAATTATCTCCAGACATGAAAAAGCAACTTGCACTGGACTGTGGCAGGCAACTTTAGCCAAGACAAACAAATTAGTGTTGATGTTACTTTCTGCAGTGTAACGGAACGGCTTAACCAGAATGCACGTGTGGAAAAAATGAATAAACCCAAAGAGCCCTCATTGGCCCAAACACTACAGATTTATCCCCATTTCCAGGAATGCAATATTCAAGTTTAACCGGAAAGCTTACAATATATTATTTGGGCTAAAAAGGCAGTTTGCTTTTTACTTGTCTTGACAGTTTTGACAAGATGACTATCAGATGGAGGTTCAGAGATAGATGTAAAGCAGAAAAAAGCCAATTATCAACTTTCTTCTCCTTCAGAAAAAATTGAAGCTGCTTCCCTGTAATGAACAATATGCAAGTATATCATTGGAAACTGAAATGTGGCTTACACCTGAGGCAATCAGCACAGTAATTGGGACAATTCTCAAAGACAAAAATTTCCCTCTCCAAATTTATATTCATAGCTCTTTTGGTCTCCCCCACCCCTAGAATTAGAAGTCATGACTTCCATTTGGGAACTCCAGCATCTTCAGTGCTCTGCAGCCATCTCTGTGGCCACGCTGCTCAAACTAGGAGGGCTAACCTAGCTCAAAGTTTGTCCAAATTGGAAGATAAATTAATGTTGTAAAAACCAAACTCCTATTTCAAACGAAAGCTGTATGGCTGTTATCAATCCTTTAGTGCAAGAAGTGGACATTTTGAGACAAAGTACAACATCCCAAAATCTCTTTAGCCTCATTTCCTTCTTCACCACACCATACTGCTTGTTTTAGTGTTTGAGCAAATGACAAGAAATTTTCAAGACAAACTTGAAAACTTAAGGGAGTGAAGGGAGTATTATGCAAAACAGTAGCTAGCTCTGGACACAACAAAACTTACGCATTAAATAAGACTAGACAGTAATCTGCAAAGAGGGTAAGAAGGACAATCCAAAAGCATTATGTCCAATAACATAAAATGCGTTAGATCTACAATTTTGGTGTGTAGGGGTAGAGATATCAAAGCAGTAGACCAGCTATGAGGATACGAAATAAAGAAGATTAAGGGAATGTGGAGTAAAGAAAAGCAGGATAAGAATAAAAGTGGTAAAGGTGAAAGAAAGGAATTGCTGAGCATGCACCTAGTCACAAAAAGCAAAGTGCCTGAGAGAGAGCATTCAGAGTGGTCAGAGGTTACTGCACATTTATGACATATAGAGAGCAGAAACAATCACAAAGTTTGGCTATTTCTAGAGCACCATCCAAACTCAGCCCACAAAAGTAGCCATTTCATCATAATAAATACTGGAATGCCAGGCAAAAATGAGACACAATTTTACCTGTTTGCTTGGATTTATCTCAAAATTAAGAGAAAGAAAGGAGGGGGAAGCCACAGAGACACATTGCTGGGACCAGTAGATCAATGTCAGCATCCCATATGAACTCTTTTCACAAGCACGATACTAGCTAAATAAACCTGCCAGTTTATTCTTCTGTAGCAATTTCCACATTGTTAGGAAACATTTCAGTGCTAATAAGGAATCTGACTGACCATTCAGATATGATAACTGAGCCCAAACTAGAGTCTGGTGCTAGCAACATCTGGTACACCCATACTTAACAAAAACTCACCAAACACATACACAAAACAGTGGGCCAGATCCACAGTCAGTGCAGGTCAGTGCAACTCTGTTGATAGCTATATGCAAAGATATCAGTAAATTTATGCCAGCTGGAGAACAGACTCCTCTGACTCACGTTAAACAGCTTAAAGGCAGACAAATCTCATCCTTACCCCCCACTTCCCAATTTACCAGGGCTCAAGATATCTGTCCAGATAGCAGTTTAGTCCACTTATTACAGATGATACAAATCGCTTCTTGGGAGCACACCACTGACCACAGACAGCTCTAGGCCACCAGCCTAGAGTAGGTGATTGACTTTTGGATAAAAGATATACAAAATAAAATTGAAACCTGAGTTGGACTAATGTTACAGTTTGTGAAGTAGCTGCCAACAACAGAGAATGCACCCATCTTGTATCGGTTAAGTTATGTAACTGTAGGTGTTTTGATACCTACTACATAAAAATCAGAATCTATAGTGCAAGATCTGACAACTTGAAAATAGTAATCCCCCTGATCCAGTACACAAAGTTTGGATTTTTCAGAGTACTAGAATCCCAAGGGAAACTTCATCCTCAAGCAATTTCATGCCAAAATTTCACAACCCAAGGTGGTACACAGCATTTCTCCCTTTCCCCCATCAAGTTTTCAGAACAGAGCATCGAAACCTTTGAAATTCTCTCATGGCTCATTTGTAGGCATCTCACTGCATCCCAGTGAGAGTGGATAAGATGGATAATTGAAAATGGGACATGTGGGCATCAAAACAAGCAAAATGGCCCCTCCTTTCTTTTTTTTCTTCTGGTTCATGCTTCTAAATGAAATCCCAGGCTGTCTTCCAGCTGCTACTCAGAGCTGTCACAGAGCAGGAACACGTAGAGAGCACTTAAACAACTGACTGACCTATTTCCATCCTTGTCTGTGCTGCTGCATCTAAACCCTTTGTTCTGAATTCTGTGCACATACATGCACACGTGCACAGCAATTTTCCTGCATACTCCCATGAGGAGCTATTTCCAAAGTCTAACCTCAGCTCCTAAAGGAGTTCTCTGTAGCCTCCAGAACAGCTGTTAACCCCATGGCCTAAGTGCCCTCCCTAATTAGGTTAACTTTTGGGAGTCTACCCTTTGGGGGGAAAGTCGAGAGCTTTGGCTCACTACCTTGTTTTCACTCGTATCAGGTCTGTTCTCCATTGAATGCTGCTCTACATCCAAGGAATTTGTGTACAAGGATACTTCATCCCTCTTAAAAATGCAAGCATACAGCATACTCAATTGCTTATCATATAAATTTAAAATCACATTAATAGTCAAAGCTCTGGCAACTAAATTCATGTATGCTGCCAAAGACCACCAAAAGAGCACCCAAATGGCTAGTCCCTTCCCACAGCACTCTAACCAATGAGACTTGAGAGTGGCAAAAGGTCTCCACAGCTGAAGGGCTCTTGAATCTTCCTTGTTCCTTTTTCAGCAGCTAAATGAGCCTTGTTACCCTATGTGACTTCTGTGCTACTATATGTGGCTTCCCAGGAAGCAGCAGTCACTGTCTCGCTGATCTTGGCTGAACTTCAAAGATATAGAAAAGTTAATTGGATGAAATGAGACTTCCAAAAAAAAAACTGAGTGTGTAAAGACATTCAATGAAAGGTTTTAATGAAAACTCTAATCCAAGGAGCTGCAATAGAGTGGCAGCAGTATTCGTGATATCGTAGTGGAACCAATAATACTTAGGAGGAAACTTTTCTTTCTTAGTTGTTGTTCCTCCTAAATGAACACTTCATATGCTTCCCCCCCTTCCCACCCCTTTCAATTAAAAGGGTTGTAAAATGAGAAATGAAAAAAGTGCTAATGAAGGCAATACAGAGCATTAGAAAGATTCCTTTTGAATATGACTATATTATCCTTTACTGGTCTATGAAAAAGGATACAGTAAATGTTTTTTTCATTATTTCTTGTTATAAGAGAGCTCTGACATGAATGAGTATAATTATTGCTTCTGCAGTTTTGTATCATTCTCTCAGTAAGTTTTCTATCTCTGCTGAAGGTGTTTTTATAAAAGGAAACCCTGGTCAGCAGGGTGCCAAGTGCTGCAAAATCCTGTTGATCATTTGAGGAGCAGAGCACACTCTTGAAGATTTTTAGAGAGCCTCACAGAACTCAACCAGAAAAGTGAACTTTGAAGAACCCTGAAAATTGTGAAGAACTTCAGAATATTCATGTATTCTGAAATGCCAGGGCTGAGCCTAAATTCATCTAGACTGATTTAAATAATGAACCATCCAATGACACCAAGCTTCTACAGTTATATCCAGACATACAGATCCTTTATATACAGATATATAAAGGACAAAGTTTGGTTTTCACCTGCAGGCTTCACGAGAGGACAACCTATTTGCCTCAGTAGCTTGTTTCACAGATTGAACCATTTCCTTTACTTTTTGAAAGTTTCACTCTCGAAATATAATTGTCATATCCTCCTCTGCAAAAGTTTTCAACTCCTACACTACTTCTCTGCCTGAACACGTGCATGATGGTGGCACCAGCTTTCTATATTAAATAACATTGTCTCCTTCGTCTTGCAGTAGAAGAGATGTTTTCCAAACCTCAGATTGATCTTTGACACTTTTCCACACCCCCATTTCAAATCTCCAAAAGCACAGTCAGTGCAACCAGACGTATGAGCTAGGGCAGAGCGCAGGACTAGTGCGGTGACTCAGCTGAGGTCTTTCAGGGGTACCTCAAGTATCTCAGTGTGGACCACATTCATGTAGCCTTCCCTGCACTCTCACGAAGGCTTCAGACAAGTCCAGACTAATAAATGGCATCTGTTATTCCACTCAGTATTTTCCCCTAAAATAGGTACAGGTACATTTCAATGGCATGTCAACACAACACAAGAAACCAGTGAGCAAATCGCATCAACACAGGTACTCAAAACCAGTGAGCAAATCGCATCAACACAGGTACTCAAAATAAAGGAAGCGTCCTTAGTTGAAAGCTAATCCAATCACCAAAATCAGTTTGAGAATTTGCATTAAGTCCTCTCTCAGGACTACACTGAAGTTCATCGTTCATTTAAATATTACAACCCTGAAACCAGGTCTTCACTCCTGATCTCTGTGCAGTGGATTTGGTATCTTAAAAAGGGAGTAAAGCAGATGACAGCACCTTTCCTCCTGTTCAGGTCTGTATAATAAAGGCCTTTTTTCCATCATTTTCAGGAGGTTAAAAGACTGAGATTCCTATATAGTGTAGTTAAAGAGGTATGCTACATAACCAAATTCCCGTAGAGACACTATTTAAAAATTTGGGATAAAGAGACTTCTGAAAACAACTCAAAACATGTTGATCTTGTAGGATGACTGGAAATACATGTAGTTTCCAGTGGAGCCTTGATACATGCAGCTGTTATGTTCTTGTTACTTACAGATCTAATCATTTCTTGCAGAGACTACCAGGATTTTGTGATCGACATCGATTGTTCCCAGAAATATATCTTCATGTAAAAGCTAATCCACTTTTGTACAGAAGAACTACCAAGCTAGCTCTAGAAATAGAATAAAACAGTTCTCTTGGATGGGACCTACAAAGGTCATCAAGTCTGACCTTCTGGCCATTTCAGGGCTAACCAAAATATAAAGTATACTAATTAAGGGTATTCTCCAAATGTGCCCTTTAACAGAAAGCTTTTTGCTGGTTGGTAATTTTTAAATGATGGCTTACAAGCATCAAGAAGAGTCCCATTCATTAAAGAAAATTTTAAACAAAGAGAAACATCTCAAATGATATTTGCCAAAGATTTCTGCCTTTCTTTTTCTTTTCTCTTTTTTTTTTTTTTCTTTAAACAACCAGACACAGAAGCTTAGGACTCCAGGCTGTTTCCTGGATAAGTTTAACAGTCTCAAGAGAAAGAAAAAGAACAAAGAAAGCAAGTACACCAAGGCGTCATTCTGTCCTGCAGCTGAGCACTCTCCTCCAAATACCATTCCTCATATGCTGTGCGTCCCGAGGTGCCCCATCCTGCCCCAGAACAGATCTTTAGCTAACAGGACAGAGGCAGCTGCTCGTCTCAACACTGATGCACTTATGCCTGCAGGCAGTCCCTTGGGAAATTTTACTTGCAGCTGGTTTAGGCTCTCTTGTCCTATTGGACTCATTCACGCAAAGGAACAAAATCTGATGGCAATAGCTGTGTTAGGAAGCCAAGCTGTTATCAACACTTATGGATCAGAACTGGGTGCCTGGTCTGCAGGAGATGAGAACTCCCAAAAGCCACAAGCTACGCACCTATAGGGGAAAGAGCATTAAAACAGGGATCAAAAGAGAAAGTTCCATACCTGTGAAAATCCAACTTTCAACTTAGTTGTTTCTATGACCATATTTATTGTATAGGTTAGAGGTTGTATGTTTTCAATTATTTTTTTCTTCCACATTTGATTATTAAAACAAAGCCCCATCTCTAATGAACTGAACTGATTCAGGAAAATGCAGGTACAAACCATTTCTACTCATGTGAACATTGATCAAAATGATCAAAGCTGACCTTCATCCTCCTTCTGCAAACCTAGATCTCCAGAAAAAAATGCTCATACATCTTCAACCCAACGGCTCCTGTTTAATCCATGCATTCAGGAAAGCATCAATAGAAGTTAACTGGATTTCCTAAGAGATTATCAAGTTTTATTTTTATAATGTTTCTTCTGTACCCTATTAAGCTTACATGTTATCAAACCTTAAAGCCCTCTGCACGAGAAAGTTAAAAGAAAATGCTTCTAGCTTCTACTGATTCTAATGGAATTTGTCATTTGAAAGGAAGGCATTGTCTCCAGAATGTGTAGAACACTTCAATTAGATTAAATGATTTAAGTATATACTATATCCAATTTTTTTCGGAAGTGTATAATATTAAAGGAAGACCAAAAGATCATCAGGCATATGGGCTTCTTGCAAAAGAAATCCATCTGCACTGAACAGTACTTTGAAGATCATATATTTTAAAGCTAGAAAGTAGCTAACTGATCATATTTCACAATCTACCATCAACTAAACACACAAAAAACCACCTCCTTAAGGCAATGCCCCTTCACAAAAGCAAACAACCAACCAAAAATCACCAAAAACCAGAACTTTTAAGAAAATATTTTGATTTCAAAATACTCTGTCAGGGAAAATACTCCAGTCTTTAACCATCCCCTCAAGGATTTATTTATTTATTTTAACATCAGTGTAAAACTTCTTGGTTTGTCTCTATTAGGCCCTCCTGTATTATGTTGAAAAGTATCTCATTTTTTTCATGTTACCATATTTCTGAAGTATGGACTCAGATCATAGACCGATGGGTCCCCACATACATGTATTGTCTCAGATCACATCATTCCTTCACCTGCTGTTACCCTAAAACTAAGCTCCAGGACACTCCTGCCATATAGCAGTTTTTCTAATTCTCTTTTCATTCTTGTGCTTCTTCAGAATGGGACAAACCCATGCCAAACACAAACATTTGCACACCTATGGAATGAGTTTGTCTGACTGTCTTTTGAGAAGCTGAATTTTTTGAATATTCCTGTCAACAAGTAATAAGTTTTGAGAGACCCAAAACATAAAGAGCTTAATTAAGTGATGGCATGGACCAAAAAAAAAAAAAAAAAAAAATAGGGTTCTTAGAATATCGATCTAGATTTTTTTCAGACAGGAATCAGACATAAATCTGAGATAAATTCAGTGTTCAAAATATCCTGGTTGGCTGGATCAAGGCTGCTGTGGTTGTCTCCTCCTCCAGGTTCAAGATGAAAAAGTAGTTGACTGAGTTCTTCTAAGGTAGCAGTCATTTGACTTCCATGGGAATTTATGAATCCTCAGCTGTGTTGTTACCGTTAACAAGAGCTGACAGTTAAATGCATTTCATTAACAGAAACTAGAATGAGAATGACAAGACTTTAGCAGATCAGATCTGTAATTGAAAGGGTGACCAATGTAAGGAATAAGAACTGTCTGCTGGGATTGTGCTTGCTTCTTACCCATACCAATAACAGTGTACATCTCCTGGATGCGACTTGTCTTTCTTTTACACAAGTTAGCAAAGCATCAGCAAGATGGAGATGTCAAGAGGAAGCCTATGTGAACATCAGTTCCTCCTCTCATGTCAACAGAAGATCTAAAAGTAAACCTTACTGGAAGAATTAAAAACAAAAAAAAAAGATTTTAGCAGCTGAAAACGCACAGAAGATTTGCTAAGACACAGCAAAAAGTGAAGGAGATAGACTGGCAGTTTGTCAATTGATTCTTTTCAGTCTTGGAAGAGCAGACAGAAGATCTATCCAAGGACAACTGCTGGGGTAAAAACTTGCTGAGAGTGCTTGCATGGAATGGATATTCTAACTGTGTAGCTTCCTCACTAGCAAGCACTGCCAGAAGATTGACTGAGCCTTGAACATCTGTGGATTTCCAAAACCTACTGAACAAAACTATCTCCAGCTGCACAAAAAGACAATTTAATACAGATGTAAAACAATGGGTTGAACCATAATACTGATCAGCTGCAACAGGGTAACAAAAATCCCAGAGCTAGAATTGAAATGATGCTTACACTGGGAGATGGGTAGAGCTCCACAGTTGCATCCAACCAGTGAAGAACAGAAGAACATGCTGAAGAAACACCTTTTGGGTCAACCTTCCTTTGCAAACCTATCCAAAATCACTGAAAGCTCCCTTCCACAGCTTCACTAAATCTAGAGAAATCCCGGTATCAGTTAATAAATGAAAGTTCTTTAGCCTGATTGTATAGATTTCTATTGTGTTCCCTGCCACTAACCAGAGGGGAGTGGAAAAAACACAAATGTAAATATATATATATATATATATATATATATAAAAACCAACATTACTCATCCTATTATATTTCACAGAATCACAGAATCACAGAATTTTCTAGGTTGGAAGAGACCTCAAGGTCATCGAGTCCAACCTCCAACCTAACGCTAACAGCCCTCCACTAAACCATATCCCTAAGCTCTACATCTAAACGTCTTTTGAAGACTTCCAAGGATGGTGACTCCACCACTTCCCTGGGCAGCCTGTTCCAGTGCCCCACAACCCTTTCAGTGAAGAAGTTCTTCCTAACATCTAGCCTAAAACTCCCCTGGCTTAACTTAAACCCATTCCCCCTCGTCCTGTCACCAGGCACGTGGGAGAACAGGCAAACCCCCACCTCGCTACAGCCTCCCTTGAGGTACCTAAAAAGAGCGATAAGGT
The DNA here is from genome assembly GCF_964211825.1 of Aythya ferina. Classification (NCBI taxonomy): domain Eukaryota; kingdom Metazoa; phylum Chordata; class Aves; order Anseriformes; family Anatidae; genus Aythya; species Aythya ferina. The sequence goes on from NC_140304.1 coordinate 25,727,350, forward strand.
CGCCCCTGAGCCTCCTCTTCTCCAGGCTGAACAAGCCCAGCTCCCCCAGCCGCTCCTCGTAGGACTTGTTCTCCAGGCCCCTCACCAGCTTCGTCGCCCTTCTCTGCACCCGCTCAAGCACCTCGATGTCCTTCTTGTAGCGAGGGGCCCAAAACTGAACACAGTACTCGAGGTGCGGCCTCACCAGAGCTGAGTACAAATTAGTACAATTTAGTACTTTGTCTTCCCCTGCTCTAACAGCTTGCTTGATTGCCTTGTCCACCTGCTGTGCCACACTTTAACTCTGAAAGCACTTTGTGAAAGTGAGGATCACTTATGATGCACTTGTACAGCAGCCAACAGAATAGGATTGTGGTTTTTGGTCAACACCACAGCATCAATGCATCATCACTCATCTAAGCATTCAGGCTGCCTTGCTGGCCTGATGCAATTGAAATCAATATACAAAATTTATTATTAATAATATAATATACGGCCAACCTGGGTTACTTTGCACACTTTCGCTACATCCTTCTTGAAGCTCTTGAGATTCCCAGAGATGAACACAACGTTATCACAAGCCATTCCTTAACGTAGCTTACTCACTGCTTTACACAGCCAGGTCACAGCTCAGCCCATTCCACAATTAGCGACCAGTCTTTTTTACAAGGAAAACCCGTTCCCTCACCCAGCTGTTACTTGGAGAATCAAATGCAAGGCCTCTGTCTCCCTTTCTTCCCACAGGCATCGCACAGGGGCACCATGGAGAAGTTCAGGCTTTTCTTAGAACCAACAGAGCTGGCAGGCTCCTGGGATCAGTGCTACGTTAGCTTCAGGGTGTTGGGAAGCTCCATCCTTTCACAAGCACTTGGATATCTGAATGGCAGTGATGAAAGGGAGGGGGGCAGCTAAGCTCCCCACCACCACCACCACAGCATTCCAGCATTATTAGAAATCCAGCTGTTCTCTACAAACAGGCAGGATTTACTGTTCATACTTTGGTTAAAGAGACAGATGAAATTCCCCTTCCCCATCCATTATCATTGTATAATCTATACAATTCATCAGCTCAATGGCTGTGTCAGTAAAGAAAAGGGAAGGAGAGCATTAGTATTCAGAGCACACGCACCACACAAGACAGCAGGTTTATGATCTGCGCAACCTGAAATAAGCTCTTCTCTTCCCTGGGGACCTGGGTTAACACCAAGTAGCTGCACGTTAAGTTGTGAATCCTTCTATTAATATACATCCTTTCCAGCCTGGAAGGGTGAGAAGAGGCAGAATACCTGTCCCACTCACACTGGCAGAGATGGCTACTGCATTTATGGTTCCAGCTGTGACCAGAAATGTCACTTCCATCCCTTTCCTGACCCCAACCCCTCCATGTCAGCAGAGCACTCTTCCTCCAGCTCCCAGGCACCAACCAGGCAAATCCATCAGCTGTCAATCAGCTGTCACATCTGCCTCCTCCCAGGCTATCCTGACATCCCCCCTCTGCCTGGCGCCAGGGGCTGCAGGGAAGAGGTAATCTGCTATGAGATTAATTGCTCCCTCTGCCGTGTCAGCACACTTATGTTGGCTGTTGTATTTAAAGGGGGTGGGGAGAGAAATGGATTTCATGGGCGGTTTTTCACCACATGTCACAGGACATAACAGTTGCATGGAAACAGCTTGTCTCCAGCCCCTGACACCATAAAGCCCCAGTTCTCCAGAGCAGTATAGGCACGTTCAGCCACCCAGCTTGTTCCCAAGCAGTAAAAATAATCATTTGTACCTACTAGTAAACAATAGCCCTAAGAAACGGATCATACATGCAAGATTACTCTTGAACACACCAAAAATGACCCAGGAAATCAGCAGTCACCCCTGTCCTCCGTCTCCAGGGCCTCTGGAATAACTGCACCACTACCACCTAGATCTCAGGCTCCAGCTTCAAAATTACTTTAAGCCCATTACACCCAAGATGCCACTAAAAAAGGATCTATCCCCACTCATTTCTCCCTCCTGTCATCGTTCCGTTTTCCTGCCTGCACAGGGAGCCAACTGAGAACTGCTTTGTCAGGCTGGTTTTCTGCAGGATCAGTCCTTTTCTGGCTCATAGCACTGCCACACAAGACCCAGTCCTGGCACAAAGGAGATGACAGGGATGCATGGCCAGGAGGGAAAAGAGAACTGAACTGCCCCTTTGGGTGCCAGCACATGCTTTCCTTAGCTTAAAATAGTTGTGAAACAGTGGTCTCCAATCTCTCTCTACTTCAGCAGAAAAGACTTGTGTACTAGTAGCTAAATTAAAAGTTTCTTTTACACATGCAACCTAAATTTTTAGATGAGCACCAAGACTATTTTTCAAGGGCTTGTGAACTCCTAAGACTCAACACTTAGCCATGTTTCTTTGGAGAGAATCCACCTATGATGATTAACCAACCAAAACTGTATCGTCTGCAGACAGAACACTGGGTGCATCACCTGGGAAGGGCGAAAACAAGGTTCTTCTGTGTCACAAAGATGTGCAACAGCCAACATGCTGACCAAGACATATGAGTGAGAACTTCAGGCAGGCACCTTCCTTTACACACATCAGAAGTGATGCACATCATCAGATTATTTAATGCTGTTAATACAATATGTATGTTAATACAAATGTTATTAGTACAATATTGTTTTAGATAATGGATGCTTATTATTTAGATTTGTCTCAGGATTGTTTTCCTTTTACATGACACTGCCCTTAGGACTAATATTATAAATTATACAGCAAGCTGCCATCGTTTTAAGTGCTGCAATTTAAAAAGAAAAAAAAAAAAAAAAAGAAAGAAAGAAAGAACAGCTGTCATGGAGGAAAAGAAAACAACAAAAAACAACCTATACAAACATTCCCTTAGGCTGCTTTTGTTTTCCTAATAACTTGGATGGGGTTTCCCTCGCCCTACCCACACAGCCTGATTTGGAACAGGAGTACAGGATGTCTACACTGATATGTAATAAACCCTTCCACCATAAACTGAAGGTGAGTACTGAACCATCTGCTTGCAGAACATCATGCAAATGGACCAGAAGCAAGAGGACTCTTACACAGGCAACAGGAGTGATCACTGGCTGCTGGTTATCTGTGAATGGCTGCAACTTCAGAAAACACCAGGGTCTCTGTCCACAAAGCTTTTCTCTTAGCTGCCTTCCCTGACAGGTGGCAGGTAAGCAGTTTGTCTAGGTAAGTAGTCATTGCTTAAATAAGGGGGAGTGGAGTTGAAATGTTGCCATGATGAAAAATATTCTAAAGGTACTACTTGGGGTGAAACAATCCAAAATGGTGATAAAGACTAAGCACATGCTGGACATTCCTGTGCTCATGGATAGAAGATAAAACACCTTTCTCTTTCTCCCTCTTTAATCTGTTCCCCTAAAAGGACAAGTAGGTGCTCTCATCAATGCAAAATTTGAGCTCATGGTCATTTCTACAGAAAAATATTTATTCCCTTGATTTATAGATTACATTTTTTCACTTAATTGTTGCAAAGACAAACCCTGTTGGTGTGAACAGACACTCAAATATACCCCAGTAAAGCTAAAATACAAAGTAGCCTGGTTGTGTTTCTGGACCAACAGAAGCATCTAGGATCTCTTAAGGAGTCAGGAGAGCATAGTTGAGTTGCTCCATACTAGACAGAAGCCAGGACAGAAATCTCTTCCAAGGTGACTCACAAAGTGAGGGAGGGATGGAGGATTCTAGTTAAGGAAGAACTTCGTTCAACAACCCTGACAGCACAAGGACAGCTTGAATCCCCACGTAAAGCCTGGGTGTTGGCAGGGCTTCAGGCAGTCCTTACATCCCAGGACGGGAGCGTACAGCAGGGCTGGAGCTGAGCTCAACCTCATCAACACTCCAGGTTCTGGGATCCGCTCCAGATGAATCCACAACAACTCAGTGATACTGCTGGCAGGACCCATACGATGCAGACAAAGGCAACAGCATTCATGCCAAGCTTTGGCTGCTCTTGATTTCTGCAAGGAACAATACCTTTTATTTGGGTCAGTAATTTATGTTAAGGAGGGAAAACTAAAAGGGCAAGGTAAGGGGAAGATAGCCCACAGAAAAATCGCACATGCTCCTGAGTCACAGATGTCCCTGCAAAAGACACTGCTGAGCGCTTCCCTGGACTGGACCTTCAGCAAAGGAGTGGTATCATTAATTTCATTTGGGAGAATGGAGGAGACAAAGCTTTGGGAATTAGAAGCTGGACTGTCCCCACTGCTAGCAGTTATGCAAGCATTTTCCACACTACACAACATCTGCTGGGATAAGCACCCCACTGACACCTATCCTGCCCATGCTGTTACTGTGAGTCAGAATCCTGCTGGCAACTGCTGGAGGACTCTGGTGCAACTGCAGCTAGGTGCAATGCCTGTTAGAAGCTAACGCCATGCCATGTATAGGCAGGTGCCTGCAGACTGCCAGTAATAATAATGATAATAATAATAATAAAAACAAACAAACAAAAAGTTACAGGCATGTCTTGCACCTGTCTTTGAAAATAGCTCAGAAAACCATACCAGCAGATGGCACTTGCGAATACACCACATACTTCTTGGGTTGTGTCACAGCAAGGCTTTCTGAGTCTGGCAAATAGCCTTTCTGAGCAGCCCTCCAGTCTTCTCTATCAGTTCTTAAATGCCATGGATTGTGGCCTGGCAACTGCTGTTGAAGTGGTAGAGCTCAGCTCATTATAACATTAGGCAGAGACCCACTCAGCATGTTTCTCCCTTCCCTCACTTGCAAAACTAACAATAAAACACTGCTCTCATTGCACAGGTATATTTAAAGATAACATTTTTCTAAACAATATTGCTTGGTATCTACATAGTGCCTCAAAGCAAAGAAACACACCATGTTTTTTTACACAAACTAATAAATGTAGCTGTACAGCTAATCTTGGTTATGAGATATAATCTTAGATATTATTCCTCAACTGCAGGTGGGGAAACCAAAGCAAAGACCTATAGTAAATAAGCTGAAGTTAACTGCAAGTCATCTGAAAAATTTAAAAAAAAAACAAAACAAAACAAAACACAACACACCCACAAAAAGAACACAAAAACACTGGAGACTGCTCCTTTATTTTTTATTTTATTTTTATTTTTTTTTACTATGAGCAAGAGCTCAAATCACCAGAGATACAAGCTAGATGAGAGGAAAAAAAGAAAAAAGCCCAATATATTTACTTAACTGAAAGTAAAGCAAAAACACAAATAAGATTATTCTGACTTAAGATCTGCTATTCAGGAGGGTAGGAGAAGAAACACACACCTGAACTAAATGAATTTTAATTGCAAATACAAATACATCCTAGATGATAAAAATATGCAAAGATGAAGTCAGTGAAGGTCAAGAATAGGGCCCTACATCAATACACACAAACGTTACTCAGGTACAAAACTTCGACTCACTTGGCTGGGACTCACAAGTTGGGTGCTTATTCTCTGCATAACAGCTCAAAGGTAATAATCACAAATGGTCCTATTTAAATAGAAAATAAATAGCCCTGTCTCTTTAAGAACACCATGTCTCATTCTCAGTAGAATAATGGCAGATATAAAAAAGCTATGATTTCAATATTTCTTGTTATGACTTCTCTCCCCGCTCATCTAAAAATAAAAGGCTACTGTCTAGTCCCAGATCAATCTAACTAAAAGAGAAGGGTTCACTTACAACAACAAAATAGCAGCTCCAACACTAGTTACGTATTCATCACATGTGGAAATGGTCCCATAATACTGCCTTCAAGCCTTTGCAACAAGTTGTATTAAATTAGGTTGGGTTTAGATTTTTTTTTTCCTTGTACCAAAAGCAAAATAAATATAGCTTTATTTAATGCTACTAAAAGGTTCAGATTCAACTGGAACCCCAAGGCATGTGGCTTTGTTGTTAAAGCACATATACTGACTCTATTGATTGGTGCAGTCCTCTGTGCAAGAGAATTTGTCACATCAATAGCAACTGAAAAATACTCAGGAGCTGTAATATGGTTTAAATGAGCAGTTACCACATCAATATAAAGAGCATTTTCAATGGCAGTAGATAGGAATGCTTTTGCAAGCCTGGTATTTGTTTTAAGATAAAGGATGACAAATTTCTTATTTATTTTTTTTATTTTTTTTAAACCCAAGGAAGCTTTTTTAACTAGTAGTGAGCAAAACAGGAACCACCTTAACTGTTCCGTGATCATAGCACTATGAGCAATAAAAGCACAATGGAAAGAAAATTTCCAAGCAGGAAAGGAACAGCAATGATGTAAGCCAGATGGAAGTAAAGGCCAGATAAAACCTTTGCTACTCATTTGCCTCCCCACTCTTTCCTATTGCTCCTGACCACTGCACACTTGTATCACAGCTGAGGATCCATGCTTGACTTTGCTTTTCAGGACCCCAGCCCAGCACACTGCACAAGATCTGCAAAAAAAAATAAATATAAGTGTACACAGGAGAAAGACTGGCACAGAAAATTTCTGAGCAGTCCTCAATGCTGAGCGGGAGCTGGGGGACAAAAAGCCTTCTGCCATGCCTCATCCCCTCCCACATCCACGTGGAAGAAAGTAATATAAGGGAATGGGTGATATTAAATGTGATCTAGGCAGGGGCAGGAAGAGCCTCAGTGCCCTGAATCTAAATTAAGAAGACAAGCAAGGTGCAAGAGGGGCCACTGAGAAGTCCATGAAGCTCACAGCAGCCTGAAGGATGCAGCCTTTCCTGCAGCAGGGCAGGAGCTGAATGGCCTTGGACCAGAGGAGACAAAGTGCTAGCACTTACTGTCTGAGGACAAACCAGACAAATATGAGGAAGACACACCCACTGCACTTTAACTAGGAAGAAATCCCATCAGCTCAGGAAACGTCTGAAAAAAGAATCATGGAAAACTGATAAAGTACCTGGGGGAAAGCACAATGAGCATCTTTAGCTCTTACCTTTCCCTTGGCACCATCCACTGCTGCGTTGGTGGACACTAGGCTTGTGAGGTCTGGCAGCATGGCTGTTCTCACAGACCCTTTGAGGCGTACAGCCTCTGCTTTGGTCATAATGGAATTGAAAAAAAAACACACCATAGGAAATTAAAAACAAGGAACAAATCTCCATTTCATGGGATTGAAAAATCCCTGTTTTTCAATACTAAGAAATAGTGCTCTATTTTCAGGGGATGGAACATACTCTAAAAATACACCAACTCAGGAAAAGCATAATTCTCTCTCAATCGCATCCTTTCATCCCTTGGGTTAATGTACCACCAATATTTCTGTCACTGCAACAAAATCCCACTGAAGGAAGACGAGAAGCGGCATGTGCTGCAAGTTTGAAGGAGATGAGAAATTTCACACTATCCTGATATCTTCTGGGTAACTGCTTATTTTATGATGACTAATAGGCAATTACTATGGTAATACTGCAATACAACATGTGTGAGGTTTGGGAATGAGAAATTATAGGTAACTACTTTGGACTCATTTCTATGGTAACAAAAAGTAATTGTCATTAAATACCAGTTATATTGCGGCTGTACCTGGTAATTATAGATTTTTTATGCCCAGTAACATAAATAAAACCAATAAATTTATTCAAAAGGTCCATGATTGTTTACTTATACGTTGTTATATAGAATACACAATGACAAACGCCTAATTAGGAAAAATAAACTCCATCGAGAGGTTCATCTTGTCATCTGAGATGGATACTCTGTTTTTCAATTCAAGGCAACGCATGCGTTTCACATGCATGAAATGAAGCTAAGGAAAACCTTCCCACCAGAAAAATAGATGAAAAATAATCGAAAGATTTTATGCAAATGACAAGATGCACATGAGTAACCATGTCTCCCAATTAGACAAGTTGTAAGAACGAGATGGTGTGTGCAGCCACTGTGAACATACAGGCACGTATGTAGGTATAAGCATATACCCCAAAAATGTTATAATCAAAAATCAAAATCAGCCATTGCAATGTCACAACATACAGTTCTAATTTAAAGCTAAACCATTTTGGATAAAGTTCACTTATACTTTTACTGTTGAATGACCCTTCTTCTATTACATGTGAACAGGGATGTTGAACTTGGACTGCTAGTTACAGAAATAAAGTCTACAGAAACTTATTTAGGACCAATTTCAACTGTTTCATTTGATCTGAAGGCAAATTTTCTCTTTACGTTTCAGACTCTTTAAAACTGACCTGAAGAAAAAAAGGCCAGTTCTTAAACAGATCGTGCCATTAGCAAACAATGACTGTCCATATAAAATGCTGAAATTATTCATTTAAAGTGTTTCTCTAGCCTTTCCCTCTCCTTTTTTTTTTTTTTTTTCACTTCAAAAAAAATAATTGCAAAAGTCAGCTCACTTCTACAAACAGTTTCAAGTCTTCATGAAACTATATTTTGAGGGGCACAAAATATACCACTTGTCCAAAACATTTAATCTCCAAACTGCTCTCGGTGCCATATGGACTCTGCCACCATTTACAGTGAATTTGGTTTTCCAGTTCTGTTAGGGCTGGCCTCCTTTCCATCCAGCAAATTGTTTTGCTAACCCCCCACAACAGCAAGAAAGTAAAGATTGTGGTGATTTCTAAAATGTCGTACTTCTCACTAAAAGAAGAAAGAATTAGAATTGGTGTGTGCCTTCTTTCTCCCATCCACACAAACTCTGGAAGACCCTACAATCAAGCTAGAAAAATATTCTAGTGATGACAGACTAGAACATTTCAGCTAATTAATGGCTTTAATTTACAGAAGGGTGACACTGTCACAGCTTACCGATCAAAAGCAACACAAATGCCAAGGGTGGGCCTTCGTGGGTCATGCAACAAAGCCTTTAGAGAAGTCAGGATATTTCAAGTGCCTCGTCATGGCATTTCTGTGATACCTCGGTGGAGAGCTGCCCAGACTAAGAAACACATCCCTTTCAGTGCCAGTATGGGGTTTCATCTCCAGAAGGTGAGGCTGACAAATTGGAACTAATCTAAGACAGTGTGGTACAGTCATCTCGCCTGCAGGGACACATTTCAGCATTCAGCTGCAGAATGCCAGCTTAAGAACAAGCTCTCGATAAAGGAAAGTTCAGGCCAAGCCTGGGGATGCACGACTTTTAAATCAAGAACACGTTTTTTTTTCCTAGCCTAACCCCACCTCCCCGGGGACGGTAATAGATTCAGAAGATGATAATGCTATAGCACAAGCTGAGAGAAAAGTCAAGAAATCTCTCTTTGCAGCAGTAGTTTTCCTTTACTTCCTAAAACTGTTTCACAGTTTAATCCATCAGAGGAATGGAGAAATTCAAAAATATACTTATTTTTTGCCATGTTCTTTTGTGAAGCAAAAAAAAATAATAAAATAAAATAAATCAAGTCATGCCACATCCCCATCAAAAAGAGTCTTTCAATTTGGATGAGAGCTGAGGACAAATTACCAGCCAGAACAGAGGGCCAATCTGGTAAAGAACCACAGTTTCAGCTAGGACAACCTACGGCTTACTCCTATGCAATTTAATTAACTAGCCCATGTAGCATAACTTTTTTTACCCATTGTCTGTAAAGCCAGTTACACTTAGAAGTACAGCAATACCAGGCTTTAAAGAACTTCAAGTAGGAGATCAAGCCTGTCTTCCTCTTTTCGGAGAGACCCTACATCCTTGGACATAATAAACAGCAGGTCCCGATCATTATTCTGTATGTTAGAAAGAGCTGGGTAGAGTGTGGCAAGAAAAGGACTGTGGAGCTTTTTTCACTGAAGAAAGAGTGTAGTTCAGTAGTTATATTCACAGAAGGGTATGGTGCTAGCAAACCAGCAAACAACAGCTAGTGCTGCAAGCAGGAACAATCCCAATTAGGCATTCAGCACTTTGGCTTGCAGGTGAATTTACACTCTGAGGGCTCTGCTTCTCTGCACCTAACATTTCAGACAACTCCAGCCAGCTCTGATCTATTGTAGCATAGTTTCCCCATGAATTTCCATTTCTTCACTCTTTTTAGAGAAAAAAGATGGATGAAAGCAAAAATTAAATGTTCTGATTTCTAAACAGTCAGAAATTTCACTGCAAATGAAGTCTAGTAGAGGTGATTTCACCAGCTCTCTTGGTTTGTGTACATAAGCAATAGATATAGAGAGATCCATATTAGTTCATTTTCTATTAGAAGATTTATGCTCTAAAATTACAACCAAATCACAACTTCTATTTTTTTCCCCAAAAAAACTGTGTAGACTTCCCAAACATTCTAAATTAGAGAGGAGGCTTAACCAGTCTTTTAGCCTCATAAGGCACGTTGCCTTTTTATTCCCAACTCTATGCATCTACAAACACACTTCTCAAACACTTGCATATACTTGAATACATCAGTAAAGTTTAGCACCTTGTTTCCATACATCCTGTTATACAGAAAATTGATATTCATTTCCATGACCCACCATTTTAGATCCACCTCAATGTACGTGCAACAAATAAACAACCTTCCTCACAGATGTTCCTGTGCCTTGAGCACTCGTGCTTTATAGCTGTGATATTAAACTCACTTGTTGCTGGTTATGAACATTTCACCACAAGAAAGTCTCTGTAGAATCACAACCCATTTGGCCTGTTCTCTTGAGAACGAGCAACAATTTATAGATAATAAACAATTATTGGTATTATTGTTGCAGTTTTAGCTTAAACTCCTAGACCTCAGTTTACAAGCACTCAAAACAAAGGAAAACAGGTTTCAGAGAAGAGCACAGGACCCACACAATCCACAAGAGTCCTGCATCTCCAAAAGGCACAATGAAGAAAATTCCACCAGCCAATTGTTACCATATTGTCCTGTGTAAATGAGTGATTAGTTTCTGTCCAGAGAACACAAGAACTAGCATATCCCATCCCTTCTACAAGAACTGCTGACACATTCAGGCTTTTAATGGTGCTCACTACGCCTGGGATTTCAGAGGACAGCCAAGTGCATCCAACAGTACACTTTGCCAATTGTACAAAGCTGTGTGCTGGTGGGGTAAAAGAAACTCTCTCACACTGGCGGGAGATCAATTTACAAACTCAAGCATGAGGTTTAATTACCCATTTCATTATCTTAGCTTGCATAGCTCTGAATGTGCACCTTCAATGAACCAAAGAAACAGTCAGTAGCTGCTGCTTTGAGAAAGAGGGAGATAACAGGAAGTAGAAGTTCAAATGACTAAAGCTGCTCTCGCTGCCTATGGCACCACAAACCTTGTTTGCAAAACAAGGAGGATTGTCCCCAGATGATACACCTGTGTTATACCATACTGCACTGAGGAAATCTGAAAGTCCTATTTATGTGCTAATCCGAAAAAAGACCAAAAGAGATGAAACAGTCTTATCTAACCAATCACATAGAAGCCACGGAGCTAAAATTTCAAATACTAGCAATTGATCCTTAGAGACTTTTTTAAAAAATTTATCCAGCAAATTCAGGCAAGTAAATTGTGATGTGCTTGTGGATTTTGTATGAGCAGGAAATAAAGTGTTTGCTGTAAATTATTCACTCAGCCCTAGTTAACTACAATGCCGGCACATTACTAGGCTTTTTAATATTCTTCTCAAGATAATAGGTAGCATTTTGCTTATTATCCTGTTTTTAAGTTATTAGTTACATTAGGCTTTTTGTAAACAAAGTGAAGAATTGCAAGAAAATCAAATGCTTTTCCAACTACTTCATTAAAAGTCCTTTTAGTTCAGAAGGGTTGAAATTTCTGCATCTCATAAAAGGCTGAAACAATAGCATATCATCAGCAATTCCAACTGAATTCACATGCCTTTTTATAACACTTGGGTTCCCAGATGGCTTTTCAGGTTATGAGCCATATACGTGTCTAAAGCTACATGTCTCCGAAAAGGTATAAATAACAATGCAGGAGAAAAACCTACAGGGCAGGAGAATTTATGGTATGAAAAGAAAGCTACTTAATTGCAACTGGAGTTTCCTCAGTGCAAGGCACCTGCACCACAGTAATGTAGTGTGACATGGTACAGCCATTTAAGGGCTTTATTCCCGTAAACTGACATAGGATTTATGATAAATTTGAGATGCCACTACAGTGATGTTGCTCTGCTTTTGGATTACTTGAGTTGAGGGAGTATCAGTGTAGCTGGAGGGAGACCATGTATCCTTGGAAGTTTCACATATAAAACATGTACATAAACAACGTGAAATTACCCAGGTAATTCTTCTCTACTACTTCAGTTTAGTAAGAAGCAAAACATAGGAGGGCTAAGAATCACATATCAAAACAAAGAACAGAACCAGATACACCAAACTGCATCTTTTAACTTCTTCCTCAATGGTCTCCCCTTCCACACAATAATCCAGTTTTATTCTGCTTAGCAATGCAATACCTAATTAGATCAAAGCTCAAAGTAGCCTGGCTTCAGCGTACTGTGTTTAGTCTTGCACTGTAAGCAAAACCACGTACAGTATATTACAGTTCTCTGAAGAAGCCCCTGAGAAATATGTGGTAGATGTAATTGCCCCCACAAACAAATCATCAGCTAATCAACTGCTTTTCATTATCACCTCCAGCAGCACATCTATTTTGTAAATAAACACATTAAGAGCAAACAATTTTAGGGAAAACAAAAGATTATCTGAATACATTCTCAACAGCAGAGGAGGTAAAGCAGTAATTCAAATACTAAAAGGAAGCAAAATTAGCATAGGGTGGATGATTATTCCATTCCATGTATCACTATCTATTACAGTACAATAATAGTTTGAAATCTGTGACTTTATAATAGATGATCTGGGTAGTTGAAGGAAACTGTGATTGACTGACACATTTACATAGAGGCTGATGAGCAGCATAATGAATGCATTCATAAAACACAGCTAAGGTCTAACTCTAAGCTGACTTTAGCTCCCATATCTACAGGTGGGTTGCAGAGCAAATATCCTGCTGCCTTGGAGAGTTGCCCTCTACCTCCTGAAGCAAGTAAATTTGTCATTGAGTCCCCTTATTCGATGGGAACTTCAGAAAGCTTACAGTCATGTGAAAACCTCCACTTTAAGAGAAATGAAATGAAACTAGCCATACAGTGACAAAACAGGACAGGGTATATAAGGTAGATATAAAAATATGCAAATTCATAGTCCACACCGTACCTGTAATTTCCTAGGTATACTCCATCAGGATTGAGCATAGGTGCAATCTTGAATACCAGGTGGTCTCTCAGTACTTTTGCAATAGGATGCTGGCTCACAAGGAAATCAATTATACCTGAGAAAAATGAAATGTGAGTTTGAAGAGGGAGGTTTACAGCTTCAACAGTTTCCAGGTATTTATACGAAAATTCACACAAACAATTAAAATGATCATTCCTCTTGATTCCTGGCAACACCCCTTCTTCCAGCAGAACCACTTGCAATAATTTGGCCCTTTTCACCTTCTAAAATACTCCAGAAATAAAAACTTTAAGGATAAATAACTTTAGTCCCTCCTGATAACACAAGTACAGTATAGACAAAATATCAAATGCAGCCAAGCTTCCACGGAGGGACAAGTTACTGCTCATCAGTTGAGCCACAATAACAAAACATCCCTCCTTGTAAGTGGTGAAACGGTGATGTAAAAATTACTTCTAACACCTCACGTAGCCAACACATCTGTGGGCTCATACTCAGTTCACTAGTAGCAATTTGTTGAGCTGAGGCACCTCAAAATTTTTTTGAGCATGTGTCTAGACCTACCCTTGATACGTGAACACAGGGATCAGGTCATCTGAATGTGTAAGAGTTATAAGATGTCCCACTATTTCTGGGAGAGTTACATAAACTCTATACCAGGCACAGGGGAAACTGTGGGGTTGTTAGACTAGAATTGATAAGGTCAGATTCTTCACTTGCTTTACACCTGTTAAAAACAGGAGTAACTCCACTTCAACAATGCAGCTCCCTTACCCTAGAACCAAGGCAAGCGATGGGGGAAACAGATCCTAAGTGCTCTTCTGCAGGGCACAGTCAGCACCAGACCCCACAGGAGCTCTTGCCTCCGGGCCCAGTGCTCAGGAGCAACTGAACAACCCTGAGCTCCCAGGCTGGAGCAGGAGGCAGGCTGTTGGATTCATTGCTTATTCTCCCACTGAGTTGGTACCGACAGAAATAGCTTCCAGGGAATGAATGTCTGGATAAATTGAGTTCCTGTGTAATCTCAGGACACCCACAGATAGGTCATGACAATTTGCTATTTATTGTGAGGTCCATCCTGTGAAGCAGGAACCATTTACTGAATTTCCCCAGAATAAATCAATCACTATGCTCTAGTAACTGGATAAAATTAAGCAGAGGGAAATTAAGGCTGATCATCAGTAAAATTTCACTAATGGCAATCTCTATTAGACTGTGGAATTGTCTCTCCAGGGGAAGAGTGGAACCCCGTCATCAGAAACGTTTAGTGCTGGACAGGGCAAAGCCCTAGGGAGTAGATATAACAAGCAGTAATTCAGCACAGAAGAGATGGCATGGCTGACTAGCTGACTTCAGAAAGTTTACTATAGACTTGATTTTTTGATGCAATCAATACTTTTACAAACATACAAACTAAAACCCAGGTACACGCCAGGTTAAACACACTTGCTTGTATCTTGGCTGAAGCACACAATAAAAATGGGACCAAAATCTCACATTCTGGACTGCTCCTTCATTTGGCCTATTTCCTAAGGCCCACTTTGTGTTTCAAATATTAACAAATCTGAACCAATGCTGTTGTTGGAATGAATTCTAATTTACTGAGGCATAAGTGAGGAAAAAAGAGGTTTGTGAAATATCTAAGATGATCAAGGTATAACTGACTCTAAACATCAGCAATTTTTTCATCTATTAGTGATTAATCCTGAAGAGGAGAAAGTCCCTTTCTGTAAGCAGGTCTTCCACTTGAAAAGATATTAAACCTGAATTTCTGAGGCAAATTAGCATATACATAATTATATTGCTCAGGAAATGTTTCTGCCGTTACCTCCTCCCAACAAAGGAAACTGAACATCATTCTGCTTTTTGGCTGGTGTTGTGTCTTTTGTTCATTATACAAAAGCAAGAACAAGAAGAAACGACAGGGACACAGCTGGACCCCAAATAACCAGGTTGCCTGTATGCAAACATGAAAGACTTAGCTATGTTAAACTGCTGCTCTGACTGTTCTCTGGCAGTGTCTAAAACGTAATCCACAGTAAGCACACCTGGAGGGCTCAAAACTACTTAAAGGAATACAACCCTGAGCTTAGGTCATGGCTTCTGGAGACACTACACTGGTTTTAGCTTTAAAGAGCTTGCAACTAGATTCAAAACCCTGAAGCAGTTCATGTCTTCTAAATGACATGGAAGAGTTCATTTCCCAGAGATCAGTATGTCCAGAACATGCTCCACCCAGGTCACACATGAGCTATCACAGAAGCCACAACAGTTGTATAAATGTTGCACTAGGGCTCTGTTAATTTGAAAAAGTATGATCTTCTACTTCACCACAGACCTTGATGGGATATGACTGCCAGGAGATGTGGTGGTGCACCAAGTGGGTACTTGCAACAGCTCTTCATACAGCAGGAGCCTTGGGGACAGCATAATTGCTCTTCATTCACGTGACAACAGGAGAGCCCAATGTCTTGGGGTTTTTCTCTGGCTTTAACCAGTCTTGTCTGGATGCTACTCATTTTCCTTCTGTTACTGCTGCATCCACACTCAGAGCTTGGCAAAGGCATCACGGTAACTAGAAGCTGCAGTTTTCAGCCTTGCACAGGGAAATACTATTCCTTAACCAAGAACATGCTGTAACATGAAAGGCTCTGTATAAACATGTTCAAAAGTTCTCCAATTAAAAGAAACAAGCCAATATAGCTTGAGTGTTCGCTCTTCACAAAAATGAAGAGGACTGACCTTGGACACTCAACAGCTGGGTGGCAAAAGAGACCCAGCATCTCCCAATATGCCCTCAGTCTGTTAGGAGGTACTGCATTCACAGTCCTCCATTTGAAGGAGATTTACTTTATTTTCTTATTTAGAAGACTATTGCTTAAACCTGAGCAAGTCTTACCCCATGATAGAAGAAGCAAGAGAAAAAGAATCGACTCACAGAAATCTAACCTGGACAAAGGCAGTTCCAAAGAAAAAAAGAAGCATCAGGTAAAAATGTACATCCATGTATATGAACTTCACCATACAAATATTGTAAGCATCCAAATAATCAATACAATTAGCATAAACTTTTGTCTTTCAGAGGAATCTGATGGTCTCCAGATCGATAACATTTAAAGTAAAAAAGACAGATATCAGACTATTAAAAAATACCATCCCAGAGAACTTGGTCCTCTTGTTAATAAATCAATACTAACTAAATTTTACAGCTTCTATAATCAGCAAGAGACATATCAGTGTATCTCATTAGGCGGGGGTTAAGAATTTGGCAGCAACCAAAGCCCATTTAATATCATTTACTTCAAGGCAGACATGGCAATACAACAGATGCCCTAATTTATTTGTTGATCTTTGTATTAAAATAACAGTTTGCTGGTAAACAGGAAGGGTAATGATGCCAGTCACCCTTGTTAGTGGCTAATAATTGCTTAATTTGTCCACTAATTGACCTGTGCTACTGTTGAAGCACTGGATCGTGTTGCAGGGCATGAAGTAAACAAGGCCACTGTAATGTTACTTTAGAGAATGACTTCTGGAAATAGAACTACTTATTGCTATAAATTTTCTCTTCACAGATGAGCAGATTAATTGGTCTGCCAATTAGTCTGCTATTAAAGAAAAAAAAGGCTGCCCACAGATTGGTTGGATCTTCAAACCACAGCTCAAGTTTGGGTCAAATGAAATAATCCAATCTGAATCAGTCACATCAGCTATGAAAAATAAGACAAGGATTCTTAAAAAACAAATCTCTACAGCTAGAGATCAAGGAAAATCGCCCAGTAGCTGAGTAATGGCTCTTCAAGCATCTTCAAAATAAAACAGATAACATGATGGAATAGGCCTACTCAAGCACATTACAGTGTGCAAAAGTTCTCCAATGAAAAGAAAGAAACCAATATAGATTATTTTAGTATCTGAAAAGTAATTTAAAAAATTATTTTTCAAAACAAACAAACAAACAAAAAAACAACAACAACAACATGTAATTGTAGATGCTGCCTGGAACCAGAACAGCTCTGAAATCAGCAGCCATGACATAAGGAGAGGCTCATCCATAGTCCACAAAAAAATCAGCTGTAGTCTTTGCATTAACTTCAAGGAGCTTTTCATAGTTGTTGTGAGGGGACAGAAAGAAAGAACTGAGAACAAAGAAAATAGAAAACAATGCTGACAACTTTAAGCCTTTAGATATGCAGTCATAATGACTCCCAACATTTTAACAGTGGATTTTTTTTATTTTTTTATTTTTTTTAATCAGTCCTTGGCAAACACAGCTTCACTGAAACTGTGCTAAATCAGGACCAGACCTTCTCTACTTAGAGTTACTTCTCTGTCATTATTCTTTCTTGAGGCTAAACACATTTTCTGGAATTTTCCTTGCCTTCCACAGCTCAGCACCTCTGCCTACTCCAACACCAGATCCCAGAAATGTCTCTGTCCTAAACCAGCTCGTGGTGCTTCATTACCACTCTCTCCAACCATTTCCTCTCATAACGTAGCAAAGCAACCTTCTCTGCTTACCCAGAAAAAAAATCAGCGGAAATCATGCATATCATGCATTTCCTCAATCAACTGCCTTAAACTCTGTTTAAACTTCCTGCCATCTCCAGCACGACCTCTCCATATTTACTCCTTCCAAGGCAATCCCTGTATTACCTTGTTTCTCCCTCACCACATCCTTTCACTGTCTGACAATATGTTTAATAGTATAACTATATAATACATTTGCCCTGTTCTTATTACAGAGAATCTGATTACCACAGATACTAATGCAATATGGCAACTGCTAATGCAAACATATCCTGCCCTGTGTCTAGTATATGCCAAGAAAGAAGTGATTAATATCTTCAGACCCATTTCTTAACATTGAGTAGCTGCTCATGTCCTGCAGTCAGCTTACCATAGCCTGCAGGTTAAAGAACATTAACACAACAATTGTGTATGTTCACTGGAAAAGAGTTCTGGATGCTCATGCTTGTATAAAACTGTTTCTCTGTCCTTTAACAGGGCCTTTCAATAAATACAAAAGGCATAGTTGCACATTTGTAGAAAATAAGAATGTGGGGTTTGTCTTTTTGGGATTTTTTTTTTTTTAATGCAATGATAAAAACACACCAGATGACAGGCTATTGTAGCTGCTTAGACCTGTGTTCACAGAGCACAAGCAGTAAATTACAGCAAGGCACTGTCTTGTCACTACTTGGGTGTGAAGAAACTCTTTTGGCCAAGGGGCCCTTGTCTGTTCATCCTTCACCCTATTTCTTGTGGCCATACAGAGAAAAAATGACAGATGAAGGACAATTCTCCAACCCAGCATGGTGGGAAAGGTGTCATACTCACAATGAGCCCTACATCACAGGTCATAGCAATGCCATACCGATGTGATGGCTACAGAATAGGTACCTGTGCTTCTGGTACAGCCTCCAGTGCTGGCCAGTAGGCAGAAACGATAAAATAATAATGTCTCACCTGAATCATTTCCAGCATTAAATATAACAGCAAGAGGTGGAGAAGAGAAAAAAAGCACGAGTGGTGATAAATGAGCAGACCTGGCTCACAGCAGGCTTATTGACATGATCTAATGTCACATTGTCACTGGCATTGTGCCTACATAGGATCATCGCATAGAGTGATCCACAAGAACAGGATCATTGTAGATACTAACTCCACTCCTTCTCATAATGCTGTTCCCCACCTTAATGCCTAAAAACAGACGGCCAAATTTATTTTATTTTTTTTTTTTTACACACACTCTTTTTAGAAATATGTTTATTGGGACAGAAGGGGGACAAGGAGTTAGAAGTAAAGAAAAAACAAAGGATCTTATCCTAACGTCAATACAGAAGGAATTTATACATTTGAAAGGTGATGCTTTAATTGGTTTGTCTGTCTTTCCAGAAGTCATTCTGGAATTCATACCAAAAAAAAACAAAAAACAAAAAACACAAAAAACAAAAACAAAACAAAACAAAAAAAAAACCAAAAACCTTTTCATCAAAATTATTAAAATATGAGCGGTGCAGGAGCACTGCAGTACTAAAGCAGACATGCTGGTTACAGTGTTGGATGAAGGAAACCTCAGTGCCTGAAGGATGTCAGTCAACAGTTTCCAGTTGCCAATCCTGATGCATATCTGCAAGCATATGCCCCAGAGTTACTGCAATCACAAGAGAGTGGGAAGATCCAGGGCAGCACATGTTTTTCATTAGCTCCCTCTCTGGCCCTCGTCTGTACACACATAAGTGCAAGAGAAATGCTCTCACTGAGATGGACGCAATACGATGCACAGACATCAGCAAGTATTCATCAGACTCCACCTCTCAGCTCAGTCCCTGCTCCATCTAGTCGGATGCTCGGATTTCATCTAACCTTCCCCCAGGACAGGCTCAGGGCAGAGCTGCACAGACCTGAGGGTGCCACATGGCAAAAACTAGTCAAGTTTTAGAAGATACAAGGAAGTTGCCAGTAGTTCCATGGATGTGAAGCTCTCAAAGGAGGCAATGACTCAATGACACAATTACCCATGACGGGACAAACAGGAGCCAATTAAGACAGGCGATACAGAGTTAGGAAGGTGAACTAGATGCATTCCTAGTTATGGTTCATCTAACATATACAGACCTGTTGATCTGGATTACCAGGCCTTTTAATCATGGTACAACTTGTCCCCAGCTAGATGAGTAAATATTTCAGTGTTAAATAACATCCGATTACTTGAGCACGGTTGGTTAAAAGCACTCTGAGAAGTCTTTAGGTCCCTGTGGTCATCTCAGAAGATTTTTTAAATCCTCATCCATCACTGCTATTTTAAAAACAAATAGCAACAGCTACCTGATGGAGTGTACACATGGTTCCATTTCAGTTATCTTCAAAGTTTAATCAGCCTGAGCCACAAAAGTTGCATGCCTAACTTTAAGGATTCAGCTATGATAAGCATATTGATTAGGAGAACATCAAGCCATATTATGGCATATTTGTTCTTTTATTTACCATTTCTCTCTCATCTATTCTCTGCTGTAACTCTGTCTCTTCAAAACACAGGATTAAAAGCAAAGGAAATCTCAAATAATGGGATAAAATGAATGTGCAGGAAATGAATGGGTGAATTAGATTACAGCAGATGAAACACTGAGGTCTCAAATGCAAAATGCAGGGAGTTTATTTAATTTGTTACTCTTTTAAAATGAAAATATGCTCACTGACTTGAATTAGTAATTTCCCTGTTTTAAGATATGTTAGGCCATTACAGCTAGGCCTGTTTCCAGAACAGTGAAATAAATGGAAAACAGCCAGTCTCCCAGGGAACGCGCTAGCTCACTGCATTTTGCCAGCCCAGTGAAACAGTGCTAATGTCAGCTCCAGAGGAAACTCTGCTTCTGCTGTAGGGGCTGCGTGCAAAGGAATTGATAACAGCTACCAACAAATGCTTAAAATGGCAGAGCAAGGCACTATGGATTTTAACTCAAGTTTTAATGTGCTCAGTAAGCACAGAGTAATTGATTTAAAGAATCATTTTAAAAAAACATACACAGTGTTTGTTTCTGACCTTTCCCCTCCCTCTGTCCTTCAGTTAGCATCACAACTAATCTATCTGGCACTTGGTGGGGCTGAAGCACAAGACCCCACAAAGGAGGCAAGAGGTAAGAACAGCAGTCAAGAGCCTCCCAAACAGATTTTGCCAGCAGGATATAATGTTTGACCCAAATCAAGGCATGCGACCCCTCCAGGTTTGTCCAACATATTCTCTTGCACGCAATGATCTGAGGGGAAAGAAGTCTCTATTGTAGGACCACAACAGAGTGGCAGGTCTCTCTAGACAAATCAGCAGATCATAGTTTGTGAAGACAGTAAGCAGTAATTGCATTACTATCACACAGCTCTATAATTAAACAACGCTGGCCATTCTGGGACACAAATATTTCAAGTGTTCCAGAACACCCAATGAAGTTATAAAAATCCTCCTCACACTGTTGCATAGAAACAGAAGATGTTTCTGCTGTTAGAGTCCCAAAGGACACAGAGATTACAAAATCAAAGATAATTTGAGAACAACTTGCAATAGTAAAACCAGACAGGACCTCTAGATAAGATGGACCATACGATGCCACTAGACAGGCCTTCTTGCCCATTTTAATGAGTCCGCTGATTAAGAAAGTGTGGGACAGAGCGGTATGGAAAACAGCTTGAATTTACTTACACTGGTACTCCTTGTTTTCACACAAAAGGGATACACTTACACCATCTACTTTTCACATCTCACTCTTTCTGCTAGATGTTTACATTTAGACCATGCAAACATTGCCTCAAAACACTGAACAATTATAGCCATGTCCCAGAACGTAATGCTCTAGATGTATTTCCAGCAGGATGACCAAGTAGAGGTATGGATACAAGTGGAACCAAGTCAAGGAATGGATACAAGTGGAACCAAATCAGCCACAAATCAACAGTAGAAAAGTAGAATCAATTTGTTGCAAAAAGGTTAGTGGCAAGCATTTAGGATTTCTTATGTATTTTTACAAACTGTGGCTCTTTCCTCATAAAAAGATTCACATCTGCTTTGGAGGATATGTAACTGCTGGTGCTGGGCTGGAGCACAATGTTCTGATTTAGTATTGAGAAGATATAGATATACATTGCCAGTAAAACATAATTGAAGTTGGCATTCCCAGTGGCTAGGATGTGGGATCACGAGCCAGAATGCCTGATCGAGGTCTCTAGCTTTGCTGATTTTTGGCAGGTTGCTACCAGAGTCTGCTATTTCACCACGTTCAACTTGAGATAGCAATGGCTGGATCTGCAGGGTAGCAATGCAAAAAAAAAAAAAAAAAAATCTTCGGGGCCAAAACCAGCAGATGGATTTTTCAAACAAACTCGTGAAGCTCATTGGTGCTGACTATACTTGGAAACGTGGCAAGTGGCAACAATAAAAAGGTTTGCTATGTATTGTGCAAATTCTGAAACTTTTCTGTTCTCACCCAGATGCAAGTAGAGGAGATCTGTGCCACTGACAGTCCATTGCTTCCCCTAGCCTGCCCCAAATGTAAGCGCTTTCTAAAACCTACCCCTGCAGAGGCTAAGATGGAAAACCTTCCAGTAACCTTCCAGACTATGAGAACTGCTGGCCACTTCAGAAATGCAGGCTTCAGTAGTCTCAGCATACTGACATATTTTCTTCTAAAGAAATCAAAGAACCCCGAATGTGTTGCAGAAACCACAGGTAGTTTCTCATAAGATCACCCCAGACTGGTAAAATGTGGTATTTGAATTTTGCCTGTTGAAGTTGTCAACCACAAATGAGAAAATTAAGAATTTTGTGAGGGCAAGTCCTATTCCTACTTTGAAAAATTTCCAGATTTTCTGTTACCAGAGCCTTGTCCTCCTTGAAATATAAAATTAGTCAACAGAACTTAGACAAGAGAAGACCACAAAGATTGTCTCATTACAAAAGACTGCGATCCTCTAGGTCATATTTAAGCAAGGCTACTCTGATTAAAAAACAAAACAAAACAAAACAAACAAACAAAAAAAAAACAGTCTTCTAGCATGTTGTAAGACTCACTTTCATGTTTTGGCAGTTGTTTAACAGCTGGAGACCTGGAGGAACCCAGCAGTTTGAACCTCTCTCCCATTCATTGAAGCCAGCAATTTATGGCCTCAGGACCCATTTTGATGCAATTGATTTTGGATTCTGGGTCTTTTCAGACTTTAGAAAAAGACATGGAGCTATGAAAAAAAGCTTGCTTCTCAACAGCTTCAACCTTGGGGGTTCACGGCAGCAGTATGTTGCTTGAACACTTGATCAGAGAAGCAGCAGGATGTTCATGACACCAACCACCTCAACCCACTGCAGCTCTGGCCACATGGGACTCCTGTGCTCTCTCCAGCAGCAGCCGGTTACTCACTATGAGTGCAGGCGGTACATCAGGTTAATCTCCCCCATTATTTCATGATGTCTGTCTCCTCTTCTGTACAGCAATGGGATTCCCACTAACTTAAAATATATATATACCCACATGGGGATAGAGTGAGGCCAAAACAGGATTTGTCTGGTAAGTGCAAGACTAAACAGAAAGGAGCAGACTGCCTCCTGACCTCTGCAGTGATGAATCCATACCTCAGCCACTTAATTACCCTGATGTAGCTTGCTTAACTACAAACTAATCTCCCCCAGGCCTTGCAGGCAGCCATACAACTCTCCAGTAAAACTGGCACAACAGCAAAACCTGTGGAATCGACTTGAAAGAACGTGTCAGGCTGTCAAAGAGAGGACATATCAGCAGGAGTGTGCAGCTGCGGCAGGATTGCCCGAAGGGTTCATAAATTCAGTGCACAGAGCAACCTGAGTGGGTGGCTTTGTTGGTTAGCTTTGTTTTCTTTAATTTTCCTAATATGCTGTAAGGAGCTTGGAGTTCTCTTTGCATCAAAATGAGCCTACCAACATGCCCTGGATGATGCCTCTCTTTTCCTCCTGGGAGAAAACAAAAGAGTTCCTGGGGAAACACTGCAGGAATCAGATGATCTTGTTTTATTAATGAATTACTTGGGATTTATCAGAATAATTCTAAAGATGTTGTTTCAGAAGATGTGTTTGGTCATCATTATTATTCAAAGTCTGTCTTTCCCATGAGTGCAAGTCCTCCAGAAAGTACGAAAAATATTTGCTGGATTATGGCCCTCGATTTTTACAGAATTAACTAATGTTCAATACAGCTAAAACAGAAATATTCAGGGAGATTCTGCCTTCCCTGATGTGTAAGACAAGAGGATCACAATCCTGAAAAATGGCTTGATGGCAAGGGGGGAAAATGCACACAGAATAGGAAGATCCAGAATGCATGAACCACGGTTAAGCAGGCATTTTTATTCTTTGCAGAATTAACTCAGGAATCCTTGCATTATTTCCTGCTATCCTTATCAACTTACAAAACATCAGTCTTTTGGCCATGGCCCTGAAGGGGAGATTCAGCCACACATCAACAGCTCACACAGCACTAGTGAAGAGGGAAAAAAAAAAAAGTCACTTCTCTCCATTTTTTTCCCTTTTAGTTTTGGAGTTAAGGGTCTAGGCTATTATGTTGTTGATGCTCCACTAAGGACCAGTCTGAGCTTCCAAAAGGCTGAAAAATGCCTATTCTCTTCCCCTCCATAACAACTGAAGACTTGGATGTCAGGAGCCTTCCTGGGGCCAACAAGGGGACTGCACTACAAGTGCAAAGTTTCCCAAGTTGCCCACACCAGGGAAAAGATTCCCAGCAGAGCATTATAAGCAATGAAAAGAAAAAAAAAAAAAAGAAAAAAAAAAAAAGAAAAAAAAAAAAAAAAGAAAAAAAAAAAAAAAAAAGAAACACCAGGGAGGACTAGGCAGACTTTATTCTGCCTGGGAAACCACTAAAGTTTGCTGGACAGCAAGGAATAGCCAAAGATGACAACACTTCTTTCAAGCCTTTTGCTGAATTGTCTCACCAGGACTCTTTACACTCTCTATGTTCAGAGTTACTTCCTCAAAGCCTGGCAGCTCTGCCTTTCTCTGGGGACCAGGAACCTTTGGGCTTCCAGTGGGCTTGATTTAACACAGGTGGAAGTGGGAATGGAGGCATGGATGGCCTAGCCCATTTCTCCAGGACCTGTCATATAGTACATTTCTTCGTGTTCAGTAAGTGCAAACAAGCAGCCATGTTGTGCTCTTACTATTATGGCATTAACTATTGTAGCAATAGGAACTATGGAACTCTTCAGAAAACAAAGAACTACTGAAGATGGATAGATCAGTCCAAACAAAGAATGTGCTATAAACCAAGAAAGCAAAAGATAGATTTCTCTGGAGGGAGGCAGAATTCATTTACATATGAAAATCTAATACACAGTGAAAAAGAAAAAAAGGCACTGCATAAATAATGCTAGGAAAAATGAAAAATATTTTTTTAAACACATTCTAAAAATGGCTTCCAACATCTGAAAACGTGCTGTTCAGTCAAGTAGAGACCCAGGAGCAATAGGTAGGAAGCAGGCAGGCACATCGAGCTCTATCACAGACCAGAGGACCACTGCTGAAGTAGTCTTTCAGTTGTCCTTTCTAGATTCCTTCAGCTGTAGAGTGCTGCAAGACTATATTGGGGGGCATCTCTCTTAACTTGCCTTGACCTTCAATAAATAGTCCACAGGTAGTAGCCACTGTCACAAGCGAGGTACTAAGCTAAATATTTACCCTGAGTTTGCACCTCAGAAAAACACCTGGAAGTACCACACAAGTAAAACCAACTGCCTGTGGGAGAAAATAGGTTTGCATCCATTTCTCCCTTGGTGGTGGAGGCTGAGCAATTCTGATCAGCATCAAAGAACAGTCAAAAATGAAACGAAGCACAGAAGACCATCTGCACAGCAAAGTCTAACTTCAGCCTCTACATATGGAAAGCTGGGACTGTGTGCGACACCTGAACTACTTCCTGGTGACTCATGAGCTGACCAGACTGGGGAAAAAATAAAAAAGTGATTTATTAAACAAAAACCTAATCCTCTGGGAAGACACAATCGCCAAGAAATTGCTGGCTGCATTTGAATTTTCTCCCCTTGAATTTGAGATGAAAGTTGTGTATCTGCAGGTTGCTTCCAGAGCTGCTGGAGGGGACGTGTTGGGTAGCTGCTTTACACCAGTCTCCAGCAGGGAAAAGCTTTTTTCTGTGATTTGCTTTTTTTTTTTTTTTTTTAAATTAAGACAAAAACAAAAAAGCAACAAGGTGACCACATGTCTACACAAGAAAAGCATTGCAGCAGTCTGCCCCACATCAACAAAGAGGGATCTGTTCTTTTATTTACAGTGCATAGTATCCAGGCAAGAATAAGTTCTACAGAGAAAAAAAAAAAAAAAAAAAAAAAAAAATCGGGCCACTGCCTGTCAAATACAAGCTCCTGGCTGCTATAGAGCAGAATATGTCGTAAACCCACCATCTCCACACAACCCCCAAGAAAACCTTACTGTGAAAATGGAGCTGTGCTGAAAATCCTGAAGGTGATAGTAATTAGCAATGAAGAAGGAATATCCAGACAGCAAACTGTCCTCACGTGAGTAGGGCTGCCACAAGCAACTGACATCTCTGCTTGTGAAGAGGTAAAATTCTCCAAGAGAGTATAAACTACACATTTCCATCTGAAGAGCACAAGGGAGGAAAATAGCAAGATACAACTTTCAGGGGTTCTCTAAGCATTGAGTTTTGTTGTTGCTGTTTTAGGAAGAAAAAAACCCACAGCATTTCCTAAAGAATTCTGTTTGGAGATGCTCATTACAGAACCTACTTTGAAGCATATTTAAGTAGGAATAAGATGCTCTTGTTCCAGAATAAGAATTGCTTAAGAAATAGTCTGCTCCACTCTACGTTCACAGCCTGCCTCAAATGTAAATGAACTCTCAAGTGCCGGCAAGCCAAGTGCCAGCAAGCCCTCAGATAAAACTTCTCCCCAAGCTCCTCACAGCAATGGGCTTAGACTCTGGCAGCATTGTGACCACATAAGCTAATGTCAAGGTGTTATTTCTGCTCTTACCCTTGGCCATTAGGAACATCACTAAAAAGAAAAAAAAAAAAAAAAAGAGTTCACATCTCACCAGAGACGAAGAACATTTACCTACAGCAAATAGATAGAATTTTAACATCTTGACCAGAAGAATACAACCTTAGTAAGTTTAATAAGTAGCCTCTTTTGTTGCATGAATGATACAGACATCAGGGGTGGGGGGTTCCACTGAAAACACTGAACAAACTGAGACCCCAGACTGACATGCACAGTGCAGAGTAACAGTTTATTTTAAAGCCACTATAGGGATCTATCATTAAGGGACCAACTTTCCTGGTAAAGTTTTTTTTTTTTTTTTTTTTTTTTTTTTTAAGAGAACTATGCAACTGTTCAAAATCATCCCAAATCCACATTCTAACTCCTTGTCCACCAAGTATTTAATAGAGGTTTGCCCAAGTATTAACATTTCCCTCAAAGCAATTTGTGCCTACATTTCTTCTAAGATAAAATTAAGCAGGACTGGTAATGTATTTGTGCCCACTTTTGGCTGAAGCATGTGCCCCATTACCCTCCTCTCAATCCTCAGAGTGCAAAGCGGGACAGCACTGGAAGAGCAAAGATGACTTCCCCAAAGTGCTGTTCTCTCAGGCAGGAATTCGCCTTTATCACGAGTCCCTTCCACTTGCCCTCCAGAGGAGATTTAGGCTCTTTGCTCTTTAAGCTGCAGAAGTCAAGGAAACATGCCTCTTTATAAACATGTACACAATACCTTGCGACAGGCACACACAAAGCATGTGAGCAATCTGTGCAGGGGCAGAGGCAGAATCTCACCCAGGTGCCCTTGTGTCAAAGAAAAGTTTCCAGCAGCCAAGTCCCAGTCACACAAGAATGCCAGCTCCTCAGAGCAGCAGTTATAGCACCGCAGAAGGAGCAGCAAGGCAAGCACAGGGCACCTTGGAGACAAAAGAACTGAAAACAAAATGAAAACAAAAAGTTCAATTCAGCTGAACCGAGCCAGGGCAGGCAAAGAACAAAGGGTCAGAAGACAAAGCTGGAAACAATAGACCAGCAAGATTAATATCAGTTGTGAGAAAGATCTTGGACAACACTGAAAGGGAAGGAAAAGGATTAAAGTATAAAAACTAGAAGAGAGAACTAATTGTGAAGCCTGAGATACCAGCACAACAGCTGCAGCTTGATCAGTACATCTCACACACTATAGCCCTTACAGAAAGGGCTTCAGCTCACAGATTTAATTCCTAGAAATTAATGACAGTTACTCACTATCAGCGATTCCTTGTCATTGACAGGAGAGCCATGCAGATGAAATCTAAAGACAACCCCCAACTTCCTTTGTTTTTTTCCAGCCCTGCTCCAATTTGTGCATATTCACGCCCTGCTCCAATTCCACTGGGGCAGGACTTCAGGATTTCTCCCTGGGATTTCCCCTAGCACCAGAAGCTCTAGCAGCCCTTTGTCCCATGCATGTGAAACCCAGTTTCTTGGGGAAACCTACCTGCACAGGACATGGATGCTCTTAGCCAGATGGACAGCTGCACAGCCCCTGCTGGCAATGCCACAAGCAAGCCATCTAGTAGCTCCAGCAGGCCTGGGCTCCAGTGGAGGCCCAGGAAAGCCGGGCAGCATGGGCAAAGCACCTCTCCCTACAAGAGCACAACTTGCTGCCCATGGCCGTACAGAGAGCAATATGCATGTAAAATGGTCCTGACCTAACTGATAAATGGAAAGAGAAGAACATCTTAAAAATCCACCTGGACTGCCATTTCCAGTTGGAAAAACAGACCGTATTAAGGAAAGCTAAATGACCATGAAGTTCAGCTGTAGCAATATTTTTTCCTTTTCCTATCCTCAGAAACCAACAAAGTGCCACAGTGTGCTGTTACAAAGATGACGTGCTCTGCCCTACAGGCAGGTT
This sequence comes from Aythya ferina, assembly GCF_964211825.1. Taxonomy (NCBI): domain Eukaryota; kingdom Metazoa; phylum Chordata; class Aves; order Anseriformes; family Anatidae; genus Aythya; species Aythya ferina. The sequence continues at coordinate 25,755,932 of NC_140304.1, forward strand.
GGTTAGGGCTGGAAAGAAATGATCTTTAAGCTAATGCTATTCAGAAGTACAAGCAGTCAAGAAACATTGCAAAAACAGTATGTTTAAGAGATTAATTGGGCAATCCCACCCGGAGACAAAGCAAATTTGCCTGCTGTTGTGCAGTGAAGCTTTTCTCAATTCTCTCTCTTGAAGACCAAGGGCTCCTTTAACTCTGATTACTGTAAAGAGGATTAGTTAAGCAGAGGTAGTCAAAGGCCTGCCCTGGGCAAAGAGCAAACTGAATCAAACAAAACCACTTGACATTTCTTAGCTGCGTAGGCAAAGCTGACCTTGTTGTCCCAGGGATGAGGAGTTAAGACCGATCCATTCCTTCTGCTGGAAGACGAAAAGCGAGCATGCAGGGCTAGGCTCAGGAGGTGAGCCTGCCCAGTGAGTCCAGTTTTTTAGTCCCACTGCTGCTGAGGGAATACAGGAGATAAGACAGCAACTTCTGCTGCTGGTAGCAAAAGGTGTCTTGGCCACAACCTTCTCCCCAGATGCCCCAACTCCTTCCTTCAAAGCAGCCTGGCTCTCATGTTCCCAGGGGATTCCTTTTTCCTCGTGCAGAGTGCAACTCCCACACCCACCCTGCCACTTCCATACCTTCTCTTCTGTGCAGGGGTTCACTGGCACATCCAAAAAGCACATAATATGAGTGAGCCACAAAACCACATAGCCAGAGAAATTTAACCTCATTAAAAGTTCTCTCCAGCTCAGGAAACCAGTCATGTAAGCTCTCATGCCTGCCTGACACCACAGTGATTTGATTCAAGATGTGGTATCTTATAACACCTAACATAGCAGAAATTCTTCTAATGGTCTATTTACATCAACATTTTTAAGAGGAGCTTTTATTTCCATTACTCCAATATGGACGCTTTATATTCTTACAACAACCTCTCTCCCCTGGGATACTTCACACTAAAATCCCATCCAGGAGATTTACAAGGGACAGACAATAGTGTTTTTCATGTTGCTTTAGAAGTCAAGGAGAGTGTGTTTCCCTTTGTATTAAAGCTTAGGAGCTGTGCACTTAGAGGAAAAAAAAAAAAAAAAAAAAAAGTCTTAGTGAGAAGGATGAATGCAGTCTAACAACTTTAAGAAAGCCCTGCAGCTCATTTTATGGTTGGGCTGCTGAATTCTGTTGTCTTTGTCTACTTATCATTTGGTTTCCTGAACCCCTATAAAAGAGACCATGAACTGCAACTTCTGTTCACCATGTTCCCCTCAGTACTTGGAAGTGCTAAGCTATGGCTAAGTGAACAGAAAAGTGTTCCCATCTACTTCTGCCACAACTTATGCATAACATCTTGCAGAATACCATTAATTTTATAGAAAGATTTTGCTCTTTTTTGAGCAAGACCTGTCACCTCTAGGTGAGAAATGTGCAATGGCCTAAGGATTTACCTAAGGATTGCAGGTGAAAAAGGAGATTTGTAAAGGGTACAATAAATACTGAAAGGGAATGGAAATTCAGCATTTTCATACCTTAGGGGTGGGAAGAGTATAAAAATCCCTTCAAGTGGAGCTTCTGTTTAGTTCAGTTTCTTTGCTACAAGAAAAGCAGCTGACAAATGGAGACACTGGCAATGGTACCATGAAGAGCACTCCTGTCTGGGAGCATCACCAGAACTGCTGCATGGCCAAGGCAGAGCACCCTCCTGTATCCAAAGATGAACCACAAGCTAAGTCTTGATAAGTATGGCAGCATTCATTTCTTTGAGCCTAGATGTAGCCAGCAGAGTATACACATTTGTTTCTAGTCTCTTTCATTTGCCAGAGAAGACAGAAGTGTAACCTCACAGTAATATAACAAATATGCATGTGTAATACTCAGACGCTGTGGAATCCTATTTGGTTTCCTCCTCTGGTAAGAAACATAGCTGAGAAATTAAGATTTGGCTTGCTAGAAGGAAGAGTATCACAAATAATGCATCTAGAACGAGGTTAGAACTGATGCAAATCTTGCATTTATTTAGACAAATTCAGTCTGATGTGAAGTCCAACAGATAATGCCTTCAAGCTTCTGAGGCCCCCATCATTATCACTACAGGCATTTTCTGGACTCAGTGCTTTTAGCCGGCACAGCTGCCTGCTGCTTCCAAAGCACCCTATACCAATGCCTACAGGACTCAGTTTAATTTCTCTAGGTCAAATTTATCCGCATGAAATAGCTAACCAAGATCATCACCTGTGTTACTTCAGAAAGGTTCTTTTCACATGTAAAGGCTTCATTAGCTGCATTTACTCTTGCATTTAAAACATGCCTTGTCCTGTCTTTCAACTATCACTTATGCCCTAATGCCCAAAGATTTATGCTTAGCGAAGGAGGTAGAAAAAAAGCTTTTAACCCAGACACAGCTTATTCCTCCTATTTCCTCATAATAAAAGACAAAGATTGGCAGAAATTCCAAGCAGAAGCAACAAGTTCAGAAATGACTTTTTGCATATACAGCTGCCTTTTCTACAAGCAAAAAGAAAATGAATTCCAGTCTTGTTGCAGCAACTTCGCTCTTCAGGGATTCTCCAGGAACAAATTCAAAGAATCTGAAGGCATTGCCTCCATGAAGTGAACCAGACAACTGCCACCACTTCTAAGAGGATATCTTGGAGTCTGTCCTAGAACAAGATCCTTCACAGCACACAGAGATGAAGAGTACCTTAGTCATGTAGAGAGCAAGTTCAATAACCCATTAGCCTGGTGAATTATTATACAATAGCAGAGATAGCTGGTAGAAAACTTGTTTTCAGGCAGTTTGTTCCCTTCTACGCCATTTCTCAAACTTTAAATCAAAAATTGTACAAAAGTGTTTTTTTTTTTTTTTTTTCCCTGCCCTCTAGTGGCAAGAGGGTGGGGGTTAAAACTGCAGATTGAGAATGCTCACAGAAAACCAAAAAAGACGTTGACTGGTATAGTCTGGTTTTTCATTTCATATCATTTGATTTAAGGTGAAGCAAGAGGGAGCATTCATTTAAACAGCTGTAATGAAAAGAGATTGATTGAAAAGTCATTTTTGCTCCATTTCTTATGGATAAGAGTCCCAGGTGTCTGTTTTCCTTACATTTTCTTTTTAACGGCTGTTCCCTATTCAGCCCATAAGCTTCAAGGTCAGCATCAGGTCAAATTGCATTTAGTACAAGATGCTCAGCATCTGCAAATCCCTCTCCTTTCCTTCCTGCACTAGGTCTTCAACCCCAGGCTCCCAGTCTAGGAAACTTTGAAGTAAAATGCCTGGGGAAGAAATTTTAATTTTTGGATTTAAATGGCATAGTGGATGCCACATTAGCAAACATATTACAGAGATGAAAAACAACATCCTTTTAACAGAAGATCCTAAGTTTATGAGGAAAGTACATGCCTACATACATCTAGACATGCTGAAATTTGCAATTGCTGAATGCTGGCAAAAACAAAAACATCTAGGAAAATTTAAACTTGCTAGCTACCATGTCTCCTGCAACACTCCACGTGCATTTGCCTTCTCCAACAAAGCAAGTCTAGTAGCCAGAGGAAGGAAAATAAGACTAAAAGAACACTAGAAAAAAATATTCCTATTGCCATATCTTGAATGAAATCCAAGCATTTAGAAAGCTGGTTTAACACCATTTTTTTTGGATGGTAGGGACTTGTACATGGATTTTGCATTTTACACACATGCACGCTGCATAAGTATATAGGCATTATTTGATATTTGGTCCTATCCAAACTTCAGAAGGCCCTCTCAGAAATCAGAACAGCCCAAGAGAGATGAATTCAAGTTGTAAAATGAATTGTCATGTTTCTTTGTTGCACGATAAAAGCCCTGCAGGAGCAGTGACTGATCTGTTTGAAAATGGTCCGTAAGAGTAAACTGAAAACAAGAGGCCTCTTCATCCTCAACCTACTCCTACTTCCTCAGCCCCAAACATGACAAGCGTCAATGCTCATGATCACCACCACAGCCTGAGGAGGAGAGCACTGTTCTACCTTTGTATGTAAAGGGTACTCATGTGATATACTGTCTGGTGACTAACTCTCCATCTCTGACCCCAAACTTCCCAACAAGCAGTTTAGAACTATCAGGAAAACTTCCTGAAAAGGCTAACCTCAAGCATTGTAATAACTCTTGAAACACCAGAACAGAAACAAAAGTTTCTTAATCCATCTGTCTGTGAAGAAGCCCTTTGGGGTTTTATCTGCTTTTTAAGGAACTGAGCTACAGCTCAGCAGCTGCACCACGTGTGAAATATTATGGCACTTGTTTTTAACTGCTAGACGAGGTGTTTAATGATTCTAGGGAGGTCTGGCTACTGCTGCTAGCACTCCACAGCTGTAAGGAGAATAAGGTGTGTAACCAAGTTTACAACACTCATAACATCTGCAAGGATAAGGGGTATTTGTATCCAAAGCCCAGTTTTCAGTAGATTCTTCATAATGGAAAATGAAAACTGATAACAGAAACAATACAGCTCTGAATGGAGAGGAGCATTTATGGCCTCCCACAGTTACACAAAGATCCTTGTTTAGGTCTCATCTTTGACTATGTGGAAGACAAAGGATCAATAGTCAGGACCAAGTATATATTGGTATATCAAGGCTAGATAACTTCCTTCTCAGGATGTCTTGCCTAACCAAAAAGTGGAAGACAAGAGGAAGCCAGCGTCAAGCCCCAGGAGGTCAGTGTTGACACTACGTGTAGCTGTATATCCTCAGCAGAGAGCAGGCCAAAGAGAGTAGGAAGAGACTCTGCTAGCCAGAAGACAGGTAAGGAGTTAATTATGCACTTAGTGCCTTAAAGAGGAAGACAGACCCTGAAATGAATGAAACTTTTTTTTTTTTTTTTTTTTTTTTTAAAGAAGTGCTTGTAACTTATCTCTGGTTCCTCTATTGGCAGATTCTCCAGGCTTGGACAGTCACAGTTCTGCTCCTCCATGAGATTCTGCTTGCACCTGGGGAATCTTTGGGACTAACTTCCATATCTTAATACACGAGGTGGTGAGTATAATCGAGTATTCAAGAACAAATTTCTCTACTGAGGAAAAAAATCCTGACATATTCCGTATGCACTGGGCTTGCATTTGGATATTAAATCCGCAGCATCTAACTCTGCCAAAATGCCTCCCAGGACTCCAGAAATAAAATTCTTTATTATGCCTTCACTTGACCGCCCGAGGGATCCTTTTCATCCCTTCTTTTGACTCTCCCACGCTAAAGTTTCCGAAGATGGAGCAAGCACCCACTTTCACATCTGGCAATGCTAGAAACAACACAGCATCAGCCTTGAAATGTTTGCCATTTCTACTTGTCTTGACACTAATTATACACACAAGGCAGCTTCATCTGCACTGGGCAGAATGGCTCGATGCACAGCAGAGTTCAGTGCCTTCAGATCCGTGCATTTCCAAGTGAGTCAAGCGTGCATTATAACTGCAGTCACAGCAAGTTTCTGATGTGCTTCTCCAAGACTGACCCCTATTTTTTTCTTGCTTCCCCCCCTCTTCTTGTTTTAATTTTTTCTTTTCCTACAAAACAGTTTGAGAGAATCAGAGCATGACTTCTATCCAGTTGTTTCATCAGGCTAAACATGCCACCCACTTTTTCACATTCCTTTTTTATTCCCCTTTTGAATAAACTCTCCATTATAAAAATAAAATAGCTTCATTTACAAATACCACCTCAGCAGCATGCCTCAGCCCTCATTTTGCAGGGCTATGCCAACAGCCACAAACAGAATCAAAGAACCCAATTAAAAATCCATATTCATTAACAAACACCATGTATACTAAAATGCCCTGCATTGACTATGCCACCACAGGAGATGAAGCACTTGCTGAGTTTCCCTGCTCTCAGCCTGAAGCCCTGTTGTCTTAAAGGAAAGATTTTACCTTTGCTAGCACACAAGCTGATGAGAAAAGGCCCAGTATCCTCTTAGCCCATCGGGCTAGGACAGCAGAAGTGACAGCTGTTGACCTTTTGCCTTAGAGAGACGCCAGACAGGGGGCTTTGCCAGGCTGAGAAGTGCACAGAAGACCATGAAACTGTTCCAGACCTTCCACACTGAGGTCTTTAGGTACCAAGAGGGCCAGTTGCAAACCAATCTGCAGCATTACGAGCAGCCAATATAATAAGCTCTGCATATGCTTGATTGATGCAACTCATTGGCTAGGCAGGGCCATACCCGAGCTGATGCAGTAAATTAGCACATTCCCTTGGTTTCGGGGAAGTTATGCTGATTTACACCATCAACAATTTATCACCACAGAAAAATCACATACCATAAGTACAATATTTCAGACCTATACAATGAAGTTATATGAACACACGCAAGGATTATTTATTTATTTGTACCCACAAGCCTGAGATTTATAACTCGTTATAAATACAAGCTGGGTAATTTGCTTTCTATTTTTAGCAGGAATGCTTTGTGCAGAGAACAGCTGTTGGCCACTGGGTGCTGCGCTCCTCTGAGCAGCAGCTTCAGACAAATAGAGGCCTATCAGAATTACACCGGAGAACTAGGGCCATTGCTTTGCAGTGGAAAAAAATATTGAAAATAGTAGAAAGCAAGAAAAAAATAATGGAGAACCGCTCTCAGAGCTTTCCCAACTGGTTTTCCTACAGAAAGGAGCTGTATGGGATCACATTGCATATGTGCATGTCAGGCTGTCAAGTCTTCCTGAATAACCTCAGTGCCCACTATCCAGTTCTGATGAAATTTTGGAAACATTCACAAGTCTCAGCGATAATGTATTCCCACTGACTTCAAAAAGACATACAGCTGGGTAGAGGTGAGAGAGTCTTCTAGTGTCTTCACCACGGGAAAAAAAAAAAAAAAAACAAAACACATCACACGAACTCAGCCTTCTGTCAGACCAACAAAATTAGGCATATCCAGCAAGGGCATCCATAGGAAACCAGATCTGATCTTTCATTTTTGTCACAAAACTGTGACAGTGCAGGCACTCACCTTGGCACACGAAGGAAGATGGTGTTTCCCCAGGGTGGACACGCGCAGTGATGAACACCACTTTCTGTTCTGCACCTGGACGCAGGTTCGCTGCAGCAGAGGGGGGTGGCAGGTGACAGAGGGGAAAAAAAGAGAGACAAAGATCCTTAAACCGGGTCCCATATGTAGGACACACAGGGACATTAATATTAAAGCATATCCTTTTATTAAAATTGGTCATACATTATAAATAAGCGCAATCTATAATTAAAGTAGGCAGCGTCACTGGGTCTCCGCACCAGGCCATAACAGCAGACTGCACAAGGGCTGCAAAGCTAATGACACGCAGCCAAACCTGCGACAACAAAGTTAGCTCTCTTTCTAAAAAACAAGATTTACTACAGTGAGTTTAACTGCACTGTAATTGCTCTCTCACTTGTGATAAATGTCCCCCTGGGGCACCGAGAAGAACAGTGGGGGTCCATTCACATCGTGAAGCCAATTGCACCCTGCATTACACTTGATACAAACCTTAGCAGTGCCAAACAACAGTAAGTGCTAACAAATGATACTTATTAGCACGGGTTTTGTTTTTTTTTTTGGGGGGGGAGGCTTGTGGGTTCTTTTGTTTCTTAACTACTTGGGTCTGTATCTGCTCTGATTGAAACAGACATTTAAAAAAAAAAAAAAAAAAAAAAAAAAAGAATTAAACTGTGGAGAAACAGTAAGTATATGAATCATGTTAAGGAAATCACTTGCCCTGCTGCATGAAATAGCAAGAACCTCTGAAGTGGACTATAAAAGGTGGCTAATGGTGCAGTAAGCAAAATTCTGTGAGGAAGAGAGAACATGGACCTGGAAAATAAGCTGGGTCCCCTTCAAATTACAGTTCAGCAGAAGGAAGACAGATCCTAACACAACTTTCCATGGGTTAATCCCACACTATTGAAATCATGATGCTTCATGGGTGAAGCAGGATGTTTTCCCTATTTGTGCACTGACAGCGTTAACAAACAGGAAATAAAAATTATACCCCTTCAAAGAAGTTTTGGGAACTTAAAAGACCATAAGAGGACTTCAGTTAGATATCTTATCTAGATCTGAACACACAGCAGGAGTAATACTAGACACAGCAGGATCCAATTTAAATCTTTACTCTGAAATAAAGTTTTTTCACTGAAAGGCAACTGAAAACTAAATCCAAACTTTTTTTGTTTGTTTTCTAAATTGGGCTTATACATTACATACATACATTCTTAAACAAGAAAGATATTTGGAGCCTGACACCAACACCTGAGGGTTGTTTGTTTTTAATTTCCTGAGTCTTATGAATGCTCAGCTTACCCAGTAGTAAATCACACCTAACAAAAAATCACAGAAATAATCAGTACATTTTTGGTTGTTCTCAGGAGACAACTGGAAAACAGATCTCAGCAAGGTTTTTATTTACTTATTTAGCCCTTCTAAATGCCCTACAGGTGCTCACCTTGCAACTCAACCATTCATTTGTTCTTTCATTCTTGTTTCACCACTCTGGTGTTTCTGAGCCCCAGATGCAAAGGAATATAAGAATGTCTCTGACAAACATAGCAGCTGGTGGGGTCACTTCTGTCTTGAGGAAAAGTGGGAGGCAGCAAAAAGGAATACAACATCATCTGATGACCATCCCACATCATTTGCATTAACATTGATTAGCGTGGGAGGAAGGAGATGTAGCAGCAAGCCAAATTTAATGAGCAAAAGAGGAAGTCTGGGATGACACCTGCAAGAGGAGGAGTTTTCTCCTCAGAAAAAAAAAAATCATTAAAGGGGCACAGACTCATCACAAAAGCAATGTTCAGCAACATGACTACTCAGCAAAGTGGTCAGCAAAATACTGGCCCGTTTGGAGCTGGAGCAGCTTCTCAACTAAGAAACTTTTTAGAGGATGAGATTTTTGCATTTGGTTATGACAGCTTTGACCCTCTCCACCATTTTCTTTTAAACTTTATTAAACTCAGCTCAATATTTATTCTGCTTTTATCACAATGTTTAGCACATTGTGATAAAAATGTCACAAATTTTGTGACAGAAATCACATTCTGTTTATCACAATGGTGATAAACACCAGGCAAATATCATACTGGAAAGAAACCCACTTAATTGCTAACAAACAACTCAAATCTCAGCTCTCTGAATACAACATGCATTATTTGGCCCACAACCCACATTCCTTCTCCAACACTATAGCACATATAATTGGTCACTTGAAGCAGTCTCATTGGCAACACTCCCTCAGCTCTCACCTGGTAAATGACAACTTCTACTCTTGGTTACAGATTACACAAGTCTAACTAAAACAGAGTCCCTCAGAAAATGTTTTCTACCAAAAGAAGACAAATCACAATCTAAACCTCCATGGAAAGGCAGAAAATTCAATTAACCTTTTCCATTTCATTTTTATGCTTCTATAATACCATAGAAACAACTATTTGTATGGAGTAGCTTAAGTAACTAGAATTTTCTTGCAGAAATAATCAATTTATGAAATCACGTTTGCACTACCAAAATGAAGATCTGTAACAGGACTGAAATAGAGTTTGTTCAATATCGGAGATCTTTCCTGTTACCATGCCAGTTCAGAAAGAGACTGCAGAGACAGCAGGTTTCTGGTCCTAAAGCCATGGTATGGTATTGGCGCAATTTCCCAAATTAGTACTGCTAAGGCTGGTGAAGTACAAACGAAGAGTAAGTCTCATCCCAGCAGTCTACCTCAGAAAGCCTTTAACTGGTGCCCATGCAGGAGAATGTGGAAATGAACTCCGATCCTTCACAGAGTGCTGCAAAGCTGGGGCAAGGTACTAATAATGGCTTTAGAAATGGTTTGCCTTTCTCCTCTCCCACATTTTACCCCATTCATACTAGACCCGAAGGCTCTAATCAGAAGAAATAGAAACCATTATCCTAAAAAACGTGCATTCATTTGATTTTAACGCCCACACATTTTCATGAAATACATCTATCCACTGGCAAAACAAATTCCAGTCTTCCTTTCCCAGGGACTTTGCAGCATGAGGTGGGCTGTTGCCAGCATTTTGTATTCAAAACCCTGCAAGTTGAAGACTCCACAGAGGAAATAAAAAAGAACTATATTGCATTACGCTTCACTGTGTTGTCTCAGCTTGTCTGTCCAACAGAACTGTAACATCTGCGTTGAAAGCGAACACTGATGTCGTTGCTGTCCTGGCTGCCTAGTCTCTGCTACATTAAACTGCTTTAGCAAATCCAATCCAAGCAGCATTTACTGTACTCTGGTTTTTCCTGAGAGACCAGATTAGCACCTAATTCCATTTGTTTTTGTTACTTCTGGTCACAAATGTCATTTCAGGTAGGAGTATATATCTCAGCAACACACACTACAAAAGAACACAGTTTCTGGTCTCTATCAAGCACCACTAGACTGGGTTGGGTCAAATAAACACAAGCTTTTCTTGCCAGTGGTTTGCAGGCCACGTCCCATCAACATCTTTAAGCCTTGTGTGAACAGTGCAAAGAAACCAAGTGGTACAGAAGGTAAAAGTGGTGCCATTTGTACTGCAGAGCAAAGACTGTACTACAGGTTCTTCAAATCAGACATCTAGCCCTAGTCACATTTTCGTGGTGGAGGTGGAAGCAGGATCTTGGCTCCCATACAGCATCCATGGGAGGTCAGCTCTGTGTAGGGGGAAGCACCTCCACACAGTGCCTTTGTTGCTCACTGACTCCCCTCACCTTCCAAGCATGCTTACATAGTCCCACCTGGAGCACAGAAGGATTTTGTTTAGCAAAGCCTCACTTGTGCCTGGACTCTACCAAGCAGTGGTCCTACACATCACACTCAAAATTGGATCCAACCCTCTCAAGTTCCAAATTTTCATTCAGGCTCTGGCCCTGACTCTGTCAGGTGCTTAAATATGTGATTTAGTTCGACAGATCTCTGTTGTGTTTAAAAATGGGCTTAAACGTAAGTGTTGGCATAAGAGCTTTGCTGAACTGGGGCCTTTTAGCAGGAAGCCTGCTTCTGAGATCATTGTCACAATGTTTTAAAGTTGGAGATTGTGCAACTATTATCCTTTATTGCCTATTTTATGCCAAAGTCTCTTTTCTTTTTCTTTTTACATCCCTCTTAAAAGCAAAGCTATTTTGGGGCATTTAATATTATTTAATCTCTTTACTCTGGCAGCGTAGAAATTACAGGGACCATTACAATGGTCCTGTGTGTGCGTATGCTTTATTGATGTATATGCTGACCTAATATCAAATTGATTTTGCTCAGCTTTTCTGCTGACCACAGAAAAATGCAAATTGGGTATTATATTTGCACACTAATTTTATTGGGCCCTTGTGTCTTCATAAAAAGATAAAGTTTGGGCTAATAAAAATAAAACATTTCTGGTACTAATATAGGCAAATGTTTATGTAGGCAGGTAACAAATTGGTTTGTCATTTAGGGGAACATAAAGAACACTAAAATCATCTTTAGGCAAAATAGATTGGGGGCTTTTGCTTAGCTTTTAGCTTTCATTTGCAAAATCCATTTAATGTAACACAGTGTCTCAAAGACAGGGTGACACAGGATTAAGACATTCATTGTATTCCTCCACCATAATTCCCCCTTATTCAGAGGCCCTGGGATTTGGGTTTGCTCTTGTTCAAAGGAAATTAAATATATTCCAGGAAAAGGGAAAAAGGAACACTTAGACTTCTGGTATATGCAAGCATCCTATAGGGACAAACACAGGGGAAGGGCAGGAACATGTGACTCAATGTTCTGAAGGTAGATGTTCGAAGAGTTATCAACACATTTCAGTGCCACAAGGAATTTGAAAGTGTAATACTTGTATGATCTCCTTGCCTAGCTATTTCTTTGTTCTTCCTTCCTCTTCCTTCAAGTCCTTTTTAACAATGCCTTATGCATCTCTTTGATGGCCTGCAACCTCTGCTAGACTGCAGCTAAGTGAACTTCGATGACGGTTTAACTAGATGGGCATATATCAACAGCCTAACTTCTATTTACTGAAATGAGTTGACCTATTTAAATCCCAGAGCAGCCACTATTTCTGCTCAGCTCTTGCTTTTCATCTTCTCCTTCCCCATCCTTCCCTCAATTGCAGGGTATTTTGGAGGGGTTCCATGCAGTGGGAGGTTACATAAACAGTTTTGATGTTAATACTTGACCGCATTTTCAAACTAATAGCCCAGCAAAGGGATCTGACTGTAAAACAAAAGGCCAGAAGTATCTCCTGGTAAAATTAAGCTGAAGTAGATCAAATGACACTGCGAAGCTATTTGCAAAATCAGAAATGGCAAGCAACTGTAGATGAAGATTCCCCTTACCTCCCAGACCCACTTGTTTGTTTTTAATCTTCATTAAGTCTTGGAAGCAACTGTTTTTCCATTTGGTCTGATACTGTCAGCTTGCCACCCTTCCAAGGCAGGAAAATTAACCACATATAAAACCATTCCAGGTACACTCATATCATCCTCCCTCACTCCTCCTCTCCACTGAAGAAACACTCCCACCAAAAACTGAGGCTTTGTTTTTAAATTATACATACTCTTTTGAACATTAGAACATACAGTCCTATGAATAAGAACAGTAATCTGGAATATGAACAGCACATTATCATCCTCAAATGGCCAAGGTGATGACAACTCATAATTAAGGATGCAGACAGTAGCATTTAATGTCACCTACCTGCATCACCATCATATCATAACAGTTTAGCAGACAGGTCCCTAGCCTGCTTTCATTTTCCCTCTCCTGCTTTGCTATTTATAAAGTCAGGTTGGAGTGTAGATAAACCCCTTGTCCTCCAGAGACCACAGACAGGCAGTAAATTATGGGAAGGCTAAGTGGTACATCAAATGTGTCTCCTCAAAGCTATATATCATCTTGTTAAAGTTGATGCCTAATCCCAGAACCCCAGAAATCATTCCCAAAATCCCAGAAAATGTTTGTGTCCTTCAGCTGGTATAGAACAAGAAAATAAAGCTCACCTGCAGGAAAAAGCATTATAGCCATCTTTTTCTAGAAGTCATTTTGTTTGTGTGCCTTTCAATACTATTTCCTTAAATTCTGTAGAATCAGAACACACCCATCCATATTTGAATAAATAAACTCTGATCTACAGCACTCATTTTTTCTTGCAGTTGTCAATATCATGTTGCAAACTAAAACCAAAACATGTAGCATTTATCTTTTAAAAATCGTACACCAGACAAACACAGTAGTTTATGTACATAGCACTTCTCCAGTTACCACCAGTGGCAGTATAAAAATCTTCAGCCATTCCACAGAATTCTCTTAACTGAACTCCACGATAGTGAAGATAGGCAGAAACACTGAGGAGCTGCCTGCAGCCACAAGAGAAGTGGGTCTCATCTTAGGGAAGGAATCAATGCTAACTGGTACCTATCTTGTTCTCTCTTTTCACAGCTATCACCCCTCTAGAAATGCTTGCTGTCCCAGTAGCTTTCACTTTATACAAAGGAGAGAAATAAAATATAAAAATAAAATATTCAGATGCAAGATATTTCCACCTGCAATACTACAGTTACACTGGTATCTTTTCAGTTTGTCTTTAAAATCCAGGGATTCAAAAGATATTGCTAGGGCATGCTATAAAGCAATTCTCTATCAGCTCTCTCCAGTGGAGAGGGCTAAGGCTATGTTTGTTTGCTACAAGTATGCATGGGCTGAAAGATAAGGGAATAATTTATGTCAGAATTTCAGCCAAGATAGCAAAGAGGGAATTACCAACCACTCACAGAACAGTCCAGCAGTTACAGGAGCAGCCAGGACACCTTTGTTCTGTTCTTTCCAGTTTTGCTGTGGATTTGTCTGTGATTAACTTCAGTACTTAAAATTTCCCCATATAAAAAATGAGCATAAACACGTGAACTACAGAAGAGGACTGAGAATCTCAATACAGCTGTACTCAGACTAAGCTTCTGAGATGCAGAGCCACATCATTGCATCCACAGATCCTTCCAAAAAAGCAGTTCTGAAATGAACATCTGCAGCTGCCCGGAGATGCAACTCTTGAATCCTCTTGTCCAGTATCTCTAATCTCTCAAGGACAATGGATAAACAGAAAAGAAACATGCAGAAAAACACGTATGGGTCACAGAAGATGTTTTTAGAAAGCTGTGCACCCTAGCACCCACTGGGGCTATGCCTTCATTCTCCTCAGAAACAGCCAAGAGCTCAACGTGAACAGTAGTGGAAAAAAGACTGGAGAAGCACAAAATGGTGGACATAGCTGGGTAGTTACCTCCCAATGTATTTTGTTCTAAGTAGAGTCATAGATCATTCTGAGGAGAAAAGAAATGAAAAAGCAATCAAGGTTTCCTTCCTCTGCCAGCTCAAACCCAGGGGAGCAGTGAAGCACAAAGTATTCCGCAATGCAACTAACACAGTCACTGGATTTGCCTCCTGTATTCTCTCTCTCAGACATTGACATGAACACCACAAACCATTCTCTCATTCTTCCCATAACACCAGTTGTAAGTGAGCATGGGGTGTCCCCACAGGAGGTGATTTTTTTTTTCTTCTTTTTGCTCTGTCAGACATTCCGTGGGAGGAAGGCAAGAGACCGATACAGGGTTAAGCAGAATAAAGCCTTCCATGTACAAGACCTTGCTTGAAAGCAGTGATCCCAGGCAGGACATGCAAGGTGTTCTGCAAAAGGTTCTGGCCTTTACTGAACTATGGCAGTGTGTTCTTCAGTAGCTGAGCTAGAAGTCAATAAAAAGCAACCTGCTGAAATGAGATTCATGAAGAACACTGCTCCTCAGATCATGACTCTGACCTCTCCAGGAAGCACTAACATTGTCTTCAGAGAGAGTGTTGAGTCTGCAAGATGAGAAAGACACCAGTGAATAGCCCCTCTTCACATTCACAGCTTGCCTGAAATCAAAGTTCAGACCTGAGCATGTAGCACCAAAAATTAAGATTCTCAGTAGAGAATCTTATGTACCAAATTAAATACCTCATCAAGATGGTGGACACAGGTAGGCCTCAGCTTACCACAGGCCTGAAACACTTGTACACATCTCTAAAGCAGCACAGAAGCAAATCCGTCTTTACTGTAATATTAGTAATTGTTTTCAAATCAGGATAAGAGGCAGGTTCATTTTAATGTAAAGGGGATGGCAGAGAGGGTGGAAACCATCTCCTCTCACATCAGAAGCTGAATTACCACCTTTCCTGGACATACTGCCAGGCCCCTGCTTTGTTCACTCACTCTTCCCAGTTTGTAGTCAGAGGGATGTGCTGTCAGGGAGTCTGTGGCCTGAGAGGAGTCCAAACAGTTCTACACAGTTTTGCTTATGTGTATATATTCTACACACTGGACCATGACCTATCATCAGCAAGCATCACAGACATGACCTTGGACAGAAGCATACTAAGAATATTCAGCCTGTATCGTACATCCAGCAGTCTAGGAGGATAAAATCCTGTCACACCCTTGTAGTTTACTTCAAGGGAAAATGGTGAGATGCATGCCCAGACGTAGGGCACCTTCATTCCTCATTAAAGATGAAAAATTAAGTAAGCTACCATCCTGATTCAGACACTGCTTATAACTCCCCACACACATACTATTACATAAGCAGTTACCAATAAACGTTTAAATTCTACCTGGACGCACAAAACTTTCTCCTACTCTAACCAAGCTGCCATGTCTCTTCCCCTCTTACCTGCTTTTCTGCGAACTGAGAACAATTCCTCACACAGATGATTTTTCTCTAAGATGTCTGCAAGCAGGCACATTAACTAGTGCACTAGTGTCTACCAATCTTAATTGTGCTTTTTGTCCCATCATTAGTTAGCAATAAATTTCAGGGGTACAATCACATGGCATAGCATATTGGGTATGCTATGCAACAATCATTTTGTCTGCATAAATATACTGGAAGGCTGTGCAAGCTTTGTACAACACAGCTAGTCAGCAAACTGTTAAAACCAATTTATACACATGCACTCTCTCTCTCAAGGCAATAAGCCTATGGAGAATTTTAATTAAAGTCAAAGGAGCTTTTAAAAGTGGAGAGGGAGAAACCTAGCACAGCAAGAAATAAATTAATAAAAACGCGCTCCAAGTTGAAGCTCAAGGGGATCACTCTCCGTCATCATTTATTTAAAGGATGGGACACGTCAAAGATAGGAATGTCAAGTGGGAGATGCTGTGAAGCAGCAGAGGACAGAAAATGGGCTGATGAACTGGATGCCACAGCTCCTGTAGCAGATCATTTTTTGTCACAGAGGTTATATTTGTGTCTGACCACCTGCTGCTTGATATTCACAACCTCTCAAAGTTAGTCACCAAAATATCTGTATTCCCTTTCACATTTGATCTAGCAAGGACCTTTCAGCCCATCTAGACCACCCTTGTCTGGCTAGCACCCAACTTGTGCTGAGAACTATTCCACTATCTCACCCCAAGGAGATTTTAGTTGGTATTCACCCAGCAGTTTCCTTTGCAGAATTTCAGTACTTCTCACTTGCTTCTTCCCCTGGTGTTTACATATTTTTAAATGTCTTAATTTTGCATGCATTGTTTTAGCTTCTGCTTAGGCTTTGGAATATTCCAGAGGAATGAACTGACCCCTTCAGATGAACCTATACGCACAAGCTCACCACAGATAAGCTCAATTCTCATGTCCTCACAATCTTTTTATATAGAAAGTTTCAATGCTCAGGTGAGAGCTGGCATTCTGCTCTTCACCTGTCATTCTTGCAGCCACTTGTAGCCTTTTCCATAGCAGGGAGATTTCTTCACTTGAGGCCAATTGCAAACAAGCAGTACCACGCTGCTTAGCTTTAACAACTCCCAGTATCAGCTGCTATAGCAAACTCTCATCACCTCCACCTGCCTGTCTTGTAACAGCTCACTGGGGTGTAAGATGCTTGTGTGGATCAGTGTCCTTAGCAGCCTCCTAGGTCTCCAACCCTGTATTCAAGGGAATATAATGCTTCTAGTTGGTGTACCATCACAAGCCTCCCAGCATCAGATGCAAATGAAAGTAATCATCCATAATAAATCATGTGATTATGCTGGAAACCCATGCGTGTCTGATCCTTCAACTACTAGAATTATGGAGATCCAATATTAACTGCATATCTTGACACTCATTATCTCATTCAGTGTTATGCTGTCTATTCTTCACCCGCCAGATCCCTTGGTAGGGACAAAAGCTTCGTGGATTGATAAGATCCCACATCAATTTCCACATAAAAACAAAAATGTAACTAATTTCCAACATTAAAAAAAAAATAATGAAATTTGAACCTAATACATATATTTATTAGTGAATGTAAATTGAATTACGTTTTGCCCTTTTCCATAAAGAAGAAAAAAGAAATGCCCTCATCATGGAAAGAGGGTTAGAAAGGTTAAAAAAATGAAGAAAGTCAAAGTCATTACATTCCAATCAAACTTGATAAATATGTAAATTACAGCGACTAAACAGTTGGCTTTGACAAATTACTTCCACGTAATGGATTTTTCATAGTAATGAGGCTACAGTGCAATTGTTTTTTTAAAGCCTTACATTTCTCATTAATACAAAGTGTGAGTCAGTATGCACAATGGGGATATTTACTAAAAATTTAAGAAAAAATTCAGACGGTAGTTGACATCACAGAGGGATGCCACATCCTGAGATGGTGTCATTGCTTCCATCAGCACTGACAGATTGTTGACTGGTCTTTAATTAAGTAGCTTGAACTTGAGGTGCTATTCAATGCCAAAGAAGTACAAAACCTAGGACTTCGTTAGTTGCAATTCATTTGTGATATATTTATCCATCCAACACTATCAAGGGTGCCAATGGCATATGTTGCACAGACTCTCCAAGACCCACAAAAATGGAAAAAGGTGCAATAAAATCACTTCAGTGACCTTTAAATAACCTCTCTGCCCACCTGTATCTTCCTACCTCATTCAGGTCTTTGACCTTTCAGACCCTGCCTGCTGATCATCATGGCATTTGTGTACCATCTTCTCTGCAATCTTCCCAAGTCCCTTTCAGCCACTCAGCTCATAAGCTCTTCTACCCTCAGCCTTATCTTTATTTTAATAAGACTTTGCAACACAGGTTGGATGCTAGTCAAGAAAGATTCATGCAAAACACCCTCATTTGTAGAGTATTGCTTTCAATTACCTTACCATTGTGCTGAAAATGATCTGGTATTCAACTAGGCATCTCACAGTTTTGCTCTAGGTTCCAGTTTCACTTGATGCAACTTACTTAGGAACCTCTAAAACACAGAAAAGTTTGGAGCCAGCAACAGTTTTTCAAACCAAAGTGGCAATGACTGAAGTGGAAGTGTGTCCAGAAACATTGCAGTTTCCTTGATGTGCATTCATAGCCTTAGCAAGGAACACACTACACAGGGTTGGGAGATAGGGTGTGTAGACTGTTAGCAGTCAACCAGCCAGTTACTAGTACACATGAGACTGTGTTTGGATGACCAAATTCAGTGACCAACAATTCATAAATTCATAAGTATAACATTGTACTTAAGCAACAAGCTGTTTTCTGCAGACATTTTACTGCATATGCAGAAGCCTTCCTATTTTTTTTTTCCTGGTGTAAATAGGAAGACCCAGACTAATTACAGTAGGCAGAGAAGATTAGCCACTCTTTGTACCATACCATACAAAGCCAGATTACACTGGTGCACACAGAGACTCAGTTTACACATGGTGTGTGATAGCACAGATCATCTAGGTTGGATATAGACATTTCTGAACAAATAGAGGAAAACTTTCAACATGCATGACTATGTCATTTGATACAATTTTAGTTACTCAGCTATTCCTATTGAGCGAGGGCAGTATCCATGTTCCTTCAGCACAGGGAACTTCACCACTTGACATTTGAATTTGTGAGCCAAGGCTACAGAACTGAGTTTATAGTTACCCTACACACCGTCCGTGCACCTGAGGGTCAGCCAATACAGGATGGTGATAGATCAAAGAATATGCTGCTGATTTTAAGTAATTTAAAGTAAAAACAACCCTTCTCACCCCAATCTGTTGAAAGGACACAAGAGTGAGGAAGGGAAAACACAGCCAGGGGGAATGTCAGCAGAAAATAAGGACAGAGAATGTGGAGGAGGGAACATCATCTAATAAACCTTATAAACCCTGGCTATAGCTCTGCATGCATGCATTTCTTTTGCTGATATAGGATGCATACTCCATGTAATGCTATTCTTGTGAGCCAGGAAAATCTGCATGTAATACAGCAGGAGAATGCTAATGACTTTCAGCTGAGCTGGAATTGAACATTACTTGCTTTTATCAAAGGTAGACTTCAGAGCAAACAGTCAGCCTTGGGGTTTCTCATGGAGTTAGAAATCAGTGAATACAACATGACCACATACATCCCTCTTTGTGCTAAGTGTCCCCCAATTGCACAGGAGTTGATAATCCCTCCTAAATATCCCTCAGGCTATAGCAAAGGTATTTTTCAAGCAGCACTTTGTCAGTAAGAAAAAAGTAATTTCAAGCCCATTCAAGTGATGAATACTTGAAGCATAGGAGGGTTAAACAGCTCACTCAACACAGGCTGCTAAGTCATTGGCATGACTGCCAGCAAAACATTTGTACTCCCCACATCAACCTGTCCTTACCAGGCTGTGAGGACTGACCCTGTTTCTTCTTACCTACATCTCTGATGGAAGCCACATTACCTGAACACTCTTCCACATTGAAGACATCTGACAGATTTGGAGCTATTTCAGATAAAAGAAAAATGAATAGATACTCCAGATGAGTGGGAGAAAAACAGCAACTGATGGCCTTAATCCTGATGGCCTTTTTCAATAGAAGCTACCAGTAAATGACAGAAAAGCTTAATTTGAATGAAAAACTAGGTCAGCACTTGCAATGATTGCCTTCTGAGTTTAAGAACTGATTTAGAAGAAACAGAGAATAGATTACCCCTAATTTGCCTTATCTTTACATTCTTGATCTATTGATTATAATAATTGTTGCTAATGGAAAGATAGGTTCCACAAATATTACCATACAGACAGCAAGCAAGAGTGAAAATTGATTTAAACAGTTTTGTTTCCAGAGTGCTAGTGCAATGCAGTACTGCAAGACTGCATATTTCCAAGGCAAAGAAGAAAAAATAAAGTTTGTGCCATTAAGTACAAGGAGATTTTCTCATCACTGTGGAAAAATCTTTCAAACCAGTCATGTCCGCGCTGATGACATTTAAGACTGAACCCTGGAGAGATTTTTCAGAAGTTGTCAAGGCTGAGCCCAAACCACTACCCCAATTTTCAGAAAGCTTCTAAAATGAAAACTTTTTGAAGGTCATTGTCCTCTATCAAATATGTGATGTAGCATTGTCTGAACATGAGGATTGAAGTCAGAAATCCTGTGTTTTTTTTGTTGCTCCTCCACCAAACTGATGAGTAACCTTTCAAAAGACATTCAAGAATAAATCCACAAACAGATTTAACAACTAAAGTAACCTAAATCCCATTTAAGCCCAAAGTTTAGATCTTCAAAAACCTTTATTCAGTTGTCCCCTACTTTAGGAGATGTCAATATCCATAGGCAAACAGAGCTCTCTCTTTGGCCAAGTCCCCTCAAAAATGCACATGCCTCTGTCTCTCCCACTAGTTTCAGCAGGCATTTCTAAATATTACCTAATGGAAGGGAACCAAACAAAACATAGCAGTAAAAGCACAATGGCAACCACCTGTTTTCTTTAGTACTTACTCAGAAAGTCCCCAAACCAAAGCTCTGCCTGATAGCATTTGGAACTATATTCACACTTCCAAAAGTACCCTAAACATATCACACTGCAGAAGTGTTGTTGTTGTTGTTTTTAATATGAATGCTTAACATTAAAAAAGGACACAGCAGAATCCTGTTTTGCCTCCTTCCACACTGACACCCTTAATACTAATTTACAGGATCATGATTACTTTTGCTCAACAACTAACCCATTGTACATCAACTTGGGTGACAGAAAGCAAAGTAGATTCAGCATGAAGAATTACGAGCCTCTTCCTAGCTCTACAGCCTGAGGATGTGCATGCTTTCAAGGCTCAGATTTAGAACACAGTCTGGAAAAACTAAGATTATGGAGGCTGGGTCAAAAAGTTGTTTCTTCCAATCATCCTCTGGAATGGGAGCGTTAGGGGGAATGGCTTGCCTAACTCCAGGAGACAACTGTGAGTCAAAAAGCCTTCTCAGTGCTAATTAAAAAGTGTATTTAAGATATGGACAGAATTCAAGGCCTGTTCTTCAGGGCTTCATATTTGGGTGCCTTGATTTGGCTGGTTTTCTAATTCTCATTCTTTGAATGTTCTGGAACACGGATGACTACTGAAGGACTGATGCTTCCTGTAAGCATCAGCTCAGATGCCTTCAAAATTGGTGCAGGAGTTGTATGTACATACAACTCCTTTTTTGTACCCCTACATTTACAACTCAATTTACTTTCCCCCAGTTTAATAACACTGGTAATAATTACCTGGTTTTAAACGTTGCTTTGATATCCTTTAATGGAAAATAACTTTACATCTGCATGCATATATTACTAAAAATATCTCGGGTGTTTGTTATTTTTTCCTCTTCACTGGGAAATTTTGGAAAGCACTTTTCCAAAATCTGCACCTTGATCACTCAGTATTTTATCTACAAAAATGCAGACTTCAAGGTTTTATTTGCTTGAGTGGACAGGAGACATCAGGGGGAGGAAAAAAAAAAAAAAAAAAAAAAGGCTTTCTTGAACATTTTGGTTTTTAATCCATTCCTTTCCTACTTTATCTGGCTGTGGGTCACACATACAATGTATGTCCAGATGATACCAGTAAGCCAATAGTGGTTATATTATGCTTTTACTTTTTAACATGCCATTTACTCCTTTTTTGGATAGGAATAGAGAACCTGAGCTGCATACAAATGGGTCACAGCACCTCATGTTTACCATTAAACATGAATTAAATCTGAGTAGCTTGGCATATCTCTATAATAAAAAAGGCACTGTTAATAAGATTCCATTAAACGGAGAGCTAATGTGTAACATTCTTATATCAGATATGTGAAAACAGAATTTCATAACAAGGCTGGGAGAAGTATTATCAAGGACCTAAGTAGAAAATCTGTCTTTTTCGATACTGGAGGAATTTATATTTGAAGAGTGTTCTTTCCTATTGAGATCTTCATTGACTTGTACAAAAATACTGCTTTTAATCTCAAATCCCCACTGGCATTTTCATATAAGCACTGAAAATGCTATTGGGCTTTAGAGATTTAATTTAATGAAGGAAAAGTATTTCTATTAAAGTATGTAATTTTTATTTTTTTTAAACACAACATCTTCTGAGGAACCAGGGAAACGAGATTATTTTAAGCTCTGAAAAACTAACCTGTGCCCTTGTAGAACTCCTGCTTCACAAAGAAAGCTTAACAGCTGTGGCAGAGACTGTAGGTGCACTCGAAAAGGGACCCTACTGTCCCAAGTCACATACACACTGAGAATGCCAAGCCTAGAGGAGAAGGTAGAGGAAAGAGGAAAAGAAGTGTCCCCATGCAGTCAGGTTGTTTATGCTAAACTGCTGCATCATTAAGCTCCATTCTGAAATGTCAAAGATGGCAAAAACTCACAAAATAGCTACTAAATCTTCTGCATTAATGGACTGATCCTCCCATCTATTCATGTCAAAAAGTAGTAGGTCTGGCTGGGTACGAAACAAATTCACTGTTGGGGTAAATGAAAGCCATTCCATCAATTTGGGCAGAGTTGCACCCATTAGCTCCTGTGATGAGGGACTCTGAATGTGCCATTGTAGATTCCCTGCACATTAATTCTCATGGTACTGCTTTTGTTAGGCTAAAAAAAAAAATGTTTTATTTGTGGATTGTCTATGTCTTTATTGTATGAATATTCATTACAAATACAAATACCTTTTCATATTGAAGAAAGTGCACTTGACACCAGGAAGCCTCTCAACAGGACACTGCCATGGTTGACAAGATGAACAGTAAATATAAGTTACAGCAGTTTTTCTAATTTTGTGCAGAGCTTACACAAAGTTATATTTATTTGATTTTTTTTTTTTAAACAACCAAACAGATCATTATTATGATAACAATGTGAACCATACACCCCTGTAATATGTTCCTTACTACAGCAACAGGTGAGCCAAGGAATTATATGAAGAGACACTGACAGCAGAAGAGTAGTCCAGAAATAAATTCTGGACGTTTCATAAGATCCACTGCTTATACTTGGACAACTAGCTCTGCAGAGGGATTGTTTGTGTAAGGATGTAATGAGAACAGGGCAACTAGATGCCATCACAAACAAACAAAAGATCATGTCTAGTTTCTGAAGTGATGTAACCTCAGTGAAAGGAGTCTAAAGGATTGCGATGAAAAATTAGTTCCCCATAACCAACCAATGAAGCTGATGTACACTTCAACAGTCTTTTAGCCCCAGAGCTTCACCACAGCACAAACAACAGCCTGCTTTGACCTTTCAGTTCTCTTTCCCATGTTTAGCTATAGGCCTTGTCTGTTTACATTCTCAGGCGTTTCAGGTATTTCTCCTTAAGCATGAAGTAGTGGACAAAAAGATAATTCTGCCATTAACTTCAGTAACTCCAGGATTCCCATGTGCTTGTAGACTAGTCAGCACAACAAAGCACCTTACTACTTGAAGTCCCTGTAACTAACAGTAAAGTAAACCTAAACTGTGACTGGGAATTCACTTAGCTTGCTGCACCAGGTAGATCACTATCAAAAACTGAAGGTTCATTTCTGAAGGTTGAAAAGCTTAACAGACGTAAGTTAAATATTACTAATCTGGGGATATGAGCAATCACCTAATGTATTTGGAAGAGCAAATATTCCATCTGTGGGCTCCTGTGCATAAAAATATTTTTCATTTAAATCTAATTAAACCATGGGTGAAAAGAGATCTATGAATCTTTTATCAAAATAAACACTTTTTGGTGGATATTTTTGACACCTACACATTTGAGCTTGACAATTATTTCATCCTAACAGCCTCAGTTTATTTTTTTCTTGGGTACAGGCAAGTATGATAGACCAAGATCTGATTTCCTTTATTATTCTTGAGATAGTCCCCTGCATGTAGACAGCTCAAGTGCAAATATTTTTTTTTATGTTTGGATTAACAAGCATCCAGAAATTCCTGTTTTTACTCACCACTTACCCAAAATTATGCAAATTGTCACTAGAGAACATTTTTGCATGAAAGTGATCAATATTATCATTGAGTACTTCTGTAGCAGCAGTTCTGGCTCCTCACTAAAGCTTTAAGACATGCACAGAGTTACTCTGCATAAAAACACAATCTTTCCTTGAACGCTGCCACACCACTGGCAGAATATTTCCATTCTTTCACAAAAATATCCAGGAGAATAAAAAACTGATTTGCTGACATAAGATATGCATATGACAAAGATGCCTCATCTTTCCACCTTCTGCAGCAGTTTAGATTCACATCCATTGCGAGACAATACTACACTCTAGAAACAAATACAAACTTCAGATCCAGTTTCAGGGTCCAATATTCTGGTTCAGTTTATTAGCCCATGAGATTCACCTGAGCTCAGATGATTTCAGCCTATTCTTTTGGATCTGGGGACTGATAATATTCCTTTAACAAAAGATCTTTCAACTAATGGCACCTAGCAAGTCCTGGAAGGAAATGGGATTCTTCACTGGGGCTAAAAATGGAATCATCCAGTTTTTATCTGCAAAGGGAAATTATATTGTGCCTCATATTCATTCATCACTGAATGAATTCCGTGCTGGAATGCCAATTTCCACTGCTGGAATTTCTTCTCTTGGCTTGACTTTCCTTGCAAAATCCATGAGGCAGCATTAGGACACATGTAGAGCCTAATGCAACTTCTGACCTGACAAATTTATATAGCACTTCCACTGTCCTTCATTCTGCTCACTAAAACAATCCACCTGGTAGAATCCATAAAGAAAACCCATTTGAGAGATGGGCCTGCAGAAGTGATGGGATGGCTGTCTTTGAGAATACTAGTGCATGTGAATATTGCTTTTGCCAGGATCATCTCACCTGATTTCCATTAATCCAGAGTTAGATTTCAACAGCAGGCAAACTTGTGCTTACCAGGGTAGTGCTTGCCCTGTTGACAGTGCTGAGTGATTCTTAAGTGCTCAGTAAATCAGTGAAATTTTCTGAACAGTGGGAAGTTCTGATGTCATTAACAAGAAGATGAATGTTAACTAGCAGCTGCAAAATAATTTGAAAAACATGTTAGAAACTGCTTATTCTTTTTTCTGCTTTCTGCTGCATACCACATAACCCAGGCAGGGATGGCCAGTGCTCCAAAAACATCCACAGTATTCAGGATCTGAATACTTCGATTTTCCAAACACTGACTTAGCTTTTATGCCTTGCATTGACTGTGATCTCAGAATATTAAGGGTCAGAGTATTGCCTGCCTTACAATTCTTTTATCTGTCAGTTTTCATATCATGCTTACCTGGGGAGTATAGGAACACCTTTCAGCTGTGCATTAGCCAGGATGACCACATGCCTGTCTCTGATCCGGGTGCAGTCTTGCCAAATGGGCTTCATTTGTGCTGAGGCTACCATCCAAAAATAGGCAAATGGGATCAGGGAAGGCAAGGCAAACAGCATTAAACGTGTAATGGTACCAATTAATGAGCGCTTGCCTCATGTTTTGGAAGATGGGAAACCATTTCACAAACCTGCTAGGGCTGTGTTTAAACAATAACTGCCTACTTTCTTTTAAAGGGAAACAATCTTACTTTATTTCAGTTTGCTGCTTCTAGCAATGTCAGCTTCTTTAATTATTGCTATTTAATTATGTCTTAGCATTTGAACTCTCCTCATTAACCTTCATCAGAGTGAGATACCTAGGATAATGCAATGGCAAAGCCAACATCTTGTGTAATTTTTTTCCCTCCCTCCACCCCCTTCCCAGATCTCCAGAATTCATTAATTGAATGTTAGAGCATCTGGGCCACTTAAGTATTCGAATCATGCAGCAACATGGGTAGTGTTAGCCTGCTATGGCTCAATAAACCTCTCATTCTCTTGTTCACGGTTCATTTGAATTTTGCAGAAAACTCTGGGAAAAAAAATGAGGCATTCAAATAAAAATGGTGCAGATAATGGTAGGAGGAGATGAAGAACTCAGACAAATGTTTACCCTAAGTACCATGTGTATGTGGTGCTGTCATCCCTCTAATTGAAAAAGGGAATGGGCTTTAGAGCAGAAACCCACAAGCTAGAGTGCCCAGGCTCTATTCCTGTGTGACCTTCAGCTGTCACTGTAGCTGTCCTCTCTATCTGAAGGTAGAGTTTTTATTTTATTTTGGAAAAGTAACAGAGCCTAATTTCTTATTTGACAAGTGTTCTAAGATCCTGGGAGGAAAGGTATAATAAAAGTGCAAAATAAAACTATATGTGGCAGTATTACTCCTGGTTCTAATGGATTTTAGTAGGATCTTTAATCCCTTTATCTATCATGTATAGATGTATTGTCTATAAAAGAAACTTTAAGCTGTTTCACTCCACTTTGGTAACACCTTGGTAATGCAAATATGCCTTTGGAGTCTTTCTCATGACAGTAGAAAATGAAAGTGCAGGAATAAAACGTAATGGCTGTAATGGGGATTCTTTGATGCAGTTGTTGTACCTAGGCAGGACTTCTGTATTTTCATTTCAGTTCTTCACTGTCTGCACCATATAAACCTGGTTTATGCCACTTCTTGGCCCAGCATTGTGTATTCCCAAGGTGTGCATTAGATTAGGCTTTTTTTTTTTTTTTTTGAATAAAATGTAGGCTGTACAACTACCAGAACCATATCTGTGAATTGATCTGGGCTTTTACTGAGGTCCCTTAGAAAAGCAGGAGCAGGATGATGTTTTCATATTGAGTGTTGCTTAGAGTAAGCATGGATATGATAGCACTCGAAAAAGACTGATCTTTATTTCATGGAGAGAGACTCTACCAAAGATTTGCCTTTGCAGAATCAGAACACTTATGTGAGCTGCTAAGGCTGGAGACTCCAGGCTCACTACAGTCATTGCAAGGAGGCATGAAACTGCAGAGGGTGCTTGAACCCACAAAGACCTGCTTTGCCCTGTGGAGATAGTTGGCTCTTTACTTAAATACTTGAAGTCAGGTGGGATGAATCCTGGGTGGAAGTTGAGAAGGCAGTTAGGTGCCTGACTCAACCTTTACCTTCTGAATCCCATGGATTCAAAAAGGTTAAGTGTCAGCTTGAGTCTGTTCCTGCCCAATATGCCTTGTACCCTCAGGACTTAATTTTTTCAGACTTGTTCTCCACTATTTTTCCAGAAAGCCAAAAGGCTCTCTATTCCTCTACTTAGGGCTACAATGACCTTCCACATAACATTTGCTGCTAGTACTGGTGAAGGGGAGTCTCACATTGGCTTGGCTCTATGCTGCATAATTGCTGGGACTGATTTACACACCTTGTTTTTGTCAGCACACACTGAAAATACCTGAGGCTTCTAGCACTAAGAGTCAATCTGAATGGGAGAGAAGATGGTTTTCCTCTGAGCTGAGTATCTGAGGTGCTGCATCTGTCTTGGATACGGTTATGGGTTGCTCTGTCATGCAGTGAAACTTCTTTGCTTCTCTTCAGGGAAAGAGTTATCTTGTGATTTTCAGTGGTCATGTCAGGTTGGTCGATGGTGTGCTGGCAGTCCTGCAGTGTGTACCTGCTGCAGAAGTAGCATCCCTACTGAGACTGTCAATGTTTCCTTTTGACTGCTTGTTATTTCTCTCTGAACTTGGTGATGCTTTGGATTTTCCAAGGACAAGCTCTTCCTTTCTCAGTCCTTGACAATTAGGAGTCTAGAACAGATGTTTTTGTCTTTTCTGTTTGCATCCCACATTTGTTCAGGTTCACAGAGACTCTCTCTCCACCCCTAGATAACTGTGTAAACCCTCCCTTCCAGAAACCTTTGACCTTCTCTCAGCAAAGAGCTCCTGAAGAAGGCTATCCAAACCCAGGCTATTTTATGGCTTTCTTTTTTTGTTAAAAGTGTTTTCCCTGATACAGAAGCAAATACTTTTCTTGCCTTTTTATTCTTTCATGACTAAAACAGGGAGTAGGAAAGGAGTGGAAGAGCTATAAGCAGTGTAAAAAATGGGACTGCTCTGTGTCACTAACTCTGCAGAACAGGTCACCAGTCAGACGCATTAGCCTATTACTTCTTACACTTGGTGTTTCATATTTTTTTTTGTCTTTACTCTTATTTATCTGATGTGGAGACATGAATTTTTTGACAATCACCAGCCAATAATTCTGCATTTGTCAAAAAGAAAATGAGATAATCATTGTGTGGTTTGGTATTACTGGAAGGGCAGATTAGATTTGCTCAAAAACGGTGGCATTTTGTGGTTACTTTTATGTTCTGTAAATAGAGGAAGAGACAGATTGAAGAGATTACTTTACAAAAAAATCCATTTCAAGTCACTGGGGAAGCAGGTAACCTTCAGATCTGAGCTTTGCATAAGAATGCAACAGGAGAGAGTTTCTATTAACACTGCCAGCTTCTTTAAAAAAAAAAAAAAAAAAAAAAAAAAAAAAAAAAAAAAAAAATACTGCTTGCTGCCCTACATCAACCTTCCTCCCTGTTTTTTCCCTTCCACACACCTTGTCCCCTGGAAGTGCCATTAGAGATGAGCCAGTGACTCACGGCAGTTTCTCAGCTGAGGGAAGCGGTCATAGCTCCATTGGCTTCAGTGGAGCAGTAACAATTTATGCTGGCTGAAGGATGGTCCCTCATGATTTGAACCTGACCCCTTTTTTTTTTTTTTTATTTCTTTGTTTTGTTTTCCTCCCTACAGTACTGGGATTTTTGTTTGGTTCTCTATAGTGAAAGAACTTGCAAACGTGTTTTACTAACACAATGCAATTTCACACCTTTCACACTGTTCTTCATAATAGTACAGTAAATGGCAAACATGCATCTAAAAGGAGAAAGCTAGGTGAAATGGGGAACAAGTGGATTTCTCCTGGCTGGATAAAAATAAACCTGTGTTTAGAAACACTTTGGGAAGGGAAAGGAGAATGGAGAGTGGTGTTAGAAAGTCAGTGTAAACCAGCCCTCCTCAGGAAGTGGCTTTCTCTAAAACAAATACACTCAAACATTTCACCCTACTCCTGACCACTGGCTTCCACAGTACTGATGTGGCATCTGTCACTACAAATACCCAAATAGCAATATGTTCTTTTGTAAATCTGCCACCAGCAGACTGTCAAGGCAAAACTTGCAGCGTTTTTATTGAAGGTGCAAAATCAGTATCAGAACAAGCAAGTTGTGCACTCGTTTTCATCTGAAAGTCAGAGGAGTATTTAAAGCTGTGTCTCAATAGTTGAAAATCCAGCACACAAATCCACTGAACTCCCATGAATGCATGCTTTCTCTGGTCATTTTGTCTCTCATCACTTTACCCTCTGAGTAAAACACCACTACAAACCAACAGAGAGAAATACCTCCCCCTGCTTATCCCCATTACAAAGGTGTGATGACCTTGCTGAATGGCGACCAAGGGGAATATGGTTACAGATGAGTGGTGGCTGAGCTTTTGACAGTAGAAATATGTCTCCTATTATAAGTTTTCCCTTAAGTTAAAATGCTCTGCTGTCTCTTTCTACCTACAGATGTCTTAAATTTGAGGCAAGAACTTGGCAGGAGTTTGAAATGAGGCAAAACGCACCGCATATATATCCATGGAAGTTGTACAATTTGAAGTTCCACAGACAGAAAACCTAATTATAACTTAGTAAACTCTTCCAAAGGCTGATTCTTCAGTGGCAGAAACTTCCTAAAGCTGGTCACAATAATCCTTGTTCTCAGGGGAGTTTCAGAATGGTAGGATTGTCCCAGTCACAAAAGGAGTTCCAAGACATCAGCTACCCATGGTAGCCATGATACCATCACAGAAGAAAAAACACCCCCCAAAACAAAAACTATACACAAACGCTCTTGATTCAAAGAATCACACCCATCTAATCATCTTCATTGGTACCCGAAGTTTTCTCACATCATTTATTACAGTAAAAACACTTGTGCTCTGTCATAGTCTTTTTACAGAGATTTAGCAACTGTCAGATACTTGATTTGCAGGTAGAAAACTCAGGTAAAAGGAAGCTTTAGCTTTTAAGGCCCTAAACAGTTTAAGGTCTCATTACAATCACCAGAATACATCTAGCCATACCAGCCAGCTCATGGCAGGTTTTTACTTTCTTATCTGCACAACTGCTGTTGGCCTACACTCAAGCCCTTGCTCATCTCATGACCTCCTATGTTTCTTCACATACATGGGTTTATTTGAATTACTTTCATTGTTAAGAATCATTTCTTCACACATGCTCAACAATTGCAGATCACTAATTCAGTGTAAAAATGTCACAACAAATATTTAGAGAACTAGCACTCCATGTGTCAGCATGCTGATCAGAAAACCAAGAGCTAATCCTGAATATATTTAACTGTTTTAATCCTTTGAACCACCTTTAATGAAAGGGTGCAATGTTAAGTCATAATGGCCTCTAATAGAGGCCTCTAAATAATAATAAAGACCTCTAGTGGTCTTTAACAGAGTACAGTACACAAAGACTAACATTGACACAAGCAAAATCTGAAGTATGATCAATCTGAGCCCACCAGGTAGGTAATAATGACAGGGACAACAAACATTTGCAATCAAAGAGTAATCAAAGACATCTTGGAATAGCTTCCTCAGATACATAGATGTCTCAGTATTTTATAGGGCTCAAACTTTGTTCTCTGTCTCACTGCTTCTTCCTGCAAAGCCGCCTCATATTTTCAAGACAATTATTTCTGCAAGAAATTTACTTAAACAGCACAATCTTCTAGTCTGCCATTAGAACAGCGTGCTCACAGTAGAGAAGGAAATGGAAGGACAAATATAAGGAGGGCATGAGGGTAAGTTACGGTACATCTGCCAAATAAAAGTTTTGTCAGGTTGGGTAACGGATGGTGAAACAGCTGTAAGTGATTTATATAATTCTGCTTTTGTCTGTAAGGTAAGTTTCTGGTCACCTCTTGCACCACACATTGTGGCACAAGAATTATACCATTGTCTTTTACTGCCATGGCTAGCACTTTGTGTAACTCCTGCCTAATGAAACACAATGTTATCATAATCTCCTCTGTAAAGCTTATCATCAATTATCCACGGCATTGGAATGGGAAGAGGAAATAACAGAAAGTTGGCATAGAAAAAGAAGTTTATAAGGTGAGAGATATGCAAATTGGACAAAGCAATCATTCTATTTAGGATATATACAAATATATTTGAAAGGCAAAGTTAAGTAGAATGAGATCACCAATACAAAAGGTTTTTTTAAGAGATTAAGATCAAGATGATTTCTAAATAACATAGGTAATTGGCTAGTGAACAATCAAAAGACTTGACTGTACTGCAGTTTCCTTCTTTGCTTTTAAATGCATCATTTCATCTCCCACTAGGATTTATGCTACTTTTATATAGACTGCATTACAAGAAAGTTGTGGCCTCCAATCAGATAGGTCCTCTAGGAATTCAATTATTCACCCAATGAAAAGCTACATGAAAGCCCTCCACCTAATGATTTTTTCTGGCAAGGAATAGTAATTTAGTGGCGTCCCAGTCAAACAAGATAGTGGACAAGGGGGATATTTGCAGGCAGCACATTCAAAATTACAGACAGTATTAGATTACTACTGAGTCATCAATTTCACTATGTCAAATTCTCATAATTAATAAGGTGGCTACTCTCATTTTTCAAAAAGAAAAAAAAGTATGTATAATGCAAGACCATACACATATGTTTCAGGGAAAAGCGCAAGTTTTTTCCCCATTAAGATTACTGAAAAAAAATTGTAGTGTTGAGGGGCAGTAACTTAAGATTTTGTTATTTGCTTCAACATAGACAGAAAGAACATACAAACTAGGTGCCACAAAGAAAAAGTGGTTTTTTCCTCCTCCAGAAATACATACAGAAGATCTTCATTTCAGCTTATACCCTCCTTCATGTCAAACGACTGGTATCCTCTCTGCCAACACTAAGGGTAATGAATAACCACCATTTTAATTCATTTAGAAAAAAAATAGGGAAGAAACTACTAACAGAAGATTGTTTTTATGTTTTAAAAGGAATAGTATTTATTATTTATATATATATTTATAGGCCAGGTGCATATAAGAACAAATACACTTACACTATCTTTTCCTCATTCAAAAGTTTCACAATTTAAAAGTGAAAAGAATGATGAAATTAAAGAAAAATTGAGGTTCAAGAGGAAGAGTGAATCAGTGGGACTAAGACTACTCACCACATAAAATACTGTCACTATCATTAACCCTCTGTTAATTGTGAACACACAATGAGATGTTGTGCGTACTTCAAAAGACTGCTTTTTTAAAGCTACAGTACAGATTCCCTAATGATGCTAGGAAGGCATCTGCAGTACTTTGCCCGTTTACATCACGCAAGGTATTAGTAATCCATGATATACTATCCTCTGTAGTACCCTCTTCCACATTTAAATGCTAACAACTCCATACTGGGAATCAAGTTTATGTGAAGCAAACTTTCCATAAAAGAAATAAACCATGCTAAACATCCATCTGATTTGTGTTTTACCTGGGGTACTTCTCTCTTTCCTCCTTTAACATATCTAGTATCCTCAGGAAACAGCACAATATTAATACAATATTCCAGTGATCCACTTATCTCCACCAAATAGTCCCCCTCTCCTCTGTCACTCCCCTGAGCATGAAGACAAATTATATATGGTTTTTAAAATTCATTCTTTTGGTAATAAAGAAGCTTATCTTATCAGTTATTGCATGCATTAAAGTGTTGTCCCCTAGAGGTGTAGTTTTCCACCATACCCTACCCTTATTTTAGCATCTGTTAGACTGAACTGTATTTACAATCTGTGTACTAATATCTGACCCTTGGCCTTGAGGTAGGAATGCTGATCCCCAGCTTTATCTGACAATTCTCATTTTCCTGCAGTTGCCTCTGAAAGTACGTGAAGATTAGTTTGCTTTCAGGGTTTATTGATTAAGCACTGTAAAAGATGGTTGTTGTGAACTAACTTGGGTCATAATCGCTTAAATAGGTCTCAGGAGCAAGAACAGTCATTTTCTTGCAAAGATAAATGAAACTACATAACCACATATGTAAGATAAAACACACACGGGTTTTCAGGGGTACCTGTGCTTTATGTTGCAATTACAATACAGAAGAGTGTTTCCCCCTCTTTAAAAACTCTCCCACCACTTTCCCTTAAGTTTACAAAAGGCAATGCTGGTGATCATAATCTGTGCAGTCACATTTTCTTCTTACACAGTAGCTTTCATCAAGGATCTCAAATTACTTTTTCAACACTGATTAATCCTTACCTGTGAGATAAGCACCAACACACATAAGAGGACACAGGGTGTTCCACAGCTTATCCAAGGACACAGTTCCTGACTGGTAACTGAACCCACACTGACTGGGATCAGATTAGACGACCTCCAAAAGACCCTTTCAACCTTATGCTATTTTATGCAATGCTACACAAGTCACCCCTCGCTTAAAATACTTTAAAATGTGCAACGTGTTTAATAAATGTCCGCCACAAGACAAGATAAACCCACAAGCTGCTGAAGCTTGAGGTCTACATGGAAGCAGACACCCCAGCTAAGGCTGCAGTGACTTCCTATCCCTTGCTGAGGGGAAGA
The DNA here is from genome assembly GCF_964211825.1 of Aythya ferina. Lineage (NCBI taxonomy): Eukaryota > Metazoa > Chordata > Aves > Anseriformes > Anatidae > Aythya > Aythya ferina. The sequence goes on from NC_140304.1 coordinate 25,789,697, forward strand.
GGCCAGTGATAGGGCCCCAGCATGTCATCCCCTCTCCAGGGGGGATTCACTGGGTGTTCTGCTTTCAGAGCCACTTGCTCCTTGCTGGCTTATCTCAGACACCTGTTGGCATGAAACCCCAGCCACACCTCATTCTCCCAAGAGAGGCTTCAAGAATTTTGCCTGCACACACTGCTAGATGAGGCAGCAGCAGACCCTTATTTCAATAGCAGGCTGCTGAAGAGTGTTTATAAGAGAAAATCATCATGGGTTTAAAAAAAAAAAATTCAGACATCCTACAGGAGTGGCAGTGGGCAGGAAGATAGCCTCAGGCCAGAGAGACATTATGTTGGAAGATGCTAGAGAGAGTGGGCCTGACAAGAATTTAAGGCTTAAATTGGTTCCTGCTGAAGACAACATCAGATCATCTATCACATCCCAACAGAGTTAAACCTGGGATTTAACCTCAGGCCCTAGGGAACAAGCATAATCAATCAACAGAATTTCCACTGAAGAACAAGACACAGAAGAACACCACTCTGTTAACACCTAGAGAGAGTGAAAGGACTGCAGCGGGGACATGAATTCAGTGTTTGCATAGCCTATGAAATTCTGTATCACTAACTTGGTATAATTATGCTTAAGACTAGAAAAATGCACAGAACTATCGTTTAACTTGTTCACAGTAACCATTCCTTAAATCTGTGCTTAATATTTAAATTAATTCTCATGAACTAAGTCTGTTTGGAAAGAACCAGGCAGATATTTGCAGAAATCTTCCATAAAAATGTAAAGATATTTAATATTTTCATAGAAGACAATGAATACAATTTAATTATGTTTAATAAAGTGCTATTTAAATTTCAAAATTAAGCAAAACACATTAAAAACTGAGATAAACTGGATTTTAAGTGAGCTCTACAGAAAAGTACCATTTTCAGCATGTGCAGAAATACAAGTTCAAGAAAATATTCCACTGATCTGATCTTTTGCAAAGCCTGTGCAGCTTATTTGAACACTGCTTTGTTTAATAAGGAAATTTGTGAAGTTTTTAATTTCTGAATTATGCATTCTCTGAGCATGCATTCCACTATGCTGAACAGTTTTCTCATCCCGTATCCAAGAAAGTCTCATTTGACCAGAAACCAAACCCACACCTTAATTTCTCGGTCTTTCTGCGCTCTTATCAATGTATTGGCTGTCATTTTTTTCCTGGTTAAGGTTTGTAGCTGTGCTTGATGACACTAATTATTGAACTCTTCTCCCTTCAACACACAGAACCAGATTCAGGTATTTCTTTCAGATTCTATATACATTTCTGTGGCATGTAGTCGGTAAGCACAAGACAGCAACTCCAAGGGAAAAGATGTGTTCCTCAGTATTCATTACACAGCTCCCAATTTCTTCTTATTCACAATTTGAAGAATATATAAGAATAAAAATTTAGATTTATGAGTTGTTTTTTTCTAGGTTCCTTAGGAAGGAACACATATGTTTTGTACATAATTACCAGAAACTAAATTTTGGTCCCCACAGAAGACACTCAAGTCGATAGCGCTGGCCATCATATCTAACAGTCCAGTTCTTGCAAGTGTTTTGCCATCACTACACAGATCAGGATTCTGGTTATGCTCAGCGTTAACATTCTTCAAGCTGCACAGTGCTTCACAGATCACAATCATTATTATCCTATCTAAAAATCTTCAAGTGATATTATGAAGCAAACCTTGAGAAAAAAAATGCAATCGATAAGTATTTGGAAACCAACAACTAGCAAAGAGAGATTTGAACTAGCATTTGTTGTTCAGAAGCTGGTGTTGATGCTCTTATTTACCCTTCACAGAACAGTGATGGGGGGAAAAAATATCTATATATATTATAATGAAAATTTTCCTTTTACTTGAAGGTAGAAGAGATTATTTACTGGATTCTGACATTGAAATATCTTGTTTCAAATCAAAACTCTTGGAAATATTAGAAAATTTAAGTCAGATGTAGTCTGTCAGGATGCTCTGTTGGACTAAGGGTTGACAACTGATTTTTCTGGCCTCAGAAGCTGATCCCATCTAGGATTTAAGGCAATTTTCAAGACAAACTTGTTTTCTTCAGTGAATTTCTCATCTTACAGAAGAAAGATTATATATATATATATACACACACACACACACACCATGGTAGCACTTCAAACTGATCAAAAGAGCATCTGCACAACGAGCATCTGTGTTGCAAGACTCCTAAAAATCAATGATACTCAGTAAGAAAAGAGGCACAGGGATCATATTAAATGGAGAAAGTACTTTGTAAGCAGAGTTCCTCATCAGTACCCTAAGATCTAAATTTTCCTTAAAGCCTTAATTTAGAAAGCACAGTAACAGACTCTCACACTTGGTACTCTGATATGATTCAGCCAAACATCTGGAGAAGCACAGGTGGCTAGCAAAGCTTCTTCATCTCTCTATTCTTCCACTTTAGGAACTGTATAGAAACAATTTTTTTTTTTTTTCCTAAACTACCTTATTATATTCCCTGGCCTGTTATAGGATCATTTGGTTACATTTCCCCTTTGCAAACTACAGCCAGTCTGGTTTGGTAATAATTGCACTCACTGTATTTTGATGTCAATGAGAACACACAACACAGACAGGAGGCCTTCACTCTTTGCCTCCAAACCTACTGCTCCTCCACTTCCTTTCAAAATGCAAACATTTGGTTGATTTTCTACAGGTCTGATTTGAACTTCAGTGGCAGGTGTGCATAACCAGATTTGCTAGCATCAGCAGAAATGCACAAAGCATCCAAGAATAAAAGCTCAAACACATGATCAAATTACTGAGCCTGAGAAGCTACCATGCATCAGCTGAGGCTGTTACAGTGATTCAAAATACTCAGATTGTGAAGGAAATTATCTTAGTTTAAATCTCTGCAGAACATACATAGGCAGAATGATACTACAGCTCCTGGTCTGAGTGGCATAAGAGTTGCCACTGAGGCAGCTACTGTGGCACAGGTGATGCAGAGTAACCAGATAAGGTTTTTAGTCAGATGTCTTAAATGCAGCAGTTGAAAAGGTGAATACATGTGAAAGTACATAAAGCCTGTGTATACACTTTATGTATTATACGGCACAAGGTAATATTTTAAGGAATTATCCTCAAAAATCCTCACTGTGCATTTGGGTACATGTCTGAGGTGATGAAGGCACTGAAGACTTTGTGCTTGGATGTTTTTAGCAAGCTCTGCCTACAGATACCTCAATAGCTCTGGTTCAGGATCTTAATGCTTTTCTTAAACATGAGCTTCTTAGTTGACAGAAAACAACAACAAAAGCTATTCCCCTAAGCAAAACACTTAACTGTTGGAAAGATGTTTAACTTTCCCTTTGTACTTAGTTTTGGAGAGAAGGGGGAAGGCGTTGAAATTTCCAGGTCCAAGTTACTCTCATCATGCTGCATCAGAGCTGGCTGAATCAGTCACGCTGCATTACTCTACATGGCTGATTTAGCCTTGTATGATGAGTCACTGCAGTCAAGCGTCAGCAGAGATGTGCTACTTAAGAAAAAAAGTCAGAGCAGGTGCCGTGTGGTTAATTTTGTCTTTAAAAATTGATTTTTTTTTAATTACTTTTTAAAGCACGGTAGGAATATATTTAATCAGATGTGACTGTTCCAAAAAATTGTAAAAATCATCTTTATTAATTTGTGTCTGGAGGCCCCCCAGTGAGGGTAGGGAAAACTCTGTTGCGCTGAGCACTGCACATTTGCTTGGGGAAGTGACAATGTCCCTCCCCACCTGCACAAGACAATACACAGGGGAAAGAGCTCAGTGCAGGAGTCCGGCCCTGGATTCCTGATAACCAGGACAATGAAATTCCATAACCTGAAATACCATAACCTTAAAAAAAAACGTTTCTAGATGTTTTTTAAGATATGAAGTGGAAGGCAAAAAAGGGTAGAAGAGAAGTAAAAGATAAAGGCTCTGCCAATGAACAAGGTGAGCAGAAGAGTCAAGTTTCAGTGACCTTGACATCTCACTCATCCCTGTTCAGGCAGCCTTATCTATCACATTGTATATGTGCTGTGGAAAAACAGGTCACTGGCATGCTTTGGTGGAACCTGAACCCCACTCCACTGGGGAAGAAAGCTTTTTGCACTTGAAGTAGTTTTTTGTTTCCCTTACAGCACCCAGAGCCTGTATTTCAGCGCTGAAAGATCACAGCATAATTCTGGAAAACTATAAATCATTCTCCCAGGATAGATCACCTCTTCCTCTTTTACTCTTTCATTTCCTTCTTCCTCTCACTTGCTTTTAGATGCCTGAGTAGATTTAGATTAATCGTAGGACTGAAATGTTACACTGAAGGGCTGTATTCATGCCTGATCTAGCTACTGCATCTTACTGTAATTCATGTACATCAGTAATAAAAATAATCCTCTGGGAAAATATAGCTCAGAATGGATTTCTCTCTGTGTCTGTCAGCACATTTTCATTCCAATGAAAACTGAAAAAACAGTTTCTAAAATGATATTGCAGCAGAAACCTTTAATGGAAATATCTCTAGGTAGCTGATCAACCCAGTTCACTACAGAGGCAGGTTTCAGTCTGGAACAATAAGAATGAAAAGTGCAAAACCAAAACAATATTCACTGCATCACTCAAATTTGTTTCCTTCATTATTACTTTGCAGTTCCTAGTTTAAGAAACCAGAGATCAGACTTTTCCACATATTGCACATCCTATTCAAGTACCACTCGATCACTTGCCAACAGCTAAATGAGTGCTCCAAAAAGACCCAGTCCTGCATTTTTCACAGGAGCATAATGTATCAGAACACAGGTGCACCACTCTTCTAAAAGAGAGAGTTTGCACCGCTTTCTCCTGCTGTTAAGTCTCATTTAAGCAACCTTCTAAAATAAGCGTATTCTAATTGAACTGCTTACAATACTTGACAGCATCTTTTGCTAAAAAGAAGTACATTTTCCATTTCTAAAAAGACAGTTAGGGGAAAAAAAAAGTTCATCTAAGGCCATAAAAGATCACATTTTCTACAGAATATGCATGATGTAGACCAAAGATGGTGATAATTTTTAAACAGTATTTACTTACAGGGTATATTAGCAGAGGAAGCGAAAAGAATTTTCACTTGCTTCACTACACACACTGACATGAACAAGTAATCATTCAAATGCTTTTAAGAAATGCAGTCTTGCTTGTACAACTCTTTGGAGTCACAGAAATGAATGTAGATTACAGCAGCAATAGAGAAGCTATAAATACACATACTCTGCCAGTCACATCTGCTGTTTTTTTTTTTTTTTTTTAAATATAAGATCATGGTATTGATATATTTCTTCTTGTAGATGATTTAAACAGTTATTTAAGATGTCAAGATTAAAAATAGTCTTTTAAAGAGCAGGTAAAGGCATGATTCCTAGGTTTTCTTTACTACATATTCTAGACATATTTCACCTCAGAAAAAATATCTGCTTTCTTATGAAATATCTTAGCCATTAATCAAAGATAATGTCTTTAAATACAAAGTTTAAAATAAATAGTACTATCTAGGCAAATAAAATCAAGTAAAGCACCAATTAATTCAAACAAAAAGTGTTTTGCTAGAAAGGATTAGTTTTAACACAATTTGAATTTCAAAGTTAAGGTAATCATCTTCAAGTTTCCCAGCTGTTCATGCATATCATATCTGCATTTTCCAGGTGACCTCATGTTTTTGACTGGTTTATAGCTAAAGTGGGAGGGGAGAGAGGTGTTTAAAATACAAATGGCTTATTTTCTTTCCCTTGTTCTCAAAGAGGGACACAGCAAATCCTCCCTCCCCTAGCTCAACCCCTCAAAAAAAAAAAAAAAAGTCCTCCACACTGATCACAACATTCCAGAGTTTCATCCAGCTCAAAATGGGAAATACTTCTAAGTACGTAAATTGTCAAATGGTGAAACCAGTTTCCATCCAGTTTTCACAATCACTCTTTGAGCTCTTTAAATTCGTAAAGGTGTCTCACTCCCATGCATTCCTAGGTCCTAGGTCTTAAATATTAAGATCTGCAGAAAGAAGTAATCAAGCTTAGAAAGATTTAACACTATAGATTTACCCCTGCACCTCCCTCTCCCCAAGTCTTCCCTCCCCACATGTTTGACCAACGTGTCATTTGAAGACCACCAACATTTACACAAGTGAGGATGCAGGATTCAGTGTTCCTGTTTGGTAGGACCTCATTTAGCAGCTGTACAGAATATTAACACACCAATTTTTCAGAAGAGTGCCGCAACTATTGTACCATATAAAAGGTCATATGTTACAAAAGCAGAAGAGACAGTCAGCAAGTCCTATCTTGCTAGCAAGGTGCACAGGCTGCCTCAATAGTGTATGTGATTACTAACCAACCAGATTCCTCCAGGACAAATACCTTGATAAAGGCCAGAGCTTCTCTTATCATACTGGTCATTATTGTACAACCACTAGTAAGTTATATCTGAACGCGTTCCTTGAGATAATTTTGCTAAAAGCAGAGACTTTACTTTCATTTACACAGTTAAAGTTAATCAGGACAGACCTTTGCTCTGTGAAACCTTCTACAGACCTGGATATTCATTTTCCTTTCTTCTGCAAACAAGAATCTCAGAAAAGAAAGAAACCATTCATCTCCCAAAACATTGTATAAAGATACTTTGTTAGAAAGCTCCAATTTAAACAAAAAAGCTCTGAAACATCAGCAGAGACCTTTCACGAGTAAGCCTACTTCTTCTATATTTCTTAGGTAGCAGAAAGAATATTAGCATTTTGGAGCTCCTGAAAGGCTATCAGAGTGACAGTAAATACCATTTGATGCCCTGTACCTGATGAATTAGCACATTGCCTTCTTCCCATGTGATACAAAAGAATTTGTTGTGTAGCACCTGGGATCCCTTCTGGTAAGCTCTGCAGTTGAGTTCAAAAGTTAATATAGCTAAGAGTGACACAAAGCCAGAAATTAACCTTCTTTTACTCCAATGGAAAGACATTACAACATCAGTGCAACACTATGCTAAACTTTTGTGGAGCTTCACATGCAAGACTTTCCAGTCAAGAATGACTAGAACAACTCATGAAAGATAAATTTCCAGCTAGTGGAGACGCACTGGTGGACACCCAGGAGAGGTGGTACTGAACACATTCTTTTCTCCAGCATCTCAGGCAGTTGTGCATGTTACAGCTGTTCCCCAGCCAGAGCTGAGCTGCATGACTTGCACTTCCATCTGGTCTCGACAGATCACACTAACATTGACACATTCACAGCAGCCAGTTTTCCCCTACACAAACCACAATTTCTTGAATAATTTCTCCAGTGGCTTGGAATCTAGTAAGATTTTCTTAAATAAGAAAAGTCTCCTCTTTTTCCTCTTATATTTATGAAAAAATTTTGGCTATTATGAAGAAAATGTCGCTTTCTAGTTCCCATTTACACTTAAGTACCTTGGTGTTTCTTTGGGGAATTGGTGCATCACGTTTTGTTCTATAACTTTTAATTTTTTCAGAACTCTTTTTCTCCCCTCAAAAATTTCATATGGAGAAGAACTGGCAAAGTTTTCTGTTCTGTTTACCTGTGATTAGATTGTGATGGGTAGGAAAAGAGTAAGTTTCAGAGGTAGAAGAATTTGTTACAAGCCTGTCTTCCTTATAAAATTCTGTGTAATTCTGAATCATTCCATAATTTAACTTATAGAATCATAGAATATCCCAAGTTGGAAGGGACCCAAAAGGACCATCGAGTCCAACTCCTGGCACCACACAGGTTTACCCAAAAATTCAGCCTTATGCACAGAAGTTTGATGTTTCAGGTACTAAGATAAAATAAATAAAAACACAGTCCAAAGAAGTTTAAATGAATAGAGTAGAGTTAGACACACCAAAAACTTGACCCAGTATATATTTCTTAACATGAGTAGTAGCCTGAGTAGCACTAAAAACCTAGGACCTTTCATTTTGAGACTAACAAAGCAAGATATATATCTTGTCAAACTGTAAACCTTAGAGCAGCACTAGCAAATTCAACTTTTTAAAGGTAACACCACAAGACCTTCCAGAGCAGTACATAACACAACTCATCTTTATTAGAAGACAAGCATCATTTTTCACAGGGGAAACTAACTATGTCCAAAAAAAAAAAAAAAAAAGAACAAGAAAGGAGATAGATAGATCACTTAATCTTTCAAAAGATGCAGGTAGATCTATGTCAAAGGTACCATGGATGAAGGCAAGACAATGAGGGCTGGTGATCAAAATAAAAGGACATATAAAAACAACCCTTGAACATAGTAAAGAAAAGGATATCAGGAGCAAACGAGTATGCAAGACACAGGTAAAGACAATCCAATTTTGATTCAGGACAATAAAAACCGATTGCATTTGAAAGTCCACCTTACTATCCTAAAAAAAAAAAAAAAAATCAAGTCTCTAAACTGTAGCTGCCAAATGATAAGGGAAATTTAAAAAACCTACTGAATCCACTAAAATACATGTATGCACTGAGTCCTCCACATGGCATGACAACCTTCAAAAGACAGTATCAATATTACAATGTGCACAAGCTATTTGTCAGGCCATAATCAGATGCCAGAATTAGTTCTGATAGAACGTGCAATTGCTTACCCTAGACAACACTCACTGTCCTGATAGAGATTTGGTAGTTAGAGAGCAATTTTTTGATTATTATTTTTAATCATCACTGCAGTCATCTTATTAATAAGAGCCAAAAGGAACTTGACCTAACATAATATATTATGTCAGAAAAGAACAAAAGAACACTCCTTTCTAATCCAGCAACCATTTTCAATTAAAATGTCCACATTTGAATCCAAGCTTATTGCAAGAGACTTACATTGGCTAATAACCTAGCTCTCCTAAGCTAGTCAGTTTTATCTGAATTAGAGATCAAGGTAGATCTGTAATTAATTATTCTTTCAGACAATCATATACTATATATGCAGCAGATAAAAGCACGTGAAATTGCTGGGTTCTAAATCCTGGTCTCAGTTATGTCCTTGTGTCCTGCTACAGTAAACTTCATTTATTTATATATATATTCAAATCCTTGGACAGCTTAGAATTTCCCTTTTATCAACGGTCTTTTGGTTTTATTATGCTTTCCATGTTTTAAGGAAGCCTAGACATGCTGGGTCCAGATATATTCAAGGCAAGAGCAAAAATTAATGACTGCAACGCTGAACATACGAAAAAAGGACATTCGATCTGCTTCCGGGACTTCAGTATTTCATATAGACAGGCCTAAGCCATACAAGACCTTTTAAGAACACACAGCTAAGCATGCTGCCACCAGTACATATTTTCCATGTGCAAGTCCAAGAAGCTAACACAGTAAGTGTCTAAAAGTTTGGCGGAGAAAAAGGGGTCATCACATGTTTGGCAACACATCATTAACTTTTTAATTATGCACTAATGGACATCTGATATTTCAAAACCACTACTTGATGCAATTATGTTCCACTTCCCCACATTAAAGGAAAGATGGAACAGCTCTGCATCATCCACCTGCTGTATTTCTGTACATTTTTTTAAAGCCCGCTTAGACCAGCATTAATGAATTGTTCCTACCCACCATTGATATCAAGCAACACATTCATTGGTTTTAATACTTTAAAAGAATAAAAATCTTTGATCAGCAACCAGTTTTAGATATTAGAAATAGCTGCTTACTGAAAGACTTCCCCAATGCCCAACGGTAGTAAATTACAAGGTTCAGGACTAACCTGCACTTTGTAGTTTTGCCAAATTCTGCTGAATGTCTATTAGTGCAGGTCTACAATGGCTGAGCCAATGCTAACAAAATAATAGTGCTTTTCCATTTTATCTCATGACTAATTGCACATGCACCTATTCCATTACTGCCCCAGCTAACAGCACAGTTTGCCACAGCAACCCAGGGCAGAAGAAATTGCTGACTACCAGCCGAAAAGAGGAAAACACCACATTTCCATCAGTCTTCCTGTTAAGCCAAGTGTACCTGAAAGCAGCTGTGCCTCTCCCACTGCCTCACTGCTGGATGCTTTTATCATTGGCTTTCTCCTAGCACTGGAAAATTTCCCCCTGGGGCATGTTTTACCCTGATATAACAGGCACCTGCTTCCACACAATACTTTATTTACTGCTTGCCTCCACATGTGGCAGACTGAGCACTGTAGGGGAACCAGGAATTTCTTGCCTGGATGCCCAGAGAGTGACTGCTGAAGCAAGAGCCACTGAGGAAGCCTGCTATCTATGAGCTCCTAAATGCCTGCCCTGGTGGCAGGTTCTTTGCATTGGCGGTCTTAGCACCTGTATTCCTCTTCTACTTTTCCCTGACTCCACACGTCTTGTCCCACCAAGCAGGACAAATCATTTAAATCATTTTACCACAAGCAATTTTCATTTACTCCAGATATCAGGGGGAGGCAGGGAAGACTAAAGCACTAGAGCACTTTCCAAAGCTTCCCAAAGGCAACAGTCTCCTATGGCCTTCAATAGCTATAAGTTGCTAATTAATGTTGTATTTTATGATAGGATTGGAATCCCCTTAGGGGACACAGCTTCTACTCCCATCTCCTTTAGAGACTTCTGTTTTGATTATCAAGAACCGAAACAACTCCAGGGCTCTCAGATCTGTAAAAAGGGACCCCCCAGTGCTGATAGAATTATCCTCTCACCCTTCCAGAGGGCAGTCACAGCTCCAAGCCAGGCACAGAAGCTCTCTGTATATTGCCCAAGTTGGCACACAAGGAGCAGGCAACAGCATCCTCAGGTAGCCCTGTCGAGTCCCAAATGTGACCTTCTGTTTTTCTACCTGGAGAGAGCATATAGTTACTTTACATCCTTCTCCTTTGTGAGAATGGGACAAGGAACCTAGAACACCTTTCTCCAAGCCAGTTCTCCTCTCTCACAAGAGAGGGGAGCAATGGTTAGGCCCCTTGTCAGTGAGCATACTTTTTTGTTGTTGTTTTATTTTAAATGGAAAAATAGACTAGAAAAGACTGAGAAGGCTTTCTGGGAGCTCTCCTGCATGACTCAGCTTTAATCTCTTCCACTACCACTTTCCAGGGGCTTGAACCTGTCCAAACCCTGGGTACCATCAGCTCCCCCTCAGTGCTGAGGGTGAAGCAGCAGGCTACCATCCACACCGCATTAGAGCCTGATCCTGCAAAGTGTGCTGCCCTGGCAAGGTCTCAGGGTAGGATAAATTGTTCTGTCCTGGCAATACTGAGGAAGTGCTACACAAGTAACATCTTCATAATTGCCTAGTCTTTAGCTGAAATATTAGTGCCTGCAATACCTCAAAACCAGCATCAACACTTCAGACAGAACTGACCCAGAGCACCTCAAACACAAAAATATTTACATAACATCCCAAAAATGGTTTTAAACCATTTGAAGAACAACATAAGAGATCCAAGGGAAGAATTTAGCCCCAGTGAAAGATAAATGAAATCCCATTGGGAAAGGCCTGGTTCCATCCCAACCCCAGAGGGGTATTTCAAAGTTTCTTGCATCCTCAGATAATTTTGCTACCATGATTTATACATAGCTAGGGAAAACCTAAGATGAAAATCACATGTAAAAATCTGCAGTGCTGCCAGGTGGCCTCTGGAGGGAAGAAAGTGCTGTGAAACTTCTGGAATGGTTTAAAGCTCTGAGTCCCTACGAGGCAATTTGGATTACAGGATGGCCCATAGCAACATGCTGTTCTTGAATACACAAAGCATAAATATAGCAGATCGACTTAATAGGTTTTGTACGGCACATCTTGTTTTGTTTGCAGACAGTGCTACTAGAAACAGCCTCCAGTAGAGTCCAGCTTCTTACACGATTGTTTTGGTTCAGCTCATGCCTGTTTATGTAAGTACCCATTTTAGAGTGGCAATTGCAAAAGTAATTGCAAGTCAGCAGTCACTGTCCAAGGACTGGAAGGGACTGCTCAAATCAGTGCCCCCTTCCACTCCAGACAGTCATGTAGGAGTCAGGATCAGATAGGTCCTTAAATGATGTCTGCTTTTCCCTGTTCTTCTCCACCCCTTCACATGAACTTCTCAAAACACTTCATTTGCTAGAGCTGACACCAAACTGGCAGGTGTCCATCAGTACCCATTACCAATTGAACATCTGGGACCGTATATAAAGAGCACTGCCACCCACAGCAGATGGGCAAAGCCTCATTGAAGAGGCACCTATCCTTAAAAAAAAAAACAAAAACAAAAACAAACAAACAAAAAAAAAACACACAAAGCCTAAGAATCTAATCTCATTTTTACATCTTGGACACATCTCCACTAACAGCACGTCCATACATTCCACCACCTTATAGTACCATGTAAGTATATATTGCTATGCCATGTAATGATACATGAAAAACATGAAGGCGATACATTAACTTTTGATGAATCAGAAGTCCAGCAGGCTGAGGCAGTGCCCAGGCCTATGAGCCATTGCTGGCTGGGCAGGAGGAACCAGCAGGGAGCCGAGAAACAGCCCTCGGGTCAGGTGGTGCCAGGAAAGGCAGCTCAGAAACTGGCAGCAAGCAATGTTTGGTTCTGCTCTGTTCAGTAGACAAGTGTGATGTGTGTTATTTGCAGTTAAAAGAAATTACACCATGTACTGTTGATTCTGCTGATTAGGAAGGCAATGTCCTCACCCATGATCTTGAATCATGGCAATTCGGCCCAGGAGAAAGGAGTGCTATCTTCAGATACACAGACCACTACAATCTCACTTCTTAGTATAAAAAACAGCAGATTTACCAGTCCCACAGAGAACCCCAACCTCAGGCTCCCAGGACCCCAGACAGAGCACTCAGCTAGCAAATTACTTCAAGGTATGACCACACAGAATCACCTACTGCATCATTTTTTGATGACTTTCCAGCACACACACGCTACAGTTTATTTCTAAGCATCAGATGCTTTACCATATCACTGTCACCTTGTGGGCACAGAAACTAGCTGGAGCTTCACCTGCATGCCTCCTGCCTGTATTGAGGAGGCCCCAGCACACGCACCCTGCCTTAGCACCAGCCTCTAAAGCAGGCCTCTAAAAATGACACTGTATCCTACGCATACTTTGGGTGAATTGCACAGATTTATTTTGGTTTCGAGCTCAAAGATAGCCAAATGAGTGATTCCATATGTTTGTAACCTTTCCCCAATCTGTGGTGGATTGCTTTATAACCATTTGCAGGCAGCTGATACATCGAGGGCTTGCTCACCCTCGCAGTGGGAACAGCCTCATTGACTAGCAGAGCCTGCTGCCCATATGCAAGCCTGGGCCCTTTCCAGTCTGCTCAAGGGGCCTGGTCCCTCTTGAAATACTCCAGGTCTCATTTAATCTCAGCAGCTATAAAACTCATCCATATTATTTAGCTTACAGTGCACAAAAAGGCACACAGAGGTGTGGTTACAATGCTGGGGAATGAAGGAATAGAGAGAGAAACAAAAATCACACAAGAAGTGGAATAATTGAGCTGAAAGGGGGATTAAAGGACCACTGTATGTTTTCAGCTAGGTAGACCTGACATAACTTGCTTATTGACTTCACAATGTACATGACTTCGAACTTTCCCAGGTCTTTTTTAAACATTAATTTGTAGTTAATCTGGCACTTAGGCAAGCCAAAGCCCTGCACCCCAGCTCTTTGAGAAAAACCTCCAGACCTGGCAGAGCGCACCGCTCTTCAGGTTTCACAACTGTAGCTGAACATGCTGCTCATCATCTTTGATCCAGTGCATACCAACGTATACACAGCAAACCCTAAACCAGGCCATTAGCTGGCCAAAACCTTGAGGGGGTTTTAGCACTGTCTTCATCAACCACAAGGGGTGCAGAAAACCCATGGAGTAACCTCAGCAAAAGAAAGTGAAAGCACTACAGGGAGCAGCGTGTCAGGAGAGGACATCATTAGATACAGCACAAAGCACTGGATGGTGGGGGGATATTTGTGCTAGGAAGCAAGGAACAGGGCAATTTCAATATGAATTTGGCATGTGCATCAGCTCACTTCATTGACACAAGCCATTTGAAAAATACATCAACAAGCAATCAAGGAAATATTCCAGCTGGGTTTCTGTGTCTGCCTCTCCTGAGTATTTCCATCTCAGAGTCTTAATCCAGAAACAATGCAATACAAGGCAGAATCTGATGTCCCATGTCCTGCTGATTAGCTGGCAGGTTTAGCAAGGAGCCCTGGAAGATTCCCTTTTTGAATAAAAAGCCAGTTGCCAGCACCAACTGATTGGCATTAATGCAAATAAGCCATTCCAGAGTTGAACTCAACCATGCCACATGTCAGCATCTCATTACTGCATTACATTATGTAAATCAACCTCCAAGAAAATGCAAACAGAAAAGAAGAGACTATAATCTCAGCAGGCATCACACTGTCAAGCGCAGCCCCAGCTGCCAGACCCATGCAGGAGCTAACACCCCACTTCCTGCAAGACAGGTTGCAGTCTTTGCACTGGCTCCCCATTTACCTCTACTCTCATTTTATTTGCTCATGACTAAGGTCTGGCACCTGTGTGCTGAGCTAAGGGGACTCCCAACATCCAGCCCATTCCATTAGCAACAAGTGACACAGCAAAACGTTGCCCAGTGCATGGAAATGTGCTGGCTGTCCTTTCCCAGCTCTTCTTTCCGAGGTCAGGGCTGAGTGAGCCCAGGGATGCTTTATGCTCCCAAATAGAGTGGGGGGGAAAAACACAGTTGGAAAGATTTTTATTAGTGCTTTCCTGGGAACAATGAAGTTGCTAACCACTGAACCTTCCTATTTAGCTGCAGAGTCAAGCCACCCTGCCATCTGCTTTTGTTCACTTTTTATTTGCTCAAACCATGAGTTTGGTTTCCAGAGACCTAGGTGCAACCTAATTCATATTCACTGCCCATCCAAGGTCTGACCTCAGTGCTTTCTGCCTCTCACTTGCTACCTGCCCAGTGCTCTTCCTCTCCTGTTCTGTTCTTTTCCTGCACTGGGCTGTGCTAATCTCGTCTTTGAATCCCTCCACCGGCTTCATTTCATCTACCACACTAAAGCCAGGCTTCTCTCCTGATGCACAGAAACCTAATCCCCCCAGCACCTCGGCTCTCATCTCCTCCCCCTGCCTTTACACCCCACACTCCCTCTAAGCCTCCCAACCAGCTCTTATTTTGCACTCACTCTGGCCAAAACCTCCCTTCCCATGCACGTAAAGGGCTGCTGCTATGTGCCTGGCTGCATTTCTTCCATTCATATCTTTCCAGAGGGACATTGCTTCAGTGAAACCTTTCAAAACAATTCACCAACAAATTGTAACAAAAAAAGCCATGTACTGCTTTAAGACCAAGCTTTGGTGATCTGATCCATCCCAGACACTGCTTGGATGTAACATCCACTGCTCTGCTCAGTGCTTGGGAGCACTGAAGCAGGAACTGCGATTTCCTGTTTCGTGAGGCGCAGACCACACTGTCAGGGCCTAATAAACACTAGGCAATGTTTCATTTCCTTATAATTAATTGCATCATTTGACCCATACTGCAGAAAGGGAGGCACAAAAGTAATGGACAGGATTCTTGCTATCTGTAAAAGGAACTGATCAAATTCAACAGCAGCATCCAGAAAATACTTAAAGAACAATAACTTTTCAAAGACCTCATGATAACCTAAAGTAATCCTGCTATAGGGATTACATGCCCTATTTAGCCAAGGAACAGTATACAAAAAGTTCTGTCCAAAATTTTATTTGCATGCACACATGTTAGTGTGTACAGTAGGTGGGAGGTAGAAGATGTAAACAGACAAAAAAAAAAGTTTTTTTTTCCCCCTGTATAACACGTTGAACTTGTTTTTGCAGTTCAAGATCTGTCTTTTCCCAGTGGATGACTTGGTTTCACTTACTGTAAGAGGAGTTGGGAACTCCAGAGACAGAATTAAATACAGTAAAAGTAACCAAAGCAACAAAACAAGCTGGAGATGGCTTCACGCTCTCAGGATAAACAAAAAAAGACTTTTCACAGTGTATTACAAAAAGAAGTTTCTGGCTGTATGTCATGATATAAAATAGGACTTACTCTAATCTAGTCCTCAAATCCTACAACCACGTGGCCGTGCTCATGCTCAGCTTTGACACCCAATGTCACACCTATCAGCTTCAGGAGGGCTGCTGCGATCCCCAGCCCGAGTCGATTGGCAGCTGATCTTTGCAACACTCCATACCCATTTGGCAGCGATAAGACCTTTTCAACTGGACACCAGCATTCACACTGAACCTTCATTAAACGCTCCTCTGGGTAGTTTTTTGTTTGTTTTCATGGCAGGGTGTGGCTTAACTCAATTTTGGAAGTAGGTATACAAAGGTCTGGGAAAACAAGTTTGGAAGGGACTGGCAGCATGAATGGCAGCAGTTGCTATTGAGAGGGTTCGGCACCATTAGCTGCACTGATATTAGCTGGATGCGTGTCACTCGAAAGGAAACTGCAGAGTTGCATTCCTGATGATAATGTCTGCAGGAGCTTTGTTTCAAGAATAAGGAACAAGAAGAAAAGAACAGGGTCTCAGAGGAGGAATGATGAACATCTGGTCTGAGGCAGACAACACTTCTGGAAATGATGGCCATGCAAATCACCGTCTGTACAAGCTCAGAACAAAGAGTGCACACAGCAGATGATATCTAGGCTCACGCTGCCATTTAAATGGGATCTGCTAAGAAGCAAACATGCCATTTTCATCTGCAGCAGATTTGTTTTACGACATGCTGGGCTTGACTGGGCTTCTCTGCTAAAGACATGAAGAGTTCCTGAAGCCAAGGACATTAGAAGGTGGGACGCTGTGCCTGCCAAGTCCCTTTCCTCTCGCAGACCTGGAGGCTCCCACCTCATCCTAGATCAGTTGCAGCACTTTGGGCAACCTGCCACCTTGTCCCCGCTCAGACACCAGCCAAACATCATTAGGGCAACTATAAATTCATCCACTCAAAGAAATAAAAAATACACATAGCACAATCAACTCACTGCATCTGTTTGGGCTTTGATTTGCATCCATGTTTCAGAGTCACTTTATGAAGTGAAACCAGATTTAATCTCAGAGCATCCAATAAAGTATGGGAACATGCCAGGACAGCAAGGAAATCTGAGCTGTGGTATCTGCCACAAGCAGGTGAGCAATTGCATGAAGTCTCATTAAATGGATACAGTGCAGTGGCTGCAGATTTCCTAGCACCTGTAAATCAGGAGGCTTGGAGGATATTGAGTTGGGTACAATGCAGCACAGAAAATTGGGCTTACAGGGAGAAGGGAATGAAGCTTATTTTGAGAGCAAGACAGTAACAACTTTTGTGATCATGAGGGACAGAATAGGACAGTGTTTCCCAAACCCCTGGAGAAGACATGACAAACACTTCTCACCCTGGGATCAAACTACAGCTTCATCGAGATTTCCTCTTATTGACACACTGCAGCTGAAGATCAGAGTTCAATTACATTTCCAAAACTGCACTGTTCCCCCAGCCAACACTTCCCAATACTTTAAAATCTACACATAAATAGAAATATGGGCAAACAGCTGAGAAACAACCACAACCAGAAACTTCAGGAATTTGGGAGGCCCCCTGCTTTCCCCTCACCTTTCCTCCTCCTACACTGAGGAACTCCTTTGGCTCATCAATCCGCACTCCAAGCTCCGTGCCCTTAGGGCACAGACATCGTTTTTAAGGCAGAACAATTTGGGAAGTTCACACACTAAAGAGCTTGTTGACCGCACAGCTCCCAGCCTAATTCTGCAGATGAAAATGCTTAACATGGCTTGAATTAGGATTTACTGCTCGGAGGGTTGATTCAGCTGCCACTCAAAGTCTGTCAGCATTTGTCTGCTGCTCCTAACAAGGCCTCCACAGGAAATTTTGATGAGGGAAGAGAGAAGTTAAAACCCCATGAAAGGCCTGAGCAAGAGCAAAAATTGCAGACCACCACCAACACAGAAAGGCCTCAGAAGCTGAAATTAAATCTGCTCAGGGCAAAGTATGTGTCCCACTCAGCTACACAAGCCAGAAACTGTACCGTGAAGATCACATAGGATGAAGCCGAATTCCCAGCAGACTTGCATCTTATCCCTGACCAAAGCAGGCAACCAGGATGGTACAACCATCAGCTGAAGGTACAACCTTCAGCTGAAACTTCTACAGCAGTCAGGCCTTCCCAAGAGCTCTCCCATGGGAGTATTCTCTGCTCTAAAAACAGCTGAGCCTATATTGCCATTTCCAATTTGGACATAGGAGAATGCCTTGAGCATCCCATCAATTATTTTCCACAAAGACTTCAGAAACCCATCTTCAGGACTACCACCTTTCTGTCAGATTTGGTTAGCTGATGGCAATCAGCAGCTCCAAAGTTATGATGACACGCTGCAGAGGGAAGCCATAAAAACAAATCATGGGAACAAAGTCTTAAGGACTCTGAACTGAGTACTTCGGCTGAGGACTTGACAGTTGCTGCCCACACAAGTACAATTTGTATAACCGCTATCCAGTGGAGCAAGCACTATAAGTCTCAGCTGGCAGCTGAGAGTAGGGATGTAAGTCACAGAAAAGAGTTGTTTCTGAGCCAGCCATCACATAGAAGTAGCTCTTTGTGGAGTTTTTCACATGCATTGTTAAAGTTGAATTGTTGCTTGAAGGTACAGAGCAGAAAACCAACAAAATCAAAACAGACTTTCAGAAGGGCAAGGAAATATGCCAGCAAATACACTACATGGGGCTTCACCTTGTCAAGATTTTGGCGTGCACAGACTTGAAGAAACAAAAAAATCACCTTTTGCCACTTGCTCTAAGAAATTTCACAATCCTCTGAAAACATACGACAGAATAGCTTGTAACGTCAAAGCTGATAAGCAGCTCCTGGATGGAAGACAAGGCAGCTGTTTTGCACTGTGATATTTTGTCATGAAACCAATCAACAACATTAATGAATGAATTTATTTGCCATTAAAAGGAAAGACCTTTCTGCTTATGTTTTTTTTGTACTGGCAGCTGGCCTCCTTGAGACTGCACACTTCAAGTCTTTGCCCCAAAGGAAGAAACTGTGTGTGTGTGTGTGTGGGGGGGGGGGGGAGGGAAGGAACACGACTTTTTTTTATATATATATATATGAAAAGTTTGATTCAACCTCAGAGAAAAAGACATAGATTTTCCAACCAAATTATAAAAACATATGGAAACTACATTGACTTTTGGACTAATTTTTATTTATTTATATTTTCAAAAAACAGAATTGACTTTCTCACTGTCATTCTGCCTCCGCCACAGGTCTTCCAACTAGATTCAAAACACTGAAGCTTGGAGAGAAAAAAAAGATACTGCAATAAGTGGAGACCCCAGAACATTCCTGAACATAGAATGCACAGTTTATTCCTCCTAATATCCCATACACTCAGCAGGGCATTCAAGCCAAAACCAACTTGGCAAGAAGCAAGTAAAATTTTCTTTCCCACTAGAGTACTAATTCATGTCTCTGTAGAGACAAAAAGGGTTGTTTGAGAGAGAGGAGACTAAGGAGCCAGAAGAATGCCCATTGTCCTTACTTAGACAAAAAGTTTCCATGCACTTTCAGTTATTAATTCCCTAACTGAATTTTAGTAAGGGCTCTATTGGACAGGGATCAGTAGAATTTCTAATCAAAACCATGATGAGCAAGAAAAAGAGTCTGCTTCTCAACATGAAATATTTAGTGTAAAATCCCATGAGCTACAGTACATCACACTAATGGAAGGAGGAGAGAAAACCTAACAATTAAAAAGAGCCTTGCTGAGAAAATACATAGGAAATTGTCAAGCTGTCACTTATACATCAACCACAGCACATCGGACAGTACTGCAGGCTACTGTAAACCCATTTGTTTCTCTTTAATGGGTTGCATCAGGAAACAATAAAGACTATAAACTGAAGTTTTTTTGTTGTTGTTGTTTGCTTTTAATCAGAAGGGTAATGTCAGTTAAAAAGACACTGAAGTACCACCCATAGCTGCCTATCAGAGCCTGATCCAAGTCTATGGTCCTGCTCTTCCCTCCACAGCACCTGTGCAAGCTTGGAGCAGCCCTAAAACAGCCCAGCTATCCCAGAGTGAGACAGAAAGGAGTTGTATGTAACGCATATTTACTGTTCTGACAAAAACAAAATCCACATAGACCAGCAAGCTAGATTCTTTCCACCTTCTGCATCTCCAGCAAAATTGCCAGTGAGTCTAGTTCCAGAGCCGTGACTGCCAACATGATAACGCACGAGGCAGAAAGAGCACAGCTTGAGCTTGAGATGCCAGGCTGAGCATTCAGCACCAGCAGGTACAGAAACCTTGTTTTGACTTTAAACCTGAGCAAATCTGATCTGGGAGTTCACTGGTGGTGAATAAATACGGAAGAAACTGATTTCAAGTTGTATCTTTTGAAAGCATGAGTTGACAGGACAAAAATAGCAAATGCAATAGGTACTGACTGCCATTGTTACATTTGTTTAAGCAGAGATTGCTGCAATGTTCAGGAACTGCATAAAAGAGTCTGCAATATGCAATCAAGTCATAGGTCTGAAAACACACCACGAAATATCCAGTAACTTTCACAAATGATAAGAGCTGGGCAGATAAAAGAAGTAATTACATCTTCTTTGAAACTCTATTAAGCTATTTTTAGTGCTTTAATCAAGGGCCCAATTCTTCCACCTTTCTTCACACCAAATAATCCTTTACTCTCTAATTATTTTCACTAGTAGGGCTACTGGCAAATTAAGTTATTATTGAGCCAGAGTTAAGGGAATCAGAACCTGGCCCCAGACATTTTAGATTAGAAACAGAGACTCTGACCAAATACAGCATTATTGGTGGCAAACAAAAAAAAAAAAAAAAAAAGCATCCCTTTACCTCTCAGCATGATGGATGCAGTCCAGAGCTGGAGGCTAAGGTTTCTCGCTGTGATATTTAGCCAGTGGCTTTCTCTAGGGCTGTGCTAATCAGACCAACTGAGCTAGATCACGGTCTGATGCAGAGAAATACAGATGGCTATTAAGGATTGGACTGGGACCAGCTCATTCACACATGCTATCGGGTTATCAGACACCAGCCACTTCTGGGCAAATCCCAGGGTAAAAGGGAAAATATTTCTTAAACATTGGGTTTTTAGCATGAACCTCCACATCAAAGCCTGCCATGACTGCCAGACGTGGGAATGGCTTCATACAGTGCTCCGCACTGGTTCAGTGGTCTGCATCAGGGTAGAAAGGTCCAGAGGAATCCCTTCAATTGCTGTATTTCATGTTGTGGCTACACAGGCACAGAGTCCAGCTGCAGCCCTGGAGAGGAAGGTGCATAAGCAATACCCAGACAGCCAAGCCTTGGGAGCATGCAGATCAGAGCTAGTCAAGTTTTCTTTACTTTGGAGACTTGTAAGAGGTCTGACTGTCAGAGCAGAGCCTGGAGGTGGTCATCAGCACTTTAAATAAATATCAGGATTTGTCCAGTTTTATATTTCACCAAAAGCTGTCAAATTTGGGTTAGATTTCAAATTTCAGCACTCCATTTCTCTCCGCATTCAGATACTCTCACTCAGCCCTGCTCACTCAAGTAGGGAGCGCTGATTGTCGCTGACTACTTTCTCTCCAGCCCCCAAGGAGTTTGCTCTGTGCCACATTGGGGGAAAAAAAAAAAAAAAAAAAAAAGGAATACAGAACACAACCAAAAAGAGGATTAGTGCCCCATTCTGATATTTGTCAATGAGCGTTTCTGAAAGAAGCCAAGTTTTACTACTTCTTGTCAAGCCTTTTTCTGGAAGTGAGGATATTTTAAGTAAAAAACAACCCACACATCCTGAAGCACATGACCATTTTAAAACAAATTTAAAAGGCAAAAAGAGGAAAAAAAAAAAAAAAGCAGCCTGTAAATAACTGAGTTGCTGAACATGATAGGGCATTGAACACAAAGTCTGCTCCCCCAGGAAGCACACACAGCCTCATCACAGCTGGGAAATCCAAACCTCCAGGCACAACATCACTGTGCTAACAGCATTGCCTTGCTCCCAAAGGTGGTACTCAGAGCACAGGCAGGAGAAAGGAGCAGGGAGGGAGGAACTCTTTGCCCATTGTCAGACTTGCTGGATTTGAGCAGCAGGACCTTTCCCAAAGCTGAGATAGTTTCTCTCCACTTTCAGCTTCCATCCAACAAAAAAAATCACCTAGGAACTTCCTCATTGCAGGCTGACACATCTCTTCTTTGAAAGCCCTCTGACAGTCACTGGAAGATTTACCACCCCTCCAGCCTGAGCTGAGGCATGGTGCATGCACCTGAAATTCACCTTTTGTTTGTGATCTCAGGCCCAGCCTTGCACATTTGTCTTTGGTGAAGCTCTGCAGAGATCAGCAGTACTAGTGAGTCCACACTTCAGGTAAGTCAGGCAGCAAGTGCTTCAACAGGAGAGTGATATCTACATTAAAAATACATATATTCCCACAGTTTTAGAAAATCTCAACTGCATAACACAGGTAAAGAGAAGAGACACCTCTCTTTTTGTGCCAGAACAGGAAAGCAGTATCACATTAAGGCGCTGTGGGGCAATCTGGGGCACCCTGGCCCAACAAAGCTGACCCAGACATGATGCAACATAGCACAGGGTTGCTTCTGGCAGGCTGCCACAAATGAGCCAAACAAGAAAGATTCTGAACAACTCTCGCATCATAGAAACCAGTAAAGTGAAGTTACTTCACTCAGGGGACAGTTTCCTGCTGCAGCCTCAGTTACCAGCAACATGAACAGGCGCAAGGCACAGCGACATGAATTAACCGCAGTCACAGCCCTGGTGTACGCTGACCTAAGTCAACTGAGTAACTGGGATATTATTCCAGGCCTCACTTCCAGAAGAAGCCACCTGACAGCTGTTACCTTGCAAACTGCTCTGCAGAAGCAGGTGCAAAGTGACCAGAAAGAGCTTTGTTTTTCTTTCTTACTGAACTGAAGTACTCAGGACAGATAGTTACACTGGGAGCTGCATCTTCAGAGCTGGATGGCTGCGAAGACCCTACAGTCCCACCACAGAGGAACACTAACAGCAGCCATCTCGTATGGTGAGCAATGCAGCCTTGCAGGAAAACAGACCTCAAGTGATGTATAGCTTAATTACAATGTGTAAGGTCTTCAAAGATCATTAACTGGAAAGGCATTGGAAATGCAGAGTATTACTTCAAAAAAATATCTGACCTCAAATAAAAAAAAGCTCTATGAATCCAACAAAAAACACCAAAATCTTCCATTTAAAAGGAATGAAGCATAAAACACTTGATTCAAAACAATCACTAAACAAGACAATATTTCCAAAGCAGCTTTTGGAAATTACACACAGCAAGGGCAAATGCATCTAGATTCTCACAAGAAAAGAAGCTCACTCATTGTTTTGGGATTCTAAGAGAATCAAAAGGACCATTTTAATGCTCCAAATCCCCCCCCTCCAGAAAAATAAATAAATCTCTCAAACATTTATTCTTTTCCATCTAGCCTGCTTCAAAACTGATCAGACACATGATGATTTAGGGAGATGTGACTGCAGAAACTTGTGAGCATTTCCACTGAATGCAAAGCAGTAATTAAACGTTTCCTATAGAAAAGAAAGATTGTCCCTTGGACACTTCTGTCAATCTGCATTTAACAGATACAGCAGCCTTCTCAGTTCAAGCACACAAGTGCTCCAGTTCTTCGCTGAAGTGACCTTAGCTGTCAGCCCAGACTGTCCTGTTCAATATCTGTAGCTCTACTCAGTGCATTATGTGAACATGTGAGGGGATGAGAAGATGCAAAAGAGAAAAGCACGATGAACAGGCAAACCATTGGCCCCAATTAAAAAATTAAACAGGTGTCCCGAGATTGTCAGCCTGAAGATGGAGCATCTACATTTAATTAAAGGGATAAGTTTAGCAGAAAATGCCACTCCAGCTACTGTCAGAATGCATGATTAATTCGTGATAAAATACCCAGCGCTGTCTAACAGAAGCAGACGGCTGGGGGACACATATTTACACAATCACTTGTTACTTCAAGATATTACCAATGACCCCAGGCTTTGTGTCAGCGCATTAATGTGAAATTCTCACATCTGGTCTTCTTGACATCTCCAACGCACTGGAGGCGTTCTGCAGTCGCCCCGTGCGATGGCATGCCAAAGCCCAGGAGCAACAAAGCAAGCACCCCAGCAGAGCTGTCTGCATTACCACCAAACAGGGGTCACTTGCCTCCTCCTCCAGTCCCAGTTCATCCGTCCATCTCCCACGGTGACATAAGGGCACGGCTCTTCCCTAAGCTCATCAGCGATGCTGGTCCTTTCCAAGTGATTCCTTAACAACTGGTTTCCCTGCCATGACAGCGGGTGCTGCACCCGCTGCTAATCAGCCGCTGTTTCAATTAGCGGTTTGGGCTTTTTTCCTCCCCATGATTGATATACTCGTCTATTGAGATGGTAAAGAGCACTATTATTTCTCCTCAATCAGTGACTGTTTTATAAACCAGTTGGGTCAGATAACACGTGCAACCATGCCTTGAAGTTTCACTTGTCCTGCCCATCTGATCATGCTTGACAAAACAATGGCAAGGTCCCACTGGTTTCCAGCTAAGGAGAGGAGTTGGTTTTACTTCCAGCTCCTGGGACAGCAGATAAAAGCTTCCAGGAACACAACATTTTCTCCCCCACCTTCATCTCACAGGGAGGGAAGGTTGCTTTTTGCTGGCTTGGGTTGCTCAAGTTTCCTCCAAGTCAGGGAAACAGTCAGTGCTTTGTTTCATGCAGATTTGCTGGAACAGTTTAAAACATTAAACTAACCAGGCTCTGAGGACACATTTGTGGAGCTTCCGCTGAGTTGCTTCCCTGAGTTGGCACTCCAACGTACTATGATCTATACAAGAATCTCTTCTCAGGGCTCTCACCATTTTGCACAACAGGTAGTTTCAGAAATTTAATAGCCATCTCTCTTCGTGCTACTGATCAAACGCATGGGACCCACTCTGAGTGAGCCAAACCCTTCCAGAAAAGGGATGAGTCCTTCCCAAAACACACCACAGTACAACTGGCATTGGATGGGATTTTATCTGATGCAGCTGACATCTGACTGACTTATTTCTTAATCTTATTCCTGAGCAAGCCCAGGGAAAAAAAAAAAAAAAAGGAGAGGAAAAGAAAAAAAGTCAGGAATCATCACCTTCAACTCTGCTTGACATCAACCATTTCCTTATCCCCTATCCACAGCCATGCTCCTAACATGAGATTCCTCTTCAGGTTAGCTTTTTCACTTCAGAGTGAAGTCTTAATAATCTCTGCCATGTCTAACTTCAACTATTCTATAGATACAGACACACAAACAGCCACATGAGTCACAGTATGAGAAAGTCACCATTTATTTTAGCACATACCCTCTAAACCTTGAATTTCTGTGGGTTTTGACATGACTGTCTGAGTTCAGGATATCGCAGCAGAACTGCACTAGTTTCTCTGTACCTTCACAAGCACCTTGCATCTTAGAAGAAATTTGTTCAGAGCTGGTGACATATGGTGACTTTCAGATCCGAACCCTCAGCTAAATTACTAACTTGCTCAATGCAGACAGTCACACAAAGGTGTACAAGATGTATCACTGCTCAGACATTGACCTAGCTAAGATTTTTTATGACCATCTTTGGATTTCTTACCTATTGCTGAAAGAATTTCTTATGACTTCAAGCAGCATACATATAACACTTATTAAAAATAACCAACAGCTACTGATCAACTACAATCATCAGCAAGGAACTAAGTGAATAATAATCTGGAATAATGCTACTTCTGCTACCAATAGATAAATAGAGTTGGATAATGAGTTGAAAAAATATCCTGGTAGGCAAAGTAATACAGACGTTTCTCATTTGTACAGTCATACAAGTTGAGCTACTCTCCACTGCCCTTGAAGCACTGAAACAGATCTAAGAACACGGAACTTGAATGACATACCTCTGTCACGTGATACTATCACCTCCAGATCCCAGCTGCAGCAAGAAGAGTTGTTTTCTTAGACCTTCCTTCCCAGAAGTATTAACTGTCAAAGGAATGGCACAGAGCAGCCCTTCAAACGTGCATGCCACAAAGAACCTGAATCAGCACTTCACTTGGCTGCTTGACTGAATTCGTAGCCATGATGTTTGATATTGAAACTTCCTCTGGGCTAGTTCTTGGGTTTCTAAGAATCTTCCCAACTCACACAACATAACTTCCCTATGACAGCCACATTTAAGGGCACTACGGAGTTCTTGTGATCACGAATTAACTATGACCAGACCTTCGTTGAACTAACTTGAAGGAGACAAGATACTTCCAAGCATACAGAGCTTAGGAATAATGCAAATAATAGAGAAAGGCATTAAAAGGAAACAAAAGTGAAGCAGAAAAATATTCAAGAGGTCATCTTACAACACCTTGGAGAGTCAGTATACATGTTAGTAACACCTGAGGATTAACTGCGCTAATTACGGAGCTTTATGTCCCCATTCTAGCTGCTAGACTACCATATTGCCTCTTTTTTCTTCCAAAGATGGATTTATTTTTTTCAGGCTTTCTGCAGTTCTCACTTTTTCAGTAATTAAACTTATCTCTGAGGCAATCACATTTAGGATTACCAGGTTTCCTATCTCCAGGCTAATAGGGTCAAAATGCTTAGCTGCCCTCCTGCCTGCCAGTTTATAGCATTTTGCTAATGGATCATTTCCTTCCATGGGGATAACATATTGGCTATTAGGTGTTCTCTTGTTGCACTGCAATTTTAGGTGGTCAGGCAGTAATAATAAGTGCTCATTATATGGGAGACTTTATTGCCAGATTAAATGGAGTAACAAAGGAATAAGAGTAACTTTTCACTCACAAGTTTGCTGTCAAGGATTTCAGTCAAAGACAAAGCAGACGTGTAAATTGCTCGATCGTTCTCCAGTTTCAACCTTGCTTATGTTCTTATTTTACTGTACTTGTACTCCCAAACCACAGTACTGCTCAGTTGACCCTATTTAAATGTCTGTGTCTTGGAAGAATCAATGTCCAAGGGGTTTCTGTTTACTTTAACTTCTTTCCTGAGAAGCCCTGCATCTGCAGTACATTGTTTCCTGGTTTTCCTCAGTATTATCCATGCCTTTATTTTATTTTTCCTTGCACTTACACGCTCAAAGTAGCTCACTGTGGTAGTCAAAGGTCTGACTAAATCGGCATCTCTGTATATTAAAAATGGGAGACAGGGAAATAAAGTATGTGAACTGGTCATTTAAACAAAATGGAGTCTCTATGCAAAATGGCATTACTTAGGCCATGTTTGTACCCACAGAAATTGCTATCTCCTTCCAAAGTAAGTTTTACGTATCTGTGACAAACCAGAACTGCAGGTGTACCTAATACATCCTGGTCTTAATGCAAAATGGGATAACAGTAACTTACCTCTAAAATGTTGATTTTTCTGGGAGAAGCATTTAATATTACTCATTAGACACTACCAAGTGAATGAGTTAAACTGATAGGGGAAAGAAAAACTATGGTACTTCAAGGCCATTACATTGCACAGAAAGTAATAATCACTTGTCAGGCTCTCCACTTCGCACAGAGCCTTATTTCCATAGAGGTGAAAATTTAATAGTTCACTCGAATGATCTTATTTTAAAGAATTTGGTGCAATCAGTGTGAACCTCACATTTTTTACTTTTTTTTTTTTTTTTAAAAAAAAAAGACAACCAGTCTGGCAGGGTTTCCATTCTCAAGAGCGCAAGACAAGATGAATTAAAGTTAATTGGGGGTAAAATGAAGCACTTTAAAGTGCATCTCTGGAGCTCACAAAACTAGAATAAGCACAGAGAAGATCTATTCAATTATCCATGGTTGTGAGATTTGTTTTGTGGAAACCATAGTACTCAATCCACTTGTTCCTCTCGCTGTCTCTGCCCATGATCCCATCAGACCTCGCAGGCTAAGCTCATCTTGGGCGATGAGACGCTGGAGAGCAGCCTAGAAGAGAGGGATCTGGGGGTCGTGGTAGACAGCAAGTTGAATATGAGCCAGCAGTGTGCCCTGGCAGCCAGGAGGGCCAATCGTATCCTGGGGTGCATCAAGAACGGCATCGCTAGTAGGTCAAGGGAGGTGATTGTCCCGCTCTACTCTGCGCTGGTGCGGCCTCACCTCGAGTACTGTGTGCAGTTCTGGGCACCACAGTATAAAAAGGACATGAAACTGTTGGAAAGTGTCCAGAGGAGGGCTACGAAGATGGTGAAAGGCCTGGAGGGGAAGACGTACGAGGAACGGCTGAGGTCACTGGGCCTGTTCAGCCTGGAGAAGAGGAGGCTGAGGGGAGACCTCATCGCAGTCTACAACTTCCTTGTAAGGGGTTGTCAAGAGGCAGGAGACCTTTTCTCCATTAACACTAGTGACAGGACCCGCGGGAACGGGGTTAAGCTGAGGCAGGGGAAATTTAGGCTGGACATCAGGAGGGGGTTCTTCACAGAGAGGGTGGTTGCACACTGGAACAGGCTCCCCAGGGAAGTGGTCACTGCACCGAGCCTGTCTGAATTTAAGAAGAGATTGGACTGTGAACTTAGGCACATGGTCTGAACTTTTGGGTAGACCTGTGCGGTGTCGAGAGTTGGACTTGATGATCCTTAAGGGTCCCTTCCAACTCAGGATATTCTATGATTCTATGATCTGGCTGGATCAGTACTACAGCCAGAGACTGTCAATGAAACTCAAACTTGTGTTCCATCAGAGATGGTGCTGCTGGTTTTCTGAGAAAGAGCTTCTCCCCAAACCAGAGCCACCTCATCAGCATCACTTCACAGCCCACACCACTAATCAGATTAAAGTGAAAGGGGACAGAAGAAAGAATCAGATTAGAGAACTGAAGCCTTATCACATATTTCCAGGATGGTTTCAGCAAGAGGAAGAACCTAACTCTGCACGGTAACTGCTACCTGAGTAATTCTGATTTCCCTTTGCTCATCTCTGCTTAAATTTATCTGCCACTAATCCTAAGCAATTTGGTCAAAAACCTAACCTGTACGTTTCACCCCACAGACTGCTGCATTTCAGCCTTGGCTGGAGCAACCGCCCCCATACACAGCTGTACTTTGGCATCACAACTGCAGATTCAGCTCATATGTACACACCTGACAGGTCTAACCCTGATGTGGGGTGTACCTAGAGCTCTGCATAGGCTGCTCAGCCCCAGCAGTGCAAGGTGAAAGGCAGCATCCTGCAGTGGGCTCATGGATTACCTCAAGTTCAGTGCAAAGTGGAAGCTTGACAAATTATTATTTTTTATGCCACCTAATGGCACTGTAATACAAATGAAACATGCCTCAGACTGGTTCAGGCATGCCTTTGCAGAATAGATTTATCACACTGTACAATCCACGATTTGCTCTGGGATCTGAGTGAAAGTCAGTAACGTCCTCTAAATATCCTCAGAGTGGTAAGACAAAGAATAATCATGCACAGACTTAGTTTTTGAATGGGGTCCTGATTTAGGCATCTTGTTTCTCATCTTTGCTTGCAGCAGGTGAGCTGATTTGCCTTCTCAGAAATCTGCACTCCTGGCTGAACTGGCCACGCTGTGTGCTTTTTTTTTTTGGTGTTGTTTTTTTGAGTGGGTGTCTAATGGGAGCACAGTGAGGAAGATGGACTGTTCCTGTGCAGCAGGGGGTGTGCTGGGTACCTATGCCTCCTGGGCAGCACTGCCCTATGACTTGCTCCCCAAACTCCCACTCCATGGCAGAGGCACCAGCGTGCCTGGAATAGGAAATGAGGCCTGCTACAGAGAGGGGGGGCAGTGGGAGGATGAGCTGTGCCTGGCCTTTCTCGCACCTTTTCAGTCAGCCAGAGCTGCAGGCATCGCCTGCTTCTTCGCAGCTGCCTTCCACAGAAGGCCAGGCCATGCCCTAAACTTCAAGCCTGAATTTCCAGAGTAATGGGGAGTCTGGACATCAAGAGGTCCCCCTAGGCCATGCATTAATCCAAGGTAGGCAAGTCCAGCACAGCGTTCGCAGTGCAATTATAGGCAGGACTATAGAGCGCACACAGTGGCAAACAGGCCATGCAGTGAGGAGACCTTCCTCTTTGAAAAGCTTACTTCATATATTCAGGCTAGCCTGTACCAGGAAGTTTTACCAGGTTATGCTGTGGGTAGACAAGGACTGGCACTGGCAAGTCAGCTTGAGTTTACCTTGACAGTCACCATCTATGAGGATGCCAAGTCATGGTCCACTATCATGACCAATGGTAATTTCTCAGGGCAAATTCTTCGGCAGTCAGAATCCCACAGCTCTAAACTGCAAGCTGACGTGCAATAGTAAATCATACTCTGGTTAAAGAAAATCTTGCAATAACATATTGAAATGACCCCAAAATCATGAACTATTGATAGAAGGTCTTCATTTTAGTACTTCTTTGTTTGAAAAATAATAAATATTCTTTTTTTTCCCCTACTTCCTTTATGTGGTTTCCCTTTGATGAGTAATAAATAAAAAGGCAGTTGAAAACAGAAAGCAAGTGCAAAGCCCCAGATCTGAAAGGGACAAAGACTCCATCTGTCACAGAGAAATCCAGCAATCCGAGTACCAGCACAGAGCCCACCTGCCAAAAAGGTTTTATGTTTATGTTAAGTGTGGCTTTAAGGAACAGAAATGTTCTCGCAGATAAAGGCAGCCAGAAGAATGACTAACCGAGACGCACAGACAATAATTCCCCTCCTTTGATTTCCTCTGCTGTCACCACTATCGGTTAGACATCTGAATGAAAATCAGCTTAGAAACTTTGATCCCTTTAAAAACAGAAAAACAAACCCCATAATCCGGAAATCCTTAGAGGAATACAGAACTTCAGCGGCCTCCTACACACTGCCTTCAGCGTGAGGCTGAAACTGTGGTGAGAAATGCATTGGGCCCCTGTCCTTCCCCAGCAGTCCCACACTGCACACCAGGCAGGGAAGTTGGTGGTGACACACAGGTGTCCTCTGCTCCCTGCTCGGACCCATGCCAGGGGAGCTTGTTCTCCTCCCTCACTCATAACAGCTTGCTTGTTGCTTTGTGGGTTTAAAGGAAATGAAATTTAGGACTGGTATTTCTTCAGAAAGAAATCAAGCAGCCAGCCCTACCAATCAGAGGGCCCGTAAATACTTCAGGTTCCTCTATGCCTCTCCTCACTGTTTTGCCTCTAACATACCCAGACTGAAATACCCATCTTCTTCCCTCAGCCCTTCACCTTGGGTGATGCCTCAAACACAGCCAAAGCTACTGTGCCCTTAAACTGAATTAAAATAATTGATTCTTCTTTTTAATTTTGTTTTACTAAAGGCTAGGACCCAAGTGCTGGGAATGAAACTGTCCCCAGGTGGGCAGAGGGGTGAGGAGGCAGCTCTGCAGTAACATAATTACTGTCCTGGGATAACACTTTTTATTGTCCTGAGATAGATCTCTGCTAAAGATCTCAGTACTTGCCATCCTTGGGTACTGACATCCCAGAATGAACATTAAGACTGCACTGGACATAAGCAGCTCCAAACTACAGACACATCACTCACTTCAGCACAAAGTTCAAAATCTGCTGTGAATCTAGAGGGCAGCCCCCTCACTTGATTGCACAAGCATACAAGTGCCATGAAGTCAGAGACTTACCAAGTGATCCCCAGTCACCTCAGCAAGTTCCCACTGGGACCAGGATGTCAGCACAGCTCAGGACAGCAAGCCAAGCTCTATCCCGGAGCATGGACCTGGAGACTCATGGGTCCTGTTCCCAGTTATCTCCTCCATCCCAGTGCAAAGCCATTTCTTTTAATAGCACTGGCCCTGGCCCTCCCCAGGCAGCTCCCCTGCAGGGCACACGATCAGCATCTGCATCAGCTGTACATGCTTCCTCTCTTCAGTGACCTTCCGGGCTGTGCTCCTGCCTGCTCCATTAACCCATCCTTGTGGGACGGAACCATACATGAAATACCTGAACTTTCCAAATAATTCCATCGCATCCACAGCTGCCGCACGCAATGTTTCCTCCCTGTGCCCTTCGCAGAGAGGGAGGCCAACACAGCGGGCATCAGACACTCATGTCTGAAGCAAAT
Source organism: Aythya ferina (assembly GCF_964211825.1). NCBI lineage: Eukaryota > Metazoa > Chordata > Aves > Anseriformes > Anatidae > Aythya > Aythya ferina. Next base: position 25,821,796 of record NC_140304.1, read on the forward strand.
CTCATTTTCTTCCTCTTTCCTAGAACAGCAGCCCGTATAAATGGCTTCCCCCCACCCCCAAACAAGTTAATAAATACTATTGCATTTCTACAGGCATTGTTGAGGAGCTCAGCCACCAGAAGCCAACCCTGCTGCATGCCTCCTCCCCTCTGCAGGGCAGCTTGTGTGTACAATGTGCACCCCAAGCAATGCCCTTCAGCACGGTTATTGGGAACAGCCCTTTCCTCCAGCTCCCATGCCCTGCAAAGGAGCACTAGCCCCAGTGTGCCAGAAATTGAAAAGCAGATCTGAAAAAACAGGCTTTAACACCCCTGCACCCTGACCATTAACTATAATTGTATTCTACATCAATCACGCGAGTTTTCCCCTTAAAGGTTATTAAGTATAATTTCTACTATGCAAATAGTTCCAGCTTCATTAATGGATTTTTGGTTTCTAGTGGAAGTTATTCTTTGATGAATGTCTCCAGATGTCAGTATGTGAAAAATGTATTGGGGGAAGAAAATTCTCTCCGATGCAGTGTAAAAAGGTCCACTGGAGAGAGGGGGTTGGGAAAGATAGGATCATAATTAAAACTATTAAAATTCCTATCTCATGACCATTTACAGATGCTCCAAAGTGGCTCTAAATTAAAGGGAAATGTCACAGAACATGGATGCTTCTGCCAAAAAGCAGCATTAAAAATGACAAATTCCAAACAGCCTGAAGACTCTCGTTAAATCCAAGGAGCTGGGCTTCACAGCTCAACCAAGACAAACTGAGAGGGCAGACCAAAAAAAGAAAACCAGATCCAGCAATCAGCTTCAGAAATGAAGGAAAAAGTGGCCAGGGAAGCGCTATCCAGCAGAAAAACCAGTCAACAGGAGACCTACATTTTTTTTTAAGATTTATTCCCACCATATCAGGTATTTTTTCCTATCGTCTTTAATGACTCTGCCCATCTGTTACTGTTGTCTCAGTTGTGGCCTTTTCCTAACCACAGATGATTTTTTTTTAGGGTCTGCCCCTCTTCCTCTGCCCCAAAGCCCTAAGCCACACCAAGTCCCAAATGAGTGGGGAGAGGTCTGTGGGGGCTGTTTATGCTGCTTTTCTCCCACAATCCACACTCACACTGCTGGGAGAAATCTCTTGAAATATTTTCTCATTTGTACCGTGAGAAACCTCTGCTGGTGTGCTTGGGTAGGGGATCCTGTTTTATTTTTTGTTTTCTTAAAAAAAAAAAAAAAAAAAAAAAAAAAAAAGCCATCTGCCTAAACTTCTCCTTACACTCTCTTCCACTTAGGTTTACACTGGAGGAACTCAATTATAAGAAATACAATAAATATTTATTGAACTGGTGAAAGCAATAGCATATGCTGCACACGCTCTGTTTTTCTGGATATTTTTTCCCCCTGCATCAAGCCCTTGTTCTGTCAGAATTGTTTTCATGTTAGTATTAGTCAGTCACTCCCCATGTGTCAGTAAATGCAAAACATGCCTGCTGTGAGACAGAGAGCGCGGGTGCCACTTTGCAGTTCCTCGGGATGCGAGCTGGCACAAAGACAAAGCACACACAAAAGATGACAGGCACCACAGCCTGCTTTTCCAAACAACAAACTGTGGAAATGATAATACCTTGGGAACAGGGCTGGGGTGGGCAGGGAGAATGCATATAGACTTCAAGAAGCAGAAATTCAGCTGCTCCTTGCTGCAGGAGGGGAACACTGCCTTGGCAGAAAGCAGACCTGTGAAGCACAGCTGCTCCAGGAAAGCAACATCTGCGCACGGGGTCAGGTATTACAACCTGGTAGCAGAGCCTATTAAGTGGCCATCTGTAGATGGTTTGCTTATTTACAGGCATTTCAATAGCGCAGCTCATCATTACCTAATAAATGTTAACTAACTTGGCCGCATCGCGCTGCTGTAAAGGAGGCACGTTCCCATCCCCTTTCCAGCTGACAACAGGCATTAACTCTGGATGCCTCCACTTCCAGTCACACCAGTCGCTCACCCCTGGAAGCCTGCCCGCCTGGCTGAGGACTACCCCAGGCCTTAGGAGAGGGGGATTTGGCTCAGGATATTTGCTCAGTCACTGGCCAAATCACCCAGGATCCAACCTCCAGAGCACTCAGGCATTGCTCAGCACCGCTGAGCCAGCTGCCGGCAAGTGGAGCTACAAGCTCTGCACTGAGCCCAAGGACCCGCATCCAGCCCCAGCCACAGCCAGTACTGGAAGAACAATCAGCTCAAATTATCTCCAGGGAGTGAAGCCAGGCATCCAAAATGAGGAGCATGGACCTATATGATCTGATCTCACATCATACAGAAAGACCGTGGTACAGTCCGGAAATTAGCTCAGCCTTTCAGCTTCCAGCATAGTGCCACAGCCAGAAGAAATTATAGGACAGGAAATTATTGTTGACTGGATCCATCATTATTCTTTTACCATCTGTTACCTTCAGGTTTAGTGTTTTTCATAGCTCATGGATTAGCGGAGAAATGTAGCGTTGGTTTTCAGCATTGCATCCAATTTTTACTGACCAGCAGCTGAAAGAATAAGCTCAGACCTTGATCAGGTGTTCACCTTCAATTCCCTGGGAAGGTTTCTGTCATGAAAAATGCTACAGAATCGTTAATGAGCAGTTGTAGTGGAGACCTCTGTTTAATCTCCCCATCCATCAGCTTGCACCTTTGGCATTGCAATGACCCAGGCTTCCCACAACACCTGGTACTTACATAATGGTTCACCTTCTCTAAGCACTTAATTGGCATAATAGATTAACATTTATAGATTAGCTGACTCAGAAGGAGACCACCACGTTCTGCATTGCTGGTATCCCCTTCTTTTGGCACGGAGCCTTTATTTGCTGCATAGGAAGCAGCTTGTTAACCTCTTAGGATCCAGCTTTTTACAGACATTAGACATTGGTTTAGAAATTTCCCCACAAGTATGCATTATGGCTAGGTCAGTCAACATCCCTCTCCAATATCATCAGGAAATAAATTGCATCACCATCTACTTGCCACGAGCAAAGAGCACACACCCAGGTTGCTACTGAGGTTCAGGTGGCATAATGGTACCCATACCATAGCCTTCAGTAGGCATCTCCAGTAGATGGAGCTCCATGTGACACTGATCAGCGACATTATTCTGAAAACCTACAAGATGACCATGATAAGTTTATGTTCAACCACTGAAACTTCAAGTGGGTTTGTAACTGTGCATGCCCATCCACCCACTGTACAGAGCCCATGTTCACATTGACACCGCCCTTTAAAGGATCAGAACCAACTAGCAGGTTTAGGCAGGATGGGGCATTTTCCCAGCAGAAACACCTTAAATCAAGCAAAAGTTATGGTTCATTTAATGGCATAAGTAATTAGGAGCCATCAAGTCAATGATGGAACCAACAGATGAAGGAGCCATTCAGTGGGGGGTATGGGAAGAGATACAACAATCACTTCTGACCACTAAATTAAGTAACCTCAACAGTAGACATCCTCAATTTCTACAAACAAGGAAGTGTGTAGATGCTTATTTAACTTTGTGCTACTCACTTCTTGCTGCACCAGACAGCTGGAGCCCTGGTAGCACCAATTACCCCCAAGGCTCATCAGGAGACTCTAGTGTTGAGAGGAAGGCATGCTAAGACCTTGGAGTCAGGTCCTAAACTAACTGTACTAAACAAACTCTCCAAGCAAGCAACCATTGAAGTCTTCCAAAACCCTAGACCACTGGAATAACTGTGACCCATGTCCCTAGGCAGTCTGGCCCAGTTAAAGGCGTGTACATACGTACACACACACACAAGCACACAGGCACCTCAGCAAGCATGGGAAAGAAGTTTAAATGTCCGTGCTTCCCTCTTTTCAGAAAGCATTCCAGCACACTCACTTCAGTCAATGAACACTGTTCTTAAAGGATAATCACCAGCTTAAGAGAAGGCTTAGCAAGGACAAATGCCGCCTGTAACAAAACACTTTGGGATAGAAATAATATTCTTAGACACCTTCTTTGGCTAGGATTTAATAAGTGCGAAATCAATGTTATAATCAAACTTAATACTCATTTCCTAGAATAATCCTCTAACACAGCACTTGCTATTTCAGCTGATTAGAAACATTGCTCAAGTAATAGAAATTCCTGATCAGTAACCCGGGAGTCCACAGCAAGACTTTATTATTTTAACCTAAGGCAGTTGCTTCCCTTCATCCTAAATGTTTACAAGTGGAGAAACACATGTAGGAATTCTTCCGTTGCCATCAACTTAAACATCATGTTCTCCCAACAGCAGGTAAATAGTGGATGACAATGCTTTTAATGCCTAAACACTGGTGTGCCTGGGATTAACCACCAGACCTTTGCAAAGGCCCGCTGTTTATTTTGTTTTTCATATTTCAATAGGCAGGGAGGGAATTTCAGGCTACAAGTCTCAGTAAGGGAGCACAGGAAAGACCTCAGGCAACAGCGGTGGGATGCTGCAAGTCCTAGGTGAGTTCTACAGGTGAGAAGCACCTATCTTTAAAAGGCTCGCTGTCAGACAAGATAGATTTCAATAAAGAGATGAAACTGATGTGAGGTTTTCTTTCTGCGTTTCTGGCTGCTTTTGGCAGAGCAGACCTGCGCACGCATGAAGGAGGGATGACTTGACAGCACACTGTAAAGCTTTTCCTTCTTATCAAGACAGAGCAGCTGAGACAGCCTCTTCTACAGCTGGCTTTTTAATTGAAAGATTAGAAGTTCCCTTATGCAGTTTGCATCAGACACAGCATTTCACAAAAGTCACCCAGAGTCCACATGCTCATAATCCCACAGCCCGCAGGATGGAGTTTGACCAGGGTCACTAGCACAGGGAGGGGACAAGCCTGGTCTTACTGCCAGAGCAACTTGTGCCCATTAAAAGCTTCATTGAGCTCCCCTGTTACAACTGGGTGTGCTTCAGTGGAGCACATCAAGTCTGGAGGTAGGGGGCTACACCAACACATTGGCAAGTGAAAATTCCTCCACGAGACATCTTCACCCCCAGCTCCCAGGTGCTTGCCAAATACAGCAGGATCAGTGAGTGCACAGAGAAAGAGCCTAGGTGAGAACAACTGAGCCATGGGCTGCAGCTCAGGCTGAAGGCCAGGGCTGAGTCCTGGGGACACGCATTAAGAAGGCAGCCAGCTGCATCTTCTGGGCAGAGCTGAAGTCCCTGCCTGGGGACAGGGATTGACTCGGCTCTTGAGAGAGCATGAAGGACAAGTTGGCAGCAGCACTAGAGACACTTTGATCATGCAGCTTGAGCTGCTATTTAGGCCACCAGATTTCCTTCATTTAACCCATCTTTGACTCCTGTAATACTCCAGGGAAGCAGTGAGCATTCAGCACCGCTGCCCAGTGGAAGAGAGACAGGATCTAGCTCTAGCAGCTCCCTGCAGAACAACAGGGCCAGAAGAGCTTCCTCCTGCAGCATCCCAGCTCCGCTGCTCCCTACACCATGGCTTCCCCACCTCCTCTCAGGGAGCAGCTGGAAACTCAGCTGGTGGAGGGGTGTTCGGACACACACTCAGCCCTGCGCAAGTGCTCAAGTGCCACACGGTGTCTCTTCAGCTGTTTCAATGTCACAGAAAAGACCCAGTCCTCCAGAGGAGGATTTGCCAGGAATAATCCCCCATCACTTTACAAGTGGGGAATCCAAAAGTCCGGGCCGTGAAATCCTGACATCTCCTCTACATGGCAGAAAACGGAGGTGACTGCCAACACACAGGGAAACAGGAGCCAACAATAAACACCTTCACAAGAGATGGTCCCTGTCAAAATAAACGCAGATGCACATTTCCACTTGTTATCGCACTGCCATACACAGCCCGAAACATATTTCCAGACTCAAATGGTTCATTATTACAGAGAACAGAAAAAAATGAAGATAGTGTCACTAAGAGAGAGCACGTTGTGCGAACACCCTCTGCTTCATGTTGCAGTGCCTGGGGGATGACACGAGCCCAGCCCACCGGGGCAGCTCAGGCATCCCTGGCACCGCTGTGCCTGGAGATGCAATTACTGTAAATAAGCCAAACTTTCATTTCAACTAGGAGGAAGAAAACAAACGCCACTTAAATGGGAGGATGTGGATTTTTCCAGCTGAGAATCTGGTTTTCTTTTGTTTCAATAGGGCTTGGGCTTTAAGAAAAAAAGTCAGTAAAAGAAAGGGAAATTCTCCTCCCTTTAAGTCTTGCAAAACTCATCCATCACCCATCTGTCCACCTTGCACCTTATTATTTATTATTCAGGACTCAACAAGCTAGCATGCCAGTTAAGATTTTCCCTGAAGAAAGCTGGCATCTAGACAGACAGCAACTGCTATCAAAATGTTTTTCTATTTCTCTGCCCTCCCTTACTCTGTCCCTTGTGGTGGGAATAAACACAAAACCTTTAAAGTAAATAAAACTGTTTTTAATGAACCAGCAAAAGCAAGAGAAAACAAAACACAGAAGTCAGTTTTCTTTAGTCGGGCTTCACCAGTCCTCCATTAAATCACCCTCCTCATGGTCCCTTTCATCCTCCTGAGTTTTCAAACAAGTTGAGTCCCAGGCACATGCAAGTTTCTCAATACACAATGCATCTGTTCTTCAAAGCAGAGGTCCAAAGCACAGCTACAACCACATTGCATCTTTGTTGGGCATCACTAATAAGATAATTTAGCTTTGTGGCATTGCTTCAAAGCTAGAATATATTGGTGGCTGCCAGTCAATTTGCCTCTGCAGATAGGTATTACAACAAGAATTCCTCCAGTTTGGGCAATACTATTGTGTGCAGCGTGATGCAGAGGCACCAGCCAAGGTCAGGTCTCCAACACACAGGGAGCCACCCACACATCTCGTCCAGCATGGCAGCCTTCAGGCTGCCCACATGGGCACGGCTTGGCTCTTGGGTCAACTGACTGCCATGAATCCGAATCACATTCATGGGTTCCTAGCCCTGGGTTTGAATTCTCAACACCCAATACACTAAAAAAATAAATGCACAACTGCAGCTTTCACCTCCTCTATTTCAGCTTTGCAAAGCAGTTTATCAGGGAGCACTCCGCTGCCAGCCTGAGGGCTCTGAGCCTCCCAAGGCAGCCTAACCTGGAGCCATGTTCTGGCCCAGGTTAAAACAGATGCTTTAAAATAAAGCCACAGATGCCTCTGAAAATAAGGCCTTTCCCCTCACTGCCCCAGACAAAGAACAATCTGTGACAAAGACGGAATAGGGTAAATGAAGTGCCTTCCTCTCCATGATAGCACCTTCTATTTTTGTATCTTGCATCAAATAACATCCTCCTTTATAACACTCACAGCAAGAATATTTATCAGGAAAAACATAAACCAGAAAAAGTGAGATTTTCCTCCCCCCTCCGTTATCTCAAAGTTTCCTGCCTGAGCTTTGCACATTGGCTGATGTGTTCTTTCATGTAATACGTAAATATAATTTATGCAGGAATGGATCTGCAAAATGCGCTTGCTGGAGTGCTCTATCTTATGCACACATACAGGCACATCTGGGGGCAAACAGCTTATGCAGAGGTTGTGTAAATGGATTTGACAAATATAGACAAATATAAGGAAAGCTGGGTACCTCTTCTCATACTGGAACATCCCCCAAGCGTGGCACACAGTGTTCAGGCAGAGAGCAGACAATTTGAGCCATACAGCTGTAACATGAGCAGGGCTTTGGTGCACAAGCTCACATAAGTGCCTGGTGTTTCCACCCCCAGCTAGAGCTGGGAAGCTCCCAGCATGACCTAGATCTGGTGTGTCCGGGTCAGTCCCATGTACCTCCAGCACCGAAAGCGACACAGACCTATCGCAGCATCTGTTAATCCGAATATGTTTATTACCCATTCCCCAGAAATATCCTGTCACTTCTCTGGGTGCCATCCAAAAAAATCAGAATCTACTAATGTTTTATAAAAAAATGCATCAGAAGATTTTTATTTTTATTTTAAATACCCACTGCTCTCTTTCCCAAATGTCTTAATTTTTGCATTCCAATAAGTTATACAAGCGATCTAATGTCTTTCATTCCCAAAATTCATTAGGCTCATTAAGGCTTTAAGCTCACTCAGCAATAAGATGGAATAAATTCTTTCCTGATGCTACAGGAGCAAATTGCCATGTTGGGACAGTGGCTGAGGAAGAGGAGGAGCTGGGCAAGAGGAGGGGACAAGGCACTGCAGCCTGTGGCTGCAACCAAATCCTCAGTGCTATGAGACCAAAGCAAATGGTGCTGTTGGCAGACCAGCCAGAAGAGGCTGCTTGCAACAAAAAGGATTTCCTGCAGCCTTTGAAACCTGCCCACATCTGCACAGAGAGGAACGAACATGGCAAGAGCCCTCCAGCCATTGATTGCACTGATAGCACAAGGATGGTCAAGGAAGAGGTCCACATCCCCCCTCTTTGCCCCTTGCACACCCACCCAGGGTGGCTGCAGATAGCTTTGAAAGCACTGTCCTAGGGAAAGCAACCTGAACATCAGGTTTAACTCAGCTGGAAACAGTCAGGCTCTTACTCTTCTCGTGTTTCCCATGGCTTTAGTCAGTTCCTGAGAGCCCTCTGTGTTCGTGGGACCCCAAAGTCTGACTGTGATCCAAGGGGGAGATGCCCTGGACATCCACAGGGGCATCACACCCACCAGTGCATGCATGGCTGTACAGGGTGTGGTAGCAGAGAGCTGCATCTCCTCCAGCCTCCCTGGCTGAGCATCACATCATGTTACTGAAAATACTAGAAGATGTCATACAAACAGTGCTTAGCTTCACACACACAACCCAAAGCACAACGTTCAGGTAGGAAAGTGGTCTTTTCAAATATCTTGTCTCATAGAAACAGCAGCACAGCTTAAATGTCAGTTATTTCATAAATATAAAATAGCAAGTTTAGTCATTTCCCCAGGTTCCCCCCTCCCCCCGCCCCCTTTTTTTAATGTATCTGCTTTACTCCTTTAGCTGCTTACTCATTTGCACTTACCTTTTAGTCTGATCATGTAAAAGGTTTTGGAACAAGTACAGAGGAAGAATAAAAACATAATGGTTTCTCACTGCTTGAGGGCATAACTCTAATTAAAAAGAACATTCTTGCTTTTAGCACCCAGACTTCCCTCTCTTCTAAATATGAACTTTGACATTTTCAAACTGAGATTTAAAACAAGAAAATAATTCTCAGTACCACAATGAAGGACTGCCTGCACTGTACAGTGGAAGAAGGGAGTAGTGAGGAGAAGAAGGTGCAAGGCTAATGGCCTTATCAGGGAGCTAGAGTTAGGGAAACGCAGATTTGCTCACCAGCAAGACCCCACATCTCCCATTTGCACACCAGCAGTAGCATCAGGTGCTCCCTTTGCAACAAACCACATTGCTCAGTCTGGATTCACTGCTCTGCAGTCCACCAGGTTACACATGTGAGCTCCAGCACTGACTGCAAAGACATTGCTGATCCCAGCCCACGTGGCCACACAGCACAGGTAACAGGCAGATGAACATTGGTGCTCCACATGAAGCCTCCATTTGTGGATGCTCCAACTTCCAGGCTCAATGCCCCAAGGAAGTTTTGCCTGTGGCAATAACACTGGTGGGCATCCATACACCCAGCCTCAAGGGAGCCCACCCTAAGAGAGGGGATGGAGACCTGGCAAATGCCCCAGGGATGCATCCAGAACCAGGTACTATGTACTGCCTCATCTTTGCTCCACCTCCAAAGGCAGCTGCTCATCCCAGGGTCAAACCATCACTTAAATAATTAAAAGAGGAATATTTATATATACACATTCAGAAGCCTCGGAGGATTGCTCAAGTGCTGCCTTAGGCACCAGGTATTCTGTAGTGCCTCTGCTTCTGTACTGCTCCCCAATACAGTAAGGCCTTCCCAAATGATTCCCTTTATTCTTACATGCTCCTTTTAACTCCAATCCAGCCAACTTTACATCCTCTTGAAAACCTCCCTTAGGTGTCCTCAGCTATATAAAGTAACAGAGTATTTTTGCAGAGAAAAATCAGGATGTTCACTGCTAAGGCCTTCTTCTCCCACACATGCTAGAGGATGACTCTTATAATTGTGGAAATTGGAAAGACTACTTTAAATATTCAATGAGAACATTACTTAGCAAGAGCCCAGCACTGCCTTTCTATGCACCACTGTTGAACAAGCTGCACTCACACATACCTGCACAATCAGTACCAATCCTGCAACCAAAACAAAATCCTGCAACCTGGGGTTCCTTGCAGAAACCCCAGGGCCCGAGACAATAAATGGTAAAATTACCCAATAAATGGTAAAATTTTCCTCTTAAACTGCACATCTTAATAGTCAGGATAACCAAACAAATCACATTGTAGCTTACCTGCAAACGCATCACCCACACACCAACTAGCACCTTCTTTTGCTCCTGCCCCCCTACTTCAGGGATACACCCTTCAGCTGTCCTATGTCCTTTTAACTCCTTGGTTGAGCTGGTGGCACAAAACCCAAACCAGTAACACATGTTGCTAAGGGGCACCAGGTGTGGCAAACTAACACCTTGTTTCCTGCAGAGTTTTGCTTAGGGATCCTCTTGCTCATACAATGTATCAACTATAAATTTATTTAAAAAAAAAATATTTTAAATTATCTTCCTAAAATCATTTAAAGGTCATTCAGTCTTGGATTTGGAGTGGAAAAAGTATAGAAAAGCGTAGAACCAGGACTTCACATAGTATACATCAATAGACACAAGAATAAGACATAATCAAATGAAAAATTTTAGGTTTGGAATCAAGACTCATCGAAAGCAATTTGGAAAGGTGCAATACAATTAAAAAAATGGTAGCAATTTAAAATTAATACATGCTACTCTATTTGAACTTCAACAAATTACACACTATATTTCATTTCTTCTTGTAACAGGAGCAATTCAATCGTTATCACTTTCAATGAATATTAGTATTAATTTTGTTTTACACATCACTACCCAGGAAACATTTACTAACAGTGGATCAAAACCCACACACACGTATGGATTTCCATGCTGAAAATCAGTTCTTCAGCTCATGTGAACAAAGGACTAAATTATTTCAGTGGTTCATATCCAGCACATATCCCTTTACAATGCACTTGTGGCTAACGTGGCAGAGTTGACGTGTTTTATGATGGAAAAAAGGTCCAAGTGCACAGCAGTGGGCAGACCCATGGTGCTGCCCCTGTGGAAAAGCAGATTCCCCACAACCCACCATTAACCTGCCTGTCAGAAGCACTGAGCTCACCATGCAGTGTGCTAATCAGTAGCTATTTAAACAGCATGTTACCCATTGAAAATTTTGCACAAGGAGCGCCCTCGTGATAGGACATGCTGGAGAACTCAGAAGCAGCTGCAGGATAATTTATTTTTGATTTGGAGTCCTCATCCCGTGTAACAACTTTAACTAGCTTCTGGATGATTGACCAGCTTCATCCATCAAATGATTCAAAGAAAGATAAAGCCACACTGGAAGTGTCACTACAGATTTGTTTTTCTTTTTCTCTTTGCTCATTTGCAGACAAGAAAGGAAGAGCTTTTCTTCAGTCTTCATTTGTAACAGCAAATATGCATACAAACATAGATGTTTGCTACAGAAAGGTCAGAGGGAGAAAAAAAGCAAGACCCAGAGAACTCAAAAACCTTCAAAAGAGCTGGACTTACAGAACTACAGTCCCCAGACTTTCACACGCCCGTGGAGGAAGATTGGAGGCATGGACTATCCTGCCCCTCAGTGATGGGGCAGGTTGGCTGGTTTGAGATTTTCTATCAAAACCAGAATTCCAAAATCATTGCCACCAAAGAAAGAGAAAGTGAAAAAAAAATCTGTTCTGTTGGGGTTTTGTTTTGGGGAGGTGAGCAGAGGGCAGGGGTTAATTCTCTTAAGCAGTTATATCTGAGTGAGAGCAGAGGCTGTGAAGCTCACTCACCAGGCCAGCACCCACACACGCTTTTTTCAAACCATTCAAGAGTGATTGAGATGCTCGAAAGTAGTCCCACACCTCAGCCAGTTGTTTGCAACTAAGATACAGTCCAATTTCAATTATTCCACCAATTGATCTTTCAGTGATAGATTTTCAAAAGAACCTAATAAAGAAAAGTGTCCAGTTCCCATTAAAAGGTAATGGTATTGATACCTAATCTGTTTAGGATCCCCTGAAAAATCCAGTTAGAATTAATCTGTGGAGATGCTTCACACTTTTGAGACTACGAGTTAGTAGAATTGACTATTCCCACGTATAAATCTGACGAATGCTAAATAAGATGCTCCTAAAGCATCTGTCCATATGTCTCCGTCCTGGGCAATACCATCCATTCTAATTCAGTCCTGGACCTGTGCAATAGAAATACCCTAATTTCCACTAACCATATGTTAGTTTTGCCATATGGAAAAAATATGCAGTAATGAGAGTGGTGACAGAGCCAGATTCCTTTCCATATGTAATCTACAGTAAAACAGAATTAAACCCAGGTCTCTCCACAGGAGGAAGCCAGGTACAGCCCACTTACGTCCCTGTGGGGAGAGCCTGAGTTGCCTAGCAAACACGTTGTAAAAAGCTCTCACACGTCTCCTTCAATGGGATGAATACTCTGCATAATTTTCTTATAGTACTGCGCCCTATACAAAAGCCTGGTTGTGTGCCATGAGTACTAAGACTTCAAACTGTGAGTGAAAAACTGAATTATTTGGTATTACTGAGAATGCCATTCTTACAGAAATTCAGCACTGTCTTGATGGGATTTTATCAGCATTTCAGCAAAAGGATGCATCATTTATGCAAAAAGTAAATCACAGTTATAAATTTATGCCTTTCTGATGTTAAGATGCTAATAGGCATGAAGCAACAGCAGAGAGAAGCAATACTGGTTACACAACTTGGGAAATAGTGAATATTTGCCCACCTTTGCCCAACAGAAATTCACAGGCAATACTCTGCCAGTCACACCGGCACGTGCTTATTTCCCTGGAGAGCAGAAGCTCTGCAATCAAGGGGGAGAAGTAAAAATCTGAGGAAAAGGCTTGGCAGGTCCCCAGTTACTCAGCTCAACTCCCCAGCCCCACCGCTTCACTTCATAGCTCTGAAGGGATGATTATCCCAGGTTAAAAACAAGCCCAGGGGACAGCTCCTCTGAGCTCCGGGTCTCTGCCCCCAGCCCTCAGCAGTACAGCAGAGGAGGGGCAAAACATGGGAGTGACTTGGTCCTGACCTTGTATTAGCACAGCTCCCCTGCCTCAACCAGGGCTGCCCTCCGAGAAACAATTTCTCTCAACCAAGGACCAAGAGGCATAAATTTTCTGCTCCTGGGCTGGACTAATTCCTTCCCTCTGCATGGAAATCTATGTCTCCTGATGGAACAAAGCTTCCTCCTTCCTACCATGGGTGCCTCTGAGCAGATGGTCATATGTTCCCTATTCTAAGTGCTGATACAGCCCAGAAAGGTTATCTAATTACAGAAACAATACTTATTGGATGCACTAATGCTTCTGCAATTTTAATAGCAATATGATAGCTAGGATTTATATTATTTTCCCTTTCTGATTAATTATTTACACAGAGACAAGCTGAGATTATTAAGTACGTGTGTGCCGTGCCAGGCTGCAAAGAGATTTGAAAAAAAGAAAAGGAAAGATACAGACTTTAAACTTTTGGAAAACAATCCTCTGAGTGCTTCCAGATCCCATGACGCAGTGCCCTGCACCACAGCTACTGGCACGTTGGCTCAGAGCAGACTTGACCCGGGACATTACAGATAATGCTTTGACTTCCTAGTTTGGTAGTGAGCTACAGTAGAGAAAGGAAACTTTCATGTCAACATGTCAATCAAGGCAAGCTGTGTTTGTCTGCAAGCCTAACAAAATGCCACACAGGAGCACACGACAGCTGGGGAACATCACGTAGTGCAGGCAGCTCCCGAGGACTGTTCACCTACTCCCCACGCGGCATGTTCCCCGAGGTGCCGGCTGAAAGCAGGAGAGAGCCTGGGAACAGCCAGGACTGCAGGGAGACACTTGTCAAACACCCAGCTGATTTCAAAGCACAGCCACGAGCTCTTCAAGTACACAGAACTCTGTGGGAAGCACACGTTTTTCCCCTTTTATTAAAAAAAAAAAAAAAAAAAGAAAAAAAAAAAAGTCCAATGACTTCTGTTTACAATGTATCATCTTTTCCTAAGATCAAGTAGTTATTGGAGATTTACATTTATTTTAATAGATAACTCAGATACTTATTGCTAAAGTAGTAATATGGAGCCTGGCCAGCTGTTCAGGTGGGATGATCTCACTTTGAATATTTAATTAAAGAGAATCAAATGAGTCCAAGACACTCTTAAGGCTTTGGATAAAATTCTGCTAGTTTATAGAAATCAGAAAACTGTAGCCACTGTAACCATTCAGACTGAAACTTGAATAAATTTCTGTTTTATAACTGTGCAAATTCCCTTGCATTTGTTTATCATTCAGCATACCAAAAATCACTTTGTTAACTTTCTAAAGTCCAGATGTTTATAGGCAATAGTGCTGTTATCCTCCTTTGCTGTGGTGGTGAAATTAAAAGAGGAAATTCCTAAGGAGGAAAAAGACAAATCTTTATGCTTTTGTTGTTACATTCATTCATCCTGGAAAGAAAATAAGCCTATCAAGTTTTAATCAGCTGGCAACTTTGCTTTGATTTGTGAATAACAGTTTTAATAAGAGATATTTCACAGCACAGAAGACTCTATGGTGCAGAATGCCCCACAGCCTCCTTTTCTGACTGGGAGTTTGTGGTCATTTAAAATAAACACACAAAAAAAAAAAAAAAAAAAAAAAAAAAAAACAGAACTGCCACCACCCACCCCATCCGGCTGATGACAGCTTGAGGGATGGGTCAGAGAAGAGGATGAAGAAGCAAGTCCTAAGAAAAAGGGGCTCCAAACAAATCTAATTGATGTGATTAAATTATCAACATAACCTCACAGGTCAGGGGAGAAAAGCAGGAGTCTATGAGACTTAGCAGGGCATGCAGCTCCTCCTCACATCTGCTTTCATGGCATCACGTGTGGATTAAGTAAATCACTCCAGGCATAAATTTACCATAGAAGATGGAGGAGCACAGGCTGATCTGCCCTGTCCATCCCGCTGCAGCCACAGCAGGGGGGAGTTCTGCCTGCAGGGACAGTGACACAGGGAATGTCCTCATCCCTGGCACCAAAATACACATTTGCCACTAATTCAATGCCCTGAGAGGAATCGCATGGGGTAATGGCCCAGGTCTGTACAGCACACCCCTGAAGAGGGAAAGGTTTATGGGCAGAAATGTCTATGCATCACGCCAGCAGGCATGATACTGGGTTAGCCATGGAGCCACACTGCAGCTGTAGAAGGAGGCTGCATCCACACCAAGGCTGGCTGCAGAAACACAGACTGAGGGCGAATCACAGCTTCTGCAAGGCCTGCGGGGAAATGAGCAGCTGCTGGAAAGGAGCAAGAAAGGGGCAGATTCATTTAGCTTGGCACTGCAAGTGACACTCCTGGAGGCTTCCTAGCCTTGGGTGGTGGGGAAGAGAACACACACCAAGGTCAAAAGAAAAGCAGAAATCATAGAATCACAGAATGGTTTGAGTTGGATGGGACCTTAAAGACCATCTAATTCAACCCCCCTGTCATGGGCAGGGACACCTCCCACCAGACCAGGTTGCCCAAAGCCCCATCCAGCCTGGCATTGAAAACCTCCAGGGATGGGGCATCCACAGCTTGTACGGGCCCAGGGCCTAATATCTAATCTAAATCTACCCCCTTTTAGTTTAAAGCCATTCCTCCTTGTCCTATCCCTGAATTCCCTGACAAAGAGTCCTTTCCCAGCTTTCGTGCAGGCCCCTTTCAGGCAGTGGAAAGTTTTTTTTAAGGTCTCCCTGGAGCCTTCACTTCTCCAGGTGGAACAACCCCAACTCTTTCAGCCTGTCTTCATAGGAGAGCTGCTCCAGCCCCTTGATCAACTTCATGGAAATACTCTTGGAAGGGTCTATGCCTCTGTGATGTCTGCAGTCTTGCTGCAGTGATGCGGGCATTGAGCACCATCTTCCTTGTGCTTGTCCCCCTCTATACTCTGCTCCAAATCTTGCCCCCAGTCAGGAAGGGGCAGGAGCCGTGTCTCTGCCTGCCAGCAGAAAGGGTAGATCAGGTGCGGGTTCCTCTGCCTTCTATTTTCCAGTGAGAATTTCACAATAGAGTAAATCTCAGGTAGCAACAAGGCCTGCTGCGTAGGGAAAAGCCAAGTATGAATAAGAAACCGTTCCATCATGCTGTCACAGAAAGCAAGTTCCCTGGGGCTTGAAGGAAGGCTGTGCCTTAAACGATTTGCTCTTTAATGGGCTTTTTCTCTGCAATCAGCATGTGAACTTTAAAAAACCACTGGTTTGGTTTCTGGAGTGTGTAGTCCTGGGCCCGACGAACCCACGCAGCTCCTGGCTCCCAGTGCACTGGTTGCCTGATTGGCAAGCCTGCCATCCAGAGCTGCCGGGCACCTTCTGCATTATGGATTGTATGTAAAATAATGTGCTTCTGATTTTAAAAAGATTTTTTTTTAAGATGCTATTGACACATCACCTGCCTAAAAGCCAAAAAGATGCATTTTTAGAAACAGAAATATAAGCAAAAAGGCCTGCAGAAGGGGCATACAGTGTGTCATCTGCACATGTACTGCTCCAGAGCCAGACAAGCCCCTCCAAAACCAGTGGGATTAGGGTGGGAGCAGGGGCTCCATCAGGGCTAGTGGAAGTGAAGGGTGAAAGCAAGCTGCTGCTCTTACCCCTCCACAGAGAGGGGACTGGGTGGAAGGAGGTGGCAGAGGGGCGCTGCACAGCCAGCTGCAGGTAGGTGGCCATCACCCAATGCAACCAACATCGTGCAGCAGAGACTGGTAGGCTTTGCAATGTCCAGAGGTAAGTGCTGGAGTTAGGCACTATCGGCAAGAAAAAGACATCTGCTAGCACTGTCACACCCTCAAGACACCTTCAAAACCTCACCTCCATGAAAGGTCACAATTCAGCCTCCAGCACACACCCAGGGCAGGAGAGATGTTGTCCTCTAGGTTACACAAGTTGCCTTTGGTGGACATAGAACTGACCCAAGTCCCCAGCTCACACCTTGACAGCTAGACTAACCTTTTTCTAGCTTGTGCTGTGGTCTCCCACATCGATTGCTTCCTGGTCTCTCTCTCTCCAAGGGCCCAATTGCAACCAGCATTTCTTATCCTCTAGTGGAGTTACAGAGGACTGATACTGAGCAGCAGCTTCTAACCCCTTCTCATGAAACTAGCTTAGTCTTTGTTGCACTGTATTTACTTCTGTTTTCCAATACTAAGGAAAAGCAAACAATGTGGAAAACCTTTAATTTCACATTTTCCCCCAGCTGGTAAAAACGATAGCTAGATATGCACACATCAGTATAATCATCTCCTAAACAAATGGCACAATGACAAACCAAGGGGGCGGGGAGAGGGGGAGCAGAGCACAAGCTGGTGTTTTCAATTTAGAAAGTATGCATTATTTACACTGCCATTATTCCACTCAATTTGAGTTCACGCTTTAGTCCTAATTTCAGTATAATCAAAGTCAATGAATATTTAATCAGCATTGCTTCCAGAAATTGAGTAATGCCATTAACATAATGTCCCCAGGACTTCAATGCCGATTTTCCTCAAAAGCACAGGACTTCCACTCTTGCTGCCCTTCCCCCTTTCACCCTAACCAGTTGAGGCTCTGCTCTCCACCTTTGCTGGGTTCAACAAGGTGGAACCTGTCCAAAATGCAGGGAAGGGGAAAGCCATTTCCCAAGCGCAGCGATGTCTCGCTGCCCGCTTTGATTCAGCCCCAGGATAGTTAATGAGAGCCGAGTGTTTCACTCCAGCGTGACTCAGTGTGGAGAAGCGTCCTAATAACAATAATCCATTTGCACTTCTGAAGCACCTTTCAACAGAGGGGCTCAAGCCATTCTGCAAACATTAATTAATCCCTTCCGCTCCCCTGCAAGGAAGACACTTATTAATGCGATAGCTAATCTACAGATAGGAAAAGTGGAGCAGGATGAGGTTAAGTGCCTAGTTTACAGCCGCCCAGGAATCCAGTGGCATTTGGGGTGGAGGTTTGGAGCTCCGACTGGCTCCAAGTTTCATTTTCTAACCAACAGACTGTGCTGCTTCACTAAAATATGATCAAGAAAAGCAGCAGTACCTATGAATATTTATGAACAATACAAAATTACAGCATAAAAAATTGTACAGACATTTCAGAGCTGCTAAGTGATGGCTCCAAAGCTGTGCCTCTATGTGCACAGAGCACTCAGCAGTCTGTGCACACATGCCCCCTCCAGTGGGGCTGCATCTAATCTATCATCTTTTCTAACATGACTATCACTGTAATATCTCAGCAATGCCTTCAGCTGAAGACCTATCACAGCTTTCCATCTATCTGGGCTAGCTTATAAAGCTTTTCTCTGTGGTGCCAGAAAATCTGTGGGGCATATGTTTTTAAATACTAGATAAATTCCCCACTTTCCCTCCCATAAATCTAGCTAGCATCCTAGTGCATCCTGCATTAGTAATGAACCATCTCTTGTTCTCCCATAAAATTAGAATTAATCCTTATGTATATTAATAGGGAAGAAACAAAGTTCAATTTTGTCCACTCAACACATGCGACTGGGAAATCTGAGGTTACATACAGAAAGTACTTTCAAAGTTATTCTAACCTGATTTTTAGAGGCTTTTGGCAGTTTGGGATCATCATGCCTTTTCCAGGAACAATTTCTCATTTCGTGTCAGTTCCTACTGCTCCCCCCATGGTTACCTGTTTTCAGATCTAACAGCTGCTCTGATGAGGCTCCGACACAGCAAAGACTCACAGCAAGGCAGGTGCCCTTTTTGGTAAGGAGCTTAAGGATCATCTGAGAACTGCTGCAGATTTCTGGGTTGTACTTGTGCACATGGTGTATGGAAAATTTCAAATCTCCAACTCTAAGAATGGTTTTCAGAAATATTTTCTCAAAAAGTTTCACGAAGTTTTTGAAGGTTGAAACCAGTATTGCAAATATTAGATTATTTTGCTGAAATACATCTGGTTGTGACCAGCTCTAGTGTAATCTTGCCGGCAAGGCAGTACATTTGGGTCTAGGTCAGTGAGAATAAAATAAGCAGCATCCAACAAATTTACTCTCTAGTTTTATGCAATTTTTCTGATGTGGGCAAACATGAAGCTTTAGCTTACAATTATTTTCTAATTATTAAATCTTATTCTCTACTCATCTGAAGGTTTTTCTATTGTAGATGGAATGGATGAAATAAGTGATGCAATTGGAGAAGGGATGGAGGGGTAAAATGTAGCCCTGAAGAAGAAACAAGGAATGATTTTCCTTGAGCAGGACTGGAGAGACATTTGCAACACTCTGAAAAAATAAAATAAAATTAGGAAGACTTGGTCAGCTCAGAAGCTCATGTCAGCAGTAAATAAAAGCTTGTAAAGATGGCACTAACCTTCATGCAATGAATGCCCCCCATATCTCAGGGAAGCACCTCCATAAGGTCACATAGCATTTTCCTAACCTGTCTTGCTCTTAATGACAATTATTTAGAAGTCAGAAGCTTAACAGTTCTGTTTAAGTGACACATTCTCCTGCCTGTTGAATAAGGTTATCTCAGCCATGCTCTACCAACAACCTCTGACACCTCCCTGATTATCATAATGGCTTTAAACATTAGCCTTGGAAAACACCATTACCACCCTGTCTGAGAGCAAGGCATCACAGCACTAGATGTGTTTCACAATGGAATGAAAAATGGTGGTTCTGCCCTGGAAAATACCAAATCTGTTGACTCCAAGTGAAAACCAGGTACTCCGACAACAACCAGAGGTACTTCCCTTTGACAAAGAACAAAATAGGCATTGTGCAAGTCCAGGCTGCAGCTCACCAAGATCATCTGGGAGGGCAATTGGCTTTGGCAGCAGTGTCAGGGAATGCATTTCACAGTGAGCTTCCTGACAGGCAGAGGAAGAGTTAAGCCAGAGGGTGGGGAGGGAAGCTAGAGGATTGCCATAACATATCATCAGTGGGACTATTAATAGGGTACAGGTTATAACTTATTCATGAACTTCTGCACTTTTCACTCCTGCAGTATGGCAGGGTAGCAGAGGAACACTTAAGAACGACACTACTAATGCACCAAAGAGAAAGGAAACACATTTCTGATGCTGTTGCACATTAAACCTATATAATATTCCTCAAGACTATATCAGATCAGTCAAGAAGACACAGATACTACAGTTAAAAGATTTGCCCTCAGCACATCAGTACCCCCTCTGGGTTTTAGAAGCCTTTGGCAGATACAGAGAACATTAAATCTTTTAATCTTGGGCATACTTGCATAAGTTGTTGTATGATTCCTGTTTCAGCAAATACTTGTGGGCATTGTCAGGCTCAACATGCATCACTTGTCTGTCTGGGGCCCATGTCCACAGTGGCCCAGTGCCAGCACAGAGGCATTTCCCTTGCTCTTTGCAAGCCCAAAGCAGTTCAGAGCAATGGCCTTCCTTACCTGTGCCACAGTACAATCCACGTTAGACTAATGATAATTCATTATTGGGTTAAAGTGGAAGAAAAGCAAGCAAACAATCAAAAACCAACACCTTCACACCCTGGAAAATTGTTTCTGTGCTTTTTGAGTTTTTGTTTGTTTGTTTGTTTGTCTTGAGGTTTTGTGTTTCTTTGAGGTTTTGTTTTGTTGCTTTTTTTCTTTGATTTTTTTTTTGTTTTCTTTTCTGTTTTCACAAGAAATGTGAAAATGTGAAAGCCCATGTTCCCTTTGCTATTTCAGTAGAAGAGCTTGCACTGGCTCATGAAATATCACCTATGTCCCTGAAGGAGACTAGTAATACGGCACAAATAGTTTAGCACTTAATAGATATGGCAAAGGTGATGGGAGTCAGTAGCAAGGCTGAGGAAAAAAAACATCTGTCCCTAGGGACCAAGTGTTCCCTTCTCACCTACTCTCCTGGCAAGAGATTTAGCACTTGTCACTGGTCACTGTTTTATCTCCACTGTCTTAATTGTCTTCCAGCTAGTTAGGGCTCATTGTATGTTATATTGATTGTTTTTCCCCACTAATTGACTGTGTGGTTGTTGGCTTCTTTAATTGCCATCCTGAAAGGCACTGTAAATTGTCCTACATCAACATTAGTGATGGTACAAAAACATAGTGATGCCAAGGAATCTCAGTGTTAATACAGCAGGGAGAGATCTCAAAGCAGGCAGCTTTTGTACCCAGCCCAGGTGTGCAGTTGAGTGCTGAACCTTACCTATTTTCCAGCAAGCTTTTGATACGTTCACAGATGAAAATGTGAAGTGCAATCTGTGATCCCAACAGAAGACCCCAGGATATCTCCACTGGGGACAAGGGAAAGACCAAAAATGACCAAGATTTAAAAAAAAAAAAAACACTGCTGCCACCTAACCTGTGAGATCTTTGTAAAGCTATCATCCCATTTCACCCCCCTCTCTCTTCCAGATCATCCTAAAGTTTTACAATCCTGGTTCCAAGCCATAGTTGGGTTCAATGTGCATTGACCCAGCTGATGGATGCACACAGCGTGTCCTGCCCAAACACGTGTGCCCTGCCTGGTTCCCCCTCCAAGTCACAAAACCTAATGTGTATTTGCTTTAGAGTTCCAGAACCTTTTGTTCAGATCCTAAGGCACTTAATGTTTCTCACAGGCATAAGGATGGAGACAGAGACCCATGGAGACTTTCTAAAGCATCCAATTCCTACTGTTAATTTTTACTAATTGGCTCAGCCATTTTAGAGCCTTTGAAAGCTTCACAAAGCACTCACAGGCATTTTTATACAGTTAAGTTGCTTTACCTGGATCGGTCCTTCAGGCCCCATATCTGCAAGCATTGTGTATGTACACAAATCCAAACATGCCAGCTACACTGAATAGGAACACAAAATATTTAACTATAGTGGAAATGACAGAATACTATGAAAAGCAAGATGAATTAAAAGCCTAGAAAAATATTTTTTAAAAGAGTTTAGCTTTAACAGTGGAGTCTGGAATAAATTTGCCCTCTGAAATCTTACTAAACACTAAATTAATCATACGCACTTTATCTTTCATGGTTTACCCCCAAAGTGGCTAAGATGTGAATGTCGGTTCTGCAGCTAAAGGGTAGTGTGGCAAAGTTCAGCAACTGCTCTCCTTCTCTTGATCACCCTGCCTGGGTGAATAATTTAATTTCCTTTTCTGAATGGAATGAATATCTAGTTACTTCCTAACTTCCTAAACTTCCTAAAGCATTCCATACAAATGGCAGCACTGCAAATACACTGAGGGTTAAATAAAGAAGAAAAAAGCTACCAGTATTTTCAGCTGGGCTGTGGATAATCTAGTCCCAATGCTCACCATAAGAAACTCCAGCAACAGCCACCATGTTCCTGCACCTGCCTTTGGTAAGATGAGTGCCACAGCCTGCAGCACCTGACAGGCCCCCTTGCACCTCAGCTCTTTCTCCCGTGTGTTGAAAATGCAAGACCCTTCCACCTTAGCCAGGCACTAATTCACTGGGCAGCTAAAGGCACTATTCTTTATTTGAAGCCAAAGATACTTATTGAGTACATGCTGATTGTCTCTGGTCTGGAATGGCATCAATACTGCAATTGATTCCAGACTGCTTCTTAGAAGAATCCCAGTTCTAATTTAATGCTATTGAGCAGCAGGCAGGAGACAACCAAGGGACGAATTTCATTCATTTCAGCCAACAGCCAAACAGTAGCAGGTTTTACAAAACCAAGGGGCAGGGTGATATTTCATGATTTTGAAGGATGATGATGATTGCAGCTGTTCCTGTTGCTGCCACTGCCTACTCCCAATGATGCAATATCCAGGACCTTGCCTTTTCCCCTGTTAAGGCAACAAAAGTGTTTGGTTTAGTTTGGTGTAACAATGAAATGGAAAATATTTCTTTTTAAAGCTGCTAAACTCTTCTACTAATTTATGGTGTTCCCTAGAACCTTTTTTTTTTTTTTTTTTTCCTGGGTAAACAAAGTTCCCTCCCTACTTGTACAAACGTGCAAGATTTCTAAGAATTATCCTAAGTCCAAAGGGTCTCATACCAACCATAGTATCTGGTTGCTTAGCACTTCCCAAAATAACACCATATACGATTGCCAGTGACACACAATGTCCTTTTTCATCTCATGAGTAAAGTGATCTTGCTAGCCCATCCAATAGGCAGAGCCATTTCTCAGCATCTTCACATGGCTCTTCAACCAGTCAGTAAAAGAATTTGTATTTCACTTGATGAGAATACATTGTGAAAATTCATCTGCTATTTCTACATGCGCTGACATCTCTGCTATTTCCTGCTAACCCCCATCCCAGAAGTATCAAGAGCAACAGAAGGACAATCCATGCTCAACACTTGAAATTTGTTCCCCAGTCTTCTTGAAATCACTTGAGTGGTTCTCACTGTAAGTGAGGAGCCAAGGAAGAGTATGTTTTATCCTGCCACATCCACAGTCCTTTCTTTAGTTTTAGGACATTGTTCCTCAATCCTAATGGAACAATTAGTAGCATGCAGTAGTAGCAGAAAGAAGAGGAATGCAACTGAAGCAAAGAAAACTCGGGATGCAACCCCATCCATCTTTAGATGCCACATCCTCAACAGTATCTGCTGTGACCACCAATTCATTAGAGCAATGCAATCTGTTAAGTGATAGCCACCAGTCGGTCCCCCCAGCTGCCTCTGCAAAGCAGCCAGTTAAATACTTCCAAGGTAGCAAGTCAATACAGAACCATTTTTCTCAGGCTTCGTTGTTTTCTAGCATTAACCTTATTAACCTTTAAGCACAGAAAAAGGGTTGTTTATTCACTTAAACATTGGCTTTGAATTGAAGTGATAAGTGAGCAGTAGTCTTGCATGGAAAAGGGATAAGCACCTTTCTGCCCTGTGGGCACATTCTCTGCCAGGCTGTTGGCAAGGCATAAGCCCATCAGCCCTGTGAGAGCACTTGAAGTGAACTCCATCTCCTGGTGTGAGGAAGTGCCAGGTTCATCTTGGCCTTTTTCAGAGGAGAGGGACAGAGGAGTCTCTACTTTATTTGGGTCCTGCTGCCCTGTGCAGGTGTTCTCTCTTTCATACTCTGAAACACCATCTCTATACGCATCTCGCTCTCCTTTCAGAGCACTGCATTTGCATGGACCCAGGTCTGACGTTGTATCGAAATTCATACCATTGGTTTAATTTCTCAGAAAATTGCACAATTCCTTTGGTCATCTTTCTGCCAGCTCTTTTATGAAGCCATCCCTGATGTCCTGCACTATCTCAGATCAACTTCTCTCTAAAACTGGATTCACACTTTGCACCTTGGAAAATAGTAATACACTCACACACATGCATAGACATAGAAACCCACCTGATATGCATCTTATTCTAGTGCTACTGGAGGAACAGTTCACTCCATAAATAGGAATATATGAGCTACTCAGAATGAACCTTACTGAACTAATGGGGTCACCGAATATGCTTGAAACCCAGTCCAGTGCTCAGGTATTCTGATATATTTCCATCTTCTGACAGTTTAAGCAAGATCAATTTCTCTAACTGTTCTTTAACACTCACCTTTTTCCCCAAAACAGACACCTACATGTATTCTCACATCTTATACTCCAGTCTCATCACCTGCTGGAAACTGTTCATCATGAGGAGGATCAAGAAATATGTGCTCTCCATCAGTAATGCATATTTTTCATGTCATGTCCTATATGTGACGCTTGTCAACGTTATTTAACTGCAAACTTCTTGCTGAACCCTGATCTAATGCTCCAGATTATTTCCCAGCTATATCTTTTATTGTAGTGGCACAAGCAGAGAATGTGGCAGAGGTTCTTAAAATGAGAAAGGGAACAGAGACACACTCCAAGAGTTTTATATCCGCATTTTGAGGTCGCTGGCAAAAGTTTGCAAGCACATTTTGCCTGTGAACAGCACACTACCCACCAGTATTTGCTGTGTCTGAAGTTGCCAAAAAAACAAGCGTGAAACACACACAGGGGAAGGGCTGAGCTGAGGCAAAGCCAACTTAGTATCTATCTGCTCACAACAACCATCAAGCACGTAAATGAGTCCTGCACTTCTCTTTCCTCATCTTCACTCTGTGGCCACTCTCCAAAGAGAAGGCAGCGTGATGAGCCAGAGGAAAGCAAAGCAAAACGTCCCCATTTCAAGATCTCATTAACTGCTAAGTTAATAAGTGCACTGAAGCTTTCATTCCTCAAGCTGAAACAGGAAAAGTTAAGAGGAGAAAAAAATACTTTTACAGTGTCAGAATTTTTACTTCTCATTTTAACAGTGCCTCTGCACATTTTTAATAGCTGCTCCTCCACACGAAATCCACAGGAGCAAGGTTTAAGGAGCCAGAACTTACTGGAGTGCTTGTATCTGCTTTAAAAATAAAAAAAAAATAATAATAAAAAGAAAGCCTCCATATATTCTAAAAGCTTATTAGCTACTTTTTGGCTCTCAAGCCATTAAGGTTCATTGGGCTTGTGCCTTCAGACTTGTCTCCTAACATCTTCCTCGGGGCAACATGTCTTTCTTAGTCTTCCTGTAGCCACCAGAAATGAACAGCAAAATACAGCAAGAACTATTAAAGTTAGCAGAGATTAACATACCCAGGCAAATGCATTAATATATTTTTAAAGCTTTTCCAGGGCATGCTGAACCATCAGGACTCCCATTTTGACACTGGGACAATAATGAATAGCTAGAGGCCAGAAGTGGAGGTGTTCAGGGGTTGGAGTGGGGAGCAGAGCCAGAGCAGGGAGACAGGAGACAGCACCGAGAAGCAGATTCCACCAGGCCCTGACCTCCTCAGAACTTTACCCCTCTCCATCTCTGCAGCAGGAGAGAAGGAAAGGAGACAAGGAGCTCTTCTATCCAGCAGCTAGAGGGGGTCAGAGATTTAAATTTACCCAAATGGCATATGACGAAAAAAAACAGGAACAAGAAGTGAGGTTCAAGGCAACACCAGTTGTCCCTGTTTCAAGAGCAAGGGCTATGGCAAATGCTTCTGACTGTGGTGATAGGATCCTTCCACCTACAGAAAAACAAGCACCTGAACACAACAGTAAAGTTTTTCAAAGGTCATAGTTAGCAAAAGGATCAGATTTTTGTTTGGCAAATAGGAAAAAATAACCCAAGGAAAACTGGACACCCATTTCCTTAGTTTAAAGTCAACCATTATTAAATATGGAGAAGGTATAATTTTTGGCTTCCACTGAAATTCCAGAAAACCTCCTCAACATTTTGGAACATCACTTTTAATTTTCATTGGAGGATGAATATTTTATACTAAATTATTTTCTGATGAAAGACTCAATCAGTAATTAAAGACCATAAGTGTTCACTTTATACATGTTTATTTGCTTCCAACTTTTTAAGAAGATCAAGTTATTTATGGCTGAAAGTAGCCAGAAATAGTAGTAGAATTACAAATACATTCTAAACAGACTAACAAAGCAATGCTCACAAGCAATGCTCAATGTTCCTAAGCAATCCTACAACATCAGAAATGATAAAGAATTAAATATTGCTCATACTGGTTTTGGACTTTACACAGAGCTGACTCAAATCATCTGCCCAATATCTTTACAGGACATGTGTAATACTATTTCAATTTTATTGGGGATATGCCTGATCCCAGTTTTAGAAATTTTCTCCATTTCATTAGCAAAGTTAATAAAACAATTAACTTACCTAAACTGGAGCCCACAAGCTTTTGTTGATTTTTCCCCCTAAAAGCTCTTTTGCCACTTAGAAATCAGTCTTTTATTTTGGAGTTCACCCCCATTTGTTTCAGAGAGAGAGAATGACTTGAATACCCTTGCAACCATGTTCTAGATACACTAGGTTAGTTTTTTTTCAATTTTGGTTTAAATATCTTTTAGAAAGAGACTCAGAGAATTTTTTAAATGCTTGAATTTCTTTAATTTTCTTGTGAGAAACTGAAGACACCTAAACACCACCATGGATTTGTTTGGTGGATTTAGTTACCTGCCTTTACTCAACCAGATAGCTGTAGAAACCTGCTTTCAGTAAACATGTTAATCACACAAGACAGTGTCGAAAGAGAAACTGAAATTCAGGGATGCCCAGCTCCTGATCTCTTAAAAATTGCTGCAAAACTGGGAGAAAAATGGATGTTTCCAGATTCATGCCCAAAATGTCAGCAGTCTGCTTACTATTGCTATTAATGCTGCCCATAGAATTGCCCAAGAAAAAATCAGGGAATCATCACTATAATGGAAACCCAGAGTCTGTGTTACAAAGTACTGAAATTTGGTGCCAGGGAAGCTACAGCAGGGGCCTGAGTTCCTGTTCCCAATGCACCACGTCTACATTTGGCTTGGCTCTGTGTTCTCAAGAGACTCTGCAGCTCAGTCCAACAGCCACAAAGGTCGCTGCTGGAGGGAGAGTTTCAGAGCATTCCCATTAAGCCAGACTGTCTGCCAGAGCTTAAGAAAAGTTTTGCTTTCTCTTCTGCCCTTTACAGTTTTCACTTTGGGTCACCTCCCTTTTAGCACCAGGCAAGTCAAGAGGATTCACCCTGGCTCTTGGAGTCAGTTGCTGACAATACATTAGACTTAAAATCCCTTTTAATATTCTACTTAGACACACTGTAAAGGAAGAATGGATATCCAGAATAATTAAAATACGTTTAATTTGCATGGAGCTTAGGGCATTGTTCTGACATCAAACATCACTGTCAACCATATGTGGAATTTCAACTGCCAAGTGCTTCATTTATGTGAAAATTAGCTTAAGTGTACAAAGAATGAAAAATTTATGATTATTTCACATTTTAATAAATGCAGTGCTATGCATTAATTTAGACTTCTAAAACAATTTTGACAGTGACAAGGGAATCCTCCACAGACTAAGTGCTGTACTATGCTGTGTTTCACATGTCCTGCAGAATTATGTGGTAGAGCATCGAGGTAGTTAGATTCTTAAGTTTTTAAACAAAGATATTATATAACTATATCACTTAAAATACTGCTTTGGTTCACTTTTTCGCATGAGGAAGCATAGAACCTATCAATACCTTTCTTGTGTTACACAAAACTGCTTACCATAAGAAAAAATAAAAAATAAATGAGTGCATATATTACGTTGTTCAATATAACAGGCATTGGCAACCTTCCCCAGACTTTTGTCATCCAGGAAAGCAACTTGGATGGTGATAGGATCTTCCCCAAGGTGCTAAGACCTGACATAAGTGCATTATTTTTCAAGAGTATCTTCTGTTCTGCATAATAAAACATGATGTTTCACCATCTCTCACTTTTTATAGGCCACCTGGGCTTTCTCCAGACCTAGATGCCAATCCCTTGATGTGTTCATGTTTAGGGTATCCCAGACCAAGAGAGAAAACATTGGCAACAATGGAGGAATTATTTATTCTCCAGGTCCAACCACAATGTGGCACCTTGCATATAAGGACTAACTTTGCATTTTGCTTTGATGACAAAATCAACAAAGCGCAAATGTAAACACCAGAAATACCATATGGAAATCCCAAATGAAAATATAAATGGCACAAGGAAAGAAGCAGATTTCAGCTGTTGTCAGCCCACACGAGACTGACTTTGGCACTTAATAAGATCTGTGTTTTACGGACATGGTCTACTGCACATCCCTCTCTGCATGTATTGCACACCCAAAATCTACATTAAAAGAAGGTTATTAAAACAATTCTTCAAGAGTTCAGTAGAGACCAAAACCAACTTCATTCTGCCATTTCCTAAGGTGGGGCTCTTTGAACAAAGCTCTTTGGTGTATTTTCATTTCTTTTCTTTTTTTTTTTTTTTTTTTTTTTTAAAAAAAAAAAAAAAAAAAGCAAAGTTATAAAAATGGAAATTCTATCACATAGCCTCACCTTGAGCACAGATGAATTATAAACAGGGTTTGATCCTTCAGATCCACCTGGAGCTCTCAGCATGTGAGCTTATCTAGTAACCAAAAGCAGTAAAAAGCCTTCATCCTATCTAAGAATCAGCTCTGAAAGGAGATGAGATCAGATGTATACTTTGCTATTGGCTTTCATGGCTGTTCTCTGACAGCAAACTAGTACTAAGAATAAAGAACCTTAAGACCTGGCAGCTGTAAAAGGGTCTGATCTGGCAGGCCCGGCTCCTCCTGTAAACTCTGAATCATGAGCTGCAATCCCCACTTCACAGTTAGGTTAGTTACAGAATTAGTCATTTGGGTTAATGCCCAAATGCCCACTCACTGTAGCTGGAGGCAAAGCCCTGGATGCTGCTGGAGCCCTCCTGCATGATGAGTTTAACCAGGCAGTCGGGGGGTCCCCAGCCAGCATGGGCTGGCCTCGGCCATTGCTGGCCTGGGCAGGCATGAGTGAATGTGGAAGCCTGCCATGCTCCCCAGCTGCTCTCTCCAAGGGGTCTAGACAGAGGCACTGTTTCTACCAGCAGAAGTAAATCGAGGGAGGAAGCAGGATGCTGTTATTCCTGTCTCTGCAGAGAGAACGGGAGGGTGCTGTGGGATGAGAACAAGACACCTTTCCAGGGAATAATTCACAGAGGCTAGAGGGTCACAAATTAACAAGAGGACCAGCAGCTCTGAATGCTCCATATAATGAGTTTCCGTCCACTTTCAGTAAGAAGGATGCCTTTCTGAAAACACTTTTGATTAGAGACTAAAGCGAGTCCCTTGCTCCCACTCTGCAGCATGCCCTGTGAACAGTGTAGGGAGGTAAGGACAGTAGGTGCCTGGCGAGTCTGGCCCTACACAGGGACAACATGTGCCTTTGTGGCCCCTCCTCATGAGGGTACTAATGCCTCTACAACCTAGACGTAACTTTGCATGAGTCCAACTACTGCTTGCAAAGAGAAAATGCAAATATAAACAAAATTAATGTTTGGTTTTGCCATATTTTTTACATTTATGCTGCAAGTGCAATTGGATGGCTGATCCACTAAGCTACCCCATCAGAGGAACTACTGGTTGAAAAGGGAACTCCCCAGCAGCAAACTACCTTCACAAGCTTTGCACAGGATGGTAGCTATCTCATAATGCATAATCACTCTAAGTGGGATTTCAGAACTATTCTGCATATCCACCACAAATTAAAGCCAATTTTAATCGCTGATTTGAATAGAGACACTTATGAGCCTTAATATTTCTCCCACATTTTTTACTAAGCTTTTATACAGTCAATAAATTAGATGAGATCTGTATTCGTGTATTTGTAAAACATCATGTGGATCATTTTCACTGGAAGAATACAACTGAAAACTACCACCAGAAAATTAAAAAGAAGTCTAGAAGATGTATGCATTTAAAAACAAATTAGAGGCTGGCATCTGGTCTTTTATTCATCTATCGATTTGTGTAGAATACAACTTTCTGAATATATTGCAGAAAAAGTTGCATGCAATTTGAGGACTGTAGTAGGAAATTTTCAGCTGTATGAAATGGAGACCATTCCTGTGTTAAGTATTCACTGGAGGAAGTTAGGCAGCAGGCCTAACACCAACATTCAGGCCTGTGGTATAACACCAACAGTCTGCCCCAGGAAATTTTTGCTCCTATCCTGTGCAGAATATCTTGTCAAGAGCACTATCATCACACAGACTTTTCATATCACTAACATTAAGCCAGAGGGCTGCAGAAGTGGAAGAAGGAAACATCAGCACAGGAAGCTTGAAGTAGCCACGAGGAGCA
This sequence comes from Aythya ferina, assembly GCF_964211825.1. Lineage (NCBI taxonomy): Eukaryota > Metazoa > Chordata > Aves > Anseriformes > Anatidae > Aythya > Aythya ferina. The sequence continues at coordinate 25,852,560 of NC_140304.1, forward strand.
GGGCAGTAGAAGAGAGGGTAACATTCGTTCAGGTTCATGGTGTCCAAACCTGAAATTTCTTCCACCCTTCTGTGGCACCAGAACACACCAAACCAGTCAGTAATAATCTTGCTTACGTGATTTGATAGGCTTGAAGCTTGCTGTAGTGAGTTATCAGCAACAGAACACCCTCTGTGCAGGCATGCTGATGCTGCAGCAGCAGCAGGAGGACATTTGCAGAGAAGAGCCAGGTGTAGCCGAGGATGTTCACCGCCAACTTGAGTGTTGGCTCCAAGGGGAACACAGGGCTGGGCTGGGCTCAGGGATGAGCTCTTGCTCCAGTGGCCCAGAGCCTCTGTAATACACGCTGAATCAAAATATCCGCTATGCAAATAGAAGGAAAGAGCTGTACTTGTCAGCTTCCGCACAGAGCCTTGCTCTGCAGAGAATAAACGCTGCCCTTGCTCAATCTTCAAACGCCAGATTTTTATTCCCCATTTTAATCCAGAAGGTGCATTTGAAAACATGAGAGGAAAGAAAAAGCAGAGATCATTGCCAAGCAAACATTACAGCTATGGGATTCTTTGGTGAGAAAAAGAAAAAGGCAGAAAAGTAAGATGAATCAAGAGAGCTGCAGATAGAGAGGGAGGCAATGGAGCTGAAGACAGTAATGGGCAGAAGAAGATGAAGGGGCAAAAGAGGATCAGACAGGCTGAAATATTGCATGTGTGACTGTTGCTCTGAGTGAAAATGAACCCATATATTGTCAGTCACCTGTCAGACACCAAAACAGGAATTTTCTCCTCAACCCTTGACATACATGACCCCACACACTGCTGCAGAGCAGCACAAATCTTCGAAGCTTGGTGGAAAAAAGTCTGCTTAATGGAGACATAGCTATCATGGGCCAAGGTTTCTGCACTCACCCAAGGCCAAACTCCAAGCAGAATTACAACAGCCATTAGGTGTAAATTCCTCAGCAGGAAATCAGAAAGCAACCACCACTCAGGTTAATGCCTTTGGTCACCTCTGTTTTAATAAGCATATAAATATTCCCAAACACTCTTGTCTAACAACGTATTTACTGCTACAAATATACCACAGGCATCCTACATGGAGGCACCCAGGGTGATCACAGAACTGGGTAAAAGAGAAAAATTCAGCCAAGCCTTACAATAGCTGAGGATCTGCTCCTGAAAGTTTGTCTGTACAACTGCCCACAAGCCAATCTCCCTGAGACAGAGATAATAAATATTGACCACCCAGCATACTAATTAGCTAATACCTATTGAAGTTTCCACCCAACCCACGACATCCACCCTTCCCGAGTGTGCAGATGCTGACACGTACATTGAGGGAATTCCTTGTGGAATGATGTCCCTGCAGTCCTGCAGCTGTGCTGGCAGCAGAGCTCAGCTGGTGCCCCTAATCCTCTGAACAGGAGGCAGAGGATCAGCACAGTCACTGGAAAACGGATGCAGAACACATCCTTCCCACACCTCCTGCCAGCTGCTTGCAGCAGGGGTGGCATGAGATTTACAGCCAGCTGCTAACCTTAGCAGGAGGTGCAATGCCACAGGAGCAGGTAGATGAAATGAGGAGAATCTGTCAGAAACTTAAGAAAAACAAAAAAAAGGAAAAAAAAAAAAAGAAAAAAAAAAAAAGAATTAAATAGGAAAAGGGGTTGGGGGATAATTACAAAACAGGTATTTTTAATGGTTGCTGGCAGAAACCCCAACCCTTGTATTTAAATGGCTTTTTTAATTAAAAAACAGCAGGCTATGAATGCTAATCTTTCTGAGCAGAAAGCTCCTGATGGTTTGCCTGTTTCCAAAAGACTAAATCAATCAGCAAGAAGACTGACCCCATCTCGGGAACATTCATTTCAGAAGGGCCCAAACTTTCAAAGTCTAAATGCGCTGCATTCCTCTATACACAGAGCAACATATACACTAGCACCGAAAGTACAACATTTACCAAAATGCCCAATAGTGTTTTAGCTTTATTTTTTTTAGATCTGATCTGTCTTTCCTTGTTACTTCAAAATGTTTTCTTTTTTTTTCTTTTTTTTTTTATTTTTTTTTTCCCTAGCTAAAAATATCAGTGGAGGCCTGCCAGGCTAAAATGTGCAGTTTGAGTCCCTAAGTGTTTGGGTAGGGAATATTCCAATTGCTCCACATTTTTGCCTATGTAAACTATTTAACTTGCAAATCAGAAAGCAATGTTGTATGACACACTTGGGTTTTTCTTGGAATCTCAGCAGACATGCAGTGAAAAAAAAAAAAAATATATATAACCAGCAAAGAGAGAGAGTGATGTCAACCATGTAGTACAAAAATAAATTGTTAGCAATTTTTTATGAACTGAGGTTTCCCAAATGTAAAGCAATTTAACAATTTTGTGCCATTGCAATTCACAGTATCTGCGGGTAGAGGGATTTTAAATGAAAATCCAGCCTTATTCTATTCTGTGTCAAGAATTATGTGTCATTTTGTTTCTTCCCCACATTTTATATTTGTATAAAGTGTTAGCGAGAGAAAGCCTCACCGGAGAAGGCCACCACCAGGAAATGGCATGAGAAAATCCCGATGCTGTAGAGTGGTAGAAGGCTTTATAACCTGGCACCGACAGCACCCAAATTAACTAGACGTGGAGCCTCTTTCAGGCCAGCAGGTTCCCGTAGCGATTTACGAGCTGGGGCTGCCCACCCTGCTGGGACTGGGGAGGAGACTGGGGCTGCCCAAATGCCCAGCTTGGCTCTGTGTCTTCTGCCTGAGGGTATGTGAGAGAACCGGGGGGAACACACAGCCATGCCCACCCCACTGCACTTGCCATGCCCCCGTCTTGGTGTGACTTCAGAGCCACCAGCACCGTGCTGTGGGCAGGACAGTGAGGAGCAACTGGCATCCGTCTGTGAAGGCACATATCCCCCTGACACAGACACACACACACACACATACAAATGCTTTCCTCTCATCTCCAAACACCTGGTCCTTTCCAGCATCGTCACACAGCAAAGCAGGTGCTGTAAAAGTCCCCTGGCCACTGCTTTCTGTCTCCACACTTCTGTGTCATTTCTTTCTCCTCTATCATTGTGTCAGCTCCTGCTGATGGAGCTGACCTCCCTGCTCCTCCAGACGTTGCATCCGAGCCCTCCAGCACACACATCCGTCTCCTGGCACACCACGCCGGTAAGGAAAGTACATTCAAAATTAGAAGATGATTACACAGTTTGCACTGTCGCCAGGGAGTATGTAAACCCAGTCCGCTACCGGTGCTGCCTGTGCCTTTCTTAACTGAGCATGCCTTGCTCAGTGTGAGGAAAATTCATGTCAGGTGGACATTCACAATATAAATACAAATGCATGTATAAAAAGTTAAGTATCACGTATCTGCACACAAGCAAACCCAGTCTCCTGGTCCTGTGAAGCACAGAAATGCTGAAGAAACATTCTGTTCCAAGCTATTGTAGAGAAAAAAGTGATGAATAAGAGCATCACTGATGTGTGCATCTTTCCTAGCATTTGGCTGCTTCAGGGGTCACAGTTTCTGTATGGTTCCTTCAAAGGCAGGGAGGGTTTACTGTCCATTGAGATGGTCACTGAGACAAGATCATTTGAGAAGCCTCAGATATTGCTACCTAGTCTGCATGACCACCCTTGATGTGTCTGGGTGTTTTGTGAAGCTCATGTCATTGCTTTGAGGCACCCTGTCAGATTCAGAGTAGAGAGCAGACTTGCAGAGGTGCTCTTCAGGTTGCTGCCTGACTGTTTTCTTGAACCAGGCTGAGCTTTTGCTCAGATCAAGGTAGGGAACAGCTCCAAGGAATTTCTCTGCAAATTCATTTTGCAGGATGCTGATTTCTCATTATGAGAGAACACAAAACCATTTGACAAGAAATGTTCTCTTTCCATTCTCATTTTGTTTCACAACCTATGGCCTAAACCTCAGGTGAATTTTCAAATAAGCCAGCACTCGTAGTTTTAAAGGAAACAAAAACAGAGTGCGTTGGCAACTTATGTTTTCTTGCAGAGTGCAGGAAGAAAGCATAGGAACCCACTGAGATAGGCTGTGCCTCTCCCTTATACTGAGTGCAAGGAACTCAGAAAAATTTTCACACTTCCATGGATTGTGCCCCACAACACTGCCAAGTTGTTTTTCCCCTCTCTTTCAGATGGGGGAACTCAGAGAGATGGGATAGGAGGTTACATAAATCCCCAAAGTGATCTAGGATCTAGATCAAATGAAACCTCGTGTACTTCAGGAACTAGAGTACTCTGTGCTCCAAAACGATGGATAGTTAATGCTTCATGAAGTGATGGCCTGACTGTACATTTTGCATTCAAGTGTCACACTGACACTTACCATTCTTGGCACCAAGGAGCTAAATTTGTCTTTGTGTTCTTTAATATGCCCCAAGAAAGGCAAAACTAGAGAATTTCCTTGTGTCTGAAACACAGACACATTCCCATTGTTAATCCAGCCACTGAACAGGGCAGTGCTACAGCCATATCAGAAAGCCTTTCCAGTTTGATTTGCTCTATCCATTGAACAGCAGCACATGGATCAAACGAGGCTGAGCAGCTTGCCATCCACCTGCTTCTCAAGTGCAACGAAGCAGAAGAAAACTACTCTGACAATTTGAAAGGGGACTACAACCAATTTAGAAGGAAATGATTGCGCTCCACCCAACCCGATGCCTCAAAGAACATCACGGAGCAATCCTCTATCACTTAGTGTTCTGGGCCTGTCACTCCTCTGATTTAAAATGAGTTTAGGTAAACTAGTTGCACAACCATGATTCACTCTAAAGCACTTCCACTCAAGGGCATTACTCTGCCTTGCTGACACCTTTAGACTTTTAAAGATTATTTCTGCTGTGTTTCCTTATTTCTTGAAACAGATTTGCATACATAAGTCTGGCAAATCCATCCACTTTGATGACCAAGAATCTTTGTTTCCTCCTGAGAAACAGGAAGAGCTCTGGGTGTGCATGTAAACATGAATTTAGTTATCATACCTAGACCTCATTCCCCGCCTATAACAGATCTTCAAGGCTGTGATCAGTGCTAGCTGGTTATTGAGTAAACATTACTTGGGAGCAGTATTTGGTTAAAACTGATCCTTAACCCTCTGCATTTTTGGACAAGAGAGTGCTATTTTTATTTGTCTGATCACTGTTGACCTTAGCATCATCCGCTGTCATGGAACTGCATTAACTATTCCTTGACTTTCAGGCCCAAAGTACAGTTCAGCATTTTCTTAGATACTTCAGAAAGAAGCTTGGTTGTGGCATCTCATTCTGAAGTCCCTAATGCCTTTCACAGTGAATTTCCTTGCCGAGAATCAATGCAGTCAGTGCCCCTCTGTGCTCCAGGGGGACTGCAGGGACTGTCAGAGCAAACCTCATGGGACACCACTGCAGGCATCCCTGGGAAGCCAGTGGAAAGCCTGGCTGAGCTCTATTACTTTGGGGACTGCATAAACACTACAGTAGATGAAGCAGCTCCCCCCCCCCCCCAAAAAAAAAAAAAAAAAAAAAAAAAAAAAAAAAAAGAAAGAAAAAGAAAAAGAAAAAGAAAAAGAAAAAGAAAAAGAAAAAGAAAAAGAAAAAGAAAAAGAAAAAGAAAAAGAAAAAGAAAACCATGAGCATGTGCTTCCTCAGAGAGAGGGAAAATGTTCTATAGGCTTTTAAGACTGGTCAAATAGCACGACCTAGAAGAAATCAACAGGAAGGAGTAGAAAGCTTTGCAAGCATCATGCGGGACAGTGTCCACAGTCCCTGCACTAGCTCTGTTCAGTATATGATGTATCTGAACACGAGATGTGGAGCTGGAGCCTCCAGCACCCTGCCCCACTGCTCCTGGAGGCTGCGGGCTGTTCCCACCTGTCCCCAGGCATCAAATCCTTATGGAGCAGGCAAAAGTGGATGCAGGCCCACTCCCTGCCTTCTCCATGACAGCCATCGGGAAGGGGAGGCTTTAGATTTCAGGCAATGAAGTACATTTTCCACTTTTTTTTTTTTCCCCCAATAATACATTCATCATTTTATTTACTGCAGCATCATGACCTCCCCCACAGCAAAGAAGTTTGTGGCTTTCCAGACAAAATCTAAGCGGGCTTTGACCCAATTGTAAAACTTTTTCTTTCCCTAACAGCTATAAATACAACCTATATAGCTAGATATATCATAGATAGAAACTTCAAAGACTTCTTCAAGAAAGCATCATAGATAAAGCACTTTCCATATACTGTAAAGTGAGTTTTCTTTGAAACTAAACTGACAATCCGTTTTTTTGTTGTTTTTTTTTTTTTTTTTTTTTTTTTCCAGGTGTTTGCCCCTGTTCCTTAAGGAGGAAGTGCAAGACAACTGCAGAAATAATGACTAATGGAGGTCCCCTCCTTTCCACCCCCTAAGCTTAAAACCAGAAGGAACAATTAGAGTATCTCCTCCAGCTTGTAACAAAGGCCCTTCACCCCATTAAGGTGCTGTGCACATTTTAGCTTCTCAGAGCTAATTATCGATATGTTACGCCCCTTAGTCTTACATTTTTAGTGGAGAACAAAATCTAACTTCATTACAGTGCACCCCCGCATCCTTATAAAATCCAGCATGGTAGGAAAAGAGAATAACTTAAATGTGAGAATTCTTTCCAAAGTGAACTTAGATATATTTATTCCCTTTTAGTCTGGCTTCTGGAATTTTACATAATGGAAGGCCATCTTTGCCTAACTTTAACCCACAAAGTAGCTGCAATAATGCAATCGTTGCACATTTTTTGCTGATTCTGGTATCCCAGCCAAGGGCCACCCCTGTCCCACCCTGCCTTGTCCTCACAATCGGACAGGTTCCAGACACTATGATGCGGTGTTTGGCCCATGTCCTGTTTGGCTGAAAAGCTCTCATTCAGTACTCCCCCTCACTAATCCTGATTTACCAAGGGTGGGAATTCAGGTGATTTAAACACCTCAGGGCAAACTGTGGGTCAGGGCCATCACACTGGAGCAGTTTGGAAGAAGCTCTGCTCCAGAGCGGCATGGAGGGAAGCATAAGCAAAATATCATCAGCCTTCAAATACACCTGGCTCACACGGTACCGCAGGCTCCTGTCCATGAGATATCTGCTATGGGAACTCCAGCAGAAGGACAAGGCACCATACTCCTCCTCCTCCCCACCATATTCCCATGAGGGAGGGAAGTCATCCTCCCATTCACTGACACCTCTGCGTGGTGACAGGCCATGCATTTCGCCTCACTGAAGCCATATGTGCTTCACGGTCTCCCAGTCGTTCCCTTTTTAATGGGGACGTCGACTGGCAATTCCCTTTAGGTGCCTATCTGAGGCTCTGGCTGCAGCTGGAGAGCTAGCTCTATACTTTGCTCTGCTTGAAACTGGGCTTTCAATGACATAATTACAGGCCTATATTAAAATGTTATATTTAAATGATCTTATTCTTCATCAGCAAAGGATATTGTGAACCAAAACAAATTCTTCTATATCATTTATTGTATTTAAGATAATTTAATGGGTTTCTATTCATGCTGGAAGGCAGCAAATGAATAAATTCCATAGCACTTTATTTAAATATTTTAGAACAAGTCTTGAAAGATGTTTTCATTTAGCTGAAAGCAGCTTAATAGCAGTTTTTTTCTCTGCCACAGTAAAAAAGTATGGGTTTCTTTTTATTGCGCTTGTTAAAATAAATGGCATTTTTAATAAAGACTGTCCCCATAACAACATATATGATTTGATCACATTATGAAATAAATGTCATGTGAGATTATACATTTCAAAGCAGACAGTTTATGTTCTTTTAGTTATTAAATTCAATCAGTTTTACTTTTTTTTTTTTTTTTTTTCTCCTGAAGGCAGGTATGGTTTTGATTAAAATATGACCCCAAAAGCAGAATAATTTGTGAGAGTGTATTTTCATTTTTTGAAGGTTTATCTACCTTCCCATAGGAACTTAAAAGAAGAGAAAAAATGTGCGGCATCTAATGGCAGAATTAAAATTTGTTTTCCTTCGACTGACATTTTCATTCCCTAGAAGAACATGATATAACACAGGGCTGTGTGGAGAACTTGCACTTAGTGCTAACTAACAAGATGTTATGGTTTTAGTCCATAAAACAGGCTTGATACAAATATGCTTGAAAGGCTGTAGAGCCTCCTTAGGAGCCTTTAAAAATGAACATTTCATTATTTTTTCTGAGGTCCTACCTATGACACTGAAGACACAGAAGCCTGTTTTCCCAACCCCAGCATGCAATTATCCCTACCTCCCCTCCTGTACACCGATGCCCTCCTAGTTGTCTTTCTAAAACCCTCCATCCATTTCAGACACTTCCACTCCACAAATGTCCTGGTTCAACAAATGAAGCTCCTGCTAAAAATCACTGATAACATGGGTGTTTTCTTGATAAAGAAATTACTTTTAATCTAAACATCACCATCTGTCAGGCCCGGAGAAGGAAAAACAAGAAAAAAAATGTGCAGTGACGCACAGCCATGGAGTAACATTTGAAAGCACGTCCCAGATCTCTCAGAACATGAACACTGAATATTAAACAAACACCTGAAGCTACATGTGCCACCACCTAAAACTATCACTTCATTTTCTGTTACTTGCTGTGACTTAAGGAAACATCGCAGGCATCGCCATCTGTGTCGCTTTTAATTATCAATAGGAAGCGCCCGCATGGTATTTCACAACTCATTCAGAAAGCTGCTACAGGGGCAGTGCATGTGTCTGAGCTTTCTTCTACTGCCTCGGTAGGGAGATGTGTGCTCACTAGGAAGCAAGGCTGGAGGTAGCCAGCTGCATTACACCAACAGGCACAGCCTCTCCTTTGACAAAAAAACAGCAGAGGCCTCACACCTTAATCTGCACCTGCCCCTGGCATCCCCTGACTAATGAGGGTGCTGATTGTTAACACTATTTAGGTGTTGGCTTATTGACAGAATCAAAGAAGCATTTAGGATGGAAAAGACCATGGAGATCCTCAAGTCCAACAATCCAGCTGAGAAGAGACCAAACCATCCTTGCTGCAATCACCTCAGCTGTAAAGAGCAGAGCGATCCCCATGCACTGAGTGAGGACAAAAAAGGGATGCAGAGCCAGTGTCTCTGCCTGGGACATCAAGCTCTTACCAGAGCACACAAAACAAGTCTGGAGGATGGGTAGAGCTGTGCAAGTACTGCCAAGAGTTATGCTGAAGTCGAGCTGCTGAGCACTGTCTCATTCACGGCAGTCGGATGATCAAAGGGATGGGAAGCTGGCTGGGTTGGGAGGCAAGTCAGCAACTTTCCCATTATTCCTGACAACTCTGAGCATAAAACCACACTGAGGGCAAACGATTTCACCAGTAGTTGGTGATTTCCCACAGGTCTGCACTTGCTGTACCTCCTGTTTGCCCTCCAGAAATCCTGATGGCCCACACTGTGAGACCCCTTCCCAAAATGCTGCCAGGGTTTCTGTACATTTCCTGCCCTACAGCCCCTCACCTCCTGCCTGGGAGGTACAGATAGGGTGCGGTGGATGGGAGCTGACGAATAGGCAGAAACAGCCCTGTTACCACAGGCAACTGAATTGGGCTGTAAATAAACCCAAAGTGAATAGCGCTATGTAGGATGTTTTACAGATACTTATGTGATCTCCTCATATCCTGTTAAATCTCTCAGGAAATATTCAGTAAAACCTAATGCCTGTTCATTGGAAGTGACAGTCTTCTGCAATTAAAAATGGCTGGAAATGGCACCTTGCTCCTCTGCGTGAATAACCCAGACTACAAAGCAAACAAATAAAAAACACCTCCTTGCAAGCAGCTGTGGGGCATTTGGGAAAAAGATGCTCAGAAAACCCAAGCAGCAGCATATGCTTTGGATTCATTCCTCGCTGTTTCCCACTCTGTTTGGTTTTCCAGAGCAAACTCTAACCCACTCATTCCTTGTGGGATTTCCACTCACCTGATCTGACCCAATAAAAAAAAGAAAAATAAATAAATAAAAAAGTATACGTACCAGCATCTCTCCCCTGCTTGCAATGGTTGTCCACTGCACTGGTAATGGTAGGAATAAAGCCAATTAAAATCAGACTCCAGAAGTCAATCCAGTTTTTCACCTTCCATTCCTTTGTTGGAATAAATGCTGCATGTTCTCCTCAAGTTCCCTCCCTAAGCAATGATCCCATTTACTTTTTTGACCTCTGTAAATTAAAACAAGTTTGGAGCTCTCTTGGTTCAGAGCTGTGACTCCATTTACTCGTGAAATTGTTTATTCAAGCAATTCCCACTCTGTAGCATCAAAGTTTGTTGTTAATAGTTGCAGACCATTAATCTACACGATGAATATAACAAAGCTTGTGGAAGAATCCCGAATGGACAAGCATGATAAGAGATGAGAAAAAGAGGCTGGCAAAACTCCAGGTACAGGATATTTTTGTGCCTGACCTCTTTAATTACTTGAACACCAAACTGACTGGCAGATGAGATTTAGAGCTACTCCAGTGGCTACCAAAGCCTTCTTTCATTTTTGTGAAAAAGCTGTGGTTTATTTTTTCCTCTGCAGCAAAGAGGTACATGTCATCCAGTACATCTTACCACAGTGCAAAGAGGAAATTACTTTAAATCAGAAAAAGGAACCTCACAGCACAGTGAATGTATACAAATACCTCTTCTGAGTCTCACTGCCAGAGTGATATCATGTTGCCAACAAGGTACTAGGGGCTGTGTTTTCACCTTGAGGTCTCAGGTCCAGGGAACTGGGGATGAGAAGGCTGGAATGATGTTCTGGCTGCTCATTGCAGGCCCTTAACCTAAATAACCTTCACTGAGACCATTTCTGCAGGCACTCTTCCTGGCACTGGGGAAACTGGTGATGATGACGTGTGGATAAAAGCTTTTGGAAAATGAGAATTTTGCTATTACAAGGAATGTCTTTTATTTTAAATTGTAACAAAACCAACAACACTTCAAAACAGAAGCAACCAACTAAATAACTACAACATCTTTATTTTTCTCATTTAATTTGCTGTCTGCATAAAAGCAAATATATCTCTGCTCCTGGAATTAGCAATAAGCTGGAAAGATTCAAACTTCTGGGGAAACTTCCCAAAGTAGCTGGAAATTAGCCATTCCTCCATCGACCCATCAGGGGCCTGTCCCCATTCACCACATGGTATGTTCATTCATTGAGAAGTTTTGGAACTCCTCAAAGATTTTCACCAAATATTTGTAATTTTACACTCTTCCTCTCAATTTTAAACTGAAGGTGAAAAAAGATTGAGGTTATCAGCTGCAACACACCTCAAATCAAGAAGAATTCTTCACTAGATTTCGTGATGTATTCCCTCTATCAAAATTAGTGATGTCCATCTCTCCAAAATTTCACATTTGGGAACCAAATCACACCATCATGTTATCTTGCACTTAAGAATTTAAAACAGTTTGTGAGTGTGATTTAAATCTCAGAAAGTGCAAAACTTTGCCTAGTGACGTGTATATTTACTGAAGAAAATGCTCAGTTGATTGAACTAATGTTATTCTAGTAAATTTTGAGAATATCACTGGAGTTTATAAAGCAGAACTCTACCCGGTAGTGAAAACTACCCGGTTCAACATCACTGACTTGGGTTAGCAACTTAGTTTGGCTTGATGCTCCTTATTTATTTTACTAAATAGTAGAGAGTTATTACTAACCTTTGAGGTTGATCTGGAAAAATAATTCTTTATTGAAGTCTCGTCAATCCAGAAAGTATCAAAACCCGAGCCTGAGCCTGAAAAAATCATTCTTCAACCTGAGATATGCAAGAAATCTCTACTGCTGAGGAGAGATTTGCAAGATGGATTAGGAAGAATTTTGCCTTTGGTTTGATGTTCAAATTAGATTACTAATTCACAGAGTCCTTTTACTGTTTAATAAATTCAGATGAAAAGGAAAGATACAAATTCTTACAGTTTTCTCACTATTTAATACATTCAGATGAAAAGGAAAGATAGAGCATAATCAACACATGCATTAATTTATGCAGATCTTTCCCTAGCTTCATGTTTTAAAATGTCTTTTTAGATAAAAGGCCAATAATACTCAGCATTTTTCATCTTCAAAGTGCTTTGAAAATCTTAACTACTGAATTGGCATAGCATACCCATCAGGTCCATAAAGATTAGCATCCCTGTTTTAAAGAGCAATCCCAGGCAAAAGAAGTTACGGGATTTCCTCAGTAATCAGAAGTCAATGCCAAGGCTAGGTGTTAATTAGCAAATTCATAACTTGCAGTCGCAGCACTTAGATTAAATCCCGTGCTCTCGCTAAGTCACTCAGTACACATGATACATGTGTAAAGTCCTGGCAATTCCATGCTACATGAAGTCTAAGAGACATAAAAGGAAACAGACATCTTGTACAAAAAAAAAAAAGTGCATGCAACAAGGAGGGGGGTTTCAGTGGTATGCCCTTTTCCTTGGGAGCAATGCTGTGAGATGGAGAATCTTTCCCAAAGTGGAGGCTACCTGTAGCTACATTAAATCAGACTGTACAGGCTGATCTGCCATCAGATCTGTGCACAGATGGACTTGTCCAAGCTGGGGGCATCCTCCCCTGCTGCCACACAGGGCAGGTGGAGGTTCTTGTGGGACCAGGACTGGCGAGGGAGCACATGCTGCCCTGAAAATGGGGATCCAGCAGCAAACTCGGTGATCGACCTTCTCAGTGCTAAGCAAGGCAAGTGTCTTACACAGCACCAAGCTTCACCTCGCTTCTGTCAAACCACCCCAGCCCAGACAGCAGAGGTGAAAAGAGGAGCCAAAGGCAGAGATGGCAGGCGAGAGCTGTGAGAACAGAGCTGAGAAGCAGATTCAGACCTTCTGATTAGCACCAAGGGTTACTTGAACAGATGCCTTTCTCTCACAGAGGGCATAACCATGTTACAGAGAGGAGTTTCTGCAGTTTATTTACAAGGGAAGAACACTTCCTAGATCTGCTACTAACAGTTTGTTCCTGTAGCTGTGCTTCAATCTGCACTACGCTGCTGGAAGAACCGTCACTAAGAGCAGCTCCAGCACTTCTCCTTTTAAGTTCATTATTTTCTTTCTGTGATATAAAGGCACTTCTATGCAGGCCCTGCAGATTGTCAGTGATGAAACACAGAGCCAGTGATTCACTTCAATGGCTGTGCAATAGATTCACCTTCGCTGCTACGGACAGGGAGCTTGAGAAGTGGGAACATCCCATAGAAAGGCAAGGTAACTGACATGCAAGACCTGGCCACTGTGAAAACCATAATGACATGGGGATTTATGGGTTATAGAGAAGTCCATGGTTATGGAGAAGTCCTTTTTATTTTTTAAATCAGCACTTTAAAAGGGGAGAAGACAGGGGAATGTGCAGCTCCCTATGTGAAAATATGCAAACAGGAAATACTTCCAGACTGCAAGTGGCTTGTGTGCAGCCCCAGTCAGAGCTGTAATGTCGGCACACCGAAGGTGCTGAGAATTGATGCAGCACCTGTTTTATTTAGATATGGGGTGTTGCTGTTTTGTTTGGGGGTGATAGGTGCCCTCTGGCAGAAGCAGATATGTAGTGGTATCTTCTCCAGTCATTCATAACAAGGCATGTTTATGCGAGGTTATGCACTGCTTTGCTGGCATGGCGATGGGCTCTGGGCCAGGAGGTGAAATGCCGTGGAGATATTCTAGCCCAGGGCCTAGAAGACAAACATTAGAGTGGAAAGAAGAATTCGCAGGAGTACAGCGTACAGTAGTACACAGTTTTGGTTTGCCCTTCCCTACAGCATCAAACATTAGGGTCATGCCTTTGCTTTCAAAGGCTTTCAAAACTCTCAAGAGACCTTCAGAAACACTGGCAGTGGTTGGGCTGTGGGAGAGCTGAAACCACTGCTGATCGCTTTAATGGTGAGACAACACCGTCTCAGTGCTTCCTGGTGAAGGAGCTTCCTTCATCTTTCTCTTGTGCCATACCTCACATGCAGATTGCAAAATCTGTGCAGCAACAGGAGCCCTTTTATGATATGTTGCCTCAGCATCTAGCATCCCGGGGTCCTGGTGAAGGACAGGACTCTCTCCTGGCCACAGCTATGCGTGAGGAGTGTCGATTACAGCGAGTCCAGCCTTGCCTTGCAATCCCTGCGACAGAACAAAGCCAGACACCAAATCCAAGCTATGCAATTTGGAGAGGGTTCAGCTTTGAATCAAGGGCTGATAGCCACCTCTCAGCACTACCTGTAATTATAACTCGTTATCGCTCCGTCTCCAGGACCCAACTGCTAGCCTATCATAAAGAAAACACCCTCTCCCAAACACGTAAATGCTTTCTAACTGCAGATCCTAGCTTACAACGCACTTCATCGAAGGTTTAGGCTATCAAAAGGAGGCTGCATGCTCCATGAGAAAAGTAATATCCGTTTTAGCTTTCAAACATTTTGGCTTTTTTATTAAAAATATGTACAACAAAAGCCTTACACTGTTGTCATATACAAAGGAGATAACAAATGGCATATACAAAGCAGATAGCAAACGCTAAGAAGTGGAAATCTGTCACCTACTAATATCAAAAGGCAACACAGAGAACGAAAGGCAGAGAAGTTTTTCACTGCAGCCTGTTCATAGTGTGAGCAAAGCTGAACAAACCTATTGCAGCCATGGTCCCTCCATCCCCTGTGAGTGCTCGTCACATGGACCAGCATCCCAGCTATCACAGAATACAAAAGGCTTTGTCTAAAGGGACAATGCTGAGATAAAATCACAGGAAAAAATCCCTTGCTTGTATGAGAAATAGCATCTTTGACTATTGAGAGAGAGCATTAAAAGTAACACGGGTTAGTATTTTCACTGTGCCTTACGTAGCAGTGTGAAGGGGACAGCTGATCTCATGGTGCCAGGCCAGGCAGGAGCACCATCTCACCTATACCCCGAGAGAAGTGGCCGGCAGCAGGGTAAGAGCTGGGAGCCACAGGGGACCAAACACAGCAGCTCCTTTCTCCTCTCCTTCCCCAGGTCTGGATCCATCCAAAACCGAGAGCTCCTGACCTGCAGAATGGCAAAGCCACATGGGCATCCAGCTCCTTGCTTCTCTGGAAGTGGCTTCCACCAGTTTCTTTTGACATTTGCAATCTCTAACTCGAGAAGGAAAAATTTTAAAAAATTAAGAAAAAATCATGGCTGGTGCAGCAACCTTGAATAGTTCCCTGATTTCTGTGCTGGGAAATCACACACGCCCACTGTCAGATGACATTAGACTGATCAGCTTCTGACTCTGGTCATATGCTCTCCTACATACAAAGGCTGAAATGTCGGTCTTCTGAGTTGCCAGACCTGCAGGAAAATAGTATCCTCCACAAATTGCGGTAATTGAAGGTTCCAGGGGATTTCATTAATATATAATAGCAGAACACTTCGGACAAAATGGATTGTGTTGGGGGAAATCAAAATCTGGAGCTAGTGTTTTAATTTCTAATAATAAAAATAAAATAATAATATTGATAAAAAACAAACCACAGAGATTTTGCTTTAACTTAGTGTTTTAAGTAGGGTCAAAAAGAAATGTATTATTACCTCTCTACTCCAGATATAAGCCAACATGTGGCTAAGTCTCTAGTTTTCTAAATGCAGTGGCCTTCATGTAGTAGTTATATACACACTACTTCCAGTGTATGGCAAAGCACAAGAATTTAAGAACTGCAGAACAGAAGCATCTGCAGAGCAGGGTATAGGTGGGCTGTGGAAACCAGAGGATGAGGTTAAGAAGAAAGACATATCATAATGATTCCTTCTAGCCTTAAAAATCTACAAAAAGACATCAATACTGAGAAAAAAAAAATAATAAAAATCTCTCCCTGCCTCCAGTTCAGTGCACAGGCTGCATTATGCATTAACACCCTCTTGAAAAAGTTGCAGAGTCTCTGTCTAAAACGAGACAAGCCACTAGAAAACATGATGAAGTTTGTCATAGCTGTGCTGGGTCTGAGGAGGGCAATTTCCCACTGGCACTGGCACAGCTGCAGAAGAAGATGTGCTGGTGACAAAGAAAGAGGCACGGCTTTATCTATCTGTTCCTGTAGGTGCTGCGATCCTGTGCCCAGATACTCGCTCTGCTGCACTCAAACACTTCCATTGGTCTTCCTGCACTAGAAAGGGGGAAAACCCTTCAGTGGGTTTCCCTGGGCTGATTCTCCTTGTTACACTTTTCTTGGCCCCTTCAATGGACAGTGTTACCCACAGTTTCCTGCTCGGGTGGTTGTCCACCAAGCAGCCCCAGCAACCACAGACCTTTACCAAAGGACACACATGCACACATCCTTCCGCCTTTCTTTCCTCACCGGCCCTGAGCTGCCTTTGGAAAATTCTGTGCCTCAAATTTGCAGGCATTTCTCTCTTCATTTATTAACCTTGCAGCTAAAACAAGTTCCTCCATATATAGCACAACTAGCAAAGCCTCATTCTCAGCAGCTCAGGTCTTCTATCTCCCACCTGCCTCCCAACATAGTTCTTCCTGCAAGCCCTCCACAACACTCCAAGTTCATCCTTTAGCCTCTCAGTACAGCATCCTCCTGATACCTTCTCCTCGCCCAACATCCCCAGCTCCTTTTCTCACTACTCCATTCCAGACCAACAGCCTATATCCCTACCCTTTTGCCCTCCTTGCAGTATGACTATGTCCCATTCATACTCACTAGCCTTGCCTTGTAAAACCCTCAGTTCCCCCCTTCATCCCTTCATTTCTTAATCAATCTCAAGTTTGGCAGCTGGCTACCTATGAAGTTACTATGGAAAACTTTCAAAAATAAATGAAAAAGAGACCTCTGTAGCCCCTTGGTATTCCAGCAAAGGAAGGTGACATCCTTCCATCCTTCAGGAAACAAGTAAAAAACAAAGGGAGAGGTAGAAGCAAAAAAAATAAATAATAATAGTAACAGAAGAAACCAAGTACAGAAGAAATTTCAGGGACACAGAAAGGACAAAATTCACATCAAAGATGAGCTAGGACGTAATCAGGCAGAAGGACCTCCAAACGAAGACAGCTCATGCAATGCATTTACAGTTGAAAGGCAGAGGCGGATGGGATGGTACTCCAGGCAGTGAGGGCAAGCATTTTTTAAGATGAATGAAATGTTCTGAAAGAGAAAAGTACCAACACAGACTGTGTTTATAATAGATCACATCTTTTTTTTTTTTTTCCAATAGGCAGGAAACTACAACAGGAGGAAGGAAGATTAAGATTCACAGCTCTGAAAACAACTGAGACGATGAATTTAAGAAACCTTTGCCATACACAGTCTCTCATTTCCAAGCCTCTGGTGCAGGGAAGGCAAGGTCTTCATCTCTGAAAGGGTTTTGTGAGCTATAAGCACAAAAACACAGAATAAACATCAGTTTTAGATGTATTTAACAGGAAGGTTATAGCAAGATTTTTTCCCTTCCCTCTTTTGGAAAGAAGCATACAACACTTGTTTGCCTCAATTCACAGCCAAGTTGGATTGGGAGCTTGAAATCACCCTGCTTTTCTAATTGAAAACAGGTGATGAGGCTACAAAGAATCAGAGTTCACCAGAGTATCCATGAAAAGTCTACCTTTTCCTACCTTTTGTTCAGCCTTACTCCTATTTAAAGGACTTATATTTTTGTACCTCAAGACCCTTTAAAAGCTAAAATAGTTTTCACAACCTATGCTTCTTTTTTGGTAGGGAAACAATTGATGTTTGTTGTTTTACATCGTTATCACTGATGATTTGTAGGCCTATAAAGATAGTAAATAAAATGACATTCATGACATCCCCTACTCCAAACTTATTTTACAATTTTCTCCCCTAGACCTTTAGACTGACTTGCATATGACAGCACTTCATTTGTATTCCAGCCAAACACAATGCTATCTAGTGTCACACCAGGTAAAACAAAGTTAGACAAATTCAGAAAACACAGAAAAATATAGGCAGTTTGGATTTTTAACCAGCATGCAATATGTCCAACGGCAATGACTTCAAGGTTGAAAAGATGCCACTTTATTAACAGAGCACTTACATTTGTATATGTCACGGCTGCTGTAGAAACGACTACAAATGCAGCCAGGCATCAGAAAGCGTTCAGCAGAGCATTTTCTGACAGAGGGGACTTGACCGATCCAGACAGGCAGTTTCACTGGGTCCTACATTTTTTCTGGGAAAGTTTAGAGTGTTACAATGAATTTCTATGTAGATGAGTAGAGAGGAGTAAGTCTGTTCAACTTGTAAAAACACTGGAAAAGGATGTATGCATGAACTGTGCTTCCACATTCTCCGTGATTTATATAGATTTATATGGGCAGAGAGGAAGAAGGGATAGAAAAGCTGAAGGGAGCTCAAACCAGAAGCATGCACCACTGTGTTCAGGGTCCAAATACCTGGCATTTGCAGAGCAATATCTGATCTGTGAATAGGACATTATTTAGTGATTAAAATGGCTACCTACAAATGGTAGTTATAGACTAGTGAATTAGTAACCACAGCTGGTGAAATGAAATACAGAAGCTTATGGCTTTGGGAATAGCAATAATTCAACATTTTTTAAAATCCTGTATTTGCTTCCTCCTCCCCTCACAAAATAAATTCTGCATCAGGTATTTATCATCCATAGTCATTATAGGTTCATGTAGTGACACCACCACCACACAACGAAAGCTCATGGTGTCCTTCATTACCACAAGCAATGAGAGCCCACCATAATGTTGAGGGACAGTTCTTCTCCCCTCCCAGGGCACCCAGGTGTAACACAAACACCATAGATGGACCACTGTCTCCCAGACCATTTGCTGCAGTCAAACCTGCCTCACTTTTGGTTCACTGACAGCTGCCTCTCCAGAGAGTGATATTTTAACGGCGTGTGTTCTTTTTGGCCTGTTAGCTCCCAGCCTCAGCAAAACAGCTGTGCAACTTTGGCTGGAATCCAGAATTAACATAAGTCATTTTTTAACCTCTTGATACAAAGGCATTTTACGTGGCTCCCTGGTAGAACCTCTGTGCATAAGAGCCTGCTATTAAAATAAGCCACCACATGCAAACCAAAGATGGTCTGAGACAGCTTTTCTGGAGGTGGTTGGTCACAGCCTGGTCCTGTGTGGCATCTGGACAGTACCAAAGGCAAGCTAATTATTGTCATCACTACAGAACCAAACCCATCACAGCACAGCACTGAACATAGCCATGATTTGGAGAACCCCTCGGTGCCTTATAACACTGTTCAAGCTTTAGTTCTTACTGTTTTATTGTCCAAACTTTCTCCTCATGTAAACGCAAACACATCTTTCTTATATGAAGGTTTTGAATCTCCATCAGGAGCCACAGGTATCATTTGCTTCCTGTCCTGGCTTGTGGTGCCACAGCAACTCATAAAACCATGGAGCAAATGAGAAGAGCACAGCATCCTGCCTGCAGCAGGGCTACGAACCTGACCTTTTTTAGAGCTTGTCCATGACTGACAAATGAAAGCCACTAATGTTAAGCCACTTCTTGTTGCCCCACAGCAGCCATCCAACTTTCAAGAGCTCAAGAACAGTTGTGTCTGAACATTTCACTCGTAATCTATTGAGACCAAGTCTGTCTACTTTCTCCAACTTTCCAGCTCTCAAATGAAGGTATAATTGCTCTCTACAAACCCCGCTTCCCTTGAAGAACTAGGACATTTCTACTTAAGAGGTTAAACAAGGACTTGGATACAGATTTGTAAATGTTGACTTATGTAACATGTCAAGCAAATGTATGTTGCGTGCATCAGTTGTCTGACGGATATGTGTGCTGTGCCACTTGCAGAGAGGTTATTAGCAAGAATTTGGCAACATGGCATACGCTGTTTGTCTTTAATTGCAGGGTCATGCAAAGCATAAGCAGATATTTGTTTGCAACTGCGTCAGTGAATGGTTATTCGGAGAGGAGCAACCCCGCCTGCGCTCCCCTCTGCATTCCCCACTGCAGCCATCAGCAAACAAAGTCTGAAAAACTACCTACATTTGAGCCTGCATGCTTGAGAGGCCCCCAGATATTTGCATTGATTTGGTTACTGCAAGAGCTACACTGGTAATCTCATAACCGAGTTGCAGTCGGCCTTCATTTTTCCTCATTCAGAGAGGACTGAGTGAGAAATCAGCAGTTTACTTTTGGCTCCAATTCAAAGCAGCGCGCTCCGCGAGGCAGCGACCATCCGCTCCATCAATGCAAGCAGAGCACTTACAGCAGCCAGGTCCTGGTCCAGGACCGGGGTTGCTAAGCAATATGGAAATACAAATAATAAACGAATAGCAGCCACCTGCAAAAGATTACATGCTGAATTGTACCTTACCACGAAAGCTTATGTTTCAGACTTCATCTCATTTGGATTCAAATTTGCTGAAATTAAATTTTAAAAGATGGAATGATTATTGTACAGAATGTTTTGAGATATGTAAACACTTTCTGTTCTATTACTGTGAATCACTTTTGAGTTTGTTTTTTTCTTTAAGGCATTTAGAGCATGCAGCTCTGTGGAATACAATGGCTGCTTTGCTTATTACAGCACAGACTTGAAACTGCTTAAATACATTTTTCTGTCAGCATGTATTTGCGATTCCCATAGTTATTTAAAAGGTGACTGTTATTCCATGTTCAAATGTGTTGTTAGCATGATTGATGTCAAAACAGTGTTTGCACTCCACATCAGAGAAGATTAAAAGCTGCTCATAAGAAATCCTCTTCACAATGCACAGCAATGTAAACACACCATACTAGGAAATCTCACAAAAGAAACTTCCCCTCAAGGCCACCTCGGATTTGCTCAATCCGTCAGTCGCTGCCACGTGTCCCTTGGGAAGGCAGCCTCCTTCCCGGCACGCTTGGTCTGTAACCCGCTGGCTGTAATGGCGCTGAGCGCAGCCCCGCGCTGAGGGCTGGCCTTCAGGCAGGGCTCACTCAATGAGAGGAGGACTGGGAAATGCAGAAAGGCCTTCAGCTTTCGGAGTACATTGCATCCTTGGGCTTTGACCCAGGCAGTTAAAAAGGAATTAAGTGCTGTTACTTGAAAGTGTGCTACCCTAGCGCCCATGGACAAGCACCCAGAAGCAGAGGCCCAGGCAGAAGGGAAGATGCCCTGGTCTCCTCTCAGAGATGTAGACCAGTCCTCTGGTGGAGCCATGGAGCCACAGCAGTGCACTGGCCGCACAGAAAGAAAGGGCTAGAGCCAGTGGCTGTGGTGGGATGACACCAGTTCCCAGCTGGAAACCAGAGCAGCCATTTCAGTTGCAAATTACTACAACCTCATGAAATAACGTGCTGACAGGGTAAAATGGGAAAATCCCACAAACAAGACTAGTTTGGGGTCATTCCGGTCTCAAGTGAAATTGTGGGAAATGGAATTCTTCACAGGCTCCATTTCTGCTTTTTTTCTTTTCCATGGTATGCTGATAAAACAACTCACTCTGACCCTGGGCATCCATCTCACCTCCGGCAGCACACAGGCTCCTGTTCTCACCATGTGTCAGGATCCACAGAAACCCTACATGTGCACATCTTCACAGCCAAACCCTGAAGCAGTTTGACTTTCCTCAGCTTGTAGAGAAGCAGTTTAAGCTTGCATTTGCTATGGACCAAAAGCTCTCACACACAAACAGTTACACAAAGCTATAATTTGTAAACTGAAGCGATTTAATTGCAAATTTCAAACTTCATCACCAGAAGATTATCCTGTCTAGGGAAAAACACTGTATTCAACCTTTCTACCAGGGCAGTCTTACCCTGTAAGAAAAGGTACCTTACAGAAAAGGTACCTTTTTGCTCCCCCCCCCCCCCCCTTCTTCTCTCACTCTCTACTTTTTTTTTTTTTTTTTTTTTTTTTTCCTCTGCTGGTAGGCCTGGCTCAAAGGCAGGAGGTTGGCTTTACAGGAAAGACAGGTAAAGCTGTGTACAAACCTTGAAGTGGCAACTTCTGTGGAAGCATGTATGCTCTGTATTCTGGAGAAATGAAGCAAGACAAGGTGGTGCTGAGGCAGCAGAATAAATTATGCTAATCCAAACTACAAGGGAGGTACCATGTTGCACAGCCAGATGTGACTCTTAGTATTTATATTTTTATGAATGCACTCTCTGTACCTTGGTTCCTTAGGAGATTTCACTCTGCATTATCACTTAAGCTCACAATCACCCCACGCTTTGAGATTAATCTCCACAATAAACACCATGCTGACAAACAGAACTGGGGACATCAGGGAGAAACACGGATATATTTTTTTTTTTCAGAGATATTTTTTCAGATATTTTTATATATTTTTCAGAGATATTAGAAATAAATGTGTAAATAAAAATAATGGCAAAATTCATCCTGGTGTTGCAACAGGAAAATTTTATGTTTGTAGTAGCCCAATAAAACATACTGATCAAAATATCAGTGGCTAAAATATCCAGGCTTCAGTTTGCAAAGCTACCCAAGAGTGGCTATGAAACTCAGTTCCCATTAAAATAATCTTACAGATGGCTTTCCAGATCTCAGTCTCAAGCTTGCATTGACATATATTTTCTAAAAGCCTTTGGATAGTCTCCTGATAAAAGGCATACAGTGTTATTTGACTTTCAGAGCACGGGACCCAGGATTATATCTTCAGTACTAATTTCTGACATAAGGTGTGACACTGAACCATTAACCAGCTCCCTATTTCTAAGCATTATCAGTCAGTTATTGCTTAGAAAAGTATTTAATCTATTGGGACAGCCTGAATCTCCATTAAATGTTTACAAATAATTTTAGAATAGGTTAAAATCTACATAAAAGGCACAGGTAGTTTTCATATGAGCACTAGTTAAGCATACACCCTTGGCATGAGGAAGAGGGAGCATGCTAGAAACATCTACTAATGGCACCACACTGAAGGCCTGCAATGATGCATATAACAGACGGAAAGAGAAGATCCCTCAAGATGACTTTCAAGAATGGAATAATGGAGGTGTGATTAAGTTTGACAATCTAAATACAAGTTCCTACAGACTGATAGGGAGTCTGGTATACAGCACAAACCCAAAGGAACGATAACAATCTCAATAGAGTCATCGATTACCACTAAATTAAAAGTCCTCAGCATGACAAAGCCATGAAAAGAGCAGGAGATACTTCTAGAGAAAAGTATTTCTAGAGTGATAATGTCCCTGTATAAAGCACTATTACCACCTCAGATAAAATTCAGCACAAAGCACCACTGATCAAGTAAGAGACAAGTACAGAAGAAACTAAGATAAGCAGATGGATCAGTGATCATATCTTCCAAGTAAAATTTAAACGGCAGTTCAGTCTAGTTAAGGTAGAGTGGATGTGACTTCTCATAATCTCTTACAAAGACAAAAGACAAGACAAAAAAACCAAACACACAAACAAACAAAAAACACACTATGACAAGGTAGCAACATTTCCTCAGGAACAAAATCAAACTGAAAATAGGGTTATAAAACAAGTCCTGAAGAATTATGTTCTAAGCTTATCTACCATTACATGGAGAAAGAGCAAAACAGGAACCTAAATTCAATAAAACCTTGGCAATTGACAGCTCTCTAGGTTTTGGGATAACCTATTTTAGCACAGCCAAACAGCTTCACTGTAAGAATTCATGGCGGAACAGACATTCTTGGAAAAGAGTACTATACTTCCCGCTGCCAAAATGAACAAGCTGAGCTTATATTTTATAAATGTTTCCTTTCCATAACAGACTGTAATATTTACATTAATTCACCCTAAATGTCATCATTTTATTCCTCCATTAGGCTAAGCCTTCCAAATTAAATTGAATAATCTGATACAGAAATACACTTGCCTTTGATGTGACCTGAAGTGATGCAATCCAGACTACAGCTGGAATCGTTACTTCACTGTTTATTCCCTCTCCCAAGGGAAAAACAAATATACATTACGATGTATGGATTCGTGATTTGTTAAGGTATTTGTACTCTAAAAAAAATGAATCCTTCTCTGGATTTCATTGTATTAACACACTTTGTATCCATAACACTCGAGACAACATTCACATTTTCTACCATCATCTTTAATACAGAAAATTCATTTGTATCCTTCCACAGGCAAAAGAACTCTAGATGAATTTTAGGACACAAGAAAGAGTTTGGCACATAGCTTACAGCCCTGGGAGACAGTCAGGGATTCGCAACAACAGGACTTTTTGTCCTGAGCTCAGACTCCACTAACCAGTGCCGAGGGATTCATGGTTCTGCAAGGATGTAGGTCATGCCAGAGGGGACACACAGAGTCCTGCAGGAGCCTGGAGGCAATTAAAAGCAGTGATGCAGCTGAGCATCACCACAGGCAGTGAGAAGGAACTTCCCCTGAGATGGGAAATTGCAGTCAAGATCCATCTATTCATCTTCCATGTCTCTGACAAGAAACGATGACTTGGTTATAAAGCCTTTCAGATGTAATGAGTTACTACTAGCAAAATTCTCAAAAGATGTCATGGGTTACTGAAATGGTGCTAAAGTATTTAATAAAGAGAAAACCCTGCAATAACAAATATGAATTCCTCTAATCATGCTTTTTAGACTGTATCCAGTTCTTCCAGTTATTCCATTTGGGGACTCTGACAGTACAAATAGATAACTCTCATATGCAGAGTACAGGCAATACCAGAAAAGAGTTTGATTGTTAGCTAGCAACAAAAGATCCCAAAGTTCTGCAGAACTGTCTGAATAGCCAAGATGTACAAAATTTATTGGAAGATTCTGAAAGAGGGAAAAATAAAATCAGCCAAAGATGACCTATTTTTGGTTTCATAAACAGATGGGATCAAGTTAGCATTTCCCTTACAGTTGTCATGGGTTAGAGACCAGGGAGCAAATAGATACAGCTGCTCAGGTCCCAGTTATCAGCAGAGAAAAACAACTGCAGGTACATTCCTTGTTCAAGGAGAAGAAAATGCTAGGTAGCTTTACTGAGGAAAGAGCTTGAGGAACTTCTGACATGGCAATGGCTATAGAGAAGCCCATCCAGAAGTGCAAGTACCAGACTCTATAGTCTGTATATCATTAAAAAAATACACTTGACCACCATTAACTTTCATATTAAACATATAAGGAGAGTCTTAAATGCTACAGACAGTGCAATGGTAGATAACACAGAAGTACTGGAGATCCAAATGCAACCTGATTCAGAAAGATCCCAGAATTGTCTCAGCACTATTGTCACCTCTGGGGCAACCAGCTCACACTGTCACCTGCAGAGGTTGGCAGGGCACAGCGGCTCTCCTCTTGACTAGCAGCATTGCCCTTTTCTCCCTAGCAAAGCAGTGGCACTAGCTGAGCTGCCGTAGGTAGTGGATGAGCTGGAACCCACCAAGGTTCAGACTATGATGAGACAGCAAATTCCCTCCTGAAAGAGAATGAAAAACTGGCAACATCTTGCACCACAAAGGTGAAATCTTTTGGGTACAGGTTCTACCTGACCTCCAGAAGAGGTGATAGGATCAGTCAGGTAAGCAGTGACCATGACAGCAACTTCTGCACCACCCATAACCCTGCAAAACATCACCAAGTCCTTGCCCAGAGTGGTTAATACCACAGCATTGGGGTGGGATCATACGAGAATCAACTGGTTTCCACGCTCAGCATTTCAACACGCACTGGAACTGCTCAGATCTTATCCCTCCCATCATTAAGCTTCTCATTAGTTAAAACCTACACAGCCCCTCCTGGGTCACGTGGAAAATGGCCACCCTTCAGTCACCCCCAGCACGGGAGGAAGCCCACATTAGGCAGAACATTACAAGTCTTTTTTTTTTCTTGAGTTCATCAGGTGTGGGTCATCATTTGAACTTCACTGGCCCCGTGATGCTGTCTTGTCCATTCTTCATAAATGACACCTGGATGATCCAGTATGTGAGCTTTGATTTGGCAGAGGCATTCATTTCAAAATCAGGAGGAATCACAAAAATATTAATAGGCATTTAAAAGCGAAACATTAATTATTTTTCAAAAGGTGCAGTATGCAAGTTCCCTGATGCCTTTACAGTAGCATTAATCTAAAAAACAAACAAACAAACAAACAAAAAAAAACACATAACGTTTACAAGTTACTAAATTAACAGGGAATCTTTAGAGAGATGATGAAGGAAATTTAGAAGAAGCCTGTTTGATGCTATTCAAAATTCTCAAATGAAGGAAGGGACTTCTTAAGGAAGGATTAATTAAAAGTTTTTTGTTTTTTTTTTTTTTTTCTTTACATTGATAGAATTTGCGTTTACATATTTAAGTCTGTTTTGACCTTCAGAAATCTAGCAAATATTTTTTTTTTATTAAACTATCTTAGTGGAGGAATTTAGCAGTTCCTCATCTTGGCCCTGAAGTTAACTAAGGATATGATATGTTTAGCAGGCACAATCAAAAAAAGTATGTGCAAGCCCTACCTAAAGCAACCTTTAAATTATCAAAGTAGACATAGCAAGGGTTGAGGCAAACTCTTCACCTGGCAGGTCCAATTCCTGTATGGTGGTTTGGCTGGAGACTCCAGAATGACACAATTCCAGTAAATGACTATGTCTCTAACGATACCCTCCCTTCCTTCTGAACACAAATAACACCATAATGAAAATGACTTTTCATCTTTCAGTTCGTAGGTATCACCAAAAGAAATAAAACTCCAAACCCCTCTGCTAAAGACAGAATAAAATTAAATGACAGTAAGATGACTGCAGCCTACCATCTTTTTGCTTTATCATTTCACTGTCCTCTTTTGTATGAAACACAGGTCACCTGTTGCTCTTTTCAGCTCGGTCCCACACTGTCACCCCCCTGCCTGGCTCAGCAGAGCTCTCTTTTTCTCCCTATAGAGACAAATTAAGTGTGCCCCAAATTATAACTTGTGCATATAACATTCTAAAACAAAGTGTCATGTATCCTAAAACATGAGATAGTACACATCAATTAAACCCAATACTGTATTTAAGAGACTATCAACAATTTCTCTATAGACAGTACTTCCATGAAACTAAAATGAATTTGGGTAGGCATAAAGGAAAAATATTACAAAAATGAGCTGTCACCTAGGAGACCTGTAGTGGTGGAAGAGTAGAAGACGCTGTTTATTGTGAAGAATTTAATGAGGCAGAGTAATACTGAGTCAAGAGAATATTAAGACAGGCAAATCAAGAACCAGGAACTGGAAGCTAAGCCAGAAAAACTTGCACAGGAATAAGGCAGAAGTTGAGCAGTGAGATAGCTACCCACTGGAATAAACTACTAAAGGAAAAGATGGATTTTACACTTAAATGTGTTTTCAAGGCTGCAGTCCAGCTAATATTTCTCTTCAAAGGAGCAACTGAGGCTTTCCAGTGGGGGACCGCGCTATCTCATTGAATGACCCACCAGCAGACACCACAGCCTGCCTTTCCATCCATCTTCACACCTGTAGCTCAACAGCTGAGGTGACACTTCCCAACTGTCCTTAGATCACAGGATCCTAAAATAGCTCTTTCTTTCTGAGATCAACAGGTTGGCTGCTTTTCATACAGTAAATGGAAAAAGCAAGTCCCAGGAGGCAGTTTAAAGTCATAAATCAGTATAATCTGTCAAAGTGCCTAACACTTTCCATTGCTCAGACTATGGAAATGATAACCCAAGCTCACAGGCAGTGCTATTAGGTGGGAAACCTCCAGGCCACTGGAGAACTTGTTTTGAGGACTGAACACTTGGGAAATACTACTAAAAGATCTATTTACAGGAAATTCTATCTCACCACTTTGAGACCACCATAAAAGAGTAAAATTTTCTTTTCTGCAATCTCTGCTTTAGCACAGCAAGAAGAAAAAAAATAAAATGCTGCTGTGTGAAGTCCCTGAACTGCAAAGTCTGCGTACGGTGACAGGAAGAGCTGCAGATCTCCTAAGGAAACACTCTAGCTCTGTGTCACTTATCTCCAGGAATAACAAGCAGGTATTTCACTTCAGAACCCTGCTGACAGCTTGCAAGGTGTGAATTGTGAAATGGTTCTGTCCCTTACAGCAAGCACATAAGACCATCTCCCACTCGCAAAAGAAACAAGCAGAAAAAGAAGACCAGGAAAACAGATAGGGCTGGCCAACACCAGAAAAATGATCTATTTGTGGATTTACATGGCACAGAGTAATACAGAATAGCGGCATATTATATCTGTAAACATACAGCTGTAACTGCATGAGAGAGAGGTCCCTGGCTGGAGAAGAAAGCGCTGATTACTCTACTTGTTAAAGGTTAAATTCCTGGCACGTATGAGTGATTGGACTTTTTTAATTAATAAAACTTCTCACTGATTGAAACCTTAAATGCCAGTCAATCTGCTTGAAATTTTGCTATTTGGTTACTCACTTCATCTAAAAAAGCATGTATTAATTCTCTGCGGGAAGGTGAAAAGGCATACGTGACTCCTCCATGACCTGCTCCTAGGCAGCCTGCACCACCAGCCATGGTCCTCCTCCTCATTTGTCTGCTGCTGAGTGGATCTCAGTTTCCCTTTAAATTTAGGAAAGCCATAGAATTGCACATATTTACCAATAAGCAACCTTTCCCCTTAGGGGAATATACCCTATGAACAGCCATCCCGCTATGTTGTCCTGCCTTGTTCTAGCACGGAGGGTGATCCCTTGCACTGAGCTACACAGCAGAGGAGATGTTGTGACATCACATTCACTCCTGCTTACTGCCAGATTTCTACATCCTCAAATGCTTATTCCTGTATGGATATACAGTGAAATGTAGAACTTACATGAATGTACATTGGTCCTGGAACGATGAAAGTGTCCTTGCAACTACAAAGTAACTAGCAAGTGTCAAAGCATACCGACGTAAAAATGTAAAATCCCACTTTCAGGAGTATTTTTTAGTCATTTCATAACCTAAGACATTTTATAAAAATGGTAACATGGAACACAGTAACTCAGAAGTAGGCGCTTTGCTCCACCCACCTCCAATCCTGCTTATTTTGAGAATTATTATTTACCAAGCATTCCCATAAACCCTACAGAGGACTCCATATGGAAAGGGAAGAACACGGCACATCTGGATCACAGACTCAAAATGCCCAAATGGACAACTTTCAACTACCAGTGGGCTGACATTCCAAATTAAACATCGAGAAAAATGGATCCCATCAAACTTCTATCCTGCTAATACAAGAAAAATGGAAAACACATGGAAATACAATTTATTTTTAACTAAATTGCAGTTCAGTAAAATTATTTCTGTAAACATTTGGTAAGACTTTAGTATTTGACTGTAAAAGAAAGATTACGAAACTCTCCCATGTAAGGTTTTTCATTCATCTGAATCTCATGTGGAGGAGCCTGGTGCCAGCACGACGTGGTGCTATGAAGATGCTCCATCCTGCTATCCCAATACACCCTTTACATTCATTCTGATTGAACCAAAGGGTGTTCACAGCCAATTCTTCTGATAATCACCCCATCCCTGGAAGCCTACATCTTTCTCCACTCCAAAAGCATGAAACTGTAAGAGATGCATGAATATCAGCAAGCGTAATTTCTTTTATTGTATTTCACAGGACTTTTAGCGATTATTATACTGCAACAAAAGCAAAGTCCCTTCCATTCTACCTCCTTTTGGTTGTTCAGCAAAATTTCTAGCCCAAAACATCGAAAATAAAAAACTAGTAGGAGTTTAGCTCCATTAAGGCTTTACTACCTGTAAACAAGGAATGTAAAGCTGCTGTTCTGCAAAACTTGGAGATCATTTACCTCCTTAGTAGGAGGAAGTTTATTCCTTTCCTCCCAGACTCACTTTCACTTCTGCTCTGACCCAGTCATAATGGAACTTCTGATGCCATAGGTGAGGTATTTCATGTTTACGATAAGCAACTGATGTCACAACCACGGGACTGTGATCTCACTCCAGGACTGAACAAGTGGGTATCTGACGCACAGAGTGAAAGTTATTGTTCAAACACAAACAGCAGAAATAATTGCAAAAGTAAAGCAAATGAACAGTCAAGTAAATTAATTCCTTTTTGAATTACTGTTCCTGTTTTAGAAGTCCAAATGACTCTCATTTCCTATTTAGAAAGCCTGAGGGGGTGAAAAAGTGTCCAAGATGGTGAAATTAAAAATTAGCTATTGAGCATGAAACATGCAATAATTGCACTTCATAGCATTTTTATTGCCTCAGTGTTGAATGAATCACTCTACAACCCCACACTGTTATGATGAAGAAAATGACACCAATAAAGTTGAAGCAATTGATGTTATGACTTCATCAATCCAAGACTAAAGGCATGCACATAATGACAAATATTTTTGAAGAAGACTGAGAAAATTACCACCTCATTTTGGAGAAGCAGAAATTTCATCTTTATGTCTTTCTGAAGATTAGCCGTTTTCACACCAAAAGATGGAATATTGAAATAATCCTCAGCATTTCTCCAGATGACACAACCTTGCTTTCCCTTCCAGAAACCAGCCAAGATTTGGGTTTTCAAGAGTAATGAATGCAGCTAACAAACAGTAAGGCTACAGCTAATACAGCTGTCCTAATTCCAACATTTTCACTCCTTCCAGGTTTTGCATCAAGGTAGTATTATTTTAGCAATGAACTGCACTCGGCTTTATTTTAAGAAAGTCTACAAACTCTGGAAGTGCGAAGCTGAATTATCTCTACAATTTCACTAAAACCAAATAAAGTTCAATTTATTGCTACTTAAAACTTCCAAGAGAACAATAATCTACACTTAAGACAACAAAGCAGCAGCGCAGCAATCTATCAGATAGAACATCAAAGGTGCAGTGCACAGAAGTTACCTCCCGCAGGGAGATCATGTCTTCTTTTCGCAGTCATGCTCAACAGCTACCCAAATGCAACCTCAAATTCCTTCCGCTGGTAGCTAAACTTCAACATGACTAAATAAATAAGAACATTAGTCTGGCTGTATTAAAAATAAATAAATAAAATAAAATAAAAATAATGACAATATAACCAAAGCACCACCTCCCCTTCTACCTCTTTGAAGCATCACTAAATCCAAACCTGTTCTGTAACAGCTGATCCTGATGATTTTTTTTTTTTCTCTCTTCCATAAATACTAGCTTTCTTTTCCTAATTGAGTGGCAAGGCATCTTGACTGAGGTATTAAAATCTCTGTTAGGATTGTTTCCTTTAATATAATAGCTCATTTCCCTTATAAAATCATTAATGGAAAATAAAGCCCTTTTTGTTAACTCTAATCTTGCTTCCTTACAAGAGCGCCAGAGGCTTTTTAGTATGGATCAGGTCATGAATATTACAAACTGCAGCAGCAATGTGTGGCAACAAAGGACGCAGATTATTCATACAATAGTGATACCTTCTTTCTGTGATGGAAAAAAAAAAAAAAAAAAGACAAAAAATAAAAAAAAGAAACAGTATCCATTGATCTGGACAAAAAGTCAGTTCCTCTTAAATCAGTGTTTTCCTGCTACTTAATCCAAAATCCAGGTTTACTGTATGAATTAATAGCAGAGCACAAACCTTAAAATGATGAATCAGGAGTACTACAGGCTGTGATATGTCCTATTTCATTTTATGTCAAAAAGTCTGGCCTGTTTCACGTGAAGTACAGATATAAAGTTAGCAGGTACTATTCTTGCTTAACGTTTCCTAGTAGACTCATGGCAGATAAATTAGGAACAAACAAAGACTATGTACAGGCAGGCACAATTCCCAAAGAATGAAAGCACCAGCAAGAACAGTATTGGTCAGAAATGCAATATAAAACAGTGAAATGAAATCCACAGCTAATTTATCAATCAGTACTTCAATTCAGAAAAGCACACCCCCGTAAAATGTGTATTTTTCCTTGGGTAATGCTGGAACACATGACAACTGCAGCCTATTTGCCTACTGGAAACAGACACGTAGGGAAAGACTTCTACAGTCTTTATATGAGTTCACAGGGAGAGAAAAAATGAGCAATAAGTAAATTTAAGTGCGAAGATGTTATTCATACACACCTGCTACCCATTAAAGAGCCCTCCACAAATTGCTTTACAACCAGCGAAAGCTTATTTCCAGAAATCCAAACATTTACTTCAAGTTAAAATACAATTAAGAGGTGTATTGCGTTTATGATGTCCTGTTCCCTTACTGTAACTTAGCAAAACTTCAGGTGATGCTCACATTAAATTTCAGTTGCCCGATCCAAAGGAATTAGCCCCACAACACTACACACTGTAGGGAAGTGAACCTTTCTGTCCTACCACAATACTCCAGTTCAACTCTGCCAAAAATTGCCTGCTGGACCTGGGGTGATAAATCAAACAAAGACTTCTAAGATACCTTCCTCAAAGACGACACTGACATTCTTCAGCAATATGCAGGATTAACATCTAATGGGGCAAGTCTGTCAAGAAGAAACCTTGGAAAGATGATGTTGGCTTTACAGACAAATCTCCGAATTTGGGGGGCAGGCTGGAATCCTCACTCTAATTAAATTCTAATCTGCTTTTCCCAGGTTTTACAAAACGCTGTCTCAAATAGGCTTATCTCCTAAGAAGTGTGGCACGATCTTCTCATTAAAGATGTTACAATGAAACACATTAGTACTAAAGGCATAAAAGACTGAGGAAATTATGGACATTTTCCCCCCAAACTAGTGGATTTTCCTAATACCACTTTTTTAAAGAAACACAATGTTGTACAATTACAAGTCCGCTTGAAAAGTGGGAGCTTGATGTTTAAGTGTTTTTCCAATGTTATCTCCATTTTGTTCTTTAATTAATAAAAGGATGCATGCACTGACATTATAAACACTAATTTGCTATTTAGCATCCCAAATTAGGAAGCATAAACATTTATGCACTTCATTAAACACTACCTAAGAACACTTTGAGATTAACAGGAGACAAGCTAGGCTGTTAAAAGTAATTTCAGAGTAAGCATAAGCCACCGTAAGGACACTCCTCCTCTCCTCAACCCTCGCTACGAGTTCCCCCTGGCTCCATCCTGTTGGCACAAGCCCTTACGAAATGAACCTTGGAAATGGTGTGATCTTACAGCCTTGTGTAAAATCACAAGTGCCGGCTTAAGGGATGAGGCTGGAACGCAGGGCCACGGGCAGAGAAAGCGGGGCGTACTCTTTTGGCAGCATGACACACTTGGATCGGCTTAAGCCTATCACAAAATTGCACCTTAGAAAGCATGAAACAAATGCTTATGCCCTAAATTAAGACATCATTTAAGCACGTGGTGTGCAGGAATAGACGACGGGCTGCTTTCCCCACCTCTCCTGAAGCAGGCACTGCAGTTCCAGCATGCCACCTCCTCCCCTCAAGCCACTCCAGCCCTTGAAGGAACACTCGCTTTGCTCCCTTCCCATTATCTGCACACACAGGACATTGCAACAGGCTTAGCGTCAGGGTATGCCAGCACTAAAGGAAGACGATAACAAATGGCAAGTGTCTCAAAGCTACAGGAAGCAGATTGCAGTGGTAGAAAGAAACAAACACTGATGTTTGGGAACAGACGAGCTAAAAGGTAGGTAGGTAATCACGCCTGTGTGTGGAAAATAAATGGAAGGTTAACTAAAAACACACATAACAAAACCTCAAGACTCATCAGAACAGGCCCTAAGTTATCTCTACAAATCTTCTTCTTAACATCCTGCATGAAACAAGAGTTAAGGCTATTTACTTTCAGTTACTGACAGTAAGATATAATTCAGACACAACAAATTATTCCTTATGTCTGTGTCGCATGTCTAACTTCAATGTTAAATGCTTTTTTTTATTTCTAATTCAAGTTTATGCTAAAAGTATCTGTTGTTAAATTACAGATTCAAGGGGCAATGGTACTAGATTTTCTGGTATACATACTCTTGCCATAGTGTAGCAATCTTTAAATCTTTTAAAAATACAAATATTATTTCAAAAACAGTAACACAGACATAGTTAAGAGCTTTGTACCATAACCAGAAATCTGAAAGGTGCCTTGGCGCCTGAAAAAGAACTGTTTTTAGATCTCTCTCTCTCTATATATATATAAAATAAATTATCATGATTTTACAACTTATAGCTTTGGATATTTTGCAACTATGACGGCAATAGTGATCTAACTACAAGATAGTAAGTGAAGAAGCAGCATTCTTTCTGTGTTTTTGACCAAATATATTGTTAGAGATTGAGACAAATATTTATAAAAACAAACGATTAAAATTTCAGTTCAGAAAAAACACTTTGTAAAATACAATAAAATCCTTTTCAATAGCAAAGTGGATTTTTACAGTTCTACCTTTTGAACAGATTTTTACTGCAGCCTAGATTCACTAACTCCAGTAAAACAAAATGTAGGCAAAATGGGTTTGTGTTTGCAGAATTACAACCTATATACAGAACTGCAGGTTACATACTGCATCTGATTGGAAAAAAACTCTGAAAATTCACTGTTTCATTGTGAGTGGACTTACAATCTATCTCACATTATTTAAAAGCAGATTACACTATAGTAAGGCTTTTAACAAAATTGCTCAAAAAATGAATCAGTTATAGAATGAGTAACGTTTCAGGGCAGCTTCTCCCATTAGCAAAAATGCCACACAAATTAAAAAAACAACACTTATGTAAAACACTAAGATTTTATTAAAAATCCAAAATTTATTGCAAATTGAACTTTGCACTTTCCCTCCTTTCTTCATTTTTACATGACTTATTGATATCCATGATTTTTTCACAGATGTACTTGTTGACTTTGGAGAGTCTCTGTGCAATTTCGGTTTCATCCACAGTTTCTTGTGCTATTCTATCATACAAACATTCTGGGGAGAAAAAAAAAAGAAAAGAGACATTAGTCTATTTTTAGAAAAAAATATAGCCCTGTTTTGGGCTAACTACTCGAGAGACAACACTGAGTAAGCACTGTGTATATTTGTTGCAAGACAACTGCAGCATTCATTGATTCACTGGCTATTTTGTTAAAGAGAAAGATTTTTCACCAGGGTTGAATCTGTGGCATGACAAACTTTTAGTTATGCTGTGACTACATTAAGCTTTCTATACAGAAACAATGCTATCTCCAACATTTTACAATTTCAGTGTTGCCTGCTTAACTCTTGTATTTGTCTATATCTCCACAGCAGATTTAGAATCTTCTCCCACATGAATGTTCTCACCAGACCTGTTGTTATTTACAGGTCCCTGTGAGTCACTTCTATCATCACACCTTTAAGACATTCAGTAAATGATAATGCTAACAAGACAAGCAGTAACCAGTAGAAGGCATTTAGTGATCTATTATTATTATTATTTAAATCTGTACAACATACATTAATGTCTGCATCTTTATTGTATGCCCTGTCCCTGGGCATACTTTGTACTCTGCTTTTATTAGAAGATTATTCAGTGCGAGAGCCATCTTCCCGCAGATTTGCACAATGCACTTTGTGGACTCAACTGTAATACAACAAGCAAGTAACAGCAATAACTGCAAAGCAATGAGGACAATGAGTAGAGACAACTCTGTTCCTCAGTGTCAGTAGTTTCGTGCCAAGACTCAGCACAGGTTACTGAAACTGATGCAACACACTCAAATCCTCAGAGACAGGCAGGTTTTGCTTTTTGGTTTCATAACCAGAACAATGCATTTTGTTGTGTAGGCTACTAGTAATAAACAGCTTCTCACACTGATTAAACAAACTCTGTTCTGCTTTGCCTAGTAATCTATTCCAGTAGCCATTTATTGCTTCATATACAGAAAGCCACAGAGATTATCACTTAATTAACATAGTTTATAACGTTTCTAATGCATCACATTAAAAGTTATGAAAATTAAGTACTATGCGTGCTTCGTAGTTCATTTTGAAACCTCTCGGAAGTTTTATAAAGGCTGTTTTGTGTTAACAAGGTTTATAGCAGTGCTCATGCATCACACTTATAATTTCTTTATTACATAGTATACAGTAGAGAGTTTTTAAAGAAGCTAGAGATATCAGACACATGAAGAGCTAATGTTATCACTCAGAAATCTATCTTAAATACATTAATCTGTGCCCACCAATGAGAACATCTAAAACAATGCGAATTTTATGTTGCAAGATATACACTGAATATAAAATAAAACCATTCACCATGCAGCCTGATAGCTGAAATGCTAATTATCACTAAACTATGATTTGAAATACGAAAATAAGAAATATGAAATAAGAAGAGGCATGTCACTGAGAGCCTGGAGATATCCAGCATGTCTGTAGGACATAAACTTGAATTTCATCAGTCTCAGGAATACTGCCAAAAGGTTGCAGCAGATACACCTAGTAAGGTGAACTTCCAGTAAAATAACTGTTACAGCCACAATGTCAAGCAAAGAATTACTTGACAGAACTTACACACCAGCTGTGATTCTTAAAGTCAGTACGACCCAGATAGATCCGTGAGTAAAGATTATCAAAGTTCTTTCTCTTCCATTTCTACGAGGGGCTGCAGAAATCATCATTTAGTAGTTACATAAAGATGCTCGCTCAGGGTCTCCAAAGAGTGATTCAGGGGTTCTGCTTTTGTCTTTTGATTGTAGAGAAGCGTAGAGATACCCCTTCTTATTTCTGACTTAACCAAAGATCCAAGTAGACCTCAAAGACTAACGAGGACCTAAACTTCTCCGTGTGATGCCTGACCAAGTCATTGCCCAACTAGCTTTCTCACATTTCACCATTTGTCCACTTGCTACTCTTTTTTTTTTTCTTCTTTATTTCTCCATAACATTATAACTTTGCATTTGATTACTTGCAGCTTTCCAGTAGACACTGCTGACATGATGACCTGCTAACATTAACACAAATGAAAAGGACACAACGATGTGGGAAATCATGTTTGTACACTGCCCAGTACCGCTGATACAGGAATTCTGTCTGTTGCCACCTAAAAGTACTGGCCATGCGGTTTAACTGGCTCATGAGGAGAGTGTGCAGTCTTGAGTCCAACAAAAAAGGAGTCAAAGACAAGGTGAAAAAAAAAAAAAAAAAAAAAACACTGAAAAGAAGAACATGGAAAACCAGTGAGTAGAACAGTAGAATTCAAATGTGGGTTGAGGCAGGAAGCAGAAGTATGACAGAAAACAGAGGAAACTGAGGAGGTGGGGAAGAGCTGAATTGCTGGGGTGTGTAAAGGTAAGGAAGAGCACAAAGGGAAGGGCTCCATCTGCCTCTCACCATGTGCCTGCTGGAGTGCACTCCCAAACTCTCTGTAGTCAAAACAAGATGAGTTAGAAGAAAGCTAGCATTTAAACAGTGTAAGCAACACAGACTGGCCCTGACTGAAGTAAAAGAGCAAATTCTCACATAAGCAACCTTGCCAGCAGCACTGAGAAGCAACAGCCTCCAGCTGGGAAACTTGAAAGCTCTTTCCAATGAACAATCATCCCTTTTTACTGTGGGTTTGTAAGAGTGCATCTGTATACTGGGTGACCAATTCTCTTTTCCATTAGAAGCTGAGAAGGGTAGCCACAGCCACTGAGTGGATTCCTTACGCAGCCAGCACATCACTGCTTTACGTGTTTACCAATAGAGCCCAGCCAGAACTAGAAATTCAGTATGGAACAGCTTGCATTTCTATATTTATTCTTGAAACAGATTAGTGGGGGAAAAAAAACAAACCTCTTGTATTAATTTCTTACAGAGTAAGAAAGACAACAGTAGGAAGATCAGCTCCCCACAACACAGACACAGACACATGCACAAACTCAAAGA
This sequence comes from Aythya ferina, assembly GCF_964211825.1. Classification (NCBI taxonomy): domain Eukaryota; kingdom Metazoa; phylum Chordata; class Aves; order Anseriformes; family Anatidae; genus Aythya; species Aythya ferina. Next base: position 25,890,231 of record NC_140304.1, read on the forward strand.
GGAATTGTATTGCTTACTTCCAAAGCATGATACTTGCAAAGCAGATTAGAACTGCTCTTAAAAGAGTTCGTAGTTAAGAGCACATAGTGACTAAGAACAGGACATACAGAAAAACAAAGCTCAAGCAAATTGCAGAAGAAACTATAATAGGGAGACTTCTTTCAGCCCTACTGCAATTGAGCCTGGACACAAAACCTAAGTCCAAATTAGGTATTTATTCCATGAGGAACTGACTCAGTTCTAACTTTAAAAGAAGCCTAAAATACCAAGAGAGACAGAAATGAATGTGAAACACAAGCATGATGATACAAAAGGACCGAAATTCACTATTCATTTTAAATACAGAAGGCCTGCTCTCTCTATGTACTACATGCATGGACTCAGGCTTGCAGTTACTAAAAGTGTCATTGCAATTTTTCCTGCCAGACAGGTCAGTGATTTACACTTCCTGTTCAAATTCTAATTCATGCGTAACATTTAATTTTTACTATTTATAGTTTCTCCACTTTAGAGTGTAAAGCTATTCTTTCTCAGCTCTGAAGGCATGCATATTTTTATAGTCGCAGCTATAATGACTTCTGTGCCTCACGTCAGAGTTACATTCTGGATGGAAGAATGTGCTAAAGCTACTCTCAGGATGGTTAAAAGCAATTACGTGCATTTAAAAGATCATAATGTTACAAACGAATTCCAAAACAACATGGTATTCTCCAAGCTCAGAGTCCTGTCCTGCAAGCGGTTCAGAGTGATGATCTAGAACCTTACTGAAGTCAATGTACAACTCTTCAACTGTGAAGGCCTGCACTGTGTGCAGCTATTGCAATTGGTCTGATTTTTCCTGGATAAGTATGCTCCTGACAATGCAATAGCAATTTTAATTACAGCTTTTAATCAGTTAATTTTACATGAGCTGAGATGAAGCATCTTTCAACTCAGTGATTAATGGTTAAACTCCAAAGCAGGAAGCAAAAGTTTTCAAATAACCTACCTCTGACAATGCTTAATTTGTGAGGTGAGAGAGGTGGCTTGGGAACGGCATCTTTCTTTTTTTTGGTTGCAACTCCTGTGACACTTCTGTTCTTGAGAACATCTGTTCCCCAAATCATAACCGCTAGATTTTTTGTATACTTTGAATCTCCTTGTGTTACTTGCAGCTGGTGCCATTTCTCCTCATCTACCCAAATTCCACTGCCAAGATGGACCTAGAAGGTAGTAATAATAACAACTTATCTATGGTATGTAGCACACAACAGTCTCCACGTGCTGTAGGAACATTAATATTAGGTACTATAACAACAGTAATTAGGGCTAAACAAATTCATTTAGCCTGATTCTGAAACTTCTCCAACTTTCTGGGTCAGGGATTTACTCCTCCTTTTTGTTCCCCCTCAGTTCTTCTTACTCTACCATTTTTATTACTATTAGTGTTTTTACCCCCCTCCCCTCCCCAAGCCTATCTCCTCAAAGACTGTTGTTAGAAAAGAGAACTAGAAGAAGGAAACTGTAAACACATCCAGTATTATTATAAAGATATGCACAGCATATAAACCAAGCAGTTGCACCAGCCTAGTGCAGGAGCAAGATAAAAAACATTTTCTTTAACATGAAAGCTTCTCTGTGGCTGAAAAGGACCCAAAGAATATTTTGGAGGCCGTAGAGAGGGAAATACTTCCTAAGCCATATCCTGTGCCTGTTGGCAAAATTCAGCCTGATTGTTTAAAGTAACTAGATGGGCAGGGGGGATTTTGAGAGCTCCAATTTCAGCATAAATCAAGAGACTTTGGAAGTTTTGTGGGACTCAAATTCTATCACAAAGTTCGCCTATCATGAACAGGTGAATACTGTTTTGTGGTAAAGGCAATGACCCACTGCTGCAACATCATAAATTTTCCATTACCCAGACAACAGGGAGCAGAGATATTTCATTACAGTAATAAAGCAGGATAATATGAGCACTGAAAAAGGCAGCATAAAGCCACTAGCCTCCAAAAGGCAGCTAGGCAGCTGCTTGAGACTAGTTTCACTTATTATCCTTGTTCAGCATTGACTGTGCTGGGTTGACATCCATGGAACCACCCAGTATCTCTACCCCAAGCTTCCCAGTGCTCCGGACTTCAGCTGAATGCAGGATGAGAACTTGAGCCCTGTCCTTAGGCTGGCACTGAATACATTCAAGCTGATAAACCTCCTGATAACCAGGCCACTGTCAAGCAACAGCAAGGAAAATGATTCCACCAGTAATCAGCATGGATCTGATATATCATGGATCTGATATAAGCACAGCCAGTAAGTCTGACTGGATCCAAATGCTGGCCCTGTGCAGAACCACAGATAACGTCTGTCCCTTACAAATCTGTGCTCCTAGGTCCTGGAGTACACTGCAGACACCTGCACTGCCTGCACACAGCGAGCCTTGTTCACATGGTGATGGACGTCACTCTGTTGGACCCACACTTGCTCGGCACCCATGACAAGATAAGGCATGACCTAGCTAATCTAATCACTGATACGAGTTCACTGCACTGAAAAAGAAGATCATACAACCTGCTGTCAGATAATTCTGCAGAAGTGGAAAATACCCAAAATATGTATCGACCAGATTTTTATATCTCATATTCAGGTTTCATAAAATGTGATCAAATGGTGGTTCTTTCTGTAACACTAACTCTGTAATAAAAGCTTACTTCCACCCCATCATTTAAAACCAATCCTGTGAACACAATTCTATAGCAATGACTGTATTAGGAGACCTTGTTGGGTTTAACTGGTTTGTTTTTAGTTTATTTTTTTGTGATTTTACTTCTTTCATATGGTGTTACATAAACTCTGTCTCCTCCTCATACAGATCTGAACACTATCACATAAGTCCCATTAAAGGCACTGAAAACTGGGCAAAACTACTGTTAAATTTTATATAGCCATAATTTTACAGGCCGTATTCACACAAACTTCCATTTTCCTTTAAATTGGAACCTGTCTTAATTATTATTGCAGATATAGCCTCAAGAAACATTTTATTATTACAGCATCCTTCAAAAGTAACTATCTGTTTAAAACCTTACACAGAAAAATATGAATGGTTCAGCTACAAACTATGTTGTTAAAAATAAAAAATACAAAAATTCCTCAAAGTATAAAACCATAAATCAAGCTGCCTCTCCTGCAGAAACTTCTATACTAAGAGGATTTTAGGAAGCTTTTCACAAATCCACATGGCATTTATATTTTGTAACAGACAGAAATGGAACTAGTAATAAGCACAACACAAACACCTTTTTTTCCTTTCCTTCTCTGTTGTCAAGCCTCTCCATAATTGCTTTAGGAAAAGTCACATTTTTTTTGGTGCTCTCTACATATTTTGTGAGACACTTTCATGCAGATTATGCAGTCTGTGTTCGGAAAACAGACACCTTACAGGTATAATTCAGCTATTTCTGTTTTAATATGGAAAGTTATCTGTAAAAACAAACATAACAGTTACTTAGAAAATAGCAGATTAGGAATGTTGTGATGCTAAACTTTGGATTTCTGTATTAAGTTAGTCATAGAGACTGCTTTATTTGATCAAAAATCTGACTCCTCTCTGCAAAGGTAAGAGTTTGTCTTTGCTACAGATTGTTTAGTCCTTTAAATTAGTAAATTATTCATTAGCTTTAAATTATTTGAAATAAAAAATAAAGCTACAGCAAATATTTTCAATACTTATGTTGCAGACAGATCATCTCTTCTTTGAACATACTTCACTTATTAAAAAAGTGATCCCTGATATGAAACACCTATGGTAACAGCAAGTACGTGACAGACAGTCACAGACACAGAAATCTTATGTCTCCCTTTTTCTATTTCTAGCACTGTTACAGCAAGGAATTTAATCTGTCCATGTCTCAGTTTACCTCTCTTCGAACAGGCTTGGTACTGTTTCCTATTACTCCCAAAGCTACGGGGAGCTTACTGCACTGATTCAGAACTCATTTCTTCCTTGCTGGAATAGATGCCCCATGGGCCAGACCCTTGGCTTGATGAAATCAACGGGAACTTTGCCCCTGATTTCAGCAACTGCAGGATCAACCTCTAAGCACAGTGCAACAAAAACAGCAGCAAATTGAAAGCAATGCTCGCCACTGTAACTGTGCTAACAAGTGCAACGTATTTAAATGTATCTTAGAAGTTGGACTTTCTTTTTTCACAATGAATGCCATCAGCTCTTGTTCAGTAACTCTGTTGTCCCTCTGGAGGGGAAAGATTTATCTGCTTGGAAAGAATCCTGCTAAGATCAAATCCAATGCCACACAGGGTAGGAGTTCTAAAAAAGTATTTCCACCGTTCTGGCAGTGTATGTCAATAAAGGTGTAATGAAAGAAAAAAAAAAAAGGATAAATCAGGAAAACTGAAAAAAAAAAAAAAATCTCCCCAACACTCTAAGTACATTATTAAGTTCACATTTCTGATCCGGCTGAAACCCCAATAAATAGGTAAACATTAGAAGTACCCCCAAAACTACAGAAGCCAAGTTAAAGAGAGATTAGTATCTGTAGAGAGAGAAAAAACTTCAGCAGCATAAATGCCAGGAGATTGGCAGATGAAATGAAGGTGCAGAAAAAGCTGCATATGAATACTAAAGGACGTGCCCTAGCTTACAAACCTTAAGGAAAAAAAAAGCAAAGTAAACCAAACTGTCACAGTAATACATGCTACGTTTCCATCAGCAATCATATCCACAAAAAAAAAAAAAAAAAAAAAAAAGCAAATGATGTATGTTAAATATATTAGGCAAGAAAAGCTATCGAAACCAAATACCTGTCAAACTGCCAAAATTATACCATTTGTCATATATATTTTGTCCTCGACAATTACGTTGAATCATCTTTAGGAAAGACAGGCACTTGTGCAGTCAATCTCCTAATGCAGATCTGAAAATGTAGTATTTCATGCTATTCCATCACTAAATTCGGCTCCGTGTCAAGGCTGAAATGGACATTTCCTTCTAAAGGGTTCTCAGATTATGGTACTGAATGCATACATATCCTAAGAGACAGGATCTGCATAGACAATTCTTAAGGACATATGGTTTTGTAAAAGAAATATAACGTTAATTTAATCATAATGGCAACAGCTATAAAAGCAGGCCTCTGTGGATGAGCAGACAATGTCTTAAACATACTGAAGTCTGAAAAACTATCAGTCAGGTGCTGGCACACTGCACCTAGACGGTATTTCATCAACTTTAAAAAAGCATCTGGAAAATAAAACTACTTCAGCTCAACTCAATGGCAATGCTCCCACCATATCCAAGGGCATCCATTTTCATCCCAGAGTTCATAATTAGCTGTTGTACTTCAACCAAAGCATGAAGGTTTCTCTGCAGTATGAGTACAGCACACTACAATATTAAAGACCTTTTAAGAAAAAAGGTATTTCTGTTAAATAGGCTAATGTAACTTTACAACGTGCATTATCAACTTTGGTATATATTCAATGGATTTATGTATGTCACCAACTGAAGACTATGCAAACATGCTAGTGCATGCATACTTAATCATCATATCGCTTGTGTTGCACAGCATTAAATGTTCTCATCACTGAACATAATTTTCACTGCTGTTCATATTTGTATAATTCCTTCATTTTTCTCATCATAACAGTGTACCTTCGCAAAAACTGAGAAAGTTTGTACAAACTGCAACCATGCAAAACCCCCAGGAGTATGAAAATTCCACAAGAAAATCACCTGAAGGACATTTACAAACTATTCATGCTGTATTTAATATAAAATACCTTTCCATTCTCGAGAATATACTTGTCCATTACTGGAACAGGGGCAGGATAATACGTTGATGTATTTGCTTCCTCACTGAAGGTCTTCTGTACCTCAGGTTCGGGCTCAATTGTTTCTGGTTTTACTTTTTCAAGCTCAATGGCCGGTCCTAGACAGTTAAGAAAAGAGAGCTGTCTGCTATCCCAGAGAACATGAAATCAATTACTTCATCACCAGTGGTTAGTGTAAAATATCACAGTAGTCACATTCATTGTAAAGTCAGAAAGAGCCCAAACCAAAATCCTACTTGAGAACATCAACATGTAAAAGCAGGATAAGTAACTCTGTCTTATATAGATTAAAATATTTAGCTTATATTTCAATGTTTAATTTTATTCTCAAAATGTAAGGATAATTAGAGATATGGATAAGATTGCTTCAATGCACACTATCGATATTGTGCTAGAATGGCACAGAATTCATAAATCAGAAAGAACAATAGTAATTCTCCAAATAAGAATTACTATACAGTTATGTAGAAACCTACATAATTTACTGAGATAATTATATAAGTTATCCATGTAGCATTATGTATTTTGTAAAAATTTGAAGTCTCTTTAGATATAACAGATATATTTAAAATAGTGAGGATCTACAGCAATGGTACAAAGGAAACAGGCTTAGGCTATTTATGCTCAAGTATCATGCATAGAAAGATTATTCAAAGTTATAAAAACAAAACCTGCACAAATTAGAATTTTGATTGTCCAATCTATTCACCACACCGATTTTTATTTTTAAAGTAATCAACAAAAATTAAGCACAGCTTAAGTAATAGAATAATGTTAATCATATGCTTGAGGCTTCAAAAGAGGATAATTATTTTGTCAGTCATCATCTTTTCTTTTCCAGGTCAAATTGACAAAGCGTTCCTAGAAAGGCAGAAGAATAAAATAAAATAATTTGTGAGCTGGATTTCATCATTCCATTCATTGCAGCAGCTAAACCAAAAGCTCTGAACCAGCTCTGGCCCCAAGCCTACCCTTGTCTCTTGATGTCCCTAAGCTCCAGCAGCCGCTGAGGTTCCAGGCAGGAGGGTGGTGCACTAACGGCCAAGTTGCCAGCTCAGGGCCTGGACACCACAATTATTACCCCCTTCCAACAGCTATAAGGAAAAACTCACCCACTTGTAAGAACTACACTGTACCAGGTATTGCATATATTCAACAATTCAGTCAGCATGTCACCATCATGCACCAGCCGAGCCCTGAATTGATCTAACTCTGCAAGTCAGCCTGGCACCAGAACTCATCTCTTGAGTCACGCATCTTAAATAATTCCTGTGCGTGGAACAACCAAAGTATTCATTCCTCCTACTTCATGCAGTTTCATTCACAGGTTAGTACACAGTCATATCAGTGTTTCCTCCATTGTCAGTATTTGACATTTATCCTATAGCTTATTCTGCTCCTACGTAGCTAGCTAAATGTTCTCAGATGACTGCCACTTGGTGCTGAGGAACAACTAGAAATTGCCTGGGCAACTCGCACGACCACACAGCAGAGCTACCGAGTGTCTTAAGAACAGTATTTAAGAGCCATGTGCGATGCAAACATGGCGCAACTGAAGAATTGCAGAAAACAGACCATTTGCATTGCAATTTTATAGTAACCTTAACAAGCACCTGAATTCTCATGCATACGGAACAGTGAGACTGAAACAAACTGAAATTTCTATACTTGAGACTGCTAAAATGAGTCAGATGGGGGAAAGTTTTTGATCGATTGAACCATCCAGAGTCTGCACAAATCTTCGCGTTGGCAGATGCAGTGACATAATTGCCAGTGTGAAGTTAGATGGAGAAGTGAACTTTTAGCTCTTCCTTTAAGAGCACATTCTTCAACAGAGCACTATTTTGAGCTTTCTTCAAATACGTTATTCTTACACTTTGAAAAACACTGAGGAAAATACCTAAGCATAACCACTTTCTTCCTAGGAGGAAACAGTTATCTCAGGTTAAATATTTTGACCTACTATTTAGGTCTTTCACTGTGTGTTTGTAATAATGTATTGACAGAGCTGGGATTTGGTTTCCAGAGTTCCCCAGGAAAAATAGCTGATAAAAGTCCCCAGTAACCATAGTTGGAACAAGTTGGAAAGACCTCTATAGCAATTCATGCTTTACTGCTTAGAAATCACCAACAGAAAGCCCTTACATTGTCTTCATTAATACACTGCTGATTCTTCTTCCCAAACAGAAATCTACCTCTAACTAGGTAGGCTGCTTTCACTAACTACTGCAGACTGAATTTCCAGCCCCACATGTTGTGAATTAGACATAAAAAGACATACAACCTGCATTATTGCCTTTGTACTATTGGATCTTGTGTGCCTGAATTACCATACACGGTACTTCAGGTTCTCTCTTTGAAGCTTCATGCTCTGCATCTTATTGTAAAGAAATGAATGGGCAGGGACATAAAACGTAGGCTTAATAATAATCATAGAATCATAAAGGTTGGAAAATACCTTCAAGATCATCTGGTCCAACCATACCCCTACTACCAACGTCACCCACTGAACCATGTCCCTAGGCACAACATCCAACATTTCCTTAAACACCCCCAGGGACAGTGACTCCACCACCTCCTTGGGCAACCTGTTCCATCGCTTGACTGATGTATCAGTATTTAATAATTTCAGAGAAAAAATGTCTCCTAATTTCCAACCTAAACTTCCCCTGGCACAACAATTCCCTCTAGTCCTATCACTTAGTTATCTGTGAGAAGACCCCCAGCTCCCCACAACATCCTTTCAGGTAGCTGTAGAGAGCAATAAGGTTTCCCCTGAGCCTCCTCTTCTTCAGACCAAACACCCCCAGCTCCCTCAGCCGCTTCTCACAGGATTTGTGCTCCAGACCCTTCACCAGCCTCGTAGCCCTTCTCTGGGCACACTCCAGGGCCTCGATGTCCTTCGTGTAGTGAGGGGCCCAAAACTGAACATAGTACTCCAGGTGAGGCCTCACCAGAACGGAGTACAGGTACAACATATTTATTACACATGGATCATGAAAAAATGAAGACAGTTCTTCAAAATGCAACAAGGACACAAATGTTTTATCACAAAAAATCCTTCTCCTTCTGATTGTAAAGTTTCCCTGAGAGGCCACCAACTTCAAATGTTGTATGAAGAGGCAGAAGGCTTCTCTTTAACATCTCTTGAGCTAACACAGCCTACCAAGATTTGTAGGAAAACAACAGGAGTCTGTGAAGTGGTAATATTTTATAAACAGTATTTCCTGTACTCTTGTTTGACAGAAACGTGTTTTTTTTTTTTTTTTCTCTCCATCAAAAAGCCAAACAAACCCAGAGAAGCTGAATAATGGTAGTTGCTTAAGTGTGTGGTACGACACAAATACCGTTTCATTCTCCCTATCTTGTTGTCACTCCCAAGACTCTGTAAACTACATCGCTGAAAAGACCATGATAAAAATAACCATTTTGTGACTGAATGAAGGTGGATACACTCTCAGGCTTTAAAGCAATGTTAATTCTTAGCAGTGCAACACGGAAATGCAGTATGTATCAGAGGGAAAACTACACCAAAACATTATCCCTGCTGCAACTTCACTATTTCTGGTCATGTACAATCACAGTAAACCGTACATGTCATACTTGGAGATCCCCTACTTTTAAAAGTTTTTGAAATTCTTATCTTCTGTAATCTAAGGAGTATTTAAAATTAGGCCTACAGGAAAGAGTCATCGATGTAATTCTCTAAATCACCTCATGTTCTATTAGTACAAACAGGGTAAATTAGTGCATTTTCAGGTGCAACAGAGGAAAGAAAACAGAAAAGGCCTATGATTACAAGGCTTCCTGATCTCAAAGTAGGCAAGGGAAAAGAGTTTTTGGCTGTGCGTGTTCTTCATGGAGTTTGGTAAGGGATACCGTAACCTCTTCCACTACTGTCAGCCTTTTTCCCCCACCGTGCTGAGGCCTAGAACCCTGGTCAAATGCCCATGTCCTCAAGGAAGCGATCTGTTGGGCAACAGTATACCAAAATCATAAAAAAAATCTTCAATATTTTCCCTATGGATCAGTAGTGATTTCACTACTGTCATTTGCCATAGCTGTTTTCAAGGCTCTTTTAAAGCAAACAGCAATTCAGTGTCACCACGTGAAAGATGACGAACCCCACTCTTCCCACACGAGTGGCTCAAGTTCTAGTATCAGAGATGAAGGGCCAGGTCTGGATATACGCTGACTTCTAACTTCTCACTGAAAACGACATATCGATGGGAAATTAGAAGACTGAATACTTGACTGAACGTTAGCTCAAGAGGGTGTTCTATATTTGATCTGCGAGTTTAAAATGGTAACAGGCACGCGTTTCCCACAGCTGCAATTCATCAGCACAAACCAGCTGTCATCTCATGCAAAGAAATCAGAAGTCTCCAAGGTGAAACAGAAATGCAATTAGTTTGCATTAAGTCCAGCTTGCTAGAAGTAAAGCGTAACATAAATGACATGTAATTTGAAACTCTAGGTTTAAGAGATCACCACAACAACTGAAGATAAATTCAGGATGTAATATATTTTCTGAACAATTTTCACAGATTATTCACATACTCAAATATACCTCATTTATAAAACTGTAAAGTAAGGAAGACTAAACAAGTCTTTATATATCTATTTCTTGATTAAAATTAGCACTTTTTCAGACTGTCATCAGACTCTCTAATTAATAACTTGCTGAAGATGTCTCCCTGTCTAATCTTTCCAGAATTTTGTACTGATCTCTCTAGAACTGGGTTGTTTCACTATAAGACTACAAGGAAAGGCAATAGAATTAACAGCAGTTAGTACATCGAATTACCACATCACACACACACACACGACACAGCCCAGAGGACCAAAACCCTAACTTTGTTGTCCATGAAAAGTTCCATCAAACTCCAAAGGGATTAAGGACAGAACCCACCTCCATAATGTTTTAATGTTACAAATAATTATTACAAGGGATTTCTGGAAGTTATTGATAATTCATATTCGCCCAGGTATGTGATTAAATTAAAAAAACTTGTCTTCAATGGAATGAAGATGTATTTTCAACTGCAAAGCAGGTGGCAGACTGATACAATTGAAAATCTGGCCCAATACTTAGAGCGAAGATTCAGATTTTTTTATTCAAGATTTTTTTATTCTTCTAAGCTTTCTTGACTTGGCTCACGTAAAAATGCATCCCTCCTTTCTTAAAGTGAAAGAAACAAGACAGAATTCAGAAGCTGCCTTCATTTCATTGCTGGTCTCACCACTCAAACTGCTGTCAAGTCAAATTGGTATTTTACACTGTTCAGCCCCATTGCCTACTAACATCTGGCTGGTGCTCCATTCACATAAATTCTAGCTAACTACTTGCAGATGAAGAAACATCTCTCCATCCAAGGAAAATTTTTAGAAAGCTCACTGGAATCTACTGCCAACCACATTGTGTTTTGCAGATTGTGGAAATCTTGCCTATTTAGTTTTATTTAAAAAGTTTAACTATAATGTTTATAATAAGTAATGACATTTTAATTATGCACAGCGTAATAATGATGAGCATTCACAATCAAACACCCAGTTTAAATCTTCAGCAGCTACTTCGAGAACCTGGCTCCAAATTTGCAGACACACCTTAATGCATGCACAGGCACATGCTCTCTTGGGTTCAAGTTTGTACATGAATGGAGTTCGGACCCCCATGCATTGCATGCATTCGTTCAAGTCAAGTAGAAGAGCCGATATCCAATTTACATGCAAAAATTAATTTTCCAGATACACAAACGCAGACATAAGACACAGCATGCTAAGTTTGGATGCACAAATTTTAACCAAGTTTCAGTCACCAAGCAAATCTCCTTCAACACAACAGTACCACATTCTAATAGCAAACAAATATAAATCAGTAAAATATTTGAAGGTATTCCACGGTACCATCTTCAATGAAAATGATGAAAGTTTTATTTTGTCTTTTTTCCCATTTATTCCAACATAACCGTTAAATAATTGTTATAAACCAAAACAAATTAGCAATTGATTCAAGATATTTAAATTTTAAATCCAAATTACACAAGCCTGTATTTTGTAACAAGTATTGATAATGGGACACTAATATAGAATGGCTTTTAAATTATTCTTTAACAATCCACTATTTTTTTTAAATAGCACGGCTGTTTAAAGCCACTGCTAAGAAGCCCAGGTGTATATCACATTCCAATGTACCACTGAAGGGAAGAGGGGGCAGAAAATTGAAGGTAACACAGTCACATAACAAAAAACAAAATCCCTAACTGAAAGGAATAGAATAGTTTTAGCCCAAATATTCATTGTACTGCCTTTTCTTTCTTCTTTTTAAAACTGGAACATATTGGCATATTTTGCAGATGAAACTTTATTATCTTTTTCAGCATATACTGGAAGTTCAGAGACCTGTTAAAATACAGCTGCTTAAAACGGAACTCTGATTCAACCAAACCAGCACAAAGACCTCTACTATCATTAAAGAAAAACCCAGACATACAGATCATACAAATTCGACATATATTGTACAGCCATAGCAGAAAACCCTTTTAACATTCAATGTCCAGTTTAACAACCACTGCTATTCTTCAAAAATGTTTCCATTACTATTGATCACACTTGCAAAATTCATTAAAACTCGTCCCATTTAAGTCCGGCACTTACCACTACCTAGTCTTAGAAGCAGTACATCCTGGAGTCTCCTGTTCAAGTCTCTGAGCTCTTTCATTTCTGACACGAGTGCCCCATACTCCTTTAGCTTCTTTGCCTGTTGCACAAGCTGTCTCCGCGTTCTCTCAAGCTCCTGTTGAATGTGTCTCATTTCTTCTTGCTGCTGTTGGTAACTCCTCAGCAATTCTTCATAGAGAATCCGAGGAACTACAGCATCGTCCATGTTGTTCATCCCTTCTGAAGTCTCCATAAAAGCCTCCTCAGGGCTGGAAGTATTACTGAGACTCATCCCATTTTGTTTTTCAAGGCGAGCAACAACTGCTTCGATGCTTTTGTGTGTACCTTCACTTTGTTTCCTCCCATCTTGCCTCTGCACGTTACAATAAAAATAAATTAGAAGAGCAGTAAGATTTAATACAAGTAAAATTCTACAGATTTGTGAACTGTTCATATTTTTATTTTTATTTTTTTTAAAGAAAAAGAAGACATGACAGACTGCCTGCAAAAATGTTCTGCCTAACAGATTTGTATGGAGACAGACCTCTTAACTAGCATGCACGTGTAATTCAGCTTAATGCATATATGAACTTCTGAGGCTGTTAAAGGCCTTTGTTTCTGCATTTGTGCAACACTTGCAAGCAAGCTGAGTGTATTTAGGTCACTTGATTCCATACACAAAGATAATTTATTTAAAGAAAATACTGGATCTGGATCTCTTTTTCTTTTAAAGTTTACACCTAACATCTAGGTTTCCTACAACAATGAATTTTCTGGTAAGAGAAACAATCAATTATGTGCTGTGTTTGTCACCTGTAAAAACATCAGAGATGAAAGGAGCATACCACTGAAAGCTGTTTTGTACACAGGGGGACTGTCCTTCCCACACTTTAGGAATCAAAGCCTTCTCTGGCTATTCCTCTAGTACATCACCCAGTTGGGTGATGCAAGTGACTGAGTTAACACTATCAGAACACACTGAAAGGGAATTGTAAACACTGAAACTGGAGACAGAATGTATCATCTAGTCTCATTTCCTTGATCCACTGACTTCTTCTACATTAGTACTGCATTGCAGAGGCTTCATCTCCTTTGAACTCTAAGCAGAAATTTACCTTCAGTCTTCTAAACAAAACCCAAACCCTACAAATTAAAGCACACCTCTTTCCTGGGGCCAGGATAGTAGTATTAAAATGTAACAGCATGGGTAAAAGTCACTAAGTTTTACTGGCCAAATGTGGAAAAAGCATTTGAACTTCCAAGCAACTGCAAGGAAAGCAAATATATGTCATAGGTTAGAGACAAGAAGCTGACACTATCAATTCCCATACCACAATATCCATGAGTAATGTGGCAGAAAATGAGATTATTTGATGTTATGCCTGCTCCACGCATGCTCTAAAAAAATGCTGGCCCACCATAAAGAAACATACTAGTATCACTCCTGCATCTGCAAAACACATTAAGCCACAGAGCAACATGTTATTCTGAAGGCTGGCAGACTTTTAAAGAAATCATTTGATATCGAAAAATAAATACAGTTACATAGTGGGTTTCTGTCATCTGGACCTAAAAATGCAACAGGCAACAATAATGGAGGGATGCTGTCTCGTCAGTCTGTCTTCTCAACCACTGCTGTATTTGGGATGTCTCAGGGCACCCCTTCCAATTCCAAACAGGCAGAACGCAACATGTCAAAAGTGCCACTGCAAACTGCTCAGTATTCATGCAACCGGTCATTTTTAAAGCATTCTGGGCAAAATGAAAGAATTGTTCCAAAAAATCTCAAATGGCAATTAAGCTGTGCAGACTGTATAAACAGGAAAATGTTTGCAAATAAATCAGTTTTCTGAAAACCCATATCCCATCCCTCCACCCCCAATTTGACCCAATTACAACAAACACAATGTTTTAATGGGATCAAAAGCAGGCCTGGAATTCTTAAACTACAACAGCTGTATATGCCCCGAGAACTTCAAAAAGAAAAAAAAAAAAAAAGAGGGAGGGAGGAGGTAAAGGGGAAAAAAAAAAAAGGTAAAAAAAAAAAAAGGAAAGACTTCAGTACCTTACTGTGTCTAAGCTCCACATCTTCTTCCCCATAATCTGTAACCTCCCCAGCTTCTTCTACGTGATTGAGAGAGAGTTTGGGGATTTTAATTTTCTTCTGCATCACACTGTTCTCAAGGTCAGTTTTGTCCTCTAAAACGTATATTAAAAATAAAATTTTGTTACATTAATCAGCGTTCTTACTTCCAAATGCTGCATGACTTAGGCAAGAACAGTATTAAAAAAAAAAAAAAAAAAAAAAAAGTTTCCCATGCTTCAATCCCCTCAAATTAATCCATGGTGTAACTCAACTGATAGCCACTGACAATTCTAGAGTTTCAACAGGAGATTGATCTGGCCAAACACAAGCGCAAATAACTGTAAAATGCCAAGCTAAATTTATTGGAATCATCAAAAGTTTTAACAAGTAGGTAGTACTATCACTGAAGTAAGCATTAAAGATGCTGTAAATAAGACAACTTCCTACTAAACATCTGTATTGCTTTAAATTATATTTACCAACAGTATTTTCATATTCATTATCTGTTGCTACAGTTCAAATTCTGCTTAGGTTTAAAACGAAAATAAACTTGGTAATTTACCCTACACTTTGTCTATCATCTGCGAGCAGTACAGATCTATTTGCAAACATGGCAGATTCTGCTGTTCTGCAACAATCACGGCAGGAAAAGTGGATGCTGCAGGACACATCGAATGGGCACTGCAGCAAAGCCTGAACATAGACCAAATCTGTATCAAAATAATTATATGACCCCTACTTCATTATTTAATACTATTAATCCTTTTCCTTCAGAGATATATGAAACCAATAAATGGTCATCTTAATCTTTGAATCTCATGCAAAAATGAAGTAAAATATTTTTGACTCCAAAAGACTCTAATATTTCTAAAACTTAAGTATTTCAAAGCATCCTCCTAAAAATAAGTTTGAAAAATTTTAAAAGTTCTGATAAGCTGCAGAGAGGACAGGGAATCTAGAGTATCATCCCCCTGGGTGTGCCTGTGATCTGTAAAATTACTGCAGAGCAAACAAGGTCTTAATAAAAGCACAAGCTTGTCTACCTGTTCAAGACATTGACAAGGAGAGATGCATTTAAATTCTGAAGTGTTGTATTTGTGAACTGGAAGTCTATGAATAAGAAAACATTTTGAGTCTTCTTATCCACCTGCAAACTGTATTTCAGAAAGCGTCCCACGAATATTTTTGAAAGTGCCAATGAGGATGGCATTTCTGAGTGCTCAGTTGCATTGACTTTTGCTTTCTCAAATTAGTATCTCTCCACAGGACCTCAGAATGGTTTGTGTTGACAGTGTAGAAAAGGGAAACAAAGGTAAATCACTGTTTAATGAGGAGTGAGGCATTCATTAGAAATGAATTACACAGATGAATGCAATTCATTTTGTTACAGATAGAAATGGATCTCTTGTAGGCAAATGGTGATATTACAGCCCAAGGCTATGTAAAAAGAATAGGCACAGAAAATGCAGAATAAGACATTAGACAACCTGAAATGAAATGCAGATGGTAGCAATAAATACTAAGACAGATGCAAAAAAGAAACAGATAAACAACAGAAAAACAGCTAGGCTTATTTTAGATCATTCTCTGTTCCCCAGAGCACCATGGATGCTTATCCCAGTAAAACAAAAGGCAATCCAACTGTTTCAGTTTTGGAAAAAACAAAAACAAACAAACAAAACAAACACACAAAAAGACAAAAACCTACATTTTCATTCATCTGGAAAATGTAGGTTCATCAGAAGAGTAAGATAGCTCACTTCCACTGTCAGAGAAGAAAACGGGAGCTCTTATTTAAAAATCTAAAAATTTAGAGACTGAAAAACAGGCTGATAGGTACTGGCACCTTCACAGGAGAGAAGTTCAAAAACCCATACTGAATGAAAAACTACTTTTTTCTGTGTCTACATACTTTGGGCCACCTGATAGATTGAGGAGTCCTTTGAGCACACTCTCATTGCAGAGCCAGCTTCTCCAGGTTGCTTTGCCAAACCATCTCCCACAGAACATGCAAATGAATTCCTTCTACACTTAAAGGATGTAGATCTGCTTCTATGGTCTGAAATAACCCTTGGCCTCGTAACAAGATGGACACGATCCAATTGTTTCACAGTTATCTAAAGTGTCTGCTGGCAATGCCTGAGGTCAACACTAGCCAGAACCCCAGGCAAACTGGAAACAGACCCTGGCCACTCTTCGGCCAGGGAAAAGAAAGCCTTGAAACGGTCACGGGAAAGGGTCGCCAAGGAGTAAGTGCATGTGCAGACTACAGTCAAGTCAGCAAATACTTTCTGACAAATAAAACAACACTAAAATAAAAACAGTTTGGAAGAACAGAAATATTTATCTTTTGGTTTTGGCTTTTTATTTTTTAAGTCAACTTAGAGAGATTAAGAACATATTTAATACTCCGAACAACAGAAATGAAAGAAAATACCTAGCTCGGGGTCAAATAAAGCTATTTGACTTCTTCACTCTCCATTCCCCTCCCAATTTCTCAGTTTGTGTGTGAAATCTGTATTTGCAAAACTTTACAGGTGGACTGAAGGTACAAGTTTATTTATAGCTCCTTACAAATGCGTAGTTTTTAAACTATCGGTGCAGAACTACCAACACAGGTCTTTCTTATGTTTGACAAAACTTTTTGTGTTACTCTTTGATTTTACTGCTTAACCTGCAAATGAGCCAGTAAGTTGAAGAACTCATTTCCCCACGTGCACTAAATTTGAAGAGACAATGGTAAAAATGTGTTTATGTAAATTAAAGCTCAGTATTTTTTTCATTTACTTTATGAGCTAAAAATGTTATGTTCCTCTGTCTTCCAATGGAATTACATATAATATTTTCTTACATATGTTCAGCTCTTTCTAGGCCTATTTAAACCTAACACAATTCATCCAGTGTGTTGGATATGAAAGGTCTTTTGTTTTTCCTTTTTTTAAGTGCATTTCTAACGTCTGTTGTCTTCCACATTAGCTGTAGACAGAGCCAGAAAAATCTCATTCTGAATTTGAGAATAATGCTGAAGTACTGGCTCGTGTTCTGTAAATATTAATGGAATTTGGGAAGGGGAGGGAGGGAAGTGAGAGTAGAGCAGGGGGAGGGGGAGGAGAAACATGAACGTGCCTTTCGAGCAGTTCTCCTTAGGCCTCCGTTTCTGCTGTTGTGCAAGCCTACAAAAGACAAGGACAAAACAGGAATCCAGCAAAATGCAAATCACACACAAATTTTGAGCCAGAAGCAAATCAGGATATGAACCTAAATGACTGAACAAGATGCAATTCAGTGACTGCAGCCACAGAACACGTTAAGAAAGTGAAAGGCAGTCCCAGCAATGCTGTCACTGAACCTTCTTTGAAATGATGTGAATCGTTTGGCTAGACTTCGTCCCCAGTCATTTAAACCTCACTACAAGTTAAACATTATACCTTCCCTCAGATGGCCACAAGAAGATTGCTATGAAGTTGTGCTTACTGTTTTTCCTATAAGTGGAATAAATGATTTAGCAAAACCAGCTACTGAGAACTAGCGCTTAACATAGCTAATTAGGTACCTGTAACAAAATACGCGCTGCAGAACTGTGGTGCAAGCACGACAACACTGAAGCCCTCTGTCCTTTAAGAAAAGACATGCTGAAGACACGCGCTCTGATAAATTAGGAAAAACCGCTTTTGTGCACAGCAGCCACAACATCAGACAAATAAAATTATATTTTGTGATTTGGTGAACAGAACCAAGAAGGCTGGGATACCAGCGCTGCAGGAAAAGGTCGGGATGGAGCGATCGTGCCGGCCAGCCATGTGGAAGCACAGGGCTCCAGGGCCAGCGGTCCCAGCCCACGTGGACACCCACCAGAGTGCCAAAAAGACAGGGTACCAGAAGACAGCCAACTGCAGAGACATTTCAGAGAGCATTGGTAGACATCCGGCCTCAGCAGTGCCAAAGGAAAAAAGGCCAAAAAACCAACCCTGCCTAAGAGACTGTATCAACTCGCGAAGGATAAACTGTTCCTGGAACGCTTTCTTCACAGTCAGGCCTTCATTTCAGTGTCAGGATGGGCAGATCTAGGCCAAAATGCAATAGCTTCAAGCCTGCAGCAGCAGGGAACTGAGGCAGACAAAGCGAATTTGACAGGGCAGGAAATGAGGTGGTTAAATTCAAGTAAAACTCTGTGAGTGATCTAAAACTGCACACCCTATCCTGGGACGTAGAGTACAACTATAAAAAAATCTCCAAGTCTCCTTAAAACATTCTTTACTTTCTAATTTAGGAGTAAGGACTGAAAAAACTAATCCCTTTGAAAAAATAGTTCAAGTGCTGTTTTTTCCACCTTTGGAGTAAAAGCTGGAAAACTAGAGGAAGAGAGCACTGCACTCTGAGTAGATGAGGGATGGCAGGTCTGGGATCAGTCCAAGCAAGCGGCTTGGTGATGCTATAAATCTTATAATAATAAAACGAGAGAACCTTGAGCAAAATTCATCCTTCCCCTAAGCCTTCAAAAAAAAAATTCCACCCCTTGTGGAAAATGATATACTGACAGTTCAAAAAATTTAACATCGCCCTTCCCGTTTTTAGGCATATACCCAACACATATGGGCAGCACCTGCACCAAATTCCCCCCACGCTGCTGTGTTGAGCTGCCTCAGTGCTGACTGCAAACATCATCTGCCTCAGGAGGCTCTGCACTACTTAAAGAGCACAAGTAGAGAGAAAGACACTCAAGAACCAAAACAGAAAGCCCACAGGCAAAGGTATACTTGGCGCTTCAAAACAAATACACACAGAAAGCACCACAGGGCATGGATTCCTAAGTGCCACTTAAGCACAAATAAACAATAATCAATATTGCTGTGACTGAAAATGAAAACAGCACGATAATATAACAACAACAACAAAAGGCAGCTAGTTTATCTGAAAATGGAAAAAGGAAAATCATAAATGACGTTCTTAGCTCATATACTGCAAGCAAAGAGGAAGAAGAGATCTGAGAAAATGCAACGATCCTGCTAGCTCTCAAAGTGTTCAGGATACAGAGGAAGAAAAATCTCATGTAAAACTCCCCAGGGCTAGAAGCAGTGGAGGTTAAGGCCACCACCAAAGTGGAAGAAACTCAGAACAACAACAGTGTACAACACAGGGTAACGGATGGCTGCAGAAATGCAAAACTTACTTGAAGAAGTAAGTGACGTGCCACCAAACCTGACGTAGGTCAAAGGAGGGCAGTAGGCCAAGAGGCATCCACCAGGTGCTGGCACAGTCAATTCGTCATTTGGATATAATAATTCACTATATTGTTTTATTTATTTTTTTTTCCTTCAGATTGGAGCAGAGCTTTATTGGAAGTTGAAAAAGAGATTCCAGAAAAAAAAAAAAAAAAAAAGAGAGAGAGACTGGGCACAGTGAAAACACACACATGAAGTACATTTAGTTGGACAGAAATGGTAGGAAAATATCTCGGGCTATCCTAAGCTTAAGCTGAAAGAAAGTTTTCTGCATAAGGATTACAGAGAAGGAAGCTGGAAAGAAATCTGAGTCAACGAGAAAAGTAAGGATTAAAAAGGCAGAGCTGTGAGCTGTCATCATCTGGGCTAACATCACCCCCCAAAATTTAAGAACTAAATACTCCTGCAGCTCTTCCCAAGAAAGAACACAGAAACAGACAACCAAGTGATGTGGGGAATGTCTTCAGCACAAAAAGAGGATTCTGAAAGTCAGGGAGGATGACATACCAAGCTACAACGCTGTGACAAACAGGGCCAAAAGGCACAAAAAGGTAAGGGCGTGCTCTGGAGGAGCCAGCCAAAAAAAAAAAAAAAAAAAAAGAAGCTGTTAAATCCTATGAATTTCATTTATGTGAGTGAATAGAAGCTAGAATGAAAATAATTCTTAATGGAATTGGGAAAAGGCAAAATAGAAAGGTCTTGACGTACCACTTGTTAGGTTAGAGGACTGGTGAGAGGGACGAGATGCCAGAAGCCTGAATCAAGGCTGCCCGCTGATGATGGGGACAAGCCGTTGGATGCCTGCCTTGCAAATAGGAGCTACAGACCAAAGAGCAAGAGAAAGGAGGAGGACGCCTACAATAGTAGAGGACAGAATAAAAACAACTTCCACCTCTAACTTCCATTGGAAACCCTACTTCAAGACTATCTCTCCTTCATTAAGAATCAATACAGTAATAAAAATATGTTCACAGAGAAAAAATACGTTCACAAACCCGCAGCTGCTCTCATAAAACCAAACCCACCACAAAGGAGCAAAGGTTGAGGTCTGAATCTACACTTTTTTTCTCTAGTGGAACAGAGATATGCAGTTTAATACTGCAAAGAGTGAGACTGTATCAGTGTGGACACCTGTTTGAAGTCTTGTTTCTAAAACACAGGACAACATTCAACTATTTTTATAACACCTTCCTTGTGCACGTGTTCATTTATCAGCAGATTGTTCAGATTTGCTATTTGAATATCAGCTAAATTCAGATTTGTATTGCAAGAAAAAGTGAAGTTATCTTTCTTCTCATATTTCATATTGATAATAGAAAGTACTTCTTAACTCAAAAGTTAAAAAAAAAGTCTCTCCAACAATAATTAGCCAAAGCAACATGGCTAAAAACAAAACTCTGATAGAAATAATTATCATCCTTTAACAACAAAATTGTTTCTTCCATTTAATTTCTTAGTGGTATTAGAATAGTATTTGGTGGCAGTAGAAATTAATGGAGGTACAAGATCAAGTAAAGAAAAGACATCAGGTTGAGAAACAGGAAATCTTTTGTTGTTTTAAACGCCACTGAGGAGAACTTTAATCCTGGATCCAATATTTACTTAAATACTGACCTTGAATAACTCAACCTCTCTCAATGTCTCCATCTACCCCATTGAAGTGTTGTGCAGTTTTGTTAATATTTGTACAATACCCTGAGCATGTCAAACATAAAGGATTATAGCTATTTTAAAGCAGCTCTCTTAATCCTTTCTGAAACAAATACAGTAATACTTTATTACCATTAAATTAAAACAAAAACAAGCAAACTAAAAGCAACCTTTAGAGCAAGTAGAATATTAAAAATCAATCTTTTAAATCTTTCATCTGTACCTATATAGGAAACGCAACTATGGGAATTACTTTTCAGAAGTTTGGACATGATAAATATTTTATAAAAACAAAATTATGTTATGAAAGCCATTTTTTTTCTCAAAAAGTTCAAGAGTTCACTTAAGGAGATCATTATCTCAACGCTAGCTACAGTTTGCCAATCTGCCTGCCCTGACCAGTCTGAATCACACTGAAGAAAGGTATTAGGACCAAACCCTGATAATGATTTTCCGATCAAAAAGGCCACGAAGCAGTGGAGATGCTGCCCACCAGCTATTCAAGCACAGAATGAAGCAGCAGCCTACAGGGAACTCTCCAGGAAACCTCCACAACTCTCTCTGACTGAGGAATGAATTGCTATGGAAATAGCAGGTAGATTCACGTATTTCTTTTAGTTTACATACAAAAATTATGATGTGGTTCAGGCTCTACTATTTTTAAAAGGTTTCTTAAAAAAAGAAAAAAAAAAAGAATGAAAAACACCAGCAAATACTTGACTGCACGTAGGCAATTCCATGGAAAAAAAAAGGTTTTACAGTCAAATTAAGAAAACAAAAACATTAACTTACATTAATTCCCCTTTTCACTCCCTGCAAATTTTAGCATATTTTAATTAGTAAGTGTTAGTTACCATAGCTACCATCACCACACTACCTTTGAAGTCAATTTGATTAAAATCCTGAAATTCATACTTTTCTTGTACCATAGTTAAGCTTATACAACATTTACAAGCTTAGCTTGTGTTATGTGGGATAAGGTACATACAAAGATCAAGAGAAATAACACTGTAGGTGACCTGTATGCCTGAGTGTCACAAAAATACGTAAGTAAATGACTTCCGACTGTTCAGAAGCAAAAAGCAAATGTGACTGAGGAGCAAGCAGGTCAATTGAGAATGGTTTAAGAACAAAAAAAGATATTTCCTTTTGGAATAAATGCAGAGATAAAGGAAAAGAGAAAACTAGGGGGTAAAATCTTCTCACACAGACACATTCTTTTTAAACGCCTTTTTACTGGCACTTTATGCCGCTGATGACATACAGCGATAACCATTATCATGAGGGTTACAGGCAACAGTTTTAAAAGTTCCCTTTTTTTTTTTGGCTTTGCGCTAATGTGCCCTATTAAGGCTTCAATGCTGAACATACAGATATGATAAAGATGTGCCTTTGTATAAGCCCTTTATATCTCAGACATGCTCCTACAGGAAAATTTAGAAGAAAGGGGGGAAAAAATAACAATCCACCCTTCATCTTGAAATAGTTCAGAATAAAGCGGATCAAACACAAGATGAGTGTGAAATGCGGCTCTGAATATTCTTTATGAATACCACCACACTTGTATTCATGTGGTATGAACACTACCACGTTCTGTTGAAGAGTGTGATGTGGTTATTCTGTGACATACACGCAAAATGGTTTGGTGAGCCTCTGCACCTCAAATATCACAGCAGAAAGTAATATATAGAAATAGATATGTATATATATAAATATGCACATAAATTTAATCTAGACCATATTTTGAACAAGTTTGCTTCAGTAGCGTGTGCCCTGTTGGGCTTAGCTCCACTCAGTGACTAGAGGAGGGCCACTCACAAGGCAAGACCCAAGGCACAGGTGGGAAGAGACACGTGTTGATGTCCTGGAGTTCAAAGTCCCAGTCAGCCCATAGGTACTCCACAGCTATCCCAGAAACAAACCAAAACAAAACAAACAAACTAACAAAAAAAAAAAAAAAAAACACAAAAAAAACAGTCTGGGAGGAACCACAACTACTACTGGAAGGCTTCCTATTGCACTTCTTTACTTGGGGTCACACTGGGAATACCCAAGAAGCAGTTGCCTGAGTTGCGCATCATGACAGGAAACAGACCTAGAGCTTTCTAGGAACAGAAAAGTTCGCAGCTTCCACAACAGCTCATGCAGTCTGCTGGTTGCCCTGTGTCTGAGCATAGGCTGCCACATGGGTGCAAGGTGGGCACCGCTATGCCCTGCTCTGCCTACTCCACATAGTGCAAGGAATAACAAAAAAAAAAATAATAATAATAATGCACAAAGAAGCACAAGCCTGCAGAAATACAAATAAAAGCCTTGGATGAATTTTATACATCAAGATCACTTCCTGACCTAAATTCTGTATATTCTTGGGAAAATCTAAAATCTCATCCTGTAAAAATTTCACCTGCTCTAGCACTTCACAATGCCTCTCCTCCAGCAGCTATCCAAAGTAGGCAGCTTCAATTTGTTCAGGTGTATCCACCCTCAAACTTACTCCCAACTCTGCAACAAAAATCATATAGTTTAAAATTGTTCTGGGAACAAAGATTTTACAACCTTCTGAAATACACAGCAAATTAGCTCATGATGAGCTGCACTAGCTTTTAAAGATTTTTTTTTTTTTAAATCACCTAACCTATTTTAATAAAAAGTGGAGCATAACATTTTATAAAGGAGCAAGAAAGAATAAGGGTACAGGCAGGTATTAACATGTCTGCAGTGGCAGGTAGGGAACTGCAGTAAGAATCTGATGGAGATCAGTTTGCTATGACTGTGTGGGTGGGAAATGTTAAGGACAGCAGGTAGGGAAAATAATTTACTGTAGTCAGAATGTATTAGAAAGTAGACCCTATTAACTTGTTAACAAATGCAACCTTTAGTAATAAACTTTTTAAAGTCCCTGTACCTCTGCTTGTTCCACCTAATACTCATCACTTTGTAGAGCAAGGAAAGGTTCCCGTAAGGTCATCTAAGAATCATACAAGCTCCTAAAAGGTGCACACACTTAGAGACAAAACTCCCAGTGACTATATTGGATAGCAGTGGAAAAAGTTGCAAGTGGCACACATATTTCAACACTAGGGATCAGAAAACAGCTTGTCAGCATTTTGATGAAAGGACACAAAGGAAGAAAAAACGAGAGATGTGGATGATCAGAAAGACAAACTCGAACTTCTGAAAAGCTGCCTATTTTTGTATTCTCGATGAGAAAGAGCAGTTAACATGTCACCTCCAAATCTGCTTTACAGTGCAACTCTAGTCTGCTGAGCTGTATTTTCCATTCAAGAGGTAAATAAAATGTTTCCTTCATTACTACATAACAACAGTTGCCTATTAACCAAATACTGAACTTGTTGTGGAACAGAACGTTCATTTCAGTACGCCTTCTATGGCTCAAATGTCTACAACTGTCCTAGCCTGGGGTTAACCTTCCTAGCTCTAGCGTTAGTCTTGGGCTAACTTTTGAAGAAGTCAAAGGTTCCCAAACCAACGCGTGCCGCCACCACCAGCAGGTCCCAACCACACACACACAGGCATGAGAAAAGCACACACCTGCTCCCAGCTCGTCTATCACTGCTGTCATACTACTACATATTGCTTATTACTGAAGTATCCAGAAGACGACAGTATTTATCTCCCCAACATACCAAGTCTGTCACAATTACGTGATGCTCTGAGCATGCCCAACACACTACCCTTTAAAAAAAAAAATAAATGGAAAAAAAATTGTGATACCTTTACATCAGTTCCCTCTGCCCTGCAGCGTCAATAGCATTTCTCACAGGTGTGCAGGTTTCCAAACATTCAACCTCACCACAAAAGATCAAAGAAGTGCTTCTAGACTCTCTCAAATCAAGACAATTGTTTCATGAACTATCTACACAAAGAAAGCTCCAATAGAAGTTTGTACTATGGGCATGAAAACTTATTTATCCCTGGCGAACTCCTGATGAAAATAAGGAGGGTAAAAGTTTTAAAACTATCATTTTTTTAAACAACGTAGAAAAGGAAAACTTGTTTCAAAAGAAAAATCATGATGCTAATCTGTAAAAGTTAAATTGGTCACTATAAACCAGAAATTCTGCTGAAGGGTCTTCACGTAAGATCAAGTTTTCTCACCAGTATTTATAACCACTCTAAAATAAACACCTATATTAAAAATTTGGGGAGGAAGTGACAACTTTAAAAGTAAGTAATCCTTTGTACGTAACGTATGTTGAATTCAACTACAGTATCTTTACACACTGGAGGGAGGAACGAAGAACAGAAGTAAGGATTCAGGTGAGAAGTTCTCCACGGCTGTCAAACACAGATACAGTCAGGTATATTGAGATGTGACAGATGTGATAAAGACAGTTGTATGTTTCTTTGTGTTCCTGGCTCACTAGGAGTATCTCCTGTAGATACTGCAATCTCTGAGGAGCAATTAGTGCAAACCACTAATTTAAGTAACAAGTCTTGCTCCCTGGAGGAAACAGCATTGGTTTGTTCTGGCTCAAGTGCAATGAAGCAAAGAGCAACTGCACAGAAGACAACTTCTCTTAGGTACAACCTGACTGGAACAAGGAAATTGACAGAAGTAGGTGCACTTTCTGCTGGGTTCACTACTTGGCAAACTGAGGCAACCTGGTAGGCTCACCATGTGAGCAAATCTGCTGTGAGAATTTGTCAAACTTTTAACTTGGGTTGAGATGAACATGGTGAACAGAAAGGACATTGCTACTGCAGTTCCCCAGTAAGAAAGAGGAAGGTGAGCTCCACGTGGGATGTCTCTGAGAAGAGGCCAAGCAAAGCCCAAACAGCAACACTGCTGTCTTCCATGTATCTGGCAGGTAACTTGCAAGAAATACGTCCTACACAAATTCTGCTCTGCTATAGACAGGACACACAAACGAAGTGGTGGCACAGGACAACAAAAACTTTGCCTAGTGGGTTCTCCTGCTACCCTGAACTCCTGGCGTGGCAGCTGTTCAGAAACTGTAAAAGCTTTACAGGGAATGATGTACATGCTTGCCTTTTTCTTATTCTTTCCAAGCACCTGCTTGTGGCCACTGCTGTAAACAGGACACTGGCATGAGTTGCTGACTCCAAGCCTAAACGGACCACCAACTTGATCCACTTTGGGAACTGTTATTTCCAAAAATAAAACTATAACTAAGAAAACACTAGTTTTACGTGACTGTAGCACTAAGCTGCCCTGTTCAAAGATGAGGAACAGGCACTGCTTTCCCAGGACTCAGTGCCAGAGAGCAGTTTCTGAGGCCCATTCCACCTTTGGGGAAATGGACGTAACCAGCATTTCTCCTTCCCAAGCCGAGGGCTCTGGATCCAAACCCAGCGTCCCCTTGGCTCCTCACAGGGACAGCCCAACCGTCAGCCACCATCTTCCCACCGCGGGTGGGACAAGCCCGCAGTGGCCAGCAAGTTGCCACAAACAACCTCAAACTTTTTAGGTGCGCCAACTCCGAGCAGGGCAGAGCATCGTTGCAAGGCAACTACAGAAAGTCCTCATGGCAACATGCTGCGAGACGTGACCTGGGGCCACGCAGGAGGGGAGCACCTTCCAATGGCCAAAAAGCGGGTTCAGTTCTTAACAGTGGTTTATGTAGGTGAGGTATGAAAGCTGAACGTGAGACCAGCACCAGGCAGCCAAGCCAAGAGCCCAGCGGAGAGGTCTGGCTCCTTTTTTTTTTTTTTTTTTTTGCCTTCCAATTTGCGAAGTGACTTACACAAGCAGCGCGGACATAAAGCAGCACCCCTCCGGCTTGGCAGCGCGCTGCCCAGAGCCGCAGAGTTACGTACAGCGGGGACTGCGGGCACTATAAATACCCCGCGCACCCACACCTCAACTTCGGGGCCCCCGAGTACGTGTGTGTGAGTGTGAGTGTGCGTATGTATGTGTGGGGGGCTAATTTCACCTCGACATCACCACCAGGACCAGGACCAGAACCAGGACCACCACCAGGACCAGATCCAGGTCCAGGACCAGGACACTGCGAGGACCAGGACACTGCGAGGACCAGGACCACCCCCCCACCACCCCCAGCCCCACAGCACCCCCCTCCCGTCCCTTCCCACCCCCTCCTCCGCTCTCCCCCCCTCTCCCTCAGCAGCGAGGGGGCGGCTGCAGCCCCCCCCCCCCGGCCCCCCCCCAGCCCCATCCCCGTGCCCGCCGCCCACCTGCCAGCGCCAGGATCTGGGCCTTGTGCAGCAGCAGGCGCTCGCCCCACTCCCCGGGGCTCTCGTCGTCCTCGTCCGCCTCCTCGGGGTTGCGGTAGACGGTGTAGACCTTCTGGTTGTCGAAGTCGAGCTGGGACGTGGGGCTGAAGTCCTGCACGCAGGAGACGGGCAGCGCGTAGCAGACGTTGTCCTCCAGGAACCGCACAAAGGCGTACATGGTGCGGCGGGCGGGCGGGCGGGCGGGGCGGCCGCGCCGGTCCCGCGCTCCCCGCTCTGTTATTGTTCCTCAAAATCCGCCTCTGCGCTCGGCTGAGCTCGCCTGGCCGCGCCGCCAGCGCCGGGATAAGGCACGAGCAATCCAGCGCGGAGCGCACGGAGACGGGAGGGAGGGCGCGGGGCCCGGCCCGCCAGGCCCGGCCCCCGGTTGCGGCCGGTGCCCGCCTGCCTGCCCCTCTGACCCCCAAAACACCACAGAAACTCTTTGTCCTTGTCTGACAGCAGTGCCCGTGGCATTCTGAGCACGAATTCCCAACCTACTGGGCGCACACGCACACAGTTAGGGATGTTTTCACGCTCCTGTGTGAAAGAAAGTAGCCACATTGCTTAATCTGGCCCAGGTTTCTGATACTGAAGTCTGTTTGGCCCAGCCCTGAGAGCAGCCCAACAAAATAGTTATTTAAAGGCCAAAATAAAAGCAGAATGAGTAACCGACAGCGAGAGAAGGGTATCTCTATTTTTGGAAAAAGGCAACACAACCCAAAATGCCAACACAACCCAAAATACCACCACAAAATTAATCCAAAATACTTTCCTGGTTTGCATATCCCTAAACATTTGCCAGTATTTCTGCCCTGAGTTTAACTATGCTGAACGTGTTGTTCTTGGTTATTGTTTATAGGCTTTTTAGTACATGAGAGTAGACCACAGCCTGGAAGAAAAAAAATCAAGTAAAGTTTTGACTGAGCACTGGAATGGGTTGACCACAGAGCTTACGGAGTTTCCTGCATGCTCAGAAACAACTTGACAGATGCGTGTGAATGTGGGCAGCCAGTTCTAGCTGGCCCTGCTTGAGGAGGAGATTATGGACAAGTTGATGTCCAGAGGTCACAGAATCAGAATATTCTGATTCAAGGTCCCCTCCCTCCTCAGCTATTTGTGAAGGTATCAGAAATGCATAGCAGAAGGCTGTCTATCTCAAGCAGCCCGTGAAAACATAAGGCACGCATACAGGTATAGTTAAGCCAATACAAGTATTTCAGAAGCAGGCTGTAAACTTCCCATACAAAAATGGCAGCTTTATTATTTTAGCAATTACAGAGTTTTGCAAATACTTCAGTTTAGGATTGGGGATTTAAGCGCCAGTACTTTATGTTAACAATAAAGTATTGCCAGACTGGTATGTAATTACAGGCAAATATAAGTCTGCTACAAAGTATGGATGACAAATGTATTCTAGTAGCTAGGCTGCACGGGAAATGAAATTCCAGCAAAGACCGTGTTGCTGATCAAACAATAACGGCTGCTGTAGCGATCCTCTACCTTCTGTTACAATGGAGGTAGAAGGAGCTGCAGAAAGATGACAGGACAGACTGATGGCTGGAATTACTCCGTGGACACTGTTAAAATTACATGAAGGACAATTTTGTCCAACTAAGTTCAGTGGCTAGTGAGGGATTCAGTACACTAAGTCTTATTGGGATTGTATTTCCTCTGCAGCTGAAATCTATTAGCAACATCTAAGGCTGCTGTTAAAAGGAAAGGAAAACAGAAAAATGGAGAAACTAGATATAACAGGAGAAACAAAAAGAAGCTAGGGACTCAAAGGTTAGGGTAGATGCGGAAGAGGAAAGATCTCTTCAGGTACCAAGGAGACCTGGGTAATTTCCCCTAATGAAAGAAAACTAAAAGCATTCATGTAAGGGCAAGTAGCATCAGAGTGTGTATTTTTTTCTTTGCTTTGTTTTTTTTTTTTTTTTTTTTTTTGAAAAGGAACACTAAACTGGCATTCGCAACATTTTACATTTGAAGGTTCAATTACAGCAAAGGCTATAAAGATCTTTGTGTCAGTGGCAAAAAAAAGGTCTCAGATTGTTTAGAAAAGCTGTTTCACAGTTCTCCATTGAAGGACATTTTTGGGAACAGATTAAGGGTTGGAATGACAAATGTGTGTTTACACTTGGTCCCCAGCACACACATTGAGCCAGAAGGCATTATAATGCTAAAGAATTAATAATGATCCCATACATTTCTCTTCTGCCTGCAAGGCACTGTGTTAATTTCTGGCTCTGAAATCTATAAATAATCTGCATTGGGTAGCTGTGAAGCAGCGGAAAAAATCAGTTTAAGCACAGAATACAAACACAGAAGTATCAGCACTCCTTTCCTTCAGACCTTCCTCCTTTCTGCTAGTGGTTAGCCAGTTGGTTGAGCACTGGCTAGCCAGAGAACCTAAAGCTTGAAGACATAGAGCTATTTTACAGGCATAGGTTTGAAAGCTCATTATTAAGGGAATGACTGTATCCTCACCAGATTTAAATCCTTTAGCAATTCCCAGCCTTTTAGAAACAACAAAACCCTGCTGAGAAGGAGATTGTCATACTTTCAAAATACACATGAAGCCTTACCTTAAAAAGTAAAAGTGTCACTCCAAGAGTCAGGAAACCACAAAGCACAGTCCCAGCCCTTGAAGGACTTGTGAGTGGCTGTTTCCTGGAACACTACCTACATTTTTCTGCTGCTATTTTTCTTGAAAAGTACAAAAAAATAGCATTAAAGCAGAAAACTGATGCCTGCTGTTTTGATGGGAACTCTGTGTTTTCACTTAAAGATACACAATGAAAAGCTAATAGTACCAATAATAGTTATGCAGGTGCTAAATCTCTTCCACAGCAAAACATTAAAATTAGACATATCAGTCACATTACTTCCATGTTTAACATCAAACTTTCGAGGGATGCCATATTGGTTTTAAATGTAACAATGAAGTAATTCCCATTTTCTTTTACCATTCAAATGGAAGGGCTTCAATACTATGTGACTATTCTACAATAATTGTATGCTGGGCTACTAGTAGGAATCCCCACACATTAAATGCACTATTTAGAAAATTTAATTGTTGGTAAAAACTTATTTATCCTCAAAGTAATACATTTCTTAAACAGTTGCATGAGCTTGAAAGTACCAAAAGAAAGATATGTTCACAACTGTTTAGATAACTCGCTGCATTTTAACAATAGCAGTTAAAGTCATAAAGCTTAAAGAATGACTAACAATGTTCAGGAACTGAAGACTGTTCAAAGGCTTAAGTAAGTACACACATTCAATCCACTCAGGATACGGTTAGTTTTTGACCAAGAATATGTTCTATCAGGTAGTCAGAAAACATCTCAAGTTGATCAATTACATAATATCTCATTTTTTCCTCTTTTGATAAAGTGAAAGATAAAGTCATTTCTGGGTATAAATGAATC
Source organism: Aythya ferina (assembly GCF_964211825.1). NCBI lineage: Eukaryota > Metazoa > Chordata > Aves > Anseriformes > Anatidae > Aythya > Aythya ferina. The sequence continues at coordinate 25,921,325 of NC_140304.1, forward strand.
TTTCCATGAAAAAAATCATATACAACTTCTAGGTGTTTTGAAATGGAGAAGGTGATGGGATGAGGGGACTTATCTAGACAGGGCAATGCAAGCATTTCCAAGGTTTGGTCCCACTTCAGCTTTTTTTTTTTTTTATTAATAATTTTTAACTCTCAAGACACCACTGCCATACTCTGCTTTCAATGTCACAATGATTACACATAAAATTCAAACATAAAAAAAAAGGTCCAGTTCCTATACGATCCTAGAAGATGGACAAGAAAATGCTTGTGTCCACATATAATTTCTGAAGTGCTCCAATACCAAAAGAACAGTGTATGGGAACCTAGATTACATAGATAAATTCTTAAGATTTAATCTTTTGAAATCTATGGCCTTGAACCATCCCCACAGGAGGAAGGGCAGCACTGCAAGGCTATTTAGTCCCAATTCCAGAGGGTGATCTAACCTTTCTTGGGGCTGATAATACTTTATCTTCTTTTACATTAAACTCGTGCATCCTAGCAGAATATTCTTTCAAATAAATGAAACCTAAAGAACATTTTATGGATCCATTCACATTGGAGACATTTATTTCCCAGAGGTAGCTGGTACATTCTGCAGCAAGACAACGTAATGATTAAGCAAAAGTGACCACTGGAGAAGGCGTTTTCCTTGCTGTTAATGACTGGCTGGAGAAAGCAAGGTCCAAAGACAAAGACAGACTGTCATTAACTGCTGAAAATTCCCAACGTAAAGGCCATTATTACTATTATAAAGCTGGACAATAAATAATTATATTCTTTAGGGGGTTGTACGTATTGAAAAGACAAAATTCCAGTGTCTGTTGCTGTGGATACTGGTCTGTAAGACACTTATCTTTCCCATTCTGTCAGGCTACGCAATGGATAGATCTGGGACTGGCAACCCTTCAAGAATGGGTGCCAGACTGTATTTTCCTTTTCCAAATTACAGGTTAAACGTGCTTACAGAAAGTCAACAGGAATCAGGAGGCACTGCCAGTCGGCACTACCTTGCCTCGGCATGAGGCAGCAACTGTCCTCACTCTCACCCTGCTCTTCGCTCAGCGGGGGCCAGGAGCTGGGTTGTCTGGGAGCTGCAAATGACCCTCAAAGCATCGCGACTTCCAGCTCCCACCCAGCTGGATACCATTCAAAATCTTGCTAAATGCCATCCTCGGTATTCAGGCAGTATGCTGTTTTCCACACTATAAATTTCTTGCCTGAGAGAAGCAAGTAGGCGAGACAATGTTTTCTTTGAGCTGACGCAGGCATGGACTTGCCTTTAAAAGATGTCCTGTTGGTACCACTGCCACCATCTTCAAGACCTTCTCTGAAGACATCGCTGCAGTCCAAATGATTTTACTGCTAACATCCACTGAAGGTTTCAACCTACAAATAGCTGTAAATCTGAAAATTTAATTTGAGATTTTCCTTTCTTTTGTTTAAACTGACTTTTGGTTGGCTCTTTACAGTAATTTTACTAATATGACTATAGATGTAGATTTACATATATAGATTTTGCACCACTGCAGGAACTGGATTCCTTCCTTACCTTAGATGCCAAAGGGACTGTAATTTGGCAAGGACTAAACACTACGTAACCTGGCTTCAGTGTAAATTATAATTACTATACGCTGTGCATGGTTAGCTTATACAGAGATTCTGAGTAAGACAGGACTCATAACCTTTTTTCATAGTATTTCCATTTTGGTTTTCAGTTCTCACATCTGTACAGCATTGTCCCATCTTGAACCAGCATTTGCGTCTCGTACTGGCAAGGGAAGACAGTCCCACAACCCTTTTCTATATAGGTCAATTCTGCTTGAGAAGTTCACACAAATAACATGGGATATGTACAACAGAAAGAGTCAACTACTACCGACTGCATTTTTCCAGAATGGTACCTTCACATACTCACACTTCCACTTTCCTTCGAAAGTCTGATTTCAGCGGGAGAAGGGACAGACTCTAGGGATGAGTCCTACCTTTTTGTAAAGTTCTTGACAATCATCAGGAGTGGGCTTGCATAAGTGAGGACAGAATCAAAAGTGCTTAAAGCGAAATGTTTTCACACCCCAGTGCTTTTTAATTCATATTCTTGTCTTGCCCTTTCTAATCCCTTTCAAGGATAGCTATAGTTCAGTCTGAAGTGCGTTTGTATAAAATACTCCCAGGAAATAGTGTTCACATCTCACCACTTCAGAAGAGAAGATCAAATCTGCCTCTTCTGATTAAAGTCACAATCAGAGGTGGACCAACAACTCTTTTGAAGAACTAATGTGAGCATGTAAAATTCCTGTTGTGGAAGGTCAATGGGAGATAACACAACAGGAATAACCCTTGTAATATTTCAGAAAAATACTGTCATCAGCTGTGTCTCATTAATATAAAATTTAAATTAATAGAACATAATATGTTACAGTTGGCAAACTGAACATTGCAAATGCTAGATACTAAACATGCAGGTCATCACTGCTATGCAAACCTTTGATATAGTCTGTGAACCACTCCACACCTACTAACACCAGATATCTTTGATACAACAATTTGCAAGTTCCAAATGGAGTGAACCTGCTCTGCACAAGTAGGTGAATTTTTTATCTTTATATATACACAATTTTATATATATATATATATATATATAAATATAAAACTGGAAGGAGTTGCTGTTGCCAAACTCCCAGAAATTCATGTGTTACCTATAACAGACTCCAACAAATAGGAATTCTTCTTGTTCTTCAAGGAGGGGTAACTCCTATTATCTCACGTAGCAAAGAAAATTGGCATTCCTCTTTGCCCTACTTACAAGGAAGTTGTTTCCCTCAAAAAAGAAAAAGGCATAGGAAGCTGAAAACCCAAGAGTTGTTTTAATTCTCAAGGGGCTTCATGCTTCGCTAGTATTTTTCACAAAAGCCTGAGCAACATCTATTGTACAATAATATTTAACATTCAGGAGAATCAGGATCTTTTTTAAAGTGTGATCAGAAAGGGAGGCCCTTCATAGGCTGTCACTGTATTCTTCATAACAAAGCAAGCTCTGTTTCATAAAGAAATACCTTGTACTAAAATACCCTAGGGAAACTATAGTTGTTTAATTTTGTGTTGTTTTATTTTTAAACAAAGATGGGAGTTTTCAAGTTTGAGGTTCCCTTTAAGCACTCTTCTAACATGAATATGTTTAAGGATGCTCTATCAAGTTCATGCATGAAATGCCATCCAGACGTTAGTATATTTCTATGCAAATAGAACTGTGGAAGCTAATAACAGAAATCTGCATTTTTTTCACATTTCCAGCGTATTATACAACTTCTCATTCTTTCCTGTTTTGTAACTCCCATTAGCCTCTCTTATCAATAAAACAAAGCTCAGGTTATATTGCCTCCTGCTTAAATTCTCCACAAACATCAAAGCTGGACATTTGAATAAGCAATTTAGTGTATACATTTTTATTCATTTCAATGTACTGATATTCTCCTGGTAGGAATAAAAATTCTGCGAAATAACTGCAGAGAAACATACCATTCAGAATATGAACTGAAATATTCTTGCAACACTTTTCAGAGAGGATGGTGTGATATTAAGATTAGATCCTGCATATAATCAAATTTTGATGCTTGTACATACAGTCTGGTATTTTTTTTTCTTTATAAGGTTTGTATGCAAAAACACAGCAATCCAATATTTTGAACATACACTGTCTGCAGATACTACACAGTCCAAACTGATGAAAATATAATGTCAATGAAATAAGAAACAGTGGAACAACGCAGTATACAGACTTTACTAAATTCATCATAACTAGCTTTACAATTCCAAGGCCATAAAATATTGTAAAACCAGTCTTTCCAGACAGATAGAGTATAAGGGCTTGTGTCCATTCCTAAATTCAATCTTGGTGTACAGATTGACTCTTTTGGAGCTGTAAATATTTCCATAATCTTCTAAACTCTCTGATGTGATACACACAGCAGTTCTTCTGAATGACCTTTATCTTCCAAATTTTCTTCCCTTTTATTTACTAGTACATACAAGAGGTAATAAAATAGAAAAGATAAAATAGGTGGGGAGACAAGGATTATATTACAAGCAAGAGATGTTACTACTGAGAATAACCACAGTATTTAGTGATCATAAATGTAAAGCAAACCTACAGTTTTTATCCAAAAACACAAGGCATACAATAAAAGACCACAGAGGAGTCTGAATTTTATTCAACGGGTCAAATACAAGCTGGTCAGTGCAGTAGCACATGAATTAAATAGTTAATTGCTTAAAAAGTTAAATAGTCAACTCATTGGGAAGTCTGCTAATAATGGTTAAGATAAATTTCCCACCTATGAAAAGTGATTAATCAATACATCTCTTATCAAGAAAGGACAGTTCTACTGACAAGTTATTTGCCTTGCCTCTGACCTGGAGGGAAAGGCATAGTCATTCTCCAAGGGCAAGTCAGTCAGTCTTTAATCCTCTACTATGACTACTAACAAGGCTACTGATTATTAAAAAACAAAAAACAAACAAACAAACAAACAAAAAACATTATATTGAGGCTTTTCTACTTACCTGAGTGATCAGCTATCACCCACAGATGCATTTCACTGATTTTACACACCATGTGTGACAAATATTTTGATTTTCCCCGGTGCCTCCAAAACTCACTGAAATCTCTCCTGACCACTATTACAGTATTATTTTTAAGTCCATTCATCACAAAGAACAGGGACAATAGCCATTCCCACTCACACTTCATGTTGTGAAATGGACTCAGAGAATGTTTTCAGTGGGCCTGAAACATGCAATGTTGCAGTCCAAGAAATCCTAAAGAGTTATCACCTTACCCTGCAGGGCTGTCTCAAAACAAGATCTCAAATACCATCCATGCTTAGTGTGGAAGATGCCCAAATCCCATCCATAGAAACCATGGAGCACAGTGCATTGGAACTCCCATCTCCACGGAGCAAGGACTGCCAGAGAATGCCTCCATCTTCCTTCTTTCACAGCCTGAAATTCTCACCTGAACATATATGCAGACCTCCTTTCAAAACATGGGTTGAGAGAGAGATCTTTACAAAGTGGCCAGCAAGACCAGGAGGGCACCACCATGGTATCTCCCACGTTATATCAAAAATCTCATACCAGGGCAAGGAATATACTTGCTCCCCCCTTTCATCTGGCTGAAGGGGTTCAGAACTCCACTCTGTGCCTCCAGTTGTAAACATTGCTTTCTTCATCCGCCCTCCACCAGGAAGGGAATACATGTGTCTCCAAATCTCAGGCTCAATGTATAATATTCCAGTTGACTTCTAACTGATCACTTATAAAGGCAGAAGCATAGCAGGTGAGCAAGCTACTGCAGTGTAACAAATCTATTCCCCTGAGAGCAAACTACCTTGAATTAACTCACATTTACCAATTGTAAGAGCACATACATGGACAGTTACTGTAAATCAGCTGATTTGTGGGAAGCTCGTTATTCTGCAGTAATTTATTTTGAGGTCTGTATTCTAGGGAGAAAAATGTTGCTGAAGTGGGAAGTAAGAAATGTAACTAACAATTAGACTTGCTCTCAAATACCTCCAAGGTTATGTTTCCTCCAACGAGACATTCTCAGTGAACATACTTGCAGTCTCTTATATTGTGTTACTTTTTTTTTTTTTTTTACATTGATTGTAAGACAGTTATAAGTAAAAAAAAAAAAAAAAAAAAAAAAAAAAAAAAAAAAAAAATTGGTTTGAGCATAAATGCCCCACTATTATTTATTTATTTTTAGTTGCAGACCTCACTGAAATACCAAGATCAATATAATCTTCATACTTAGGAAGACTAAAAATATTAGAATTTCCTCTTAAAGACTCCTCTGAAATGACACCAATGTCTTTGGGATGCTATTTAACATACATCAGTGGAAGACTCTCGGTAATCTGTATTTCTAAGTTGGAAAGTAACATGGGTTCCAGTATCTTAACTTCCATCTTTTCAGTTTAGAAATTTTGTTCCTAGTGAAATGATTTACTAAGTTTTCTCTAGGCAATTAAAATCTATTCTACAGTTCAACCTTTGGATGATATATAAATACATACATAGACACTCCTACAAGGCAATTTGTCTGCCAATCTGGAAAATGCTAACATTATAGTCAATAAGTCAACAGTCTGCAATGTTAAATTACAAAATCAGAAAAAAAAATCTAGCTTACATTCAATCTGGATATAAAGATCATTAGAATTTCTAATGTTCTGTGTGGGACAGTAAAATTCAAAGACGACTGTATTCTGCCCCAATAACCACGATCTGCACAGCACATTCAGGTATTGTTGGAGAGATTAAAAACACAAAAACAGAGCAGAACAGCTCAGCATCAGATAATCACAAGCAATTCTATGTCAGCAGCAGACAGCTGGAGACATATGCCAGCAATATTGCAAAAGTGGTAAAATGGAGATTTCGTGACAGCAAGAACGTGGGATTCATACATTAAGCTAAAACTCAACCAAAACCATTGAAATTGTTGTGCACAAGTAACAGCTCTCTGTCACAGTGTTCAGAAAGCCTACCATTTGGCATCAAAAAACAACAAAAAAAAACCTTAAAGATTAAGCAGAAGAAAGTAATACTTCTCCCTTTAATATTTTTATATTTTTCATGTTGAACATGTGTTTTCAATGTTACTGATTATTGTGGGTGAACAGATCAGAACAATTTTTTGAGATCAGTTGGAAGAGCTGTTCAGCTATACATCAAACTCGTGTTTTGTGAAAATTGTGTGTGAAAAAGCAGTTTGACGGAATCTTACTTACAAATATTTGTTTAAAGATTTTTACTTCAAAGTAAAAGTTCAAAATAGAATGATCAATAGTGTTCGGTTTCAACTGATATAGCTGGAGTCATTCTGTTATTCCCTTCCCCTTGGGTTTCAAGTGTCCATCAACTATTATAATTCCCTGATACCCTCTCCAATCTATCCTTGTTTTTGTCTCTCACTTTTTAAATTTAAATATCTACTGCTAAAAAGTGTATAAATCAAAGAAAGAGGCTAAAAAATCCTTTTGTAATTATTTTGAAATCAGTAGAGTTAGAACAGGGGAAAATACTTTGACTTGTGAGGTAAAAATAATCAACCTTTTAATGATCTACCTTTCCATTCTTTTCTCCCTGAGCCTATCTTATAGTAATTGAGATCTTTTTTCCATCCCCCATCCCCTTTTTTGTTTATAGTTAACCATGTAAAACCAGAATTAAAAAAAAAAAAAAAAAGTCAAAGACCTGAACATGAAAAAACAAGTTCTCTATTTCACAAACCAAACCCCTCTGTGTGTTAGATTTCCTATAAAAATAGAAAATGGCTTGAAAATGTTCACAAGAAAGTAAAAAGACTTCTGATGGATTCAAGTGCCCCGCACACAAACACCAGTTTCAAAGCAATGTTTTCCATTACGTCATGGGAGTGGTTAGACCTGAACATCTCCTGATTTTATTGCTGAGGCTCTGCCTTTGTATCTCAAGCATTTTGTCCTAGGATTTTTCCATGATGGGATTCCTGAACATGCAACTCTCAGGGAGCATAACAGAGACAAGTGACTTGTGAAGAATTAAGGCCCAGGCCAGTGATGTCTTTGTGTTTTAGGACTAGATACCTGATGCAGGTTGAAGAACAATGTAACGCTTGAAGCACTGATTTGGGAAAAAAAAAATAAAAGTAAGAGGCATCAGCAAGAAATTGCAGATTGATTGCAACAACAAATGCCAAAACATCCTAAAAAGAATAAAAATGTGCTGAGTTAAAGAAATAAAAAAGAACCAATGAATACAAAGAGCTTGCAGGCCTCAGGTAACTTGCTTGCATAATTGACCTATATCTGGGGCACTTAAGCAATTTACATAACTGATTTTTACAGAGATGCTTCTGCTTTGATGATGGTATTTGGTCTAGTTCAGTAGGTGGGGTAGACAGGATCCGCCTTAAACTTCAAGTAAAACTTCAGAAGCAAGTTGAAACTCATATTTTAGGTGAATGGTGAGTCAGTACCTCCAGAGGAGAGACTGTTAGGTATAGGAAGACATCAGTTAGGTATAGGAAGAACAACTCTTGTGTGAACTGATGATTGGTTCCTCAACACATAGCACAGACCAGCCACCTGGTTTTCAGAAGCCTAAAACAAGACTTGATGAACTTTAGTCCACCCATTCTCCTTTCCCAAAAAGTTTACACCTTATTACACATAATATTGTAGCTTATTTAAACGCCAAGTCCTTTTTTAACTTGTGTTTGGGGTTGCTCCCATGCAAAATACATTACAGTGGCCTCTGTGCTTATCTCATGTCCATCTGGAAGCCATCCCACCAGATGAGCACTACAGGAGATGCACTAGAGTCATCTTGCATCCTCACCTTACCTAGGCCGGAATGCTGACTGCTGCAAAAAACACAAACTGGGAGTAGAACGTAGAGCTGAATACATTAATCAGAATGATCTCTGTTGCAAGATCTGCTAAGAACAAAGAAAACAAATTCAAGGAAAGTTAACACTAGAAACCATTTGCAAGGCTCCATGAGTCAGCTAATGAAATAACTGTCAACTGTAGACACGAACCTTTTGTGCTTTCACACAATTTAAATATAAAGTAATTTGCATTCAGGAATCTGAGTCTCCCTGAAAAAAGGATTAACAATTGGATTCACTTTCTTTCCACAACCTTTTTTCTCCCTCCCTTCCCCCCAGGGATGGCTCTGATAAGGTCACCTTATTAATGCAGATCTCTGTTTTCCAGAAAGCAGCCAGGAGTTTAACTGTTTCACTGTGAAATGATCTATGAGATGAGAACAGTCCATTTTTTATCCTTGATTGATCATTTCAGCATGTATAACAGCAAATCCTAAGGGACACCGCTCAAATCTCTGCTTCAGAATGACCTAGAGACTCAACACTGAGAAGTGTTGCGCTCCACTACACAATCCTTCATAGTTTTTTTTTCCCTTAACTTAGCATTTTCCACAAACAGAATAAAGTTGCTGTGCATCATTGTGGCTCTCTACAGAAAAACATTTTATAAATAAATTAAAGTTTTAACAGCTGAGAATCAGGTGTCCCTACAACCAGAAGAGGAACAGAGGCATCAGACAGTTAAGACTTTTTCTCGAGACACGTCAGGAAGATGCCTGTGATCTCAGTGCAGGTGTCACGACTTCTCATTTCCTTGCTGGCCACGAGGAAATATTTCCTGGCTCTTAATAGCTTCTGACGGGAGCCGTCTCGTGCCAAAATCAGGGGTTCTGCCTTCTGTATGACGAGTTGAAAATAAAGCTATTCTCTCTCTCCCTTTTAGTTATTTACTGTGTATAAATGTTATCTCAACTCCATTATTGGGTTATTCTTCTCTATTCTATGCACTTTCAATCAACTAATCTTCCTTTTGCTTTTTTTGGTGACTTTTACTGACGTGCACAGACTTTTTAAATAAATCATTATGAATATAAATAGCAATGGTTAGATTACAAAGGATTCTGGAGCACTTATGATAGTAAATTAGCAGCCAGGCAAACCAACCTACAGCTGCCAACAGCTGATGTAATATTTTGTAGTATTATTTTCTAGATTGCATAAAAGAGAATTATTGGCCTTCTCTGTTTTTTATATTATTTTTTTTCTCCTCAGTTTGTCAAACAGTTCAACGATTTGATGCTTACAAAGTTCCCAGTGAAACACCTGGTGGAATTTAAAGACAAAACTTCTGAATACCCATAAATCCCAAATATCTTATACACAGAGCAGGGGAGATAAGTCTGAGACACAAGCAGCAGTCTGAATTTGGGAAAGAAACCACAAGGACATACTTCTGTTCTCAAGAGTATTTCTGAACAGTTGGGCATTATATCCATGTGAAGAGCTACTCCATCAAGAACCATTTGACACAACTCTCCCCCCCCCTTTTTTTTTCCTCCCATCCTTTCCTCATAAATGCTAAATAAAATCAGTCTGGTTATTGCCTCATGCTAGTTCAATCTATATATTCCTGTAATCATCTGACAGAGCAACATTAATTAGAGACTTTTTATAGGCCACACACATCTTTGCATCCCTTTATAAAACGCTGACACATTCCCTGTCCAAAAGAGATTACAGTCATAGAATACGATCCCACAAATACCTGTGGCTGAACATAGCATTTGCTATCATGCGTAAGCCCAGTGCAGCTAATAGCAACTCACACAACTGAAACAAAAAGCTCTGATTCGCATATATGACTAATCAGGATATTCAGGACACAATATCTATGTGTTTGCAGTCTGAGATTTTTGGGGTTCACTCTCTCAGACATGACAAATGTCCCAGGGCAACAGGCTGTCTATGAAATGATGCAGAAGGAAGGAAAAAAAAAAGAAAGTAATAGTTCCCCTTAAGTTCGAATAAGGAAAACAAAATTTGGAAAATTGCATCTGGAAGGCATTGGGCAGTTACATCGTGATGATGATGTTGTGAAGATGGGTGGAGTATACATATTGGAAGGGATACAGGAGATTGCAGAGATGTACCAAAACAAAGATTTGGATTATGTGGGCCTTATCAGGGACAACAGGCTCAGCACTAAAGTAGAAAAGACAAAGAAGCAACAAAAGGAATCAAAGAGCAAGAGATTTAATTGTGAGCAGCCACAGAAGAGGTTCCTAAGCACTCTACTGCACTTTGGTAACTGCTGTCGGACCCAAGCAGGGATGCAGAAGATAATGTCCACAAAAGGTCTCAAAACTCACTGGTTACAGAAAGAAGTCTGATAGCAATCTTACGAACACCATATTTAAGTAGCTCATGTATCAACCTTGAGATTAAATGACCTTGAATTTAAAGGAATATGTTGTTCCTTGGAAACTGCCTTTCACTTCCCTCATTTTTAGAGACTGATATTATTCTTTTGGAGGGATGAGTGACACATGTTGTAGGTATTTTTCCTAAGGTGTGCTATTCCTTTAATTGTTATTTAATAAAATCTCATAGTTTCAGAAGGCACACTATAACAAGTTATTTGCAGGTTATCACTGATGGATGCATAAAATCCACTGAATGCATAAATTGCTATTGAGCAGTAGCATGGACTGAATATTTATTCCTTTATATTTACCTTATGTCTGTTCTATTTCATGTACAGATAGGAATTCTAAGACACATTAAAAAATCATTCCCAATGATAAACATCCACAATGTTAATATAAATCTCTCTTCCTTCCCACCTAAAACAAAGCAATCCTCCCTCCACCTATGCCCCTGTATTAATAAAGACCTGAGTTTAGGGAGAACCCCTGCTGTAGTCTCCAACCATTACCAGCCTCACATTCGTCCACATGCAATGAAACTCTCTTCAAAAAGTCACCAATATCCTGCAATAATTCAGGGGAAAAACAAAGCAAGATAAGTGTAAAAATGATTAGCTTCCATGTAGAGCATTATAAGGTCAGATATCTGGTTGCTAGTCTGAGCGACTATTTTTACATCACGGTGTAACTGAGAAAGGGACTGCTAACTATTCCAGGGGTTGTGTTACGGCTCTTGATATGCCTAGTGTGAACAAGAGCCTTCTAGCAGCCTGAAGCAACTCACACTGCATAGTGTTACGCAGTCCTTAGTCCTTTATTTTAAGGACTTTTTAAATTTAAGGTAACTTTATTATTGAAGGACTTTTTATTTAAGGTAAAGTCCTTTACCTTAGTCCTCTTGAATAGCTTGCTGCCTGTTGAAAATTAAAGATATATTTTCAATAATACCCCTCTGCAAATAATGGCTAGAGTACTGTTAAAAATATATATATATAAAAATCCCAAAGTGAATGATTTTATTTTGAAAGCTGTTATTACATTACTGAGGGATACGGTAACAAAATCTATGCACAGCAACTTTTAGATGCAGTGCCAGACAGAAGTATGGCTAGCAGACAAAAAAAAGGGAGGGTGTGTATTTTTGAACTACTCCTGAAAAAAATACAGCTTGAAGCCACAAAGCTAGCACTATTAAGAGAAGAAATGTAGCAACTAAATGAAAAGGGAAAAAATTAAATGAGATCTTAATTTGGTTCAAGATAGTTGCAATAATACAAGCTGAAGGGTTTTTACTGTCCCTTTGCAGTAACTTTAACTTTCATAAAAATTGGGAAGATGGGTACAAAAACAGGAATGATATAAATGCAACTAGGCAACAAATGTGGGATGCTAAAATGTGTCATAGATGTATCATGAAATATAAAGCATTACTGCAAAGACAAGGGAGGTGGAATGGTTGCACTTGTGTATGTATACACATAATGCTTGCAATTCTTGTACACATTTATATCATCACGTTGTGTAGGTTTTACTTGCCTTTTTTTTTTTTTTTTTTTTTGCTAGTCTAGCCTGAGTTTCACTCAAATCAGTAGATCAATTTTAATTTTTTAAGTTATCTTCATCTGCTGCTTATACACTGCACTCTTAGGTCCATACAGGATTTGGGCATAAATGGAAAACAACCAAAATAAATAACTAAATGATAATACTACTAAAAAAAGAACAAGCTTAACCGGATTTTAAGAATAAGCCTATTCATGATGTCTTCAATTATTGACAAATTTTTGAATTATGGCAGTGAAAACCAGCATGCTTCCTTAAATTGCAGTACAGTAGTTTATCTGGTAGTTTAAGGACTCAGTTTTGGACTCCATCCTTAACATAAAACTATGGTGTTTTGACTCGATGAAACTTGGGCAATTAGTAATCATACACTTGAGTAGCTGACAGGCCTTAACTGCAACAATCATAAACAGTTTCCTACATGTGCTACTAGATTTATTTATCAAAGCATTTGCTTTTTAAATCTGAGTAAAAAAAAAAATGGATTTTGTAAACTGATTGAGATGAATTAAATGCATAATTCAGGAACAGAAAAAAAAATCACTACACATTTATTTTCAGATCAATTTTCACTGGGCACTTTGCGGACTTAAGGAGCAGAAACTACTGACATCACAAGTAAAGATTTCTGCATTCACATTAGGGAGACAGGGATTTTTTCCTCATTTTTCTTTACTTTGTCTGAAAGCTAGGTGTCCAGTCCATGAGCTTCCTTCCAATGCACTGGGGAAAGATGTACGTTTCTATGGAGAAGCTGAGGTTACCTACTTTGAGAAAGAATAAGTTGCTCTCTGGAAGGTCTGAGAAAATATTCTCTGTATGAAATTTCTCAGAAGTCAGAAAGCAAATACAGAAGGGCTTAAAATATGTATTTGTAAACTTCCATACTTGCTCATATTTCTTTAATACTTCAGTCTACCAATATCAAAGAAAACAATAAGTGATGAAAATTATATGGACCTCAGCAGAGTCCCAGGCTACAGTGTCCCAGTGCAAGCCTAGGAGTTTAACTAGTTAAAAATAGCAGTTTTTATATAGTTCTATTTTAAATGACTCGGTTATTGTAAATTGGTACCCCATGAATTGGCTGAAGCTGCACTATTTTACAACATGCAGATCTGCCTCATATTGCTGTGCTCTGGTACAGTGCAGCTCAGCTGGTGAGCGCTGGGCAGGATCCAACCCTTGAACCAGCAAAACCGTGGCTGGTTCTCTTTTATTATCCAGTGTGAAACCCAGCAGACTTACTAGGGCTAAAGTTGATACTGCAAAACACCATTATCAGTCATGTCCACAACTAAGGGCAAAACATTATTTATCAAAATATTGGGCAAAATCTCTAATGTTGGAACGGGCAGCATCTTTTAAAATGTGATGCTCTCCTACAAGTTGTTTCACGTATTTTTACTCAGTGTGTCAAAGAGCTTATTAGCAGGCAGACTTCTCAAAGCCCATACCAGCACAGTCCACGCCACCGCCCCTGCTCAAAGAAGCAAGTCCTCAAAGGCAGCACATTCAAACAACGGAAATGAAGGGAAAGTGAAAAGAAAGTTCAAGTCAGAAGTGCTGTTTGTGCTCGGCTATTCTGGTACTGCTCTCCCAGGAGCACTCCACTCCCTGCCAGCATCTACAGAAAGAGACTCTCGCTACCTTCCAACCAGCCCAGAAAGGATAATCTATCTCAGTGCCTGTGAAAATCACATAATCCTTTTCCATCAGGATTAATATCCAATGCCATGATAGTCTGATACATACAGGATGAAGTCTGGCACTTCTTGTTATAAAGTTCCTGGTAGGAAACAATTTCTGCTGTCCCCAAACCAAAACCCACAGCTGACTGATTTCCTTTCCCCCCACTACATGTGTGTTAAAGAGGCAATCATCATCATCATCTTTTTTATTTATTCCACTAAACAATTTTCACCTGGCAAGATTAATGCCTGTGTCTAGGTAGGTATGTTCCAGCTGCAGCAATAGTTTAATCAGAATAAAACTAATGGCAGCATCTCTCCTTCCCTATGCAGTCCAACTGCTGGCTGTCCCCCTGCAGAGATACCTGTTGTGATTCTTGCAGGAGAAAAATGACCCATTTTCAGGTACACACAAAGAAGCATTACAAAATAAACCGAAGTGCTGCCTGCAGTTCATCACAAGTTACAGAAACCTCATCACCTGCAGAAAATGTGTTATTACATATACGGGATGGATCATAACTGAATGTTGGAGGCTCAATAGTCATAAATTCAGTCACAACCAGTAAGGAAATGTATTTTTACTCATTCATTTTTTTAGCCAACAGGATGTGAGCAGCAGTTTGAAAAGCAGGTGAAGCAAGGAAGCTTGAAACAACTGTAGCACATTCAAACGACATAAGGATGGGATCAGGACTTGTTATATATTCATCTTATTCTACCTTGTTAAAATCTAATCCAACTTGCACCATCTTCAAGACCTGGAGCAGGCCCAGAAGAGCAAATCAAAGTTTTCTAGACAGCACAGAGCAGGCAGGTCCTGCCATTTGGGATTATTAAAAGATCCCACTACACATCCTAACCTTGCAGGCAGAAACAAGCCTGCATGTCACCTTACATGGAGAAGCGGAGGAAGGTGTTACATCTTTAATAGCTAGGCTAGTATTTCTAAGTGTAGGCACACACATTAACTAATTGAATGGCTATCTTCTAATCCTGAGAAGCCAAACTGCAGTTAACTCCAGATTAAATTACAAATGTTCACAGTCTTTGGAATAGTAATACAAACTTGAAGTTGCAGACTAACCTTTCTGTAGGCTCTAACTGCTCTTTGCTTTCCAGGCTTGCAAACATCTGGTATTACTGTTTACTCAGATTGCTGAACTCAAAATTTCTATCCATACTGGTATTTTGCCATTGTTTGTCACCTTCAGCTTCAATGTTTCATAATTTTTCATAACAGTTCAATATTTCATAAGCAATGTACCTTAAGAAATAATAGCCAAACATACATCTTACTGATACTATGGGCATCAGCTTACTAACAGCATTTCATAGAGACCAAACAATTCATAATAAATGACAGAATTAGGAAATAAGTTATCCAGACTGAGTATCCTGTTCCTCCCCCTTCATCATTTTCAGGGACTCTGTCATTGGTATCAAGCTGAAAAGACCACAAAAAATATTGTAGGACAGGATTAAAATTCAGAATGAGCATGAGAAATTGGAGAAAGAGCCTGATGAAAAAATGGTGACAGATCAATAAAGACAAGGTTATACATAAGGAATAACTAACTGCACAAATACAGGCTAGAAGACAACATACGAGAACGTTGTTTTGTAAGAAAAACTATGGCATATTTTAAATCAGAAAGTCAACACAAGTCGGCAGCTTCAAACTTTACAAATGAGGCAAATATTAAATATGGGATGTCATCTGTTCACCATACACAGCATTTGTAAGGTCTTAGTTGGACCAGTGAAAAAAGTATTCTGCAAGAAATCCAGGAGAGCAAAGGAGTTCACAAAGGTGACACACAGCAAATGGCTATAAGGAGTGAAGTTGTTTGGTATCAAGAAGAGGTTCAAGGAAAAAAATAACAATAAAAACAAAAAAGCAAACAAAAAAACCTTCTTCAGTCTCAAGAAAAAAAAAAAAAAAAATCAGATCTTCGGAGTTTTTAAAAACATTTTTAAAAAAGAAAAAGAATGGAATGATTTGCTCTCTGTAGTGGTCTTCTGCAGAGGGCAGAAGCAATGGATTTCTTCTTTCAGCACGGTCAATTTAGTTTAGACATCAGTAGACCTTTCTGACCTAAGACCACCAGATACCATGGCTGCTTCTCACTGAGAACAGGAAATCTCTGTCCTTCGATGTTAGAGAAACATCCCTCAAGCATGGTACAGGTTTCCCTGTTTTGGGTTGAAAATTGGACTAGGTTGTAACTTGAAGAATCTCTTGATTGTAAATGACTTTGTGGCATATTTATAGAATCATCTAGGTTGGAAAAGACCTTCAAGATCACCAGTTTCACATCAACTTGACCTATGAGTCCCATCACTTGAAGTCCCATCACTACACCATGTCCCTTAGGTGCCACGTCCACAGGTCTCTGAAACACCTCCAGGGATGGGGACTCCACCATTTCCCTGGGCAGCCTGTTGCAACGCTTGACCACCCATTCCATGAAGAAATTCTTCCTAATACTCAGTCTAAACCTCCCTTGATACAACTTAAGGGCATTTCTTCACATCTTGTCACATAAGAAAAGAGACTGACACTCTGCTGGGTGCAATGCCATTTCAGGTAGTAGTAGTAGAAAGTGATGAGGTCCACTCCCCTTTGCTGGTTAGGTGCTAACATAAGGCTGCTAACAGAAGGTGGGCCATTTAGAAGCCACAATTTTCTGGTTCTACAAAACCCAATAATTACACCATATTTTCCTGAGTGCATTTGAACTCAGGTGCCTGGATTTGGGGAGAGATTAAAAGCATGATAGTGAGATGTTTCCTCCTGTAAACTCACATCCTGATTATACCCTGTTACATCCTCAGATGCATCCACAGATAGCCTAGGCACGGCCATGAACATCCTGTAGCATGGTAGAATATTGTCACATAGCCATCAGGCTGAGAAGTCAGGCTCCTTTGGACACTGCTGGGATTTACAAGCAGTGAAATTACAGACAGTCCATGATCATACCAGTCGTGGGCTGGGAACGCATGAAGCCATCATCCTGGGCTTGCTCCCACAGACAGGCTAGGAAGTATAGATGTAGCTTATATGAAAGATGCTACTCCAGCAGGAGTAAATGGGAGGAATAAAAGCATCTGGACTAAAACAATAAGTTGATGGTAAGCATGTCAAATACTCCTGTTATTTAGTCAACAACAATTCAACTTGATATATGTGCTTTGAAGGAGGGTCAGAAAGACTGGAAATCAGAAAATGAACCCTGGAGGGAAAAAATGTATATATCCTTTTTAATGCTTTTTGTGACCCATATTTTTAAGCATTTATTCACATTGACTTTTTAAAGGAGAGAAATACACATAATTTGCACTTTGGGATAAGTTGAAGGTGTCCATGCAATTTCATGGATGGCAGAATACCAATTTTGCTTAAATGATAGAGTCCCACCACATGTCTCTTATTTAAATGACCTGAAAATAAGAGATATGAAGGCATAAGTAAAAGCAGAAAATGAACCTAAATATATAACACTAGTGCATTCAGTGATATTTCCCAGTGTATGTTTCACTGTGAGCACCAAGCCCACTCTCAGAGATTGTTATCCCTCACATTAGCCCTCTTCAAAGCAGTCACCCCCATCACCAGTAGAGTTCTGCAGGGTATGTACAGAATCACCAGGTCACTTGGAGTAAAAATCCTGGCTCACTAACAAAAGCAGGAGAGGGAAGTTTTGTTCAGAAACAACACACTGTAATTTGTTGGAAGAGCAGTATAGTTCTTCTGTGGGATCTATGGTACAATAAAATCTGAATAAGCTGGGTACCATCCAAGATTCCCATAGCATTTGAAAGGTTGGCATTGCAAGTATTTCATTTCCAAGTCATAACAAACAAATAAGAAAAGAAAAAGGTCAAAATATGGAAGTGTCTTAAAGACAATACTACAAATCCTTTCCAAAAACTGAAACATTTTGGTTTTCTATCATAAAAAAAAAATCATTTCAAAACTTAGCATAATTACATGTTTTATCTGAACTTCATTGAATCATCTTTTGTTTTTATCTACTACAACCCCTCTTCCCCTAGTCATTTGCTTTCTCTTTTATACATTTATACATTTGCCCCAGACTCTGCAACTCTACTACTTCCTCTCTCACTTTTCCTTAGTTTTTCTCTGTTTCTCAGAGGAGTTAAGTTTTATTAAAAAAATAGCAAGTTTTTTTTTTTTTTTTTATTCTTTAATTTGTCTTGCTCTCTCCTAGTAATTGCCAGGAAAGCAACAATCTGTCTTCATTGCCACAAAGCCTCCAATATCAACTTCCACAGCCTCAGTTTTGTCCTACTTTCTGACTCCTCCTAGCTTACTCTCTCACACTTCTATCAAAATAAAAAGCCTGTCCTGATTGTTAGGTGACACCTGACTTCTGGATGAAGTTCCTTGACACTAAAATCAAACTAGGACATTTGGCTCCCAACAAAAGTGTCCTATATGCTGCTCTTATCTGGAAGGTCAACCGCCTTCATGGTCATTTAGACCCCATGCACACCTGTCCATCAACTTTCTTGCCTGTCCTTGGTATGATCATGAAACCCCACGCACAGGCTATTAATGCAGATAACTTCTTACAAATACTTCCCAAAAAAGTACTTTAATATAAATCTCCAGAAATAAATGATGGAGGAAAACACCTTTTAAGAGTTCAGAGTGAATGAAGTGTAGCCTATTATGCTTGGAGATCATCATCAGGTTCTCTGGTGTTGTGTGACTTTGTTTATGAATTACGCCTGTATGGAATCTATTCCCATTTCCACCCACCTCAGCAGGAGCTAGCTTATTTATAGGATATTAACTTCCACAAGGAGGAAGAAAGAAAATGTTCACGAAGCACCAGACAAGCTGGCAGATCACCATCTACTACCAATAACATTTTAAATGGTCAACTTGTTCCACCTACATGGGAGATCATTGTGAGATGTGGCGCATGGAATCCTGTTTGCAGAGCTGACCATCCCATGGTCAACCTTTCTGGTTGACAACAGGGACCAAACCTGTTTGAGCTCTGAATCCAGATACCTCCGTGCTTCACTCACCAGCCAAGAGACTGCAGTAAGCAGCATTCACATAAATGAATCAGCGGTTCATTTTTTCCTTCACAGTCTTTATTCACTGTAGAAGTGTTTAATATAAGCTTTACAGTAGCATTTTTATTTTGCCTAATACTTTTTAATTTTCCTTCACTTCATTTAGCTGCTTTTAATTCACACAAAATAAAGTATTGGTTTGTGCTTCCCTTTGGGCCAAGTCATAGTGCTTCCAGGAATCATTAAGGTACACATGGGCCTAGCAATGTAAATGTACTTGTAATATTAAAAGGACTATTTAACAAGAACAGTAACTGTTGATTTCCTTTTCAGATTTGTCACAGTTCAAATGCTGAGAGCGAGTAAATACTATATTTTATCACAGACATATTATTCTGACATTTATTCAAATAATGGGCTTTGTTTTGTATGACCTTAAGAAAAATAAGTGCTTTACTAAAGAGCAGAATACATCCCTTTGACTTTTAAAGAGCAACAGATTTCGTCAGGGTTCAGTACTAAGACATCCTTGCACAGTTCTGCTGGAGTTTTCCTGGTTTGGGGGTCTTTTTGAAACTTCTTGGTTTATTGTAATTATGTCATCTCTGTAAGCTGAAAAATAGTCACTGCTCATATTGTAAGGGAAAGTATGTCAAGAAATGAACAGTAGCATTCATTCAGAATACTGAAACACATGGATGCATTCACTAATGTCACCGTAACAACAACACAAAGCATTTCTGCAGCACTGAAATACCCATTAGTTCTTGTGATGAGCAAAGGTATACGTTTTAGAATAATTTTTAAAATGCAGGGGGGAAGGTAATTCTGAGCAAACTATGACAAGAGAAGCATCCTGTTAGGTACTGCAGCACAACAAGTGCAGAAGAGAAATTTCACTGACCTGACATCTTTCCCTTCTCTAATTGCTCTGAGGGGAAAAATTGAGCATTGAATATTCATGTATAACTGAGAAATCAAATTCCACGTGCATCAAACCTTGTTTCTGCACATTTGTTTTCCTGAATTAATTTTTAAAATGGTGGTATGCCTTGGCTTTGTCCCTGATGCTGAACACTTCAGTTTAGTTCTTGCACAAAGGCACAGTTCTGCAGTAATGCTCCCTATCCCCAAGTCAGTGTGTCCTCTTTAAAAGAAACCATACAAAGCATCCTACAGCCCTAGTGAACCGCTTAGTCATATTGAAGCACTGCAAACCCACCCAGCAGTGACATCCATCACGTTATAAATATCCCATTCCCATTCTCTAGCAGATGGAGCACAGCACTTGCTTCACTAATCAGCAGAATATAATTCACCTAAACTCTCAAACAAAATACATGCTTGCAAGAGGAAATTACTCAAATTCACCTAGTGTTTTTCTGAAGAAATGCAAACCACAGAGGGAAGTGTACGCCTTTGCTGTCAAAAGCTCAAAAGAAAATACTGAAAATTAGTGAAAGACAATAAACAAAAAGCCCCATATGTTGCGGGGGAAAAGAAGAATATGCTGTAGTGCTTACTACATTATCAAAATATAATCAAATATAAAACTTTTACTTCTAAAACATGGCAAATCTACAAGGCATTAGAAATGGATCTGTAGTTCACACTGAAATATTTATTTGTATTTTATGTTTTGTTCACAGTCTGATTAGGTATGCAGCAAACAAAGATGGTGAGCAAGAAAGGTAGGTGGGGAAATATTTTATATATATATATATTTTTTTTTTTTTTTTAAAAAAAGATCAATATTGTTGATTTGGAAACAAAATAAAAGGCTAAACTAGCAAGGTTCAAACTCTGATAACAGATTGGTAACCACAAAAAAGATTTCACGTGGAAACTTCTTTCCTGTTTCAAGCCTAATTTTCAACTTTTCAGTGCTAGACTTCGGCTGAAAAAACTGTGGTAACGTTTTTGTTCTTTCTTCCCTGAATTCTCACATTTCAGTACTAGGTCACATCGATAGGCACTCTCAGATGTTCAAGACTAAGTGAGCATCTTAGTTTCTCTCACCCCAATCAGCACCTGGTATTTTGAAATTTCACGACTCAGGCTTCATGACCCCAGTACACAGGGAAGTCATCTAATAGTGATAATTAAAACAGAAGTTTTTACAACCTCACTTTACACCAGATGAGACAGATCAAGAACACTGCTTCCTGCAGGTATTCTTCAGTAGCATCTTGTCACCCAGTAACTGGTAAGAAAAAATCATGAACCATAATAGCATCAAAAAGTTCTGCAAGTAGAATATTCCTAGAAGCACAGAGATTACTTTTGACCTTGAAAGGGAACTACTGAGAGCAAAATTATATAAAATTCAGAAATCAGGAAAGAGCCTGATTTGATTAAACCATACATCTGAGTAACTGGAGACTTTACAAAATCAGCATTGTAATATGTATGCATGCACAGACAGCTCAGTGGAAGCTTGCAGCATGCTATACTTGGGAAGAAAAGGTAATTCCACCTAGAGGTGTGCTCAAGGCCAATTTACAGCACTGTGCAAAGGTCATATTTTATTTAACTGAAAATATGGCATGAAAAGAGTTACCTTGCCTTACCTGGGGAACTTCTGAGCAGTGATATGTCTGCTTTTCCCCAAGTATTTGAACAAAAAATACTGAAAATATGTTATCTTACCGGGACTGAGAAATTAGATTGGGTTTCATATACAGTTTGTGTGCATCACTGCGTGCACTCTCACCTGAATTTCAAACTTTCAGTGAAACTCATATGGAACGTTGATTTGCCTACTTGACCAAAGATTTTATAAGAGTGGAGGTTCTATTATGCTATTCATCCAATCTTGATACAAGTAATAAAAATACCCAGCCTGATGATTAAAAATAAATAAGTCACAAACAGACTATCGGGCAAATTTGAACCATGGGAAACCTTTAAACTTTGGAAATGAGAGCAAGCTGTGTCCTGCCTTGGGCAGACTGTAGCTAGCTGCCACCCTTGCAAATGCTGGTGGGATAAATTGCCACCAGACTGGAAATGGCACTGAAAGAGCTGGAGGGAGAGTAGTAAAGGAAGAGCAGGGACTTTGCAAGGCTTACACAGGAAAGAAAGGTCACCCTGGTGTTAGGGAAAGACCAGGAAAAAAAAAATCTGAAAGGTTTCTGTATGCATATGAGCCATAATGAGTTGGGTATGAAGCTGAAGGGCCAAACTATGTATTTTGAAAGAGTTCTAAATGAAGGAACATATGCGTTAACATATTTCAAGTGATATGTTTTAAAAACATTATCAAGCTTTTATGCACATGTTGCATCGTTCAGCTCCTAAATTCTGCTGCGAGATCTGTGGGAAGAGATAGCCTGCTTTCTTTGATTCGCAGCCTTGATTTTGTATGCTGCCTGAACACAGTCCCAAATGTGCTTTGAGAACAAAATTAACCCCTGATGGGCAATCACCCAACACGCTTGCTTGCTATTTGTTGGTTCAGTGAAACAAAGTTATCTGTGACCTTTTACTTGATCACCCAGGAAATCAGCACTGCTTGCGCAGTGAAACTGCACTAATGTGAGACCCAAACTGGGCTCTGTGGTGATCGCGTAGGTGCCATTTTGCCTAACGGAGTATATACATATTATATATAATAAATTATTTATATTACCTAAGAAATACAGAGAAGTTATATATATATATATATATATATATATATATACACACACACGATAATTTTTTAAGGTGTTTTATATTTACTTTCAACCTCTCTGTAGGCTCAGAAAGAGCCACAGTTCCTGAAAGCACAGTGCGTTGGGAATCTGTTTTCCCAGTCCTGTGGGCATTATTGCTTGTTCAGTGCATCCTCAGCCAAACTGCACGGATGCAGGAGGCATTCCCCTACAAAAATACTTCTCAAGCCTATCCTAAAGAACATTGACACACACAACCGGTATTTGTAGCGAGCATTTCAGCATCAATTATGGAGATCAAGGGGTTCTTTGATGAAAGAACTCTAGGAGTTTGACAGGTATTTACTGTACCAGTCAAATAAAAGACATCTGAGAGCTGCAAGAGCACAAACGCACAATGACAGCAGAGCAGAATGAAGGAATTGGCAAAACTTTCCAATGATTACAAAACCAAAAAATGATCATTAGGGATTTGAAGATCTAAATAACTGTACTACAAAGACATACTCTAGTCTGAATGCCACCCTCACTTTGTCTTTAAATGGACATTTGCAATAGAAACTCTAATTTACTTCAAGGTAGTTAAAAGAAACTTGATGCTGATGTGTAGTGAATAGGTTTGTGTAGAGAAGTTGTGGTTTCAGCAACAGACAATGGCTATTTTCTGTTAGCAGTTGCCACAACACAAGTTTTTAGTGCTAGGGAAGAAGGGTCTGAACACTGAAAGTGGGAAGAGAGGCAGCAACAAGGTTAAGGCATGGTCAATACCACAGAGACTCTTGTTCCTGTCCTAATAATTTCTTTACTAGCATTTGTGGAAGTAGAATAGGGATCCTATTTGTCATTTTTATTTTCTTACTTTTTTTGCTTGTTTGTACAATAGGAATTTTAAGTTTGTATGTGGGTGAAAGTAAGAACTCAGGAAAATAAACACGAAACAAAGTGAATACTACACAGGCCTGACATACTGGGGTTTGATCCCATGCAGCAAGACTTCCCAACACCTGCGAGAAGTAACACCGTGCACATCTCTACTCTCCTGCCTCCCCCGAGCAGCGGGGGCTGGCACTGTGGGACAGGACCTCTCCTTGTCACCTGGGGACACCTCTGCTATTTGGGGGACCTGTTTTTACCACAGTCCCACTCAAGGCCAGAAAGTCTTCTCCTTTTGGTTACCAACAAGATGAACCACACACATACATGTGCGCACACAAAATTTGTAGGGAAGTTTCAGCAGTCTGTTCAAGACCTTAATCAGACTCAGGGCAGAAGAGACAACAACCACTGCGCTTCAGTTTTAATGATACATCATCATTATTACTTCTGGGTACTGGTATCCAGTCATTAGGAACACCTACAAGCTCCAGTTTAAGACCTTTTTTATGAACCACTTTGCTGCAGGATTGAGAGCACTCCTCCCACATGCTGCCAGCAACACCTAAATGCTGCCATCTCATCACATCACTCGTGATCTCTGTCATACCACACAACCCTACTGGCTTCACCCCCTAGCAAAGAGCATCTTCCCACCCTAGAAGACTCAGTAAACCTTGCTCTACACCACAGAACTTCAGAGGGTTTGTCAGTCATATGGCTGAACAGTTCATAGCAGCTAAAATTACTACTGTGACAGTATTACCTGTTAATTGTCTACACATTGATAGAATCTCTTATATTTATATATGCACCTTCTTTAGGAAGCAGCCAGTTTCACTAAAACATCATTAATATAATTAATATATTTCATTACCTTTGTTCTGCTTCAGTTATTTTTCAACAAAAAAGCTGAATAATTTCAATAGCTAGGGGAAGAAATAATGTCAACTTGAATAGAAAATTTCTTCATTATGATTCCTGAACTTGATTTCCAGCACAGAAGTAGAATGTATTCGTCAGGATGATGGCAAAAAGAGAAACAATAGGAAGCCTTTGTTATTTTAAATAGTTAAGTTGTTACACAATATGATGGACTTCTTCTGTTGTACCTTAATGGATAGTAACACAATCAATAAATGGCTGTAACAATTTCGTTCTGCTTCACCTGCTGTAATTGAAAAATAACTCAAGCAGAACTTTGGAGTAGTTTGTGATGTATATTTTTTCTTCTTCTTCTTTTTTTTTTTTTTTTTTGATTAAGATAAAGATTACGCTTTAGTGATTGGAGTAGGTGTAATTGTTATTATAAACACCTTTCAACAAGCTGTTCTACCCTGAGAACAATCCTGCAAGGCTACAATACAATGAATGAAATCAAGGGGAAAAAACATGGATCTGAGTGGCACGAACAAGAATGTCATTGGTAGAGAGAGGAAATAGGAAGGAATGAGGTCCTGACATTTGCCAAGACTTCAAGCTACAACAGGCACCATTCCTTCTATTGGAGCTGAATAACAGAAAACCATTGGACTAAAATCTAATCATTTTGTTTGTAAGAATCTGTAGTCACCCTAGTACTTTCAGACTTTTTTTTTCCTTTTTATGCATGCGTGGGGGAAGAACTATTGCTTTTGTATTTTTCACCTAGTTGTAGTATTAAGACACAGGCATTGCAGTCATGTCTAATTGTGTATAAGCGGAGCTTCCATAAGAGAATTCAGAGCAGTGATGCAGTAATCAAAAAAATAAGTACTATAAGCTCTGGAAATTTGGAATGGAAGTTATATTAAAAGGAAATATGGAAACAATTAAAATGCAGTCAGCCTGCCTATGGCATATACTTTAAGTGTATATAAATATCCACTTTAACTTGGGAATATGAGCTCATCAACGTTGTGGAATAGCTGGTCCTGACTCTACCCTCTAGTGTGAAATTACCAAAAGAGTTTAAGAGCCACCTTGGAGGAGGCTGCACAGGTGGCAAGCGAGAAGAAGCTCCACTTACCCCCTCCATCAGTTGGTCATGTCTTTATATCAGCATACACTGCTATGCTGCATTTTGTGTTGGAAAAAGATAAGGCCAAACCAATACACCTTAAGCTTGGAGTAGGAGGACAAGTGAGAGCTCTGTGTTCCTACAGAAATGTTTTTTGGCAGTAGTCTGGGACTGTTCTGCCCTTCACCAAAGAGTCAGTTTTTCTGCTCTCGTGACTATGGCTGCAGACCTCTTAGCAGGTAAAAGACAGCCTGATTAGAGAAGTGTTTGAATTTAATAGTTTCCAGGTGTGAGCCTGCATTTAATGGCAGCAAGCTTTGTTTAGAGGAAACAATAGGAGTAGTTAGGTTTTAGTTTTTCACACAGCAACCTTCAATGTATAATGTGTGCAAAGACAGAAGAGAAAATTATTTGCTGTATTGTGAATTACATTCTATTAATGAGCAAGGCTGAGCTGAAGTAGCCATTGAAAATACTTCGGTAATGTAGTAATAAGCTTTAACATAAAAAAAAAAGATCAAATAAAATACAGAGTTGTCAGCTGCTAACTGATGCAGTTAGTCTTACTATGATCTCTTACAGTAAGAGATTAAATTCCAAAGAAAATACAAGTGTTTTCTGTTGAATTTGTCAAGAATCAATTCTGTTTGTTTATCCAGTTAGCATTCCTTTCAAATGAACTTTTCAAGGCATCATTTTTTTTTCCTATTTAAAGAATACTGGGGGAAAAATAATCCACTTAAAAAAGCCTTCCAAGTTAGAGTCTTCTCTTTGGGCACTTCAGTCCACAGCAGTCTCATTTTCTGGGTTCCCTCACTGCTCACTTCGCTCTAATTAGAGCCAAGAGAATAGATCACAGCAAGTAACTTACTCAACAAATTTAGCTTCCTTTCTGCTCTCCAAATGTCTGCAAGCAGATTGCAATTTCCTCAAAATTGTTCATTATTCAAATTTACTGTATATATTTTTTCTCCCTCTGAGTATTTCTCTATGGATTGATCAAGAACAGTTTGCTTTAAGTATTCTGTATTCAAAATCCCAGCTGCCTTCAGTAGTTGTGATTAAATATAGAAGTCATGTGATATTATTCCTACTTTTCAAATGCAAAAGCATAACTCTTTTTCAGACCCCAATTTGGCAAAGAAGTTAAGCATGCGCCTAAAATTAAGCCTAAATGTTCTGCACCACAGAGATGAGACTATTCACCTCATTAAAGTTTAACACGCTTTTAAGCACTTCCTTGGATCTGGGCCAAACAATATCTCCTCCCCACAAACAACACAAGGAATTTTACTCATTTGCTTGGAGTATTTGTTCCCATAACTCCAATCTTTCACAAAATGTTTAATATATAGGACATTGCTAAATTTATGATTTGCCTCCACTGAATCTCTCTCCAAGACACGTATGTTCTCAGTTACAATGATCTGCCCCATTTGGGAACAATTTTAATTAAATACTACTCTAAATTATATATCAAGGCTAAGAACACATTGCTGTTAATATTATTATATAAGCTACAGTCCATAGAAGAATCCAATACCCTTCTGATGTTTCAAAGCAAATCCAGCTGGAACTGTCAGAGGGCCCTACTGCTAAAATCCCACCAGCATCAATCACCTCCTCTTAGGTCAGTGGACCCTTTGGGAGACTGGTACATACCATATTTTAAACTTAAAATATGCCTTGCACTGCCATCCACTGTCACCACTCTATAGAAAAAAGATTATAGGATCCTGCTTTTACTTATCTGCTCAGCCAAACCAGAACCTCCTAAAATCCAGAACATTGTTCAGCACAAACACCATTATGTTATTTACATGACTCCTCATTACTAGGCATACCAGGGTTATCAGGTCCACAGACACTTCTCTTTAGGTGGCTGTTATTTTGCAATAACATTTGTCACTGACCTTAACAACAGTAATCAAATAGTAGAAAATTAAATACTTGTATACAAAGTCAATCAAATTCATTTTGGAATATTCTTCCTGAAGTTATAAAGCTTTTGCTCTGTATGTCATTTCAGACCACACTAGATTTTTATTTTATTCAAAAAGGTTTTTCACATTCCTGCTGAGTTGTCTCCAAACTGCCTAATTTCCTAATAGTCTCCCCCTTTCATAAAGTTTAGGTTTTGCAGATTCATTCTTCAATGCAGTCACAAATGGACCTAAGAAGAGGTGACCTATCATCAGCAGACAACGTTAACAGTCTCTTTGGTACTCCAAAATATCAGATGGAAATTATTTCTGTTATAATGGGTAGCAGCAGGTCTCCAAGAGGTTTCAGAAGAGTCCATTTGATAAAGTTTAACACCTTTACATTGTGAGAGTTCACACACTTCCTCCCATACATCTTCACCAAGGGATCAGTGTGTTCCTAGCAGCTTGAGGTGTGAAGCTTTCTCCTATCCCATGGCAAAAACATTTCCATTTGCTTAATAGCAGATAAGACCTCTTAAGACCTCTGTAGAAGAAGGAAAATAAAAAAAAAAAAAAAAAAAAGGAAAGAAAGGGACTTAATGAGAGAATTTTATGATCATCTCAGTCACAGAATTGTCTGACAATGAAGAACTTCTGCGCTGCTTTATGCAAGCTGTTCATCAATATGCTCAGGACCCCACCTGGCAAACCTCCTCGAAATTTTCTCTATAATGGTTTAGCAGAAGTTTTCAAAAAAGGCTTCAGGAACATTATAGCAAGAGTATATCCAGATTAGGATGCATCAAAACATCCCACACATGGGCATCACTGCTCATATGGTCCAAAGAGGAGTTTGTGCTCATAGGTAAGAGGCATTTGGGGGTTAGTAGCAAGGCTGCAGCTCATGTGTGTTGTGTTCAACTTCAAGTAGAAAGCCACAACCAGCTCAGTGAACCTCAGGGAGCGTAGCTATCCTCATGTCCAGGACCAGGAGCATGACAAGGATGAGAAAACAGCAATCTGTAGAGGGTAGGTCTGGAATGCAAGGAACCTTCCAAATCCTGGGCTAATTCTAAGAAAAAGAAATCAAACTTTTTATCCCTGGTCCTCTATTGATCTAGTATTTTGCATTTTCAATTCATCCTGGATGAAGAAACCTCTGACTGGAAATTTGGGTTAAAATTGACAGTTGCTAGTCTAAGAGCAGCTCTAGAGCAGTGCATAAACTTGGAAGGCTTAAGGAAGACTTTGAAGAGGAGGCTGGGTCGTGATGAAAGAGATTTTCCAGTTATGGTAAAAATGCCTTGTTCATGACTTGCAAGAACACAGGATCTTAGACAAGTCAAAGGATGTTGTAAGAAGGCAGACCAGCTGAACATTTGAAGAGCTAGAGAGATTATATCTAAGCAGTGCCTAAGTGGTCCAAAGCAAAAATTTTAATGTGTTATGAGTGAAACACTGTGGCATTTTCAGAAAATACATATATATATTTTTGGAGAGGTTTTGTCATGGCTAATGCATCCAGGCTGTGTATGACATATACACAAAGGTTTTTTCCATGCTTTTGTGGGGTTTCTACATATTTATTTCCAAATGGGATCATGGAATAGCCAGTGTCTGCCTTGCCAAAGCAGCAGCTGATACTTTCTGAATCAGGGCAAGCTGCACACACTAATGAAATCTGAGGGTTTATGATAGATGTTGCATGGGAAGGAGCTGACTGTCTGATTTGAAATGGACTGTGTAGTCCATTGCAGGCAATTTCCCTCAGAAGTACAAAGTTCCACAAAGCAGAAGATATTAGTAGAACAAAGCCCCAAAATATCCCTGATCTTTTTCTCATACTCTGCTCCTACAACCCAGACATGCTCGTCACTCAACTAGAGTTACATCTGATCTTTCTGGTGCTTTCCTCACAAACAGGAAGAGCCACGGCCATAGGATTTACACGGAGAGGAGATTACGAAGTGGCTCAAAACAAAAATGCATGGACTTAAAGCAAAACAATCCAACACAACCCTAAACAAAACTTTAGGGACAGATAAACCCTGGAGTCATTCACTTTTTGGTATTGATGGCAGTACTCAAATCCTGTTCCACAAGATGATTCCCACTCCATGGACTGGTGTGTCCAAATTTATCACATCCAGCAAAACTTAACCAGACCTGGCATTTGACACATGGTGATGGTAGTTTGAAAGAGATGTCTCACTGCACTGTCTCAGACTCTGAGTTCAAGCAAGCACTAATTTCCACACAATCTTAAATAAGACCACACACACGTGAAAGACAACTTGCAAGCTAATTTAAAATTTGTGCATTCAGGGGATGACCAGGAGAGGGTGTCTTCATTGCCTTTCAACAGTTCTGTGAGCTAAGAGGTACCCAGACATTTAGCAAGCGTCACAGTACAGAAACAGAAATCCTCAGCTGGTGGTGTTTTGGATTCTGTCAGTAAATAAACAGACAGTTTCAAGATAGTCATCTAAGCAATGAAAAAAAAAAAAAAAAAAAAAAAAAAAAAAAAAGCATCAGCAGCTTTTTCAAGTAAATATAGAAGAAAAAAAGTATACAGACTTCAACAAAACTCACATCTCGAAATTCTGCTGAGGATCTAGAAGTGTACAGTGATGCTGGGTGGCATTTAGCAGACTGCACCACACAAGTGGGAAACATATATCCCAATTACTCTATCAACTCTAATTCAAGCGTTTGCTACACCCTGTATTTCTAGTACTGAAAAATATTTATATAACATCCATTTATGTTGCACCTTACATCCCACAGCATCCTAGAGTGTGAGCCAAACTGATCTATCAGCTACACATAGGGATCGCTTCACCCGGCACTGAAGTGCAGCAGCTGTTTAACTGCACATGGCAATCCCTCAGAACTTTTAATGAGAGGAAACAGCATCAGACTGTATGTGATCGAAATGCATTGAGACCAACAGAAATGTAATTGCTCAGATTGTGATCTGGTGCTAGCACACTGAGGAAGAAGGGAAAGTAGCTAAGCACCTTTACTGCATTACTGTTCTCCAGCCCAGTTTAATATTCTGCAGGTAACCTGCAGATTTTGAGGATAGTACCCTAATTAATCTTCCAGTGCCTTTTCATCTCCAGCCTATAATTCTCACATATTCGGAAATAGTTTTAATAAAGTATACGTGTCACTTTAAAGCAAGAACTAATGATACAGCAGATTTTATCCTCCAGAAACCACAGTTTCTAAAATGTATTTTACAGAAACCTTTGGCAGCTAGAGGTCAGACTGCTTTAATTGTACATCAGCAAAGAAAGAAAGGACTAATAAATATATTCACAACTGAAAAGGCCACCAAAAAAGGAGAAAATACAAGTATGGGGCAGTAAATTTTTTAATGCTTATCAGCTGCAGAAAGGTATCCACATAATAGACTTCATAGGACAAATTTATGGTTCTGCAAATGTTCCCTTCATTTAAATCAGCATCTCCATGACTTGATATCTGCAAATCACCCTAAAATCCTGATGGGCTGAAATACTAAATGCCACAATGGACCATCTAACGTTCCTTCTTTCTGGTAAACAGGGAGGAGGATCTATCATAATGACACTGAGGCCTTTTGAGGAGCCCAAGGTCTGGCAATTATGCATATGAGGCTGAGTGTTTAAGTCCAATAATGGGGCTTTAGTGATGGATGGATCATCCCTTCCTGTACTTCTAAGATGCTTGTGATAGCTGAATTGTCCCCAAGTGGCACCCATAAATTTTGGCCTTTCAGAAAAGCCCACATATTGTGTAGGTATCACCCAAAGCCCTCATTAGTTAGACTGTGACCTTTGCTGCGTGACTATCAGGCAAAAGCCTGGAAAAGGCCTGTGTTCGATTAGCACTGCAATTTGTTCATTATCTCCTGACAGGAATTTGCAAGTGTCAAAGACAATTCTGTTATGAAAAGGTCAAGATCTGAACAGTGGGGGGGTGGGAAGAGAGGGCATCACTCTCAGAAATTCTACCCCAGCAATAATAACCGCCACCCAAATTTTCATCCACATCATTCCCAGGTACCAGGAAGCAGGAGCAGGTAAATCGCAATTTTGTATAATTCATCTTCACAGGAGTTAAATCACTTCAGGATAAAAATGGGTTTTCTGCTTTTTTACTTAAAATTATGGAAATTGTTTCTGACAGCAAATTGCTCCTAATTAATTTACGGTCTCTGCTGGGAAAACACACTGTACTGTTGATTTCTACCTTCTACAGACTTAATTATAAAAAAGCAAAATTTTCCTAAACTATTAACTTCTGCGCTGCCAGAATTAAGACTTATAAGAGCTGCAAAGGAGGCTGGCTCTGGCCTGCAACCAGTCTGTGGTTACACTCTGTGTTCACAAATAAATGATCCCCTCCAGTATCACCCTGGTAGTATAAGGTGGATTATCGCCATTTTGAAAGACTTGGTTTTGTTTCACTTTGGACAAAAGTCAAGCTTTGACAATCACAAAGTTGGCTGTCACACGATTAGGCTGCCCCATACCTCTGGCAGTACCTCACCATTGCCTTGGGTGAACCGAGACCTGCTGTGAACAATGGACATCCAACACTGGTTGTTCTTCTACCCCTGCCTGAGGCCATGAAGCAGTTAGCAACACTATAAATACTTGCATGGTGACAAGCTGTAGTGTCACTAATATGGGAAATGGGAAAAGTGACTGCACTGAGAACTGCAGGTTCACTGAGCTCCAGCTTGTGGAACTCCCACAACAGAGCAACATGAACAAGAGAGGGAAAATGTAAAACTATGGACTCACTATCACATGAGATGCAGACTGCAGGAATAAAATTTCATCTGCTCTACCTCACATGAGGGGTTGTGCGCCATTACTAATTTGAGAAAAGTGGGCATCAGATCTTCGGGGCTGAGGACTGCAAGCAGCCAGTAAACAGGAAAGAAATAGGACAGTGAAACATTTGTATTAAAATTAAGAGTCCGAGTGAGGTGAACGTTCAAGATCAGGCCTAGGCCACTAGTACTTATGGGGAGAAAAAGGAGAAAAGCCCTGTTTTGAGCTACAGGCCATCTTCCCAGCATGGCCCACCTGCACCTCCTGGACACAACAGAATGGCCTTGAAACCAATGGTGGTTGGGGGGCACTGAGAGGGGCATTGAAATTTCCCCCAATGTGCAGATAAAAATATCTCCTTTCCGATTCTGTCATCTCTGCCATCCAGACTCCAGTTGAGTCTTGCTGCCAAGTTTTCTTGTTGCAACACAGAGGCTTAACATGAGCCATTATCCATCCCCCCCCTTATTATTTTCTTGAGACACAGTCCATTCAATTACACTCTTTATTGGAATTCAAAAGTTGTAGTTATCTCCTTGGCAGCTGATGATAAAACCTTTGATAGTGCACACTGGTGTTGGGCAAAATGTCAAAAGACCTGCTGTACAGGCACAGAAAATTTGACCCACTTTTGTAATACCACAAGGGTCAGAGTCTTACATTAAATCCAGTGGGAGAGTTTGGCACAAGCCCATTTGATCCATGATATTTAATTCTGTGAGTCAGATTTACTCAGCTGCTATCATTTTCTAAGTTGTCCCTGCTGAATGATTCTCATCACTTGCTGCATGAGGGAAAGTAGCAGCAGATCACAGAAGAATCTAGAAAATGTTGTGTTAATATTTTTTACATCACTCCATTGCTGACAGCTATGACATTTAAGAGAAGAGAAGGATTGGTGAATGAGGATTCAGAGCACTCCTGGTTAACTTCAGTGAAACAGCAGCATAGGCACATAAGGGATGTGCATATTATTAAAGTACAAACAGATATACTCAAGCTTATTACTCTTTAAACCTGAGACTGCAGAAAGAGACATTGTTGCCATCCAAACAAATCATTTTTATTCTTACACAGAAGAAAAATGGTAGTATAAGACTAGAGATCAGCAAAATAAAAGAAATAAACCTTGCAAGAATGTGCATAGTTATTTAAAAACAAAACACAACAAAGCAAAACAACAACAATGCAAACAATCAAACACCAAAACAAACAAACAAAACAAAAATCTTAAGAGCTCAGGAAAGCAAAATTAAGGCTATGGTCAAACAAAAATTATATGGGCACATTATATGGGTAGGTCAAGTAACCTTAACTCTGCCCTTCTAATAACAACTGAAAGAACAGTCAAAACAAAAAAGGCAAATCATTTGAAATGAACATATGCAGAATTACCATGACATGAATGCAAAAAGCATGGAGCATGAATGTAAAATTGTCACTCAACAATCTCCAGTATTTCCTTTGTTTCTTATAAGCAAACAAATATATGTATTCCACTTTGCTTGGCCTCAGGAGAGTGAAGTATTTCAATTTGAAATAGTTTTTCTTAAAAATACCAACCAGTGATCAAGTACTGTTTATCCACAGAACTTTTAATCATATACCTTGATTAGAACTGTAAATTAAAATGTATGACATTTATGAAAATACGTTTGATGTTCTTCACTGTCTCATGAAGCAGGCAAACACGACAATCAGAAGTTGTCTTAGAAAATTACAACTTATGCTTACAGTCAGCTGGCTGAAATGTTACTTTAGCTAACTGCTGCCATTAGAGAAAAAGCCTGAACTGCATGACAATAGTTTACCATATAGCAGGTTCTGCCAATTCAGCTTGAAAGGCAGCACTACTGAGTTTTGTGTTTAAGAAAAGGAAGACAACAATGTAATAATTACAGAATGTAATGTACTATATTGTAGGAACCTAAGGGAACTTCTTGGTATAGGAAAGTTTACTGTTCCTATGGATAAAATTCAAGATGAGCAAACGATTCACTGAAGATAATAATTGAAAAAAGAAGTCAATGATAAATACATTTCATCAGATGGAAAAAATAAATAAATTAATTAACAAGCAATAGGAGACATCCACCTCAAAACAGGTCCCTTCATCCTTCCCCAGGAGTTATGCAGAGTACTGGAGGTTTTAAACTAAGAGACAGAGACTAATGTAGCAACACTAGTAGAAACAGTCAACAAAAACAAACAGCAAGCAAAACTCTTGACTACTGCAATGCGTGTGGTGTGGGACTGACCTGAAGGACATCTGGCAGCTTCAGCTGGTGCAGGACATGGCTGCCTGCCACAGAGGATGAGTAAATGGACAAGAGCACATTGCACCTGCTCTTGGGCTCATGCTGACTGCCAGCTTCATTCCAGGTGCAAACTGAAGTACTGGCTATTAACTATGAAGTCCTCACTGATATAGCAATTCAGAGACCTCAGAACATCAAACATGATGGCTAGATTTTCTTGTGGTCTTTATATAGGGTAAAACTATTGACCTAACTGAAATATTCCCTGATCGCTATCCCAAGCATCCAGCATCCCTCGTGGCAGCCTCCTGCTTTCACACTGCTGGTGCTGAAGGTCTCTGGACGTGGCACTCTACCTAACTGACCATCAGAACATGCACCTCCTCTATATGGTTATACCACTTTCACTATACCTCCTTCATTAGGCAAGGCATCTTAGATCTGGATTTTCTATGGTAGCAGTAGCGATTCTCTCTCTCTTTTTTTTTTTTTTAAATGAAAACTTCAGCATAAACAACAGTTTTATCAGTAAAGCAGATGGTGTTGAGCATGTGCTATTAGAGTTAAGCTTTTGCTTTCATTTAATGTTGTATGTGACACTTGAGTGCTTCTGTGATAGGTACCTCCTACAACTCTAAAAGTGCAGCAGGTAAGTGGACCAGAAAGATTTAGGAAGAATGAAATCACAAGGAGCAGGAACATTACTTGAGTGGGACAGTTTACTGGTGTGACACCCAGAGCAGAGGCTGTAAATCCCCATAACTATCCTGGCTCTGAGTTACTTCCTGGCTAACTGAAATTTCTTAAAGTTATGAAATATATTAAAGGAATTAGACTACCAAGTTCACTAACTTTATCAAAATCTTCCAAAAGGGGATCTTGATTGTTTATTATCAAAAAGACCACTTACAATAATTAAATTTGGAGAGAAATTAAACATATTGCTTGCTGCCAGCACAAATGCTCCACGACAATGTTGGACTGCTTGGCAGAGGTCACTAATAACATTCCTTCTTGATTTTGTCCTGAACTTTTCCCAGAGATTAAGGAAAACTATATCTCCATTTTCTGTCTGGAGCATGCTTGGTTACAATGACTTTTGAACCTGTTGAACTATTTCAAGCTATTAGACAAAGGGTAATGTAGCATCCTACAAGGTAAGAAATTTCTTTGCATTTTTTTTAATGAAAACAGAAAGACCATTCAAGGGCAGAGACTATTAAAATGTCTTCGTCGGGGGAAAATTCGTAGAATGAGCTCACTACTTATTAGAGATCAGAAAATCCTTACTTGCAAGCAGGCCTTATTAATCTTGCTGTTAACAGAATTGCTTATTCTAAAGAGGTGCATGGTATTGCTGTGCTTACAAGATAAAAGATGACAAATTCATCAAATGTCAAACTAACTGTTTATACAACAGAAATGGAGCAGAGACGGGCACTAATAAGGCTTTCCATGTGTGTTAGGTAAGCTGCTTTCTCTCAAAAAGCCCACCCCACACAATTGAATTCCTCATGCTTGCCTGTGGGTCAGGAGACAGCACGCCACAGGATGGGGAGCAAATTTTGGGGAAGCAAAGCAGAGCCAGGCAAAATGAAGAGTCTCTGCCAGAAAGCTTTTTACACAGACCTCACATGCCTCTGCTGGAAAAGAGGCGAGAGCTTTGCATCTGGCCAGTGCAGCTGCCAAAGCCACCCCAAGAGTGATAGAGAAAAACATAGAGGAGGAATGCCAAGGGCAGCACAAGCATCTCTGCCAGCACGAGAACGTGATGCCAAGTGAAGAGCACAATTGCATGCCTCCACCTTAGAAATGGCATGCCTGTTTAATAAAGTAAATTTGGATGAAGGAACAACTTGCCTGGGCACATTTTTTACATGTTTTTAAACTATGGAAAAAGAATAAGTGACCAAAACACTTGTGTCTGCACCTATATCAAGCCCAGAGATAGTGTGAGAGCTGCCAGCATAACTAAATGAAATCTGCATTGATGCCAGCACAATCCTCAACTGAGCAAAATATTGCAGAACTTGGCAGCTGGGGTCTCTGATTGCCATTCAAACAGGTGGAGAGGAGTACAAATGAGACCTTAGTATCGGGTGATCCCAGAGCCAAAGAATCAATGGATTGAAATGATAATGCCAGAGACTGTAGAAAACACTGAAAAGAAAAGAAAAAAATAAAATGGACAAGAGTGAAGCTAAACCATGACATGAACAACTAGGGTAGGCCACAAAACCTTGCAACTCTCAACAATTAAATAGTAAAATCATGCCATAATTCCTATTTGTATTTAGGTTACGGACTTTTTAAGGCATAAAACACATTAGTATTAGAATAGCCTCTGGAGCAGACTGAGCACATAAACTCCGCAATTCACTGAAGATACAACATCAATGTCATGCATCCATTTGCAAAAGCCCAGATTATTTCTTCCTTTGATCCCTTAAAATAGAAGCCCCAAATACCTTTAACAAAATATCCTCAGCAATATCAAAATACTTACAGAGCAGTCTATTGCAGGGAGGGAAAGAACTAAAATAGGAACATGAAACATATGAATTACAGACTTCCAGGATATCTTTTAAAACAAAGGAATATGGGAGGAGCACAGGGAACAGCTGTGTTTTTACCTTTAGGTCTGCCATTACATCACAGCCCAAGTTGATAGCAAATGAAAGTCATGTCCACCTGCAGCCTGTTTGCTGGCAAACTGGCTTAGCAAACATATTTGCGGTAGCAGTCCCATTCTTTGCTGTCACAATTGACGCTAATTAACACCCTTGCTGACAGACTTGGGTGAAAAGGCCAAGACTGAATGGGCAAAGACTGACTTGCCCTCTTCCTCTAGCTTTCCTCCTTCAGGGGAAGAGTTGAGATGCATGGGGACACAGTTTAGCCTGCAAGGGTTTTGTTGTGTCTGTTCTGTGCCCAAACACCCCACCTGAAGCTTCTAGCCTACCTGTGGATCTCTACAAATGCATTCACTTACAGGGAAAATAAACAAACAAACCAAAAATCACAACAAGCAGAAGGCACAATTTACATATAGAACCTATAAAAGACCTTACAAAGCTAAAATAATTGTTGTCAGTATTCAGCGTACTCTCCATTAAAATTCAAAACATAACCCAGACCCCAAAATGCTTATGGAAAAGAAGTATGGTTTATGTAATATTATTTTGACTTCTTATGCAGAGGAGCATCTTGCTTCTAACACCGTTCTGGAAGTGTTAGGTTATCCTGTCAAATTTTTTAAGTCTGCCACTGAGAAGAAAAGACCAATGCGGTGATGAAACCGAGGAAATGTTCACAGACATTTTTAATGTACCAGATTTTGCAGAAGGTAGTGACTTTGCTGTGTCATTTTATAAGGTCTTCACAGTCCCAAAGCTGATACCTACTGTGTAAAAGAGTAGAGCACTTACTTAAATGAGGA
Organism: Aythya ferina; assembly: GCF_964211825.1. Classification (NCBI taxonomy): domain Eukaryota; kingdom Metazoa; phylum Chordata; class Aves; order Anseriformes; family Anatidae; genus Aythya; species Aythya ferina. The sequence continues at coordinate 25,959,421 of NC_140304.1, forward strand.
GTAACCTTGGAAGGTAGACCATGTTTATACTAACCAGGGAATGACTGCTACCAAGTGAGAAGTCATCCAAACAAATCTGCTAAACAGAGTAGTATTTCTGGAGTAAATCAGCCTCTCATCTGGCATTACTTCAGACTTCTATCAAGTAACTTCTCTTCTTACAGACCATTTAAGGAAACAAAATTAAACAGATGAATGAATAACAAATCATGAAAAAATCTTCTTATTGTTTTCAATCCGCTCCCTGATCAAATTCTTTGAATGTTTCCCCCATAGTAATCACATTTTAAATACCCTTTATAAATATCCTTTATACCATTGAATAAGTCCTAGAAGATCCAGGGGAGAAGAGAAAAAAATGTTTCATAAAAGGGAAACCTCTAAAAATAATTAATATAGAAAAAAATATATATGCATAAATACAGTGTCAATGATACTTAGACTCTTATTGAAGTGAGATGAATTGATTACTGAGAGTTGCTCACAAACAAAGTATTATCATTAGAGGAACAAACTGGCATCCAGCTAACCTACTACTTCATTTCCAGCACCAATCGGTGTCAATCATTGCCTGACAAGAAAAACATATTTGGCACTGGAGTACTATACTGTGCTGGGATACCTTGCAGTTCAAGTCCTCATGTTTGACATGTTTTTTCTTTCTTATTTTTCCTCCTAGCCTTTAAAAAATATACTACATACATACAAGAGCAATATTAATTCAAATCAGAAAACTCTGAAAAATGACTTGAAATCTTGTTTTGGAGAGGAGACTCTTCCTAGATACTCAATGATGCACCTACAGCAGGCTATTCCCATACATGCGATGAAATGTAAGCAGACACTTCTGAATTCCTACTTATATCCAGTGGCAGGCAAAAGCCTTAAATATTGCATGCAACTTTCAAGGCTTGCACCTGAATTGTAAGGAAGCAATGCGTGAATTCTTAGAAGGCAGGTAAGCTTGTAGTTCTGCCAGCACTGGTTTTTTTGTTGTTGTTGTTGTTTTTTTTTATTTTTATTCTGAAAATTAACGTACATTTAAAAAAGGTCAAATACATTTCAAGGTGAAAAATTCAGGCCATGAGAGCATATTCAACTAACAGATGTACTTATGGCATTTCTGAATGGTTTCACATCTGAAATACTGTTTTGTTTATCAAGTGCAGAAATCCAACCTCCCAGCGACAGAGCTAATAGTTACTAAATATTGTTCAAAACATAAATCAGCAAATATTTAAATGCTTGCCTTTCCACATGATGCATTAAAATAATAGCTATTGTTTTACTTTGTTAACAGTGATTTTTCACTCACTAAATTAAACAATACTAAAACCAATTTAATTTCAGAACACTTTGGTGATGCTCTGACTTAAAAAGGAATTTGGGAGAATCATTTAACAACGAGTAAGTTAACTAGATGTTTACTTACTCTGTATGACATCCTAAGCACTTTAAGTTTTGAAGCCAGTCTTATTACCTGCACTTATCATGCTTTGGCTCACATCACAGAGCAATCCTGGAGCACACAAAATGGATTCCCCTCAGATGAAATTAAAGCAGAAGATGTGATCCAACCACCAACAGACATTCAAGTCAGGGGAGCAGACTAGAGCAGATCCAAAGTAAAAACCTCAAAAATATACAGCATAGGCATGATGTCTTAGCACCAAATGTGCTGCTCTAAAAATCCATACCTGTCAGTCCACACAATTTGCAAATCTAAACATAGCTTGAGCAACATGATTTGGGATGAAATCCAAGCATTTTCTTTATTGTCATCATTCTGGTGGCTCTTTGCATCTTCAAAACAAATGTTTTCAGATATTTTAGTTGTATGTGTCAAAGAGGAAATAAATATTTTGGTACTATTCACTTCTTGCTGCTGTGATATAAGTAGTGGTTGATAGGAAACAAAACAAGTACTGCAGATTGTTTTAATTCCTGTCAAGTCTATTATTACATTGCTTACATATGAAAATAAAATCATTTTATTTTTAGAAAAAGATTCCAAAAATGATAAGTCTGCTGCTTCACCTTGCTGTTATCAAATAGTCTAGACTATGTCCACATCCTCCTTCCTGCATCCCAAGCACCTGCTTGCTGCCCTGGGATAGTCTCTGTTTGCATACCTCTACCTCCTGCTTTTCTTTGCATGCCCTTTCTTTGGATGGGCAGACAGAGGATGGATCAAAATGATTCTTTTGGTTTCTGAGCCATGACAAAATGTCATGACCCACACAGAAAATGCTATATTTCTGCAAGAGCACCTTAAATCTTTTAACCCTGGTTGCTCGTCGTAGTTATTCTAAGGATGAGCAGAAGCAGCAGCTTATTTCACTGCAGTTACAAGAGAAAAGGAGTGTATGTGTAACTTACAGTATGAATCTCTCTGACACTGTGACATTCAGCACCTTGCTTCAGTTGTTTTGAATCTGAATGTTACCACCAAGGAAACTTGAATAAGAACTCCTAAGAGATGTTCTTATTTGTTGAGCTTGCTGAGAGCACTATCTTTACAGGGATTCCAAATCAATCCTCCTACAGGAGGTAACTGCCACTACTAATAAGGGTTTTGTTTGTAATTTGCTGTATGTTTCCTCAGGATATCACTTTCCTCATCAGGAAAAGCCTACGGGCACTCACTCAACTCCAAACAATATAAAGCCATTAAATTCTTTTGCCCTGTTAAAGGGAAAGACAAACTTCAAATTACACAAATAAAAACATCGTGAAAAGCAGCAAAGGAACCTTCAGCATCATGCAAGCTGATTTTTCTTCCATGTTATTAGTTTAGCATTGTGAGCTCTCTGCTTCTAGTTTGACCTTTAACTTTGGTGAGATGTTGTCAGAGTCCCGTGTCTAAAGTAAGAGTAATATACAATTTTGTTTCAGAGGCATGCCTATTCTGTTCACTCTGTTCATATCCTTATATCTTTTGACAACTTTTTATTTTCTGGGACATTGATAGATTTCCAGACATAATTCATCACATTGGACATTTTGTTCAAAGTAGATGAGGAAAGCTGCACAACAGAAACATCACTTTTGGTAGACTGCCCAATGCCATGGCTGATCCAGGTCTTTATTTTCTGTTTTCTGTGCATCTTCCCAATTATTCATATAGTGCTATTAACTTCACAGTACTTCAGCAGACAAATTATTATGTTTTACTCCCATGTTACTCTCTTGTTTATGTCTTCCTTGCTTAATGCAGCATGAAATATTTTAGCTAGTGTACATGGTGTAATTGGTCACCTAAAAGTCAGGCAAGAATACACAGAGCGTTTGAAGGTTTACTTCTGAGCTCTGCTGTTGTGGTGAAGCTACAGTAAAACTTTACATATTCAGTTAATCTGCCTGTTATCACTACTCCTTGGTAGCTTTTTTAACTATGCTGCTCTCCACTGACATAACAACTTTCCACTTTGATCGCATGCTGGTAACACTCAGGTGCGTTTATCTCCTCTGACTAGAGGGTGGATCTTTCCAGAAACCTATCTTCTGACTCTGCCCATTTTGACAGTGCCCGAATATTACATAGAGGTTCAGAGCAAAACAAAGCTGTAAATTATTTACCTACTTCAATCTGAAATCAGGCAAGCCGTGATTTCATCCCTTCATAGTAAGCAAGTCAATACGATTTGAACCAGCCTTGAAGAGTACTAGTCCAGACGCTGACGCTCCATCCAGTATAGGTAATATTACTGTAAATACTACATTTTAAAGTCTATACCATGCTGTACAAAACACCTTTGTGTGTTGCCATGGGATTCTCGTCCTGATTATGATAGGTACACAGAGTATCTTTTGACAGTTCTTTGCTCTAAATAGATTCTAGCTTCTAAATTGACCTCTTATTTTGTGTGCACAGGGATGTAACTTCCATTAAAGCCTTTGAGTATAGCTCTCATTTGTGCAGACACAAGCATGAACACGCACAAAAAGCTGCTATACAAAAGGGAAATTATGTATGAATAAAGAAGAATTTGGATCAGTTGTCTGTATTAACACGCACACACATACACTGAGTACACTCTGCGTAAACCTGCCTTCAGATGCTCCTGTTGAGTTTGGTTGCTTCACAGTTTTATTTTATTCACTTATTTACATTGCATTTGAATTTCTTTCTGTTACTTTCAAAATGCTACAACATCAATAAAAAAATAACAGAGAATGATGAGGGTTTAACTAGCAATGATGTATGAAATGTCTCAAAGTGACCATGTGCCTCCCATAGGCTAGTAATGGTGATGAAGGGCAGAGCCCCAGATTTCTTCCCCTTTGAAAAATTCCATTCTTTCTTGCACCAAAATTTGGCTTGAAACGGGAAGATTAGACAAATTCCAGACACGGTTTTATTATGCTTCAACTAAGTGTGAAGACACACTTATTTTGCCAAACTACTACAATGTACATATGCAAGGAGTGGATAAGCTGATACTTTTCCATTCTGTGTAATGGCCACTTGATCAGTGTGAGGGGAGATAATGAGGCAGCTCTACTTTTATCTACAACCTCTCCAAGCTGCTCAGCTTTTTGTGAGCAGTTGCGTTAGGCTACTACAAAATCTTGTGTTCCTTTATCACAGCAGTGCCAGTGATCTTTTCAACTCCCCAGATATTTACAGCCCAACTGTTTTGCTGCAAAACAAATGGGTATAAGAACATTTCTGCTGATTCAGAACAAGGTTTTTTTTTGGTGTTCATGTTGTCCATAGATTTCACATAGGGTTTTGTTTCTTCCTCACTCTTGTAACCCCTATTCTTTAATACTACAGTAACTCATAAAGTGTTATCATGAAGAATTACCACAGTGGTTCAAAGCAACTGTATCAAAAAGAAGTACAGGTTTTTGAAACCACTCTGAGGTTACTATCTCTTCTGAAATACGCCTGCACAATTTAGAAGTACTCATTGAAAAGGAAGAGAAGGAATTCAGTATGAAATGTCCCATGGGGGAAACACACACACACACACACACACACACACACACACACAAAACAAACAAACAAACAAAAAAACCACTACATTTTCACTCACATGCAGGAACTGTTAAGTCAAGAATGATGCACCTGACTAACATGTAGGTAGCAGTTGACCACAGTGTCATTCATTTACCCCATGTTGATTCCAATAATTTGTGCTGGCTCAAAGCACATCTTTAAAACAGGGGCCAGCTTTGACATCCTTAAATCAAGAGGGCATGAAGAAACCCCCCCTTCCTTTCACAGCTAATTCCAGTGCTGACTTTTCATTTCTGTCATCCAGCCTTCAGCTTTACCCTCTGTTAGACTAAAAAACCTGCAGGCCCTAAAACTGTGCTGTAAGGGGAGTACTAATACATGCTATCACATCACCTCTCAGACTGCATTTTGATGAGCCAAACAGAGTTTAAACTCTTGTATTTTAAAATAGTTTTTTCACTCTCCAATACTTTAATGCCAGCCCTGGATACCAGAACAGTATATAGTACACAGAGTTTAAGATATATTTTTGATAATCTGATCCATTCTAATTCCTCGTATCTATTAAAATATATATATATGTTTTTGGCATATAACCTTCCAAGCTACATCTAGTTTAATTACTAGATGAGGTCAATCAGAATCCCAAATTCTTTTCAATCAATACTGCTCCAATAAGCAGGCTTCGGGTGCATTCCCCACTTTAAGCAGCAGAACTCTGTATTTTGCTATGTCGAAATGTATATTGTGCAAAGTGACGCAGCCTGTCAAGAGATCAAGGTTGCACTGTATGACTAGCTTCTCTACATTTTCTTTACCACTCAACAGCGATGTTTTAATCACCAACAAATCATCATTAGCAATAGCACTGGGTCCACTACCGTGAAAAGAAACCCATTAAAAAGAGCCCTGTTCAAGCGAGATTCTCCCATGATGAGTGATTTGTGAGATGTGGCAGCTGACTGATCTTTAACCTATTTAATATGTTCTATATTTTTTAAAAAGTTGTAAGGTTCTAAATCAAACACCTTCAAAAGATTATGCAGCTAACTTTCTCAACTAAATTTATAATATACTCAAAGGCTGAGACGAATTGTTTGACAAATCCTCTCTCACGAAATGCTGACTGCCTTTCATTCGTGTTTAACTTTGACTAACTAAAGCTCCATCAGTCTTTTCATTAATTTCCTGGGGGCTGTTGTCAAAATACCAGTCCATGGTAACCTAAGTCACCCTACTTGCCTTTCCAAGTATTTGCACAATAAAATGGCATCTCCCCATGTTCCAAGATATACTAATTACTTGTGGCATCACATCTGATGTGATCCCAGCTCCTTTAGGACTCCTGTACAACAAATGTCTCAGCCTGCTGATTTAAGAGTGTTTATCTGTACCAGAGATCAAAACAACATCCTTTTCAGTTATTACTGGACTTGAAAGCATTTCAAGGTGAGAGAAACCAAAAGAAACTCCTATGGTATACACCTGCCTTTTTTTTTTTTTTTCATCATCAGTAAGAATTAAAACCTGTAAAATTGTAGTATGTCTTGAATAAAATAGATCCTAGAAAATATATTACAACTATAACTTTTAGCTTCACATGGATTTTTCCTTCATTTCTTTTACTTTTTTTTTTTTTTTTAATTACCTCCTATTATTTACACTTGACAGTTATTTATGCCTCCTGTTCCTATTAAGGATATATATTTAAGTTTTAATTCCTAGTGCTGTTGCACATTTTCTGTTTAAATATTAGCCAGAAATTTCCTACAGCTGTGGAAATTTAGTCCTTCTCAAACAAATGAGATTACAGGTAGCAGTTGTCTTCTCTTCAGCCTAAACGAATATAAACTTGTTATGATCTCTGCTCACAAAACTACCACCAGCTTCTAGGCCAGTAGTAACTTGTACTTGTTGCTGTATTTATCCAACACCATGTCATTCAAAATAGAGTTATGTGGTACTAGTTGCAGCATTTTTAATTATGGGAAAAACAAACAAACAAAAACACATGAACTTTAGAAACTGAGTTTAAACTCCACTTACTGTAGTGGCAGATCCTATAGAAAAGAAAAAAAAAATCACATTTCTCAATTTCTTTCCAGATGGAAGCCATTTTACTGATCATCCTTGTTGCCCTTCACTGTATTTTGCTAATTCTACTGCCTATTTTGTGAGTAGTGCATTGTTACATCTGATTTGTTCTTCATTTTTCCTACTATTCTCAAATATTCTATTTGCACTTTTGACTGCTATTCTGCTCTGAGCAGACATTTGCAATGAATCTGAGATATCACTCCTGAGTGGTGAAAGCTAGATTACTACTTCATAGAAATCTGGGACAGGGCATACATTCATTTTAGAGTTCTTAACTTCTATATAATGGAATATAATCCTGGGAGAAGTGACTTTTTTTTTCTGATTTCCTCATCCAAGGTAAGTCTGTCACAGACAACCATCACTCCTGCCAGCCACATTTTAATGAAATCAGGAAAAGGCAAGGTTTCTAGCTTTGGTTCCCAAGTGGTCTGTCTGCCTGAGCTGCCTGCCCATGTTCTGGAGAGAACACAAGTTCAATTGTGTTGATCTTCTCCATGTTCCTTAGCAATGTCACAACAGCACAGGACAGCCTGAGTTACAATACAAGAAATTAGGCCATATCATTGGCAGTAATACAAATGCAACTGTAATTCAACTCTGTGGTATTTGCACTTGCATCTAGGTGCCTTTCCTCTAGCCATGGAATTTGTTGGAGGTAATACCAGCACGGACACAGCATTTCTCTCTGGAACTGATCATCTCTGAACAAAAGATATGGGTTAGAAACAGGAGAGTGCTCCAGGTTCTACAGCCATTGATAGCGAACCATGAAGCAGCACAGGGCAACAAAATGGAATCATTTAAAGTTTCAGGAACACACTACAGATTTCTAAAGTCATTCCATTGTTTACTGGATAAGGTTTGAAGCTAGACTTATGAGCTATGCAATCCAACGTCCAGCTTTGCAACTGATCATATAGATAAGTCCATATAGATACCTTTTATATAAACAGGTGCTCATTGTTGCATTTAACTTGGCAAATAACTACACGCTGTACAAAAATTTAATCTGAAATGTCTCTTTTGCTGTTGAAATGATAGCAAAAGTTCCAATAAATAAGAGATAAAATGTGCAAATATTTGAACAAAAATATAATTAAAATAAATAAGAAACTCCCATTTTCACAGCTGGTCACTGGTACTAATTGCCAGCCTCACATTTCATCTTCAGGACTCAGCTGATAAAGTTAGCCATGACATACATAGTTTTTGTCAAGAAGCCATTCATTTGTTGAACAGTACATTAAAAACAAACAAAAAACCCACAGTCAATTCAGTCAGCAGGTTTTACACGATATACCTGTGCTCCAGCTTCACTGATCTTCATCTAAGTGGTTTGCTTCATTTGGGATATATGCAAAAGCTTTCTATTATCTGCATGATGTCTGTCCTCCTACCTCAGATCTCCCCAAATCAGGTTTCTCTCTGTCCTGCATTCTGAAGCAACAGGCATAGACGGTACCTTCCCTTCTGCCTCTTGACAAGCTGTATTTTCAACTGAAAAAAATGCGGGGAATTCAGTTGTGGCCTCCTTCTGGCAGCAGAAATAACCAGCACATGAAACTTATTGTTTCAGGTGCCTGAGCACCTGCAGCACTCCTGACCAGACCCTTCCAGCTCCATGTGGTCATTGCTCCAAGCCTCTCCTTCCCTGAATGTCCCCTCTACCCAGCTCACTGCTAGTCCCACCACCAGCACTCCTCACTACCTTGCACAACCTTCTCCCCCTCTAACTCTGTCTCCTCTTTTCAGATGGGAAGATTTGCAAGGAGAAATGACTGGCAGGTCTTCTCCAGAAAAAAAACACTGTGCCTAGCAAAGTGGAGGCAGTGTAATAAACAGGATAATTATAAATTGTCATCTTGTGCCAAAGGGTGCAGGCCAAAGTGGACAAGATGCTTCAAATGAAGTTGATGGCATTAACCATGAACAAGTCTGAACATTAAAAGGGGAAACAGACCTTATTTTTAAGGCTGTGCTAGCAAAACCTCTCTTACAGACAGTGAATAATAAATATACTGGATGCCATAGTAATGTCCATGGGGGGAGGTAAGGGATTGCTATAAAACATAGTATTCTAACTACTACAGATGTTGCTGCTAGAATTTACAGCTTACTCTGCGTGCTTATCTCTCCTCACCAGTTTCTGCACATTGAGTCACATTTAAACATCATGGGCCATTTTAAGACATCTTTTTATTATTTTAACCTTTTTTTTTTTTAAGCTACAATTATTATTTTTTTTTCTATGCTATTCTGTAATGTTAAATGGATTCAAGACCTGTGTTTACAAACCACATGCAATACCATTTTGGCACATGTAAATTACATGCAAATACATTCTAAATTAGTTTGTTTATCACTCCAGAATTCTAATCCAAAGGTCTTTTTTTTTTTTTTTTTCTTTCTTTCTTTCTTTTTTTTCTTTTTTATATTTAGGTTTTATTCTGACATGTTTACAAATGAGTTTGACTCTGGAAAATAACTTAATAAACTCAGGGTTAGCTATGCAATTAGAGGAGGCATCTGGGAACCATAAAAACTAGAAAACAACATTTACATCTTTTGTACATCCAAGATCCCACTTTTCTTTCTCCCTTGAATTCATCATTTCAAAATATTGCAGTTATTTTTGTATGAGGACAAACAACAAGAATTCATTTTTATAACCAATGACCCCTCTCTCCAATGAGCAATTCATGGGGCAGCACTGGATAAAATGCACAAAGTAGAAGATTTCATTATAAAAAAAGAAAATGAAAAATAACTGAATTAACATTGATCATGACTTTTCAACAGTGTTTCTTATTATTACGGCCAGGCAAAGTCTCCTGTGGGCAGTAAAGCTTTCCCATGTATTATTAGCCCTCTACAGAAAGCTATGAAAAGACACAAATCTGTTTTGTCAAAGGACAGAAGAGCATTTAGTTATAAGAGAAAGTATGGTCATAATCCATTGTCGGGTTAAAGGTGAAGAAAACAGAACTATAACACAAAGCCTTAAGAGAGTAATACTCCTGCAGTTAATTCCTGAACACCGCGGTAGAGACGCCTGGTTTGTGGGGAGAATACATTCTCAGGGCAACCTGACATCTATACGGTTTATATTTATTAGCAGCAGCACTATTATATAGCATCTCTATTTGCACTCGGCACAAACACACAGCGCCATGGCTCCTGCTTTGGGAGGCATTTGTCCAGGTTCCACAAGTGTCTGTGCAGCTGCTGTGAGAGCCCAGGGGTGATGGGGACATCTTGCTTTGCTTTGCTGCTACCAGTGCTCCAGCCCAGAGCAGCTGCCCTTGGACATTCAGGCCACTCCAGAACTTTTTCCTAGACTACAAAAAGCTATTTTGGGGCTAGACTAACAAAATGCTGGATGGTGGAGTGAGGGGGGTGCGATAAGGATCACACACTTAAGGAATTTCTTCATGGTGTCAGCTTTGTCAGATCATAGACAATGATTAGGGGGTTTGGCCCACATAAGAGGCCACTTGAGTGCTTTGGATCAGGTCCCAGAGCAGACTTGCTCTGAGTGACCAGATGAGGATTCATCTGGCATCAAACTGCAGGCCCTGCACCCTCCAAGCCCCTGGCAGGAGCAGCCACCAGGCAGGCTGAGCGCAGGGGATGGCAGCACAGCAAAATTTAGCATCACTCTGAGGCTGTCCTAGAGACAGGCAGGAAAATCAGGGTCATTACAGATGATTCTTCCTTCCAGTAGTCCCCAGAGGATAAGGACAATGGCTGCAGCTGAGTAACAGGGCGAGTAATGTAATAAAAACATCAAGTTTAATATAATCCCCTGCTGTCTTCTGGATGGATCAAACACACTTATATTCATTTTCATTTGTATGGCCCAGCAAATGTGAACTTCGTGGTTTACGCTGGCCTCCCCAGGCCCCGCTGCAGACCTTGTCCCATTCTGCCTGCATGCTTGCTCTTCTGCCAGCACTCTCTGTCCCGGCACTCACAGCGCCCTGCACAGACAGCACAGCACATGCCACGTCAGAGGCAGACTGTGGTGTTAAGTGAGTATTTCACCTTCCTTTAACCTGATTTTTAAGGACACTGCAGTGATACTACTGCCTCACAGTACCCACATTATCTCGTTTAGCAGCATCTCAGATAATTCCCTACAATACTGTGCTGAGCTGGGTGATGAACAAGACACTTTTCCACCGCAGGTTATCCTGCACATTCAGTCTGAATTTGCAAAGCCATCACACCTTCCCCATTCAAATCTCTCCTAAAAACTCCTTTGTGCCTTCAAGATACAAGCTCAAAATAATAATAAAGGCTCTAGGTTATCCTTTCTTGTGGGTTTCCCAATGACCTTGGCTGACTGCTTTTACAGAAAGTGTTCTGCATACCAAAAAATGAGCCCACTGGAAATTCTTAGAAACAAATGAGCTAAGGAATGGTTCTTTGTGCAGTTCCAGCTCCCCTTTTCCTCAGCCCCATCCATTTAGCTGTATCAGCATCACTGTTTTGCCATTCTGTTACACCAGAAATTGAAGGGCAGGGGTAGCAAAGAGGCACAGCAGTCTAGAAGAAGGCAAAGACAGCAACGGGCAGCTTCTCAAAAATAAAAGGCAGTTCTATTAAAATCATCCTTTATTTTTGACATTTTCTGTCCATGTTTCCTGCCCATTGCCCCTTGCTTTGTCTATTTTAGTTACCAGCTATTCAGGGGCAGCTTGGTGTCACACTGTGCTCATCCAGCACAATGACATCTTTGTGGATTGGGACACATGGGTGCTACCAAAATAGAAACGGACCACAGCTAGATATATGAGCCCAGCTAGGTTTAAAAAAAAAAAAAACAACACCTCAGAAGTAAAGGTTCAGGTCCAGGTGCAATCCAGCAGCACTGGAATGACAGCACACTAAAGCCAGCAAAATCCAGCGAGAGCCAGGGCTTATTTATCGCAGGCACAGCACCCAGCTAACGGGGCTTTGCTGGCACCTGGGCCCATGCTGGTGAGCCTGCTGCTAGCTGCGCAGAGCTGCTGGGCAGGTGCCTGCTGGCTCAGGCATTTCTGCGCTGCACTCCATTTTGTAATGTCAATATAATCCCCTGCTGGCTTTGAGGTATTCAGAATACACTGATTTTTCACTAAGTCCTGTTCAGGTCACTCAGCAGATAATTAAACAGACAGATAAAAATTCCTAAGTGAAGAGACTGTTTCCATACAGATGTCCTTGCTAATTAAAATTTCATTAGAAAGGAAGGAAGCTATCCATGCTCTCTAAAAACACCTAATACTAAAAAGGTTTTGGGGGGTGGTTTTTTTGTTTTGTTTTGTTTTGTTTTGAGGGGTGGTGGTGGGAGATTATCTTAAATTTTCCTCACGGTTACCCAAAAAAGGAGAAAAACAATACACCTGTGCACAAAATTGCTCATTTTCACTCTAAGTGAGCTCGTTCTGCACATTGTGAAGTACTACAGAAAGATTATGTGCAAACATTTACAGCATAAAAAGCTTTGTCACCTGGGATGCTTGCTGCTTCTGAAAATTCTGATCAAAGATAAACGCCAAGACAACTCCTTGTAATCAATTATGCACAGATAGTCCTCAGTGTATGCACGATTCATAAAAATAATACTGAAAACATAACACGGATTTACATGCAGGAATGAAATATGGACACGGACAGAACACTAATCTCCCGATTGGTATCTTAAATAACAATCCCAGTACTTTCGGCGAGTTTCCGGCTAGATATTGCTTCCCTGAGCAAGTCCCCAGCATTCTGCATGTGCCTGGCTTCCACAGGAGGAGCAGCAAGCTGCATGGCCCAGGTCCTGTGAAGGCTGCAGCAGGCTGCCCTCAGGGAGGGTCTTATTGCTGTGTAGGCAGGGAGGATCAACCACCCTTACACACACAACACATCCAAAAATTCCTTGTGGTGCAAAGCGAGCCATTACTTGGCAGCCTGGCTTTGCTGAGACGTGGGATGACAGTAGTGGGTGACAAGCCAGCCCTGATGTGCTGCAGGCTCTGTGGGGACAGGCACTCTAGGTACCAGCCGCCACCACCCCACATTACCCACCGCATTCATAAGGGCAGTGGAAGATATGCTCAGCATGTATGAACATGTAGCACCGTCACCCTCACTAATACCAATCTCACACTTTGAGGTCTTTTCTATGTCTTTTTCACTCAGCCTTATGACAGTCAAGTTGAGGAATTCCCATCACAATGTCAAGCCTTTCATCAACTCCACCTTCCCCCCCCCCCCAAACCTGTAAAATATTTATAATTCCACATGAGGATTTATTCCTGTTTTGTTCTAGCTGACATCCTTTTGTCACAGGGCTTGCACGTTTTTGCCTAGGTGAGCCCCAAAGATTACGCAGGGACTTAATGAGCAGATCAATTACTGGTCATAAGAAAAGATACTGTCTCTTTAAAGGTTATTTGAAGGTTGATTGCTATCTTATTGCTTATATCCTGCAAATCTATTCAGCCTTATGAATGAATTTGACCTTTTTATACTTACGGGGGAAAAAAAAAAAGAGAAAAGAGAGAAAAAAAAAAAAAAAAAAAAAAAAAAAAACAGAACAGAAGTTAATTTAGAGCTCTATAATACAACACTTTTTCCCAGAGAAATGAAAGGGCATTCAAATCGATATCTGCACAATAACACTCTGATGAATGTTTGCACCCAATTTTCTCATTTTGCTAACTTGAGATTGGGCATTTTGAATAGTTCTCAAAGCACATATTCTTTATGTGCTGTGAAGTATGTGGTATTGTGTCCAAACAATGCTAGAGGATAATCATTATAGGAGTATCACTGGGCCTGAAAAGGTCAGTTAGTTAGAAATGTCAGCTTTCAATGCAGCCATGCCGGACCTTCCTATGTAAGGATCCAATTAAAGGGACATGCCAAGGTGCATGGAAACATCATGGTGACCCAGAATAATAATAAGGTATTGTGGAAAAGCTTGATATTTTTCTTCAAAAGTAATGGATTAGCCTTTAGAATATCCTCTCTGCAGTCTTATTTTGACTTTGCAAATATCACTTATTCTACATGTATCCAAAAAAAGGTCATTTTTTTTAAAATGCAAAGGTGGGGATGAAACAGTCTTACTAAAAGTAAATGTTTAGTAACTAAATGGAAAAAAAAACCTCTGGTTTCATCATTGGACCAAAAAAAAAATTGTCATTCCAACAGAATTCAAAACTGTGACATTTGAGATGGATATATGTGGTGTTTTGGGAGACAGATGGGGATAAATCAGAGAAAACGTGCAGACAGGTGAGGGTGAACTTTATTCTCTTGGGACAGGTTGTGAGTGAGGACTGTCTGCACAGGGAAAAGATGAGGAAAAACAACACTGGTCAGTGAATATGCAGCATCACTACATTAGTTTTGTTTTTCCTTCCAAGCAAAGGGAGAGATATAAGTAAGAATTAGGAACATACTGATCTGCATAAATAATTACAAGCAACAACGTTACTTCTCCTTATCAGAGCAAATGGAAATTTTTACAGCTGTTCAGATACTGTGAAGGTGAAGATGAGGAATTGGATACAGTCAAATTTCTTAATCAGGCTCAGGACAGCCAGAACCAACATAATGGCAATAAAATGGCCCTATGTTTTCTCTCTGCTGTTAGTGTATCATCTTGCTGAAGGATCATCAAGTACGGAACAAATGTCTTCCTGTAATTCTAGGGTTCAGCTAAGACTGACAACACTAATTTCACTCTGAGCTGATACCTCAGCTTATATATTTTTATGGTAACAAAGATCTTGTACTGTGGGATTTTACAAACAATTTGGGGTCTATTGCCTTGTAGAGCATGGTGCTTCCAAGATATTTTACACTATGGTGGGCATATGGGAGAATTAACCTCAGCATCATGGTGATACATGATACAGTTTCACTCCTATCCATCACTGAGCATTGAAAGACTCAGTTATTGCTGGACAGATAAATTATTTATTTTTTCCACCATCTTTCCAAATAAAATAGCACATGAAGTTTTGCTAACAAACACAAGCAGTAATTACATTAGGCTGTTTAAAAAAAACAGACACTATCCCTTGACACATACTTAGTCCAAAATCAATGTAGTATTAATTAATAAGGACTATCAAAAATAGCACCTAAGCTTTAGCAGCAAACAATGTTCTGTCACATTTTATTACTCTGTATAATTTTTACTAATACCTGTCTTCTAGCTTCATGACTTTGAGTTCATATTATTTTCATGCTTCAATTAGAAAGAAGTAGATAGTCAGACTATCCATGAAGGTAATGGAAAAGTCTTGTAGGGGGGCTTAGTGGTGGAATTTATGGTTAAATGAAACTTTCAAATATACTATAAAACTTATTCTCCTTCCTTTGCTTAGTTTTTCTTGAGGTCTCATAAGCAGTAATATGTAGAAATGCAAAACTTAATCAGCTAAAAAATAGAGCAAATCCCACATATCATTTTATGCAATACCAGGAGAGCAGAAATATATTTTCCTAACCAGAGGAAATTAACTAGGCAACAGTCCTATATCTATAATTTAAAGCAGTAAAATATGTATGGCAGAAACTAAAGCCACCTTAAAAGAATTCAGTGTAGCAGTGTATCACAAATTAATGAAATGGAGACATTTTTAGAGCATGCAGCACTGAAGATACTAAAAGGGGGAGAATATTTCACCACATAGATCAGTCTGATAAATACTTTTAAAATCAAGCTTTTTTTCACTCTTTAAAAGTTGAAGAGCTTGAATATTAGGGGGAAGCACATACACAGCTATTAACATTTCTGATCGAATCTCCGTGCCACTCTATAGTGATCAGGAATATTTCACTCTGTCAGCATGTGTAAACCTCTAATGTGGTCAGAGGAAAATCTGAGTAAATCAAGAGGAAGGAATTATGGAGTCAGCTCTTACTTTATTTCTCCTGAAACAGAGCTGAAAGAAACTTAAAATACTTTATATTCCATGCTGGAGCCAAGCTGGGCACTATGGAATATTCAGCTACCACAGGTTTTCTAAATGCAATCAATTTACTGCTGCCAAATGTAGTAGGTTTATATACATCTGGGAAACATGCACCTACGGTCCTGATGAATTTCTCCTGACATTGCACTGATTTCAAGAGAATGTTATTTTAAATTGGCAGTAGAGAGACTGGTGGAGAAGGATAAAGCCCTGAGGATGGCTGAATCAAAGAGAATTTCAAAAGAATTTTCCTGATGGTTCTAGGATAATATCACATGTTAGCTATTTTCAAAGCCAATAGTTTCCAACACGCTTCCATTTATGGTATCAATAATTAAAAAATACTTCCGTGGGAGATGAACTTACCTTACTGAGAAGAGAAATTGAAAAGCTATATTACTATTGTAAACACAGGAGATGCAAAAAGCTTTGTCTCCATGGAAAAGCTATGGAAACAGGGATATCTTATTTGCAGCTATTGAATGGTTACTGCAAAATGCCATGTGACTGTATGTGCATGTGCAAAGTGTTATAGAACATGATCACATAGAAATTAAGGGCAGGCCCTCAGCTCCTGCCCACAGCAAAACCGAATTAAACCACCTGAAGATTCAGTCTTAAAACCCAAAGTCTACTAGACAGTGTTGAGGAAATGTTTTGGATCAACTTCAGAGGTAAAAGATTAAGTTTAAAGAAAATTTAAATTACCAAAACTTAAACCTCATTATGTCCCACTCCCTGCCTGCATGTCCCTGCCAGCTACTAATAAATTTTTAAAATCTTTCCCCCAGCCCACTGCGCACATCAGCTCTGAACCTGGCACCCTGAACTGTACAGCGTGTTACAGCCTAATTGTAACTTGCATGTCAAGGGGCAAGAAGAAAGGAGTGTGGCGAGAGCATTGATAAATTTAACTTAACATTCCTCCAGCTACTCAGCAGTAAGGCAGAGTTGTGAACTCCCCTCCACATTTTACATGAGTGTCAGTTACTTCAAAGGAATATATTCAAGCATGAGGGAGTCTGGCTTGCTCCCAGCTTATGCATCATTTGTGCCTGGCTGTTTCTGGAGATGCACAGCAAAGCAAAGACTTCCTCCAGTTTGGGGCACGTTGTGGAGCTTTCCGGAGCTGTTTTCTTAGGAGCGCTGGAACAGGTCAGCTGTGCATGTTGCATACAGAACATGTAGCTGGAGCTACAGCTCTCACCCTCTTCATTTCTTCCTTTTATTTTTGTTTCCTTTTTAATTTTTTTTTTACCCCCTCCCTCTCCAGAATTCTCCCAGTCCAGGATAGAGATTAATGACGCATACCTTTTCAGTTTAACACACAGACATGCTGTTCCACCAGGTTTTGTGGTGCCACGCACACATGGCTCAGGACTTGGAACCAACCTGGAGCAAGGCGAGAAGCCACGGCAGGTCGCCAGCACTCTGTGAGCAGGAGTTGGGTTTGGGGCAGGAGGAACAAGCACCACTTCCAACCCACCAGTGAAGTCCCGAGCAATCATTCAACGACCATGGCCATGGGAAACATCTCAACTGCCATGAGGTAACGTTAGGTTTCGGTGATCCCACAAACTCTTTTGATTCTTTCAGCACTTGTACCTCAACACTCCTTCCTCTACATTAACAGCATTGCTTTACCTTGTGATTAATCTCATTAATTGGCTGATCAATTTTTGGAAAGTTTGTAGTGGCATATGGAGAAGAGCTATTTTAACACACACAAGGGATCCCCAAGTGACTCTTGACTAAACAAATAAAAATTGGTTCAGGAAATTTTGCACACTTAAAGTGATACTCATCATGACAGACATGTGGATCATAAAGGTGACCTTTGGTTTTGAAGTCTTTTGTCTGTTCTGACAATTAGGCAGTAAGGCTTTGGTGGCTGATCCTGCCTGGGAGATGTGGAGGACTTTCCCATAAATAAGGAGGACTTTCCCATAAATAAGGCTGGGTGACATTCACTGCAAACGAAGGCTGCCTGCCCACGGCAAGGTGGAGCACAGGACCAAGTCCCAGGGATTAATAGCAGCAAATAGACAGCCCAGTCCCTAATTTGAATCACTAAATCAAGGGACTACAGTGATTATAGCTGATCTCAGCCATCATAAATGACACCACAGCGTTTTAAAAACAGACTGTTGATGTCAGATCTTGCAGCTAAAGCTCAAATATTAAAAAGTTACAATCTACAAAGTCAGTAAAAGCCTTAAGACTGTTTTTTTGTCTGTGTTTTTTTTTTTTTTTTTTTTGCCGTTATTTTGTTATTTTGTTTAATTTTTACTTTTCTGATATTTGTAGGGCCCAAACTAGACCCTTTAATCCACAGGCTGATATTTTCTCATCCTACTAAGAATTAAGTGCTTAACTCTGTTCTGTTAGCTTCTTTCAAAAATCTCAGCTTTAGGCTCTTAAGTTAGTTTGGCCTGATCCAACACCAGGCTCCTTTCAAAAATGCCCTTACTGAAAGCAAAGTTGTAACAGCTCAATTCAATAACTGTGGTGTGAAAAAAAACATTTTTCCCCTAAGTAACCAATTATTGTATATTTCTGGCTAAATACCTAGGGGTAAAAATTATATTTCAGAAAAAAAAACATGTTGTGGAAAGCTTTTCTCCCCCCTTTTAGTGCAGCACATCTACCAATGCAGTCACTGGAAGCTGCTTTCAAATTTAGCTATTTGGTCGTTCCAACTAATTGCTGTGTTGATTTAGTAGGTTGCTGTATTAAATTGAAAGATCTGAAGCATAGCTATTTACTGCAATCACACCTATGCACAAACTCAGCTTAGTCAGCCTTTCATTGTTCCAGTGAATACTCTATCCAAAATTACAAGAAAGGTATCATAAATTCCTTTTGCAGACATTTCTCATATTAGGTTATTCTGTTCCCCAACCTTTCTTTTCTCTTAAAAACAAAAAAAAAAACAAAAAAAAAAAAAAAAACAAAAAACAAACAAACAAAAAAAAAAAACAAAAAAAAAAAAAAAAGGAAAGAAAGAAAGAAAAAAAAAAAAAAAAGGGTGATCTTTGGTACCCTTATCCAAGATCTGAGCGTCTGTTATGATTAAGACCTTCAGTGATTTTTTTTCTCTTTTTTTTTCCTCTACAAATAGACAATATTGAAGATATGAAAAATGTAAAAAAATAAAAAGTGCCATGTTTGTCCTTGAAGTTACAGTCAGAATAGTGACAATGGCTGTATCACACTGTATTGTTGCTTTTATCAGCAAGTGCCCTGAGCATACATTAACATAATTGCAAACTGCATGAAAAGTGAACATGCAAAAATGTGATGCAATTGCCAATAGCCTCAAACATCTGTCCCAACAAAGTGTTCCTCCTCCTTATTTTAATTCTTATTATTTTTACAAGGTTAGTGAAGGAGAAACCATGTCACAGATGATATCTACATTTAGGGTGTCAGAACAATTATTGATGCAAAATTGTTATCCAAGCAAATGTGTCACATTTTGTTCACTTCCCATAACACCTGTTCATTTCGCTAACACATTATTCCCAGTTAAAGCCAGAACTCATTACTCCCAGTTAAAGGCAAACTGAGAGCTTAATATGCACATACAGCTGAAAAAACAAAAAGTTAACCAAAAGATAGCACCATTCAGGCACAGCATACATCTGGAGCTGTTGGGCAGCAAACTTCTGTAAGTTTGCTTACAGAAGAAACTGAGAAGAAACTGCTTACGGAAAGAAACTGAGACAGAAAAATAACAATAAATTAATAGCCACGCAGCCTTAAGAGCAGAGATCAAATAGAAGCACTTCTCAAACAACCGGCATTTTAATCACAGTACTGAGGTCTTCAAACTCACGATGCCAAGGTGCCCGACATTTTTGTAGTATAACACATTTTGTTTTATCACTTCAACAGGCTAATATAGAAAGCCATTATGGAGAAGGCAGTTTAATGCATTTCAATTTTACCTAAATGGTTTTTGACCCACTTTGGCATTCTTCAGAACGAAGCCTGGACCTCCTGTCTCTCACTACCATGCACACAGAGGGCCAGTATGCCATTGCTCCCCAAACTGCTCACATTTGCCACCAAGGAAAATCAAACTCACATTTCTGTGATACTGGAGAACACATTGTGAATTTGAGGGCATCTGCCCTGCAGACATACCTCTAACTGTAACCCCAGGAGGCTTAAAGAAATATCAGCACTCAAATTCATAGAGTAAAGGTCTGAAGAGGCAGCTCTGTGAACGGATAACTGCCCGGGGCTTTGCCAAGCACAATATAGCTGTCACTTGTTATTATGTGAAAGATTTTCTGGGGAACAGTGTTTTTCATTTTGCATGTCAGAGACAGGGGGGGAAAAAAACACCACATTTAGACAACCACCTCTTTAAGAAAAGAGAAGAGAGCCGTGCGGCAGAGCTCACTTACCAGGGCTGGTTATTGTCAGGAGGTCAAGCTGCCGTCTCTGCTGAAAAACAAATTATAAAAGGAATTGTTAAAAGGGGACTAATTTTAGTCGGTCATCTTAGACCTGCAAAGTAAGTGTTCTGACATTTATAGCAGAATTAATTACAAGTTACATGGCTCACAGTTACTCTTTTGGATGGGATCCACATGTACTTTAGGAGGAATAAAGAAAAAATACTAGCTCAGTCCTTTTAATGTGTTTTTATTTGCACTTATAAAGTGTTACTATTTCTTTTTTTGGAGCATATACTTGAAATGGATAGCTAGAAGCACAGATGGACCGATATATTTATAAAAGTGGTTTATGATTCCACAGGGAAGGAGAAGAGGAACCAAGACAAGAAACCCTAAGTTCTTTATTCATATCAATCACTGACTCATAGCCTGTATGTGATCAAACACAATTACATTGCCTTGGGGTAAACCTTTCAAAGACTTGTAACGGTATCTAGACAAACTCAAGACTGATAAAAGGAAAGCTTCTTTTCATGCTGAGCACAGTTAGCCCATGGAGCTCATTGCCACCAGATATCCCTCACCCTAAAGCTTGCCAGTCTTGATCAACACTGAATATTTGTACAGATCACAAAATACAAGGATTGTGATGGCAAATACCAAGTTTAAACAGAATAGTGTTTTCTGGAATGGCTGCAAACTTTCACAGGTAAACCAACCTCTACTAACATTTCCCCCCCCCCCCCCGGAACAAGCTATGCCACCAAAGCCTTGATGGTGGCCAGGGGCATCAGAGGTTCACCTTCCCCTTTACCATGTAGGAAAAGCTGTTACCTCCTCCATGTTTCCAGTCTAGAGAGACTTCTTCCACCATTAGATCTCTGTGGCCTTCCACTGAAATCCACATGTAACAGACAATTATCATCCTTTCAACCTTTCTGAGGGTGCTCTCCATCACAGGAGAGCAGGACAGGGCAGGGCTAGCCCCCATCTCACAGGCAGACTAGACTCTTACTGCCTCTTCTTCCTCGCTTTTTTAACTTACTGTCTTCTCCCTAACTTTGACCAACATTAGTGTGTCTAGCTGGCATTTCAGATTATACTGTCCAGTTTAATTTCTCTCTCCTAATCTTCTCAATAATGTCTGTGTTACTTTCATTTATTGTCAGCCCTATTGATCTTTTTCTAATCTAATTCTCATCATTACATTCACTGTATTCCCTCGGTGACAGCTGAAAGTCCTTGAGGAGGAAACACTGACTTGGTATTCCCTACAGTGAACACTCTTCCCTGGAAATTACGACTGATGAAACTCCTTTCTAAACTCATAATTTCTCTATAAGTAAAGCTTCACTGGCTCAAGCGTGCAGACACAGCTGATCATCCACTGAATATACTTGAGTTACATGCCAACGCTGAACGTGGCCTGCTGGGAAACTGAGTAGGGTGTGAGGCTGAAAAAATATTTTCTGAAACCTTCCTGGCCTTCGGGACCTTACCTCTTGTGCAACGCAAACCATCTTAGAGAGAAACCTCATTCCTGTCTGCTTTTATAGGTACTCCCTGTTTGCTTAGCTCTGGCGAGGCATTTTGAGTATGGCTTTAGCAGCATGTTTGACATTTGCTTTATTATAAAATATAAGGCCAGCCTAAGCTATGCATGCCAGGCTAATGGTAAAAGGGAGCAGAGGACTCTGCCCCACTGCCTTGTGTTGCCTCTGCAAGAGCTATTCAGAAATGCTGTCCCTGCTCTCCCGGGGTGTGCTAACCCCAGAGTTGTTCTCAGGGAGCAACAAAGCAAAGTAAGCAATAACGCAAATCAAGGGCCCACCTCCCCAGTGGGAGCCGTAAGAAGAAATGTCTCCTAATGAGTTGAATTTTATATATATCCCATGCCTTAATCCTGAGTTATATGTACAAAGATATGAAATGCCAGGGCTTAGCACCCACTGGGCCAGAACCTTTGCTTACTTTTCTTGGCACAACTGGAACTCCAAATGATGTATATCTAATGAACAGCTAGAGCATAAAACATATATCCAAAACCTATACTCTGTGAAAGCTTCTCCACTGGGAAAAAAAAGGTGGAATATAAATATCCTACATTAAAAAAGGTTGCAAACTCTATTGTTTGAATGGAGAGACATTTGGGTAGCTCAACTGGTCCCCAGTCCTGACTTAAGGTTATTAGAGTTAGAATAAGCATTAAATGAAAACCTAAGTGGCTTAACTTGATGCTGCAAGAAAATAAAAGCATACAGAATAGACTAAACAAAATATAAAACTTTTTTTTTTTTTCTTATAGGATGTTGCATTCAAATTGGCCTTGAAAAAAAATATATATATAGGTCCACAGGAAATATTTGTGTATGCGTTGAACTTTAAGCACAAGTTATTTCTGTGACTTCAAGTGGAGCAGCACTGATCTTTTGCATCAAACACCTAACTGCTGCAAGGGATTTGAAATGCCACCAGGTTCTTGGCACTGGCTCCACCCAAGCGCTCCAGGCTGGAGCTCAGTGGTGGCTGCCTGACCAGGGCACCCAGGGAGAAGAAATTTCTCTGCTCTGACCTTCAACAGACCTTGAAGAGATTTCTTGAATTTAGCACAGCAAGGGAAGCTTATGCACACTTACCCAAGCCTTGGAGAGGAGGAAACAGCAAAGTGCATTTCAGAATCATGCATTTCAACATGTAAAAATACACTAATTATGGATCCAATCACTTTCCGGAAATTCAAGCCTGCTCTCACATCTCAGGGGTTAGCTCTCTGCAGTTTCCAGGGCTCAGCTGGATGCAAGCAGACTAGTAACTATATGGATTTTTTTAAAAAAAACTTACTGGCACACTTATGAGTAGCTATAAAAGCAACAGAATTTGGATTTAAAGAGAAAGACACTACACAAAGTGTCAAAGATTAAGAAAATAATGGCATCAGAAATATCACGGCTGTAGGGCTTTATAATCCTCTTCTCCCTTCAATGCTGAAAGATGCAGATTGCAGCTGTTGCCCCCCTCCAGCATGATCACCCTCTCCCTGTTTCGACAGATTTCTTGAAAGACGCATCTCAAGATGTCTGGCTTATTTTTTAATAATTATTATTTGTTTGTTTTGCCTTTAGTAATTTTCCACTTCTCAAACACCAGCTCCTGCAGAGATGTTTGGGAGTACCCCAGTCGAGATGCCTGGGACTACCCTGATCTTCAGGCAACCTCCTGTCCTAAGAATTACTACCTGAGTGC
The DNA here is from genome assembly GCF_964211825.1 of Aythya ferina. Classification (NCBI taxonomy): domain Eukaryota; kingdom Metazoa; phylum Chordata; class Aves; order Anseriformes; family Anatidae; genus Aythya; species Aythya ferina. The sequence continues at coordinate 25,983,102 of NC_140304.1, forward strand.
TATAAAACATGACTATCATTCCTGATATGAGGGGATGTGACAGTTTCCCTTATCACTAATTGTGCATTTCACCTACATTGACAAAAAGGCATTCCAGGAGAAACACTGAATTGATTTCCACAGCAACAGCCATAATGTATAAAAGGCAAACAGGAAGATTCACTCTATCACAGTATCTGTAGTGCTACAATCCTGTCCTACCCTTAAGGGGCAGCATCCTCATTTTCACTTTGCTGGCTATTTGAAAGCCCAAAGGCATGAAGAGGCCATTGGCAATTCCTCCTGGCTTCCCATCTTGTGCGTTTTTCCATCATTGGTACTATCCAGAGGCACAGTCCCTACAGTGCAGGGCTCTGCAACAAACCTGCAGCAGATCATGTTCACTTCCATAAAATTAACACAGTCTTTAATTAATGCAATAAGCACTGATGAGTAATAAATCATATTAAAATACAAGGAAGGCAAATTTTTAATAAATTAAGCATTGATTCACTCAATAAATATTAATCTATTAAGCATCACGAATTCATTACATTTTAGAAAACTGGTTGAAAAACCTATCTGGTGATCTGGTCTAAAGTGTGCAGAATGGTCCCTGTTCACCCATAATGTGCACTTATTTTTAACGAATTCCCTAATTTATCATGTTAAACAACTTGCCTAAAAGTGAGCATGGAATATTATTCCATTGCCATATGCAATTTTCTTGACAGATTCTAATTCACTCCTTATATCGCTTCCTATATTTTTCCCAGTAATTCCCTTTCTGAGTACCTTCTTTCTCTTCCTTGATGTTGGTGGTCTTTAAAACACTTTCTGACTGGTGCCATTTAATTTTCACCTCAATTAACTCAGTGAGAGTTGCAATGCTAGGAAAAAAATATTGTGGGGGGTATAAATTAACTCATTCATTTAAGTTTGGCTTATCTATGAGATGTTCTTTCACACTTTGCCGAGTTCCTCCAACCTTTTATATAGATGTGGGATGTGCTGCACTTGCTTTGACTCTTATCTACAGATTAGCAAAAGAGAAGGAAAAAAAGCCAGATGCAAAGATGCCCCACGAGACTGATATGGAGCTGTTTCTGTAGCAACCGATGATTTTCTTCTCATGTAAGAATGAGCCTAGTCATATCTAATTCCGAATGTATCTGGGCCTCACTTGCCAGCCAAAGCTGTGTCAAGTATAAAGTCAATATAGTCAGAAAGAGTGATAAAAAAAGCAATTATAAAGTCATCTCCCTGCTCCTACACTCCCCCTCTAGCCAGGATCCAAAAGACATCCTTACCCCTACTTTCATTCCCAGCTCATCATCTCCAAGCCCCCAACATCCAATGAAGTGATGGAGGTGACAGGCAGCCACCCAGATTATCTCACAGAAGATGCTTTGCTGGAAGCTCCTTCTCCCATCCCATGGCCTGGGAGATGGCAGTGCTCTGGCATGGCTTTCCCTAGGCTGCAGGGGCATCTAAGCCTGCCCCGGGACTATCTATTTATCTTTCTAAAACTATAGTTTTATATGAGTCACCACATAAATATCCTAAGCCCAGAGCTGAGATCAACTTCAGCTTTGGCAGGCTCTTGTTGGGTTTGTGCCATTTCACTGCCTTCACTCTGCAGGCACTATTTTCTGCACCTATGAACCCAAGGACAGACTGCCCATCTCACTAGCATCTCCTTCCATAGTCCACCCACACAAGGCTGGAATTGAGTCTCTGGGACCACAAGAAAGCTTTGTCTTCCTAAATGTATTTTACCCAGCCTGGTCTCTGCTATCGATTTCTTCTATCTAAATTTAATGTGGTTTGAACAGGTGTCTCTTCCTACCACCTTCAATCCACAATGTAATTCAGAGAGTTTAAAATTGAAATAAAGTGCATGTGTTTTTTTTTATTTATTTATTTTGTTTGTTTGTTTTTGTTTCATTTCCCTGGAAGATTTGCCACAAGTTGTTGCTAATTTTCCTCTTCCTTTTAACTTCTAAATTAGTGCTCTTCTATAAACAGACTGTGTTGACATAAGAGTAATTGAAACCAGTGCATCTCTGCACAAAGGAAAGCTGAGTATGTATTGAAGGGTTTGCAGAGCTGAATTTCACATTTCTCTGGCCTTTATTAATGCCACACTGAGTTATGTCAGTGCCTTTGAAAGCTATCCTATACCATTTCTTCATGAAAATCTCCAAAAGTTCAGACAAAAGTTCAAGGAGATCCCAATCATGCGACTTAGCACTGTGTGTACAACACAGCAGCACTCAAGCAGCACCAGAAGCCTCCTCAGCTTTGCACTGTGGGGATTTACAATAGAGATAAGGGAGGAAGAGAGGAACAGTGCAGACAAGGAGAGATTTCGGCTGTATCCGACCCGTTTGCACTGCCACATGGTGACAAGCTGCACACTGTGGTGTGTTCTGCTCATATGCAGGAGATGCTTCTGTAACAGAAAAGTGTAAAGCTTCTTTTTGTTGTTTGCTGTGGACAGTTTAAGAAATATTCAGGGATAATCAACATCTGGAAAATCTTTCTAGTGAAAGCCTAGATAAAGAAGGAGTGTTAGAAAAAAAAAAAAAGTAAAAAAAAAATAAATAAAATAAAAAGTAAATATAATTATGTGAGCATTTCACATCTGTCTAGCTTCTCAAATGAGAGGTTCTCTACTTACACACTCTTTTCTTTCAGAGTGCAAGACTTATTGCCAGTGAGAGAATCTCAATTTATGTAATGATCCCAGTAAAATACTAATTCAAATCCTGTTAAAATAGATAATCTGATTATTTAAAGCTTTTTTTTTTTTTTTTTTCAAAGTTACAATATGATGCCAAGCAACAATCTTTTTTTTTCCATCCTGAAATCATAAGTTTTGTTCATATAATGAAACAAGATCTCACATTTGTACCTGCTTTATTATTAGCTGCTAGCATTCCTTGGTTTAATGATAAAATGAACCAGTCAGCTTGTTGACACTTGACTAGGATTTTAGTAAATTGCATCTCCTGTAGCTTAGTCTGTGGAATCAATTATTGATAGTATAGGTGTGGGGGAACATTTATAAAGTGGTTTGGGATATATTATCACTCATGCTAAGAGCTATAATGAGCATTTGAAACAGTGACCTCTACACACATTTGATCTTTGCAATATTTGGTAATTCAGTTCTGGTTTAGAATCAAGACCAAGTCCAAACAATGAAAGGCAGTGCTGATCTATTAAGTAACTTTACTCATCCTTACATTTCACATATTCTTCTCCTTAATATTTGACACCTGAGCAGTTCTTTCATAAAATCCAAAGAGCCAAGGATACATGATACTTTCCTGTATTTCAGAAACACTGCCAAACAAGTAGCTAAAACATATCCTTCTCCCTGCTTCAACTATTTATCTCCAGAATACAACACTCATACATAATGTATTATTTATTAACAAGCTCCCTAGTTCTTACAGTTGTGCTGTGCTCAAAAGCTATTTAGAAATAATATCAACACAATGAAGGCTCAGGAAACACTGAAAAGCCACGCGAGGTATCTTTGGGCACGTAAAAACACTCCCTAGTACCTATGGCAGTAGTAGGAGTAGGTCACAGCCTCAGAGCCCTGGTGAACATATTACCACTAGTATCAGTAGATCATTGCCCAAAGCAACTGCTATGGGAGCTGAGTAACCTGAGCAGCTGCGCATTGGAGGCCATTTGCAATACGCATCATCACTTTTATTGGTCACACCAATTCTCAGTCTGTTCCATGTATTCTTGAGTGACATCTGCTGGTGCTTTATCTATAAATTGCCTTATTTACATATAGAGCACTCATAAAGATAGTATCCAGAGTCTCAGTGAACCACTAGGAACCAAAAAAAAAGTCCATCAATTCACTAGGAAATATTTGCAATCACAAGAAAAAGTCATTAAGACTTTCTTATCTCTGGGAAGAAAGAGAGGAGGAACAAGCTGCTCTGGTATATGAACTGATCCTTAACTTTGCAAATGAGCGTTAGGACAACAGAAGAACTCTTACATTTTCCTATGCTTCTGCCTCTGTAAAAAAAAACAGAAACATCCTCAGACACCTCAGTGAAGTAATCGAAAGACAGAATTGTAGTGACTATATGGTTAATGATGTATACTATGCACATACATTGCACCCTCTCAGATGAGGGCATAGAAGGACATCCTTGATTATTTAATAGTGCTGTCTCTTTCAGCCATGTCAAAATATGCCAAGCAAATCCAATCACTTCATTGAACCCAAATGGCAAACGACTCAGAGCTTCCAACTTCATAAGCTTCCACCTTCCTACTTAATTTAGGCCTGAAAAGCTGATGCAAATTTACAGGCACAGTGCTGTAGTCATCCCACATCCTGCATAGGGTATATATACACAGCCTACTATTTCTGCCCCAGTAAAGATTAGGGAATGAGAACGGATGATATAACCAATATCTCATCTTTGCTCTGCTCTCCCCTAAAAGTTTGGGCCTACAAGAAGCATAGAAAGAGGATAAAGCCCATTTCTCCACGGTCTTGGCAGCCTGATGACACATCCAGGTTTGACTCCAGCCTCTTGTAGTTCCAATAACAACAAGGTGGCTGCATGCATGTATTAAATGAAGCCTGCATACTTATTCTGCAAGGATTTGGGATCTACTCACTCCACAATTTAACTCAGCTTTTTAAAGTGTTTGTTTTGGTAACAAACCACCATGCAGGTTTTTCATAGTTTGGTGTATTATTATGCAAATTGCAGAGCCGTGGTTATAATCCTGTGCTTGTGACATCAATTACTTAATGCCTATAGAGATTACTGTAATGCCACAAACAGCAGATTATGTCTTAAAGTACATACTAAGCAGCAGGATCTAATAAACTCATCTCCTTAAACTTTATTTATTTTGGAAAAAAAGAGTAAACAAGGGCAGGAAAACCTATACAGACCACACAGAGTGCTATTAACAACCAAAATCCATACATGACGCAGATTGCTTCTCAGGCATTGCACAGCCATTCTTTAGCTGTGAATTCCTGTCGTATGTTAAGTCTTATGAAGGAAAGAAGCAGCATTTGGACAGAAAAAGGGACAGATTAGTGAAAGCTATTATGAACTTTGAGAGTCCACCATTTGCAGGTGGGGGGCAAGGTAAACAACAGTGTTCAATGAATGTTTAATTAGAAACAAAGCATATCTACCTATAGCAGTAATGGGTTATTGACTAATTAGCCATTGTTTATGGGTTGTATTAGATAACAGACAAGACAGATTAACTCCCAACATATGCAATTTTAAAACTAACTATGCTATTGTAGGAGCCTGTGATCATATGCTAAAGGAGGCAAAAACCAAAGGTTCCTGTCCCTAATCTGCTCTATCTGGACTCTGAGCTTGAACTTCAGCTATGCACACCCTAACCAGCAGATCAATTCTCCTAACCCTTCTTTTGCTTTGTGTAACTAAGTAACTTTGTGTGCTTTGTGTAACTAAGTATTTATTGAAATGGGATGTAAGCTCCAACATCCACATCCAAAGTAGCAACTTGAAGCAGCTGTCCTGCTTTCTTCTTGTTGCCTAATACTTCAACAAACTGCCATCTTGCCAGAATAGACAGCACACTGTGAGGAAAGAGACCTATGTTGGGTTCTAGGAAATCACTGTTGATAGAACTGGAATTTGAAATTTTCATTAAAAAAAAAAAAAAAAAAAAAGAGAGAGAAAGAGAGAGAGAAGAAAATCAGAACTAGAACTCTGAGGGAGTTACTGGGGAGTTTTCTGAAACACAAGAAATTCTCATTAAAAGATTTCTGCTTTGGAAGAAGTTAAATACTGTCTGGTTTAGGGAGCAGTATGCATTTACACTTGGGCTGGCTCAAACTCCGTGTTGGAATTCTGCTCAGGGCAGCAAGTAACCAAGCAGCAAAGCTCTGTATTATAGCACTGGCAGCATCCCATCCCTAATACACCTGGGCCCAGCCAAAGGAAATGCATCTTTGATAAACTTTTAAGAAACAGGCCTCCCATGGTTTCATACCATAAGGACAGCAATACAAAAGGAAGGAAGAAAAGACACATAAAAGATGCAGCACAATAGTAGATTTCCTTGTGAATATAAAATTTCTAAAAATTGCTGCATTTTCATGCATAAAACCTATGAATTATGTGTTAAGAAGTCCCTATGATCCACCAACAGAGTGAAAATAAACATGAGAGAAGACAACTTCTTTCGTTGCCATTTTCTCTGACTCCCCGGAGTCCCATCTCTCTTCTCCCTCCAAGAGCTCCCTGCTTTTGCTTCTGATTTTGTGTGAATTACCTGGATGTGTTTATCTTGGGTGTTATTTTCTTTTAAGGTATTGGAGTTTGCCTGAGATACAGATGAGCTGTGTGAGAACACAGCACAGGAATTTCCAGGTCACAGTTTCAGGGGTTGAAGGTGTTCTGCAAACATTCAAAATATATTCCCTTTCCACTCAAAGATGCCAATATTTAAAGGCAACTGCGTGACTCATACACAGTGGTAATGCATGCCATTTTATTTAGAAGAATGCCTCAACAGTACATTATATTTCTAGTACCTCCCACTCAAACATGTCAGAAACTTAGAAAAACAAAGACAAAAACAGCAACCCAAAAGAAAGAACAAACAAACAAACAAAAAAAAAAAAAAACAAAAAAAAAAAAACAAAAAAAAAAAACATAAAAAAAAACCTACACTTTCAGTAGTGCACAATTCAGCTCTACAAGCAGAGCAAACTTTCACCTGCAAGCCTAAAGTAGCTGGGCTTTCTTTATTACACAAAGCAGAATAAATACTGGGAGAACTTTATAACTGGTGAATGGTATGCATGAGATTTACAGTCTATATCACCTACAAAATCCTTCTTTAGTGATTTCTGTTTGAACCATCACTGTTCATTTTCAAAGCCATCTCACACCTACAGCTCCAAGCATTCAAAAGGAAAAGACAGAACTTCTTATTTTTTGAAAGTTACTTTTCCAGTTAGAATGACTTCAATCATACACATGTATACACAAATATATATATGTATATAGTCACAGAAAAACATGCAGAAATAATTATGCATCTGCATGCAGATGTTTGTATATACCACAGTGTGTCTATTCACTTCTGCATTGTAAATGGTCATAAAACTATACGCACACCTTACCTATAGACAAGGAATTGATATAGGCAATTGGTATTGCAGCTACTGAAGGAAAAATACTTACCTTACCTATCCAAGGACCAAGCTAGCATTTGTCACTGACAGAAACACAGCAGTACTACTGCCGTGGGTGCCTAGTCGGAGAAGCATCCCTTTGAGGAGCTGAAGGAAATCTGCATTAGAGGAGTCAATGAAACTGATTTCCAATGCACCAGACTGGAGGAGTTCAGTTCCTAATCTTCAGCTGTGACTTCACTGGCTCTCTACTCTCGTCACATTCACTTTTCCTCATTCATTTTTTTTTTCCATTTCCTCCATGCAGCTGAAGTGCTATAGCCCAGTTTCATCTGCATTTTTCATACAGCTAATATTATGGGAATGTAAATCAGTAAATTGGAAATATCAGATTAAAAAGACTTGCACAACAGCTGGACAAAAGCAGTATTTTTTCTCATGCAGCATGGGGACAGCTAACTCCATTCCTCCAAGTCCTGCTCCAGCTGCCAAGGCAGCTTTGTAGCCAAAGACTTTTCTGCAATAGGGACAGGCAGGAAAGAGGGGGAGAGAGAACTGAGAGTCTCCACATGGTAGTTTAGAGGACTGCTTTATCTAACAGTCTTTTCACCCTATAGTGAGCAAAAATCCATGTTAGTCATATATAAGTCAAGACAACATGATCAAAATAATTGTGAAAAGTTAAATTAGAATCTAGTATGTATGGACAAATACATAAATTTATATGTCCTACTACTGTGGTCTCATCTAATTTCAAGCTTTTCATCTAATTTCAGGTTGAGTCTGTTTCCTTTCACAATCCATGGCAGTGAGTTTTTCTATTGTTTAAATATGTAAAACTTTCTCTTTTCTATCCCCCCGCCCCCTTAACCAGACCACTGCTTGTGATATTCACTTAATAAACCAGTTGAGGCAGTCCAACATCATTCTTCTAAATGCAATTACAGCTCCTGAAAGCACAGTTTGGGGAAGTCAAATGGCAGCTGTGGGTGTAGGCTATCCCACAGGTAAGAACAACCTTACTTCCCAAACAGACTCAACACTTTCTCATTCATTTCTAAAGCAATACCTCAGTAGTTTTCTATTGTATATGCTAAAATCCCTATATCTGAACATCTTGAACATCACAGTACCTGGATCAATGTCCACTAAAGCTGCATCCTATACTAAAACTCTGAAAGATTAACAAGGAGTGATGAGACTCCTTACAGCCACTTCCAGAATCACTCTGCCTTTGTGTAGTATCCAGAATGATTCACATTTAATCTATGTGTGGTGACTTTAAAATTGTTTGCAAAATCAATAAAAAGGAGGCTACCAGGACTAGCATGGCTTTTAGCCTCAGACACCCAGATCTGAACATTTTGATTTCCTTTCCAAAATTTGGCATTTTAGACCAAACCCATCTCCTGAGCATTTTAATCCATGAAAAACATTCCAGGGGCATTTTTTTTTTAATTTTTATTCACAACTGTTGAAGAGAGCTGTGTACTTCTTATATAATACACCATGTTATATTCAAGGAGAAAATAAAAATTTGGTTCATCAAAATCACTGAGTAGAGTTAGTTTGCCCAAGAGCAGCCTCAAATGGATCTGTGTAAGCAAATAAGACCACCCAGATATTACTATTTTGCTCATCTCTTTGGTCCATGTCAGGTTATTCTGACTAATAAAATAAGGAACAACATTTGTCCTGTACAGCGAACAGAGATAAGAGAACTGAAATCCTCTTTTCTTTAGCCTGGTTGCTAACTGCTTCAAATTATCGCTTTTTTACAGTTGTGCTATGAGCAACTCATTGGGGACCTGCTATGTGATATACATCTACTAGTGGTTAAAAACACAAAACAAACACTTGTGAAAAGCCTGCCTGATGACTGACAAATCTAAGCCAATAAGCACCCAAAACATGGGGACTTCTGTAGAAGAGAGAAGGGAACCAAATGTCATATTAATCAATTTTATATAATATTGCTGGGTTTGCCTCAGCTGCTCCATGGCACGGTCCATCCAACTTCCTTAATTCTGCTTGCTAAAATGGTCACTGAAAGCAGACCACATCCCTCAAAGTTACGTCTCCAGAAGACAAAAGTCGAGATTTATTCATGTACACGTAGAAAACAGTTAACCAAGAATGTAGTAAATATGCCATGAATCTGCTGCAAAGCAGTTGTTCTTTGGGTTACACAGAAAATGTATTTATCTAAACAAGTTGAAATGTGGATGTTTACTTTTGATTTGTTAGTCATTCTGAAACTTCCACTTCTTGGAAAAATATGGTTCTGCATTTAAATTGCTTCCATTGCAGTTATGCATGTTCTTCATCAATTAGACGAAAACCAATAGGTTTCCAAACAATTATTGAACATTAGCCTTAAAAATTGGTTCTCTAGACATTAACAGCAACAACATTTGCATACTGTCTTTGGAAAAACATTTGCCTTCCCAAAGAGTTTTTTAGTTAGCAAAAGAGCTCTGGTATGTCAAGAGTAATTCATGAGGAAGTATCAGTCCATCATTTCAAACCAATTTCACAGTTACAGGAAAGGTGAAAAAAGATTCCTCAAGTAAGCATGTGAGGAAAATGTATCCTTGCTCTTACCCTGAATTCTATTGTCTCAGGCAGTTATATTTCAGGACTTATTTTAAAATAATAACAATAATAAAGCAAAGCAAAACAAAACAACAATAAAATGTAAATGTTCCTATTTATAGTGGTAAAATTAAGTGTCAATACATTTCTTTTCCCAGAAAGCTGAATTTTCTCTTTTTGGTACCGAAGACAGAGAACATTTTTTCCTTTTTAAATGTAACTCTGCCTCTTCCCTGCAGGTTTAGCCATCCGAGAGCCAGGGGCCAGTGTGGCACACCTCACCTTACCCTTGCCTGTCCCAGCCTCTCTAATGTTGAACAGGTGTTAGCAGACAGCCAGTTTATTCCTTCCAATGCGCCCCAGCAGAGAGGTTTCTCTACTGTCTTAGCCGTGGCATCAGATACATGTCCATGCTGTTACAACTGGAAAAAATATGAGAGCTCAAGTCTTGTTTTATAACTCCAAACAAACAGACAAAACAGGTCAGATCATACAATAGAATCCGTATTATTAAAAGTACTTTTTAATGAAGAAAAATGATAAAACAGAGCCTTCGGATCACCTGGGCTGGAAATAAGTGAAGTAATTTAGGATTAATGTTGAAAAGCTTTGGGCTGGAGGGAGAGGGGAATATGTGGTTTAAAATTTCTTAGGGCAGAAAAGGCAACTTGTATACTAAGAGCTGGCAAACAATCCATACAAAACAGGTGGTGAAGAAGCAAGTGTTAAGAGAAGAACTACAGGTAAAAAAAGGTACCATTAGGAAGCTGACTTCAGAGGACATTACAGAGGAATAAGATTAAACTTTTCTTAAAAACAAATAAGCAAGCTAACCAGCTCAACCAGCCCTCTGCTCAGCAAAGAAATCAGAACCGTCAGCTTTCATTCAACTTGTAGAATAAACCTAAACTTAAGAAAAAAAAAAAATAAACAAAAAGGTTAAGTTTTGCCACACAAAGCTAATTTTTACTGGCCATAGCGTTTCCTGATTAGGTGTTTTGTGTTCTGAGGAACATGAGATTTTCTAGGCTGGGGAGTGTTTTAGTATAGTTACTGTGTCAATTTTGACTTATACACAGATTTTTAAATATGGAACTGCTTCTCTACTTATGATGACAGGCACATTCACATCATGTAAAATTGGGAATGGGGAGAACTAAACAAAGCTAGTGAGCTCTGAATTGATCACCTAAAACATCTGCTGTATTGCTTAGGAATTGCAGCACATATGGTCTATAGAAGCATCCAATATTTGGAGGCACACTACCTATGCAGAACATCCATAAAATGTCAGAAACACCCATTTTGGCCATTTCAGTCTTAACTCTGAATGTTCTTCTTTTAAAGAAAATGCATAAAATTATTTTGGGGCTGATTCTTCTGTTTGATCCGGTAGTTTGATTGCAATTGACTTCGCTCCTGCCCCTAAATCTCCCTTATGTTTCTTTACAGCACTAAGAATGCTAATAGTGTTCAAAAAGACAACAAGAGCATAATGGAGAAGAGAAAGAAAAGTTATCACCTAAATGTGATCCTTCCCTTCTCAGCCAACTGACTCCCTGCACTCATTCTGAATCTTACTGCTATTATAATACAACAATCACATGGCAATTTTCAGACAATACCTATTAACAGCAAATCATCCATATGCAATTCTAAACTGGATTTTACTCTGATGCAACAATTCTGCTGTATAGAGCTCCATTCTTGCCATGAGCAGCACATATAAAGTGACATTTTTCAGAACAGCTGACCTAGGAGTGGCACCAAAATGTGCTAACATATTTTTGAGAATCTGGTCCTAAGCACTTAAGTCTAAATAAGACAAGCCATGCCATAGCCTCTGAATTTACATTTAAAAATATTACAGAAAAAAAATATCTCAAATAATCAGATAAAAGTATGTTCTTTAAATCCCAATGCCCAATTACTGGCTTTGAACTCCCATGGCATTAGGCTACTTTGTAAGTTTGGCTTTGATTTTGGGAAGATAGGAAATGCTGGAATGCCACGTCCACTCAAACTATATGTCAATGGAAGAGAGCTGCTGTGCAAAACAAACGCCAAGTTGGATATTTGTGCCATAGAGTCACTGAAGCCATCAGGATGAAAAATTCTTCAAAAGGGACCTAGTCTAGGGACCAGTACAGGCTCACAAAAGATGACAGAGATCACCTAAAACACTAGTAATTTGTGTCGGCCAGCATTCCCTTTAGCCAGTTCAGGCTCAGAAAGAGGTAAGGGTGAACTATGAATCAACACTCACAGAGCCTCTCTGGTAAACTTATTATTTGATGCAGTTTTCTGTTGCAAACCCTAGACAAAGGCTTTCCCCCTAAAGATAAACAGTAATAAAAGTGCCTCTACTTTCTCAGCACTTTGAACCTAATCCACTGGTAAAAATCAGTAAAAAGCGGCATTCCTAAAGCCTCTCCAAAGTTTATTGAAGGACACCCTACAAGCAATTACAAATAAACCCGGTGCTAATTTACCCTTTACATCACCAGGCAAACTGGAAAGATACTACTCACTCTTCTCAAACTCTGTCATTCAGAATAAATAATTCTGAGATTGCTAGGTGGTGAAGTGGAGACCAGCCTTGATACCTACCAGCTCCTAGAAACAGAATGCAGAATGCGGCTCACATTAGAACAGACCCTAATGTATCTTTTCAAATAAATCCAGTGCCCAACCAGTAGTGTCCAATCTTGCAAGATCGTTATTTCCAGAACTGGAATGCTAAAATACGGTATTTAATGTAAACCACTTAATAATATCAGCCAGCTGTGTAACTCTGAAAATGAAAAGCATGTCTCATTTCTTTGTGACCTGAGGTCACTAAGAATCCAAAGAGGGCAAAACTCACAGCTCATGTTACCTGTGACACAGACTTATTTTCTTCTAAACCAAAAAGCCTATAAGCTTTGTAAGAAACGCACGCTGTCCTACATTCAGACCTTTTTAAAGAGCAGATCACAGAAGGAAAAACGTTGTTAAGAGCATATATAATTCTATGAGGGCTCCCTCTTTTGGCAACAACAGAAAAGCATCACAGATCACCACTATAAAGCTCCCTAGGAGTTCTTTGCTTTCAGGACTACGAACCTCAGCATCAATAATACAGACTTCCTGCCTGTATCTTTTGTTTTAGGGAAGAGCTCGTCTGCATAGACCATCTGCATTTACTAACACAGAGGAGGCTGCTGCTCTTGCATTCTGATGTTTGTACTGCCCTTCTGCAGAAACCACGATAAACCATGCAAAGCTCCTAAGCTCTTTCCCACAAAATCTTCCTGGGAGCTGAGAGTTACAGGGCTGGTCAGGAGCAGCCAGAAAGAGAGGAAACTTGGAATTGGCTGGGAAAAAGCCCACAGGATTAGTCAAGAAAATAGGTCACAGAGGAAAGGCCAAAGAACAAATGTGGAAAGTGTTGTTTCACCAACTGGTCTCTTCCTGGGATGTGTGCCAAGAAGTACAGAGGGTCCCCAAGAAATTTCCTTTAAATATAAAGGCCAGCTTAGACTGTGCAGCTCTTCCATGGAAGCTCTGGGTTATAGTTAAGCAGTTAAACTGAAAAACATTGATTATTTTTATTTTCATATTTGCATTGCTGGTACAAAAGATTTTGCCTGCATATAGGGTTTCTAAGATGCTGATCACACCGTAAGAAGCAGTGCCTTGAACCTCAGCTGAATTACCAAACTTGTTACACCTGGCTTCTCAGTTGACCAGAGGGCTGGAATTTTCAAGGGAAACTTCTTCAACCAAGTTGTTACCACACTTCTCAGAAAAACAGAGTTTGAGGTCAATATGCTGAGCCTAAAAGCAATTTCAGGCAAGTTCTTCAGTATTTACCAACACCAAAAACCTAGACCTATTAATTTGACCTCAAATAGTAAAGAGTGAAAGCGTTTGGTGAACTTTTCCCCTTTACTTCCCTGTAATTTACATCAGTTGATATTCTAAAACTCTAGTTCTATACCATAAGAGTTTTTAGCAGTTTTTGTCAAGAATTATTGAAATTTGAAAGTTCCCTATGTTACGGTTCTCTCGTCTAGGCCTCAAAGGCTTTTGTGTTACTGTTGTGGGTAAGCAAAGCTTACCCTCATATGGGGAAGCAAAGCAAGAGGGTACTGGCTAGGTGAACTCAGGGAGAGCTCTTTATAAACACTATAAGTGTTACAGAGTCTTTCAATTTAACTACTCTGTCTGCAACAGGCAGATTATTCTAGATTTATATACGTAAAAAGTATGTCACACTAACTTTTTATTAAAAATTAAAATCTTTTGAGTCACAACAGAAATCAATATACCACAATTTGAGTGAAGTAGAATGATGATCCTGTGGTTAAGTAATTGAAATGGGAATTGAGTAATCTGTCATTCTCCCTGCTCTGGGCAAGTTAGCTCTAGATGTCTTAAGCATTGCAGTGTGGGCTCCTAAAGGAGTTAGACATTGTGTTCTCAAAAGCAATTCATGCAATATAAAAACCATTTTGGTTACGTACCTAAACACAAATCTAATTTTTCTATTTTGCACACCCTGGAAACCTGGGCTTTTTTAACATCTCAAGAGCAGTGAGATGGTTAAAAGAGCCAATCATTTCTAAAGATGCTGATCTTAACAGCCAATACAGTAAGAATTAAAGGCATGCCTACATGAACAGGTACAGTCTAGTGTTGCCCACCTCTAAGCTTACAGGTGAGAACCTGTGGTTCTCACCTGTTAATTTTCAGCTGTGAAAATCATTCAGAAATGAGAGCATGGGATGTAGCTGCTAACCATTATAATTTTTTCAGAACATAGCTGAAACAAACCCTTCTACCATACCTATCTGCAACTGACGTTGTAAAAGCATCTTTATAAGTCTATCACCTTAAATCACTTTTGAAAATGAGACTAGACTTCCTAAAGTCCATATGCATTGCTCTGCATAGTATTGTGGAGGCCAAGCTCTAAATTCAAGAGCTTTTCTGAAAACTGGACTTCTCTACTCAGCAGAAAAGGTGTTATTTTCTTTCTTTCGTTCTTTCCCTCTAATACCAGTATAAGTTTGTTTCATCTGGGATAACATCTTTCAGTGTTGAGAGCTTAATTTTCAGACTTGTAGACCTCATCGCGGTCTACAACATCCTCACGAGGGGGAGTGGAGAGGCAGGTGACCTATTCTCTGTAAACACCAGCAATAGGACCCGTGGGAATGGTGTTAAGCTGAGGCAGGGGAAATTTAGGCTTGACATCAGGAAGAGGTTCTTCACCGAGAGGGTTGTTGTGCACTGGAACAGGCTCCCCAGTGAAGTAGCCTCTGCACCAAGCCTGTCTGAATTTAAAAAGTGATTGGACTGTGCACTTAGTCACATGGTCTAAACTTTTGGGTAGAACTGTGCGGTGCCAGGAGTTGGACTTGATGATCCTTATAGGTCCCTTCCAACTTGGGGTATTCTATGATTCTATGATTCTAAGTTCTTTATGTGGGGATTGCCCTTTGCTGTATGCACATATGTTGATGATTGTTTATACTGTGGCAGTAATAAGGGGTGAGGTGGTCATAGATAGATGACCACTAGGTTTTAAAGAATAAGGCATCAAAATCACAACAAGATGAGTGCTGAAGACTATGAATCATGATGTAATTCTGTATGTAAATGCATCTATGCAAACAGTACGGGCAAAATCTCTTCAAGCTTCAGTATAGACCCAAACTCCAGAATCAGGGCTGATACTTCTTTTCATGCCATGCCATCAGTGTCTTTCTCACATCCAACCACAACAGTTTATGAAGAGAAGTATTTGTTTTCATTTTAAATTTGCCTGCCTTTTGTCACAACCTTAATTTCATTGCATTGCTGAGTTTTGTATCTTTATAAAATGCACTATTCAAGCTTCCAGCAGACATGCAGATTAGCCTTATCCTAAAGCACCTCATCTCTATTTATCCCAGGATAATTAGTCACGTAAATTAGAAGTCATTACCAAAGGCTACAAAACCCTTTAGCAAAAGCTTGTTGACAGGCTAAACGTGTTTAAAGTACTTTTAAGTTCTGGGGGTGGGAAGAGAGGGGTATGTGGGGGTGCGGGAAGAAATATCATCACAGTAAGAAGTAAATTCTGACACAGAAAATGAGGCTGCATTAATCTGTATTTATTCCCAAAGAAAGACTTACACTATTGTGTGCTGCCGTGGTGATATATAACAGAGGACATTTAAAATGCCAAGCCATAAAAGTGTATTTTCTTCATTACATTTTCTTTGAATGCTTTGATCTTCCCATTTTACACTATAAGTTTGATTCATCATTACTTTCCAGTAAGAAACTGCCACATTTGATTGTGGAAGGAAGAATTCTTATCTAATTGCAATTTGTAAGCACAGGATTTAGTGTATTGTTGCCTGAAAAATGGAACTGTCTAAATTATTTTCCCTGAAACTAACATTCTCAACAAATAAAGGCAACATATGATAGCTGGGCATAATTAAAGAAAAATGACACCTACTGTTACATGAATAAAGAAAATGTGTTGATGACAAGAGAAAAAAAAAAAAAAAGTGATTTCCCTGCAGTTTTGGTGAAACAGAAAAGCATCACATTTTAGTTCTTTAACACATTTGTTCAATGAATTGGAAAAAAAAAGAAAAAAGAAAAAAGAAAAAAGAAAAAAGAAAGAAAAAGCAATCCCATCCTCCATATCAGCCTGTAATGTACAGTTATTTCTGCACAGTCAGAGCAATGCATGTCAGACATTTTGGATTTACTGTGCATGCACAGCAACCCTGTCTGAGCTCCCAACAGCCTTTTCTGGGCAATGGAACAGAAAGGAAAAAACATGGCACAGAAAGGAGAAGACAGCCATGAAAAAACTGGGCATGTAGAAACCTCTCTTAAAGAATCTTATTTACAGCTTCACTTTCAGCAGCCATTTTGATCTTTTAAGGTGTCTGTACATATATTATACAATCAGTTCTCAGACAACTTTCTGCATCTTCAAACCTGTTTTTTTTTCTTCCCACTTTTGTACTTCTCATCCCTGCTCCCTCACATATGCTTATCTCTTCCATTCTTCAATATTAAACAACTCATATAAAACCACTGTTAACAAAATATGTAATATTCTGTTATCACTTGGCATTTTACCATCCAAAGCTTAGAGTATTTGTTTTTTTCTTTCCCCTTTGTTTTCAGCACTGTTCCATTTTGCCCCTCCCCACAGCATTCACATACTCATTGCAGATACAATGATAAACTAGTTTTCAACTCCATGGGGTATGAATAGGGCTATGGAAAATAACTAGCTACAGCAATGCTTGATAACAAATATGCAGTGACAGCTCTGTGAGATGCATTCTTCCCCTTTCTCAACAGTGAAAGAACTGTATAATTTGTAACATGTTGGAAGAAGTGCTGCACTGGTCCTTGCAAGTTTTCCAGCTCATTCTGAAATCCATTCAGCTCCAGTTACTTTCCTGTTGGTATGTACTCAAGACTAGGTCTACCCAAGTTGGCAGTGCAGTTTTGAGTGCAGAAAAGGTGTGTTTAGAGAATAATGTGCAATATACTTGCAGAGAAATACACCTAGAATATGACTAGCTGTTACAGAAGGACTATCTATTACTATCTATGATAATTACCTATTATTTGTCACCAAATATATATCTCAGTGATATATATCTCAGGAACACTATAAATCCCTCAAGAGAATAAATTATCTAATGATTTTTCTTCAGTGATCATAAATGTTTGGTCTCAAGTATCATGTCTCAAAATAGAAGTCATTACTCTGAGAAGGAGCACACTAGTTATGACTGGCTTTGGAAGATCAAAAAAAAAAAAAAAAGAAAAAGGAAAAAAAAAAAAAGGCTACATTTGTATTCAAGTCCAAACTGCAGCTATGGGGTCTAGCCCAACCAACAAAACCACTTTAGGAGCCACTGGCCTTTGTTTGAGATATAAGAAACAATCTACATGAATTACCTTCAGAGTCATCTGCAAACTGCATGTCAAAAAAACTTTCAAAATAGCATAAGCATGGTGGGGGGACATGCATATCTCTCCTGTGAAAGAGAATCTCCAGTTGGCATTAGTAAATAATAAAAATCATTTCTTGCAAGACTAGACAGGTACTGAACTTGGTGTTAGCAAACTGTAAACCTTGACACTGGCTGCACAAGAATTTGAAAGCTGGAGAAATATCTTACTAAATGAATGTCCACCTTGAATAATAGTGCCCATTTTACCAATATTTCTCTTATCACAGGTATAACCTCGTATTTCACTTTGATTCATTACATGGGCAATTGGTCTCTGTATCACTGACTGTTAGAATAAACTCCAGTATTAGGGCAGAAGAATTCTTCCCTGTACCTTACATGAATATCGCATAACATCCAGGAAAGAGAGATATAAAAACAGTTAGCCCAATCTACGTGTGGGTACTGTGTTTGCCAACTGGGGCTTCTTTATCAGCTGCCACTGAAAGTGGCTGTCATGAGTTCCTCTGTAGCTTTGCCTGGAGGCAGAAGTACCTTCTGACCATTTCTGTATATGAAAAAGGGCCAATCAAATTAGAAAACACTTACTGACATTAAGCATCCATTAAGTGATCTCCCAAGGTACCTTCCAACCTTAGTGATTCTGTGAAATATTCTTTTATGTCAATAAACACAAACAGATCTGATCAAATATTGATTTCCAGCACTTCTCTTCCTGAGGCAGCTTTCTTTCGCTATATAACATTGTGAGTTAGTCAAGTGATGGGGAAGATGAGGGATGTTTTTCACTACTGTGCCAGTGCCCTCTGTCTTTCAAAGCCTCAGGGGGTTCTCTACAGATTCAAGAGGAACAAAACACAGATGGCTTTGAAAAGAGCTCTTCTTGGTCAATAGTGCTTTGGGTCTGTGAGGTTTTCCTTGGCCCATTCAAAGGAGAAGCTTTGTACCAGGACCTGAATTCCCCATTCAGCAGGTGAAGCATTCCACAACCTTCTTCACCAAATTTACAATATTAATAAAACTGAAACAAACAAACAAGACCACCCCCAACATCCTAACCTGCAAACCTTTTAGCTGAAAAGAGAAAATATTAATTTTCTCTCAAATAAATTATGGGTGTTGCTGCTGACATTAACTTCACATGGAAGATGTTCAGATCCCACAATGTTAAAACAAACAAACAAACAAACAAACAAACAAAAAAACACCCTCCAGTGTTTGGGAACAGGGACAGACCTTGACTCACATTATTGCAACATGTTTTCCAGGCTGAAGTAGATAATCTTCATCCAAACTGCACAGGTAGCCACTTGCCTCCTGGGGCACTTAACAAGAGCACTGAAATATCTCTTCTATAGCTTGTTCCATGGGTAGATCTTGCCTAACTTCCTCTACTGCTCTTCTTTTCCTTTCACCCTCTGCACAGAGAGAGAACAGTGAAATTCCCATCATCTCTAACAATTCCTCGTGGGCAATGTAGTCCTATATGTTTCATTCACTGTGCTAACTGTACAGTATTTAAACCTCATCTGAATTGGTAAGTAAAGAGAATGTCCCTGGGGCTGCAGAAGACAAATACAAATTCTTACTCCAAAGGTGTGCAGTTTAAAAGGAAGGATGGGATAAGACAAGATAAAAACTCAAAAGAAGGACGAATTGTAAGCCTTGTGTGCTGGTGTCTTTTTTTTTTTTCCTCAGAATGTACAGCGAAGAGGAAATACAGAAGGACATGGTCATTCTCCATGAGCAGTGTAGGTCACAATGAGCAGAGAGGATCTCCTCTGTTCATGCAAAAATAGGATTTGATGCTTTTCTTCTACTCTGTAATTATTTTTACTAGGTTGGGAAAGATTCTACTGAATTCCTGTAAAAAATAAATTACTTTCTTCAGTAAAATAGAGAGCATAATTTACTTATTTTTCCCTTTACTCTAAAAATCCCCCAATGTACAAACCACAATGTAGTATAGTGCAGGACAGATTAGGGAAGAAAAAGGAAGACTTTCTTACTCCCTTCCTCTCTTTCATATCTTTCTCTGATCAACAATGAGTTCTTTATATATATATTTCCTACATTTTACCAGATTTTTTCATTGATTGCAGAAAACATTTTCAGTCTGGACTAATTTTTAACTACTTCATAAAATCATCTAAAATACAAATATTTTTAAAATATTGTGCTTTTGTGATATGAAAACCCATTCTAGACCCTAATGGAGCTACTGCTGTGAAAGCTTAAATCAGCATGGTAAAAAAATGAACCATAATATCTTGCACTGATGTGGAAGGAATGGTTTCTGGCCTTTTGTATAACTTTTAATGTATGGCAAGACATATTAAGAGTGACTTAGAGATACTGATAGGTTTTGAAAAAGGGTATAGTAAAGAAACCAAACCAAACCAAAACAAAAAACAGTACTTAGCAAACAATGAAAACTCAGGGACTTCTTAAAAAATTGTCTTAGCATTCACAAATGCCAAGTGAAGTCAGCTGAGTACTGCAGTGATTCTATATTTCTGAAAGTCAGTCACCCATTTTTAATGGAGAATGGCAAAATACCTTGTGGGGATATAGTGCAATTTAAAGTATTATGAAGACAAAATACTAAGCACCACTTCTTACAGAACACACCATTTCATCAGGGCATTTTTAATCAGCATGCCTCTGAGAGAACTGAGCTCAGCTCCACAATATTTAATGTCAATGACTGCTGGTTAGCAGGGGTGGCAATTCTGCTTAGTGGGGACATCTTCCAGTGATTTAGCAGTGATTAGTATTGCTCAATCTCCTGCTGACTGTCACTGTTCCTTTCTCTAACAATAGCTGCGCACTTTCCTTAGCTCTTCTGCATGTTAAAAACTTCTTTTAATGTTTTTCCAGCATCTCCCTCTTCCTGCATGCCTCCTCCTTTCCTAATAGGAGCTTTGGTCCCAAGGGCTTTGGGTGCAACAAGCTGTGGCTGGCCTAGCTGGCAGCATTGTGCTACTGTGGAAAAGTTCAGTCCCTTCCTCAACGCAGTCAGTATTTAATTCCCCCTCCTTAAACTTGTCTGGTGGCAGCAAAATGCTTGCCACAAGTTTTCAGTTCCCTGAGTAGCTGTGTTGACTTAGAAGGACAATCATTTGTAAACTTAGTTCAAGAGGTCTCAGCAGAGACAGCCTAATTAAGAAATTCAACAACTATTTGTTATTTTTTATTTGGTCCTCTGCTTTGGGCCAGCATTATTCCATCTGTATAGTCTGTCTTTAGTGAACTCACACCTTAAATATCAGAATATCAGTATGTGTATTAGTAGTGCGGGTTTGCTAAAATTCCAGATTTGCAATTCATTCAACTACGTAAGATGTGTAAAATCCTTTTGCTGACTGCTTCACGACTTAGTTAAAACAGTGCTTGTTTATTTATTTATTTATTTATTTATGTGTGTGTGGATGAGGCTGGTTAGGTGATGCTTCATTAAACTCCTAGGAAAATAAAATCTTGGTGATTTTGTTAATTAGTTTTATTTAAATTTACTTGCAATGTGGCTTGATAATAATGCCTATATAGTGACATAACAGAAACAATATTTGTTGTTTCTTTTCACTATTGAACAAATCTCCTTTTTCTCTCATAGGCTATTTTGGGCAACACTTATATCAGAGGTAGATGATAGCATGTCTAAAATATCAGTTATCTATTATTAGTTTTCTCATAAATTTCTTGTATGATCTTCAGTAACTTCTTAGGAGGTTATCTATAGAAATCAACCTCACACTGAAGTTGCTGTGCTCTACCTATTATATGGTCTTTACATGGTTTCCTTTATAAATATAATGACAGTCATAAATAGTCAGGTATTTTAAAGTGTTTTAAATTAGAGATGATTCTAAAATACTAACTGGATTTTTATTATTATTATTATTATTTTAAACTATCAGCAAAGAAACCTTAAAGGAAGTCTTTGAGCAGTAGTTATATTCCTGGCATCTGCTCCTCCTTAGAAAAAAATTGTTGGTATTCAAATGGCATCCACAAAATGATCATATTTGAACACTTTTTAAAATGCAGAGTGGAAAAGAGAGTATAGCAAGCTCAAGGAGTAATTCAATATTCCAAAGATTGCAGCCTACAAACCCACGACAATAAGGACTCTATAACAATGGAAGTCTACAGTCTACATGGAGTTTTGATATCAGACTTTATTTTCTAATCAGAGAATGAATTTTATCAGTGTTGGTCGAAAGTAACCTTGGGCACTGCTAAGATGGCTAAAGGGGGGAAGGAGCCTGGATAAAATAATTGCATATAAATATCCAGAAATAAATTGCATTTGATCCCAAGTACACACGGAATATATTACGACCAGGCTATTTTAAAAATACTTACTCAAAGAGATTGAACAATAAGAATGTTCTTGTGCATAAAATGGAGAAAGAAAAAAAAAAAAAAAAAAAAAAAAAAAAGCTTATCTTTAATAAACCTTTCATAAATAATTTCTGTACTTCTTTGAAGTTTGCGGGATAAATTCTCAGTTGACGTAAATGGTTCTAGATCTGCATCTTCAGAAAATGAGTAGGAGCAAGACCACATAGTTGCAATGTTTGTATCCCTAGACTGCAAATTAGGAGCAATTACAGAACAGAGATGCAAAATGATGAATCCATTCACTGTTGAAACTTCAGTTCAGCTGTGCTGCTGTACTGATAGTATCTAAATTTAGGTACTCAATTTAAGGGCTTTTCTTAGCTGGCTAGTCTCCCTTTTTAGCAGTATAAAGAAAAACTGATCAGGAGGGCAATTCAGAACACACATGTGAGGCTCCTACTCTGGATGAGTCCCATCAACATTACATAGTTATCCAAAAGTGAGCAGCCTCTTTAATTACACGCCTTAGCGTGACAGTGAGGCTAGCCCCTCAGTTACCAATATTTTTAAGCCTGGTTCAGGAGTCAACACTTTTTTTTTTTTTTCTGTATCTTTATAACAAGTACACTATATTACATTTGGAACTTGTGATGAACAAGTGATAAATGTTTGTTGGGGATTAATAGTCCCAAGTTTGGGATAAGGGTGCTACTTGGACTTTTCACTCAAAATGTAAGGTGCTATGCCACAATCACTGTCAACTTGAAGTATTATTGAGGCAGCCCAAACCAAATTTAGCTATATCTCTTGCTCTGAAATCATTTGGTGCAGTGGTTTCGATTAGGTTGAGGGTAAGACTGTATATATGTATTCCATGTCTCATAGAACTAACTGATTTCACAATCTTATACATTTAAAAAACTAGTCAACTAGTCATCTAGTGTAAGCCAGTAATCTTCATTTGTTACTACTGATGGAAAGCGCAAATCACTCAGCCCTACAGGATGAATCATTTGACTTCTCTCAGATAAATGTTGTAAGAGAGAGTGAATCATCTTCAAGAGATTCTCCATGCCAGCCATTAAAAAGAAGGCCAAATGGCTTGCTTGAACAAGGTCTCCACTATGGTTTGTCACCAGGTGAAATGAATCTCACCCTAAAGTTTGTGAAGAATGGAAGGCACACGAAGATAGCTACTTACCTGAAACACCTGGTTGCTGATACTTCTTTCTGAATTAGGTATTTTGAACTTTACCTGGGTAGGAAGATTCTCAACAGAGTAGTAAAGAAAGGAGAAAAAAACTTTCATTTCAAGTTTAAGTCTCTTTAGCAAGAGATGCTATAGAGTAAGAAGAATCTAAAAATAGGGAAAAGAGTTTTGAAATACTTAAACTACATTACATAAACACAAATAACAAGCAAACAAGCCAGATGAATTTCAAAGGGCACTAAATATAAGCTCATGAGTACTGGCATTCTTGGAGGATCTGAATGAGAAAGCTTGTCAACATTAATGGACATAACTTGAGAGAGAGGAAAAGGAAAAGAGGTTAAGGGTTGAACACATTTTGTTCTATTTACTCTCTGAAATCCAATTAACTTCAGTTATTTGAGAAGACAAAGCTTGAATAACACATATGAAGAAATGTAAGATATTCAGATTCCTGAAGGAACAGGAAGAACTCTTGATACAAACATTGCCACATATCCAACAGGTCAAATTCTTTGAATTAAGCTTGAAAGAAACAAGAGTCCTACCAAATGGAATGGAATGCTTTTTTTTATTATTATTATTATTTTTTTTTTTTTTTGTAATTTTTGATCTCTTTGTGCCTCTAAAGTCATCACCTCCAGCAGCTTGAAATCCAGCACTGCTGCTTGTGCCAGATACCTGTATTCATTAGCACGAGTGTATAACAATTGCTGAGGCTCTATTTCATCATTGAGGTTAGGGGCTCCTTTATGTTGCCCTGGTTGCACAGCAAAGCAGAAAAGTTGTGTAAGCAAGTACTGCACAACCAAACTGTCTACGATTAAAGATTAAAATAAAATAATAAAAATAATAAAAAAAATGTGAACAAGATGAATAAAAAACAAACAGAAAAACAACAAACAAAAATATTGTCATGTGTTTGAATATAACTGTTTTAAGAACATCCTTTCCAAAGTTTTTAAGTTCAGTAACTAGGAAAACCTTTAACAAAAATGTATGCAGGTAAATGTCATGATGCTTTTGCAGCTTCAGGGGAAAAACACAGAACAAGAGAACAAGACAGATATAAGTAAACTCAGAGAGAATGAGCTATAACCTTCTAGTTATCAGGTGCATGCATGCTTAACTTGTTACTTTATCTGTTCCTTACAAATTGTTCTGCTTTCATAAGAGCAAGTACACAGAATGTGAAAGAAAATAGCTATGTTATACTGAATGGTCATAGTTGATCCATGAAGGACAACTACATCAGAAAAATAAGTAAATAAAGGTTGGACTAGATGATCTCAGAGGTCTTTTCCAACCCAAATGATTCTATGATTATGAAAAACCCATTGCATGGAAAGAGTTAATGTGAGAAACACCAGGAACAATGTAATTATTTCTATGTAATTGTTGGGATGGGAATGCCTCTTTGTAAATAAAGCCTCTACAAAGAATGACAGGGATGAAGTGACTTTGCTGTTCTGAATAGGAGTTTAAAATAACAGCTTGTAAAAGCATTCCCTCATTTTCACCCCATAGTTCTGTAAGTCCATCGTGCACATTTAGAGTAAGAAATATTAACTTTTGTCAGGTTGTAATAATAAGAAGAAATATTAGTAAAGTTAAGAAATACTAGATCTCAGTAAAATACAAGAGCTAGAACAAAACTAATTGTAATTTGTGAAGCTAGAGAAATACCTTAAGGGAAATCATACAAATTGACAATTTGTGCTCTGCTAGAAGCAGGATTCCAGCATTGCTGTGCCATCTATGGTCTCTCAAACATTAAATGTGCAAGAGAACTTTGTCTTTATAGACAAGTTTTGAAAATGGCAGTCTGTCAAGTCACAGTGTATGAGGTCCATCTCATTTATCTTTAAAGGATAGGCATAAAAGCTAATCTGGTCAACTAGGCTTCTTTTAAAAGGATAGAAACAGGCACCTCTAAAGGACAATTAATCTTATCTATCGTAAACACCAAGCTCAAGATGGAATAAATTGCCCTATAGATGTGCTTTTCTTTCTCCATCTATTACTGAGGAAATCTGGACAATGAGCATGGATTAGATGCCTAAATCTAAATGATAAAGTTATGCAAGAAGAATTCTTCCCAATAAGACAACAGACTAGCATGTTCTCCTTGAGTCACAGATATATTTGAAAAATAAAGAGTAGACTTGGCTAAGGAAAGCAATGGAGAATTGCAACCCTATAGCATAAGACAGAGAGTCAATAGCATAGACAATAACTGAAAAGTATGAAACCAGCTCTCCATCCCAATGCAGTTCTGTATTCCCTGTAGTGCTGCTTCTCATTGTTCACCTTAATCTGTTTGTTTTGGGATTAAAATATGAAAGCAACTAAAGGAGAGTAGTTTTATTAAATAGCTGCAGTAGCGGATGGCTTTGAGCTACCTCCTGTTACTCTCAAAGATATGATGCCAATAAATCTAGTACTGAGCAACGGTAACAACATGCTCGGTATTAGTACTGGTCTTGGCCTGTTTGCTTGTCCTGTGAGAATGATGAATGATTGTCATGCCTCACATGAGAATCATAAATAGCCTGGTATCAGAAAACAAATTCAGTTCTTATAGGGCACCAGTGCCAGTGAAAGCATTTGTTGGGAGCACGCCAGTGAGCGCTGGCTTGCTTGTGAAAAGCACTGAGTTTTCTTTTCTCACACCAGCCCTTTTCATAAAAAGACCTTTGGAGTTTTATGTCCACATCAGTACGAAAACAGTGAGAGAAGCAGTGACTAGTTTTAGTCGGGGAGAAGGTTACCGCATTCTGTAAATTATTTTCTGAGGCTGTTGCTGTAACAGTGAAAGAATAAGATTAGTAACAAAAAGTCTCTATTTACTCTGAAATCCCCCTGAAATCATAGATTGGAGATTGCATAGAAATAGCAGATAGAACTGAAGAGTTGTACAGTATTAAGACTAGAAAAAGAAATAAGACTGCAGTAAAGAGTCTTGGCCAAACTTATCAATCTAGACAGCGCCACATTCTCTAATAAGCAGACACAATAAAATAAATAATACAAGTGGCAACTCATGTTCAGTTATGTAGATACAACTGTATTTGTAGAGATCAATTTTGGAATCAAACCATCTCCCCTGACAATATTAAGTAAATATTCGATGTCAGGAGGACATATTCACTCTCAATTAAAGAGAATCACAGAATCACAGAATCACAGAATTTCTAGGTTGGAAGAGACCTCAAGATCATCGAGTCCAACCTCTGACCTAACACTAACAGTCCCCACTAAACCACATCCCCAAGCTCTACATCTAAACGTCTTTTGAAGACTTACAGGGATGGTGACTCCACCACTTCCCTGGGCAGCCTGTTCCAATGCCTCACAACCCTTTCGGTAAAGAAGTTCTTCCTAACATCTAACCTAAAACTCCCCTGGCGCAACTTTAGCCCATTCCCCCTCGTCCTGTCACCAGGCACGTGGGAGAACAGACCAACCCCACCTCACTACAGCCTCCCTTGAGGTACCTATACAGAGCGATAAGGTCACCCCTGAGCCTCCTCTTCTCCAGGCTGAACAAGCCCAGCTCCCTCAGCCACTCCTCGTAGGACTTGTTCTCCAGGCCCCTCACCAGCTTCATCGCCCTTCTCTGCACCCGCTCAAGCACCTCGATGTCCTTCTTGTAGCGAGGGGCCCAAAACTGAACACAGTACTCGAGGTGCGGCCTCACCAGAGCTGAGTACAGGGGGACGATCACCTCCCTAGCCCTGCTGGCCACACTGTTTCTGATACAAGCCAGGATGCCGTTGGCCTTCTTGGTCACCTGAGCGCACTGCTGGCTCATATTCAGCTGACTATCCACCATCACTCCCAGGTCCTTCTCTGCCTGGCAGCTCTCCAACCATTCCTCTCCCAGCCTGTAGCTCTGCTTGGGGTTATTGCGCCCCAGGTGCAGGACCCGGCACTTGGCCTTGTTGAACTTCATGCAGTTGACCTCAGCCCATCGGTGCAGCCTATCCAGATCCTCCTGCAGAGCTTTCCTACCCTCAAGCAGATTGACACACGCACCTAACTTGGTGTCATCTGTGAACTTACTGAGGGTGCACTCGATGCCCTCGTCCAGATCATCGATGAAGATATTAAAGAGGACCGGCCCCAGCACCGAGCCCTGGGGGACGTCACTAGTGACTGGCCTCCAACTGGACTTGACTCCATTCACCACGACTCTTTGGGCCCGGCTATCCAGCCAGTTTCTAACCCAACGAAGCGTGCGCCAGTCCAAGCCAAGAGCAGCCAGTTTCTTGAGGAGAATGCTGTGGGAGACGGTGTCAAAAGCCTTGCTGAAGTCAAGGTAGACCACATCCACAGCCTTTCCCTTGTCCACCCAGCGCGTCACTTTGTCATAGAAGGAGATCAGGTTCGTCAAGCAGGATCTGCCTTTCATAAACCCATGCTGACTGGGCCTGATCACCTGCTTGCCCTGCAAGTGCTGCGTGATGACTCTCAGGAGGATCTGCTCCATGAGCTTCCCTGGCACTGAGGTCAAACTGACAGGCCTGTAGTTTCCCGGGTCTGCCCTCCAGCCCTTCTTGTAGATGGGCGTCACATTTGCTAGCCGCCAGTCAACTGGGACCTCCCCCGATCGCCAGGACTGCTGATAAATGATGGACAGTGGCTTGGCCAGCTCCTCTGCCAGTTCTCTCAGTACCCTTGGGTGGATCCCATCCGGCCCCATCGACTTGTGCACATCCAAGTGCCGTAGCAGGTCACCAACCAGTTCTTCATGGATAGTGAGGGCCACATCCTTCTCCCCATCCCCTTCCACCAGCTCAGGGTACTGAGTATCCAGAGAACAACCGGTATTGCCGCTAAAGACTGAGGCAAAGAAGGCGTTCACATCCATCTGAATCCAGCAAACTAAAGTAGGCAATGGCAGACAATTAGACTGGTTCCAGTTACTGTAGATAAATAAGTAAATGGTCATATATGCATATCTTTGTCAACTTTTTTTATTTCTGTAAGAAGTACGTTTTATGACCCACCAATTAAAATAATAGCTAATAAGGTTTTGAAAATGCTGACCTGGGCTAGAGGTCTAAGTCTTTATAAGGTGACCTGGACCTTTATTAAGCAAGATTTCAGTTAGGCATTATTTAAATATTAGTCCCAATTACTAAAAATATCTAGTGTCCAAAATACCATAAAAATATTGAGAGATCAAATCTCGGTATACATGTCCAGAAGGAAACAAAAAACACTCAAAAATTACAAATATCAATTGTTGAAGAATCTAACTGTATGGGGAGCCAACATAGTCATTATTTACCAAATAATAAAACAAAATAAAATAAAATAGAGAAACAGTACTTCTGAAATAAATGTGTCTGGATATATAACTAGTACCGGGCAGGCTATTACTGCAGATTGCCAACCCTACCACAGCTCTGTCAATACATCTTAGTTTTGATCAGCTGGGGACGTCATGTGAGAAGACACCCACAGTGGAACAGTGAGTATGAGCCAGTATCATGATTTCCTGGTATTTATATTATGGAAATATAAATAACACTTGGCTACAAAATTCCTCACTCCAGAACTCCTACAACTTCAAGCCAAGTCTTCCAAACATGAATGGTTAGTAACACAGATAGATGTTGTGTTTCTAACTCACACCCTAGAGCATCTCTAATTCTGATTTTCCTATAGAAAGTACAGCCCATATTCACTCTCTACAGCTACCCTGAATTAAACTATACTGAAAATTTCTGGGCTTCTTGGAGCCCACGGACAGACTATCCAATCAGACAGCATTTGGAGCCAAATTTTCTGCTGGCTTAACACCATTAGTGTTGGTGGAGTTATGCCAGCAGAGAATTTGGCCCTTGAACTTGGAGTCGGTTTTCTAAAACCTATCCATTTCTAGGCAACCACAGAATGCACTGCTGAGGGCACACTGAGAGAAAAGCAAATAAGAAGCATTTTTTTTTTTAAATCTGTGTGAGTACTTTTGGTCTGCCACCAAAAAATAAATAGCGCCTTCAGCTTTCCACCATCTGCAGCACCTGTAATTGCACAGTTTGGACTCCAAAAGGGCCTGCAGGCTGAAACTGGTTTTGCTTTAGGTTTTCAGATCTTATAAATCTTCTATCTCTTGTGATGTAATGGAGATTTTGTAAGATCTTTTCCAGGTTTAACTGTCACAGTATATGTACAATTCATTGCACTCACTATAATCCAAACACCGTCTCTAATATGTTCTGCCTATCTTTTTTATACCATTTGTTAGTGATCAGAAAAGATTTTTGCACTGTATTCTTTTCCCCTACTGTTCCTTTTTTTGCCTGCTGGCAATAATTATAAGTTGTGCAGGACACAAAAAAGCGGATATTAAATAGACTGTATATTATTAAAGATACTGTCATAGGCTTCAGTCCTGAACCAGCAGTCTGAGTAATACATATTTGCCTTTGGCACAAAAACATAGTCATTATTCCTGACAAAACTGAAAAAAAGGGGTGAAAGAATTGTAGCTATTTAGTAATAATTTAAGGTTTTCATTTATTTCCTTGCAATACAATAATGTACATGCATCTGTGTAATTGTTTTTCCTATGCATTCTAGTTGAAATGCATCCTATTTGCTAGATTCATGACAATGAAACATTTATACCCTATATTCTGGGATTAATTTATATTGCTTGTTTCATATTATATTATTAATATTAACACGCCACTCCTCCCCTTTAATTGTCCTTTTCATAATAATAGCAACTATGAAAGAATCCAATTTGCTTGAAATTTTCTGTCTTACTGCACAAAATTTTCTGTCTTATCCCAATCCAAGGATGTTGGGCCAGCTCTTCAGGTGTTATAGCATTAGCAGATTTATACCAGCTGAAGGTCTCATATCTCATTTCAAACTGTTTAACTTCAGCTACCAGGCTCTTGGTGTAATTTATCAACTTGATCACTTGCATATGTGAAGTTGTGATATTCTTTCTTTTTCCCCAAGTTGGCTGAAGATACGTGTGTACATAATATATATAGAAAGTTTAATTCCATAAAGATCTCTTATCCAATGCACAGTGAAAGCACTA
Organism: Aythya ferina; assembly: GCF_964211825.1. Taxonomy (NCBI): domain Eukaryota; kingdom Metazoa; phylum Chordata; class Aves; order Anseriformes; family Anatidae; genus Aythya; species Aythya ferina. Next base: position 26,013,476 of record NC_140304.1, read on the forward strand.
TATTTATTGGCATCATGTCATATTTGCTATTTATTGCTTTGTTTTTATAAATGTTGGCCAATCACTATTGAATACAATTCTGACTGGAATCAAATGAGTTTGTAACTTGTATTTAATGTCATTTTCCAGCTCAGCTCTACTTTTTATAAAGTGTGAAAAAGAACCTCTGGTGAAGTTCTGATGGAAGAGCAGGATTAAACTAAACCAAATTGGGCACAAACTCTGACTGCTGAGCTTCGGACTCCAGAGATACTCTTAGATAAAATATCTCTAATCAACTTAATACCACATCAGTTGAGGAAAGATCTTGTATCATGTTCTGAGGGTGAGAGATCAGAGTATTCTGAATTTGTATATAGATAATACACAGGCTTGGATATGGGTCTCATTTCTTTCTGATCCAGGAAATGGAATTCACTTTTTAGGCATACAAAGCACCAGATAATACTGTCATAGTACCTTGCTTCTAGTAGTATTTATCCTCAAATGATCTGAAAATACATTACAGACAGTGAACTGCACAGCAGTTCTGTAAAGCATAAAGATATGAGTTGATTATCAGACAGAAATAATACTCCAGATGTTATAAATATTTCTTTACCTGCTGCATTAAGTTCTGGTCACTGTATCTCAAACAGCACTAACTGCTTGAAGCAGATGAAACAAGTCTTGTGGACATAAGACTGTATATCACCAGAGCACATATCAAAGACTGAGGCTTCCTAATTTAGAGGGGAAGAAAAAAAGATATAGAAAAATAGTAGTGGTTCAAAAAGGATGAAGTTGACTGCCATTTACCATTATTAAATGGTGAGAGAGAAGGGCCATTCTATAAAACAGAAGGGCTGAACATTTGAAATATTAAATGCATAATTCTTATATTATGCACAGCTAATCTCTGAAACAGTAGAAAAAGTTATTAGAGGAAAAGTCAGTGTGATTCAAGAATTAGTTGATTTCTATACATCTAATGAGAATATTCAAGTTTACTTTTGGGTAGAAAGAAATAGAGGAATTAGCTCATGCTTTAAATAAGACTTTCACTATTTTCTGATATTTGTAGGGAAAAATTTGGCTATAGTTATGTTATACCATAACTGCCTGCTATCTCTGCCACTCTTACTGATATGTTTGTTACAGTTCATTACAGGTTACAGGACAAAGGAAACCACTGATGTGATTTGGTGCGGTTACTGTTTTACAAATGGGCCAAGTGAGGTAAGAGTGATATACACAAGCTGACAGAGAAAATCAGCTACACATCTGGGAGCAGATCCCAGGAGTCTGTCCCTCAGGTCCAATAGTAAGAAGTTGACACTAGTATGTCCTCAGTTCTGTAAATAAAGGAGCAAAGATCTCTTACAGAGGAAAACGCACATTACCTTTTGGAAGGATGAGACATCGATTATCTGAATATGTATATATGCTCTTGATTTAACATTCTGCTTGTTCGAGTTCATTTTTAGAAACAATATAATGAAGTAAGTATTGAAACAAGTATCACAACTGCTTTTCAGACAAAGCTGTGCTAGAAGTGTTTTAGCCTTATTCAGTACATGTTGCTGTTGCATGTTCTGCACATGCTGTTGTTGCTTCCTATCCTGGGACACAAACTGCCTTTGCTTTTCTGGTGACTCCATTTACTCCTCCTTTCTTTGACTCCTAAAATTTCTTCCCCCAATTCCACAACGAAGAGAGAAACAGAGAACAGTCATCTTAGCTTCTTGTCCCAAGCCCCAGTCTTTATCTTGCCAAGGCCTTTAAAATAACTCCCTAAATCTATAAATCTATAAATTAAAAAAGCAAATAATACTAATTTATTTTAAATGGAGAGGAGGGAAGGGGAGGGGAGGGTTCAGTTGGAAGAGAACCTTCAAGGATCATCAAGTTCAACTGCCTGACCACTTGAGGGCTAACCAAAAGTTAAAGTATATTATTGAGGGCATTATCCGAATGCCTCTTGAACTCTGAGAACTTAGAGAAGTGATTGATGCCACCCCTCTAGGAATCCTGTTCCAGTGATCCTCACAGTGAAGAAATTGTTCCCAATGTCCAGTCTGACCCTCCCCCTGCTGCAGCTCTGAGTCGTTGCCACATGTCCTGCCATTGGTTCCCAGGGAGTAGAGACCAGCACCTCCCTCTGCACTTCCCCTCCTCTGTGAGCTGCAGAGCAATGAGGCTGTCTCACAGCCCCCTTTTCTCCAGACTGGACAACCCAAGAGTCCTCCGCCTCTCCTGACAGGACATGCCTTTCAGCCTTTTACCAGCTTTACTACCCTCCTCTGAACACTTCCAAAGACCTTAATATCCCTTTTTATATTGTAGAACCCAGAACTGTACACAATATTTAAGGTGAAGCCTTGAAAACACTAAATATAGTGGGAGAATCACCTCTTTTGATTGGTTGGCTATGCTGTGTTTAATGCATCCCCAAACGTGGTTTGCTTTCTTAGGGCTGATTCATGCTGAGCCTATTGCTGACCAGCACCCTATTTGTTATTAGAAAATATTAATTTTCTAGAATATAAGCTAATAACCCTTCTGATTTCTATTCTGCATTCACACACTGATAACTAGCCATGAAATAATCAGCAGTTTGTTCTTTTGCCTAGGATGGACAGAGATTCATATCAAGTCCATGATTTCTAGATAGCACTGGATTCTCAAGCAGTTCAAGTTTCTGCCAAGAAGTAATGAGGGAATAAATATGTACAGGTACACAACAAATGAATTTTCTATTTGAAATGTGGTAAGAGTAAATCAGGACACATTTTATTCATCTCACACCTTTCAGCGTATCAGAAGAGTCACTGCTGTACTTTACCACCTTCAAATAACCTCCAGTGCTGTTAGCAATACCCTCCCAATTTAAAGCATCTACTTTAATTTCTGATCAACATCAAGAAGGAATTCTTCTCTCCTTAGTAGCTGAATTCAACTTGAAGATAAACTTCATTATCATCCTCATAGTCTCTCATACTGTATCATTCACTTGGTAAATTATTCTGTCTTAGTACCATGGAGGTCACTGTTACGGGTTCAGACAAGAGTGAAAGCAGAATGAAACTCCAAGACTACAAGTGCAGACTAGTAAGATGTTAAAATGGAATGTCAAATAAATTTTGATATTTAACAGGATAATGAATAGAATGAATTCTAAAGTATTTTATATATATATATGTATATATCATTCACTGACGTGCTGTTCATTGTCCAAAGTCTACTGGTTATCTTGGATAAAGATTCTGAGAAAACAAGCATACTTATCTTTCTAAATGTTGTCCTGCATATACAAATAAATAAATAAATAAATAAATAAATACATTTCCTTTTAAGCATGTTTATGCAAAACCCGAAATATATATATATTTTTTTAAACTATCACTGCTAAGGCTTGTGTTTAAATAAGCAGTCCAAGCTGTGTGTGGAAATCCATTGCATATCTATTTGGTCTGAAGACAAACTGATGTGTTCAATCTACTGAAAGTAAACCTGTGACATTAATATTTCCAGACTATTTAAACAAAGTTTGACAAAATACTTGGAGTAGTTAGTGAGGAATACTGCAGAAGGTACTTTTCAGTTTCAGCATCTGGTATGTACTCTTTTCTCAGATGTATGAGAAGATATGTGCTTTCTACCCCTTCCATATGGATAGAATATACAAGGATTTGGGGCAATAATATGCAAGGAACCCACTATTTTTCCCAATGAGCAGAGAGGCTGAGATATCTCATCCATATATACATATATACATTAGTATATATATATACATATATACATATATACATTATTATACATGTTAAGAAAGAGATAGTCACACATATCTAAACATTGATGGAAGTATTCATCCATGCCCCACCTAGTAATACCATGCACCTGTCTATTGCGCAAGTATGTGCTATGTACATGGTGACATCAGCATTAGAGAGCCAAGGGAGCATTACTGATGCCCACGTAAGTATTTTTCTGAAAAGAAATCAAGCCTTTAAACAGCAATATTGAACTGTTCTTATTTAGTCACATCTATAAGGTTTTACTCATGCATTGCTTAGTATTAACATGCTGTGTTTATCTCTGAGTACCAAACTCCTTTCTGTCCAAAAAAATGATACTGAAAATGCATAAAAGCAACATACTGTGAATAAACAGCTTATCTTGGGGGAGAAAGATAAAATTCACAATACTAAAAATGGGGAAAACCTTCTTCGCTGTTGAATTTACCATTTATAGATTAATCTGTCCATTGTGCTTCTATGAAAAGCTTTTCTGGCATTCCACTCAGAAAAACAAAATCTACATTTAAATGAATGTAAGAGTGTACTACAGCAGGAGCCTGTCAGACTGTTTTATACCTCATTGCTATAATGTAATGTTATTGATGCAACCTAGATTATGTTTGAGAAATGAGATCGTGCAAATTCTCTCCCATATATCAACCAATGTGGCACAAAGTATTAGGCTACAACATTATGTAGTTCTGAAACTATTATATGACCTCAAAGTTCCCTAAAAGGCTTCAAATTGGCACAGACTAAGAATTTGCTAAGGATATGTTTTCAAAGGGAATAGCTGTTGCTTGTTTATGGCTTAAACATTATACCATGCCAGTAATAAAATACCAGTGATGCATGCAAATGGAAAATCGTGCTGCTTTTTGTGGTAAAAAGGTTAATTCCTTTGGAAGAAACCAAGTCCCTGGATAGAAAGCATCTCAGCCACCTGACTAACATACAGAAATTTCAGTACAGTCTTATTGTATACAAGGGCTAGGAAAATCTAATAATATCCCACTTTTTTTTTTTTTTTTCCCTAAGATTCAGCAGGTAAAAGCTCTGATTGAATTTCATCTTGATTTCATTAAATATTCATAAAGGCCAATTAGAAGGGCAGCTAAGTAGGCCACAAGGCCCCCTTCCATCATTCTGTCAAAGGCAGTCCATCAGACAGTCCTGTTTGCATTAGGGCCTGGTAGTCAATATCTTCATTCAATCTTTATGTAGTATCCCTCTAAATCACTGCTCCATCCCACTTTACGGCTTTTATGGACAGACAAGGGAGGAAAAAATCTAATAATTCTGAAGGCAAGATGCTTACTCGGTAGAAAGCAAAATGCAAATGAGAAAAAACATCCTCAATCAAATGATGGAATGAAAATCTTTTCTTTAATGAGCAATGACATTGGTAGAGCACTGATTACATTGAAGAAAAACTGTTTAAAATTCATAATCAATCAAGCAAGTTTATTTTAACCTTTCATGACTAAACCGCTGGGTTACAGTTTAATTTATTGATGGTGCTTATCTCTCCCTCCAACCACTAATTTTAAAATTACAATCCATATAGAATATGCTGAGTTGAGTCACAAAAATATATACTGATGTTTATATTCAAAGAAACCTATTAGCTCTGCCTGTTTCCCTTTAAAGATTCAGTGGCCTTTCTATACATGCCATATTACATATATTTGCAGTTTATGCGGCAGAAACGCATTAACTCCACTGGTGCCTGGCTGGACTGAAGTATCATGGCAGTTTTCATTTCCAAGTCTCTTTGTCAGACTGAACTGAGCAAATATGCTTCTCTGTGTTCAAGCATAATAAAATACTTCATCATGCCACTAACCACACATAGCAAGGGGGCTCAGAGGGTACTTCCTTGCTTGGAATGTGATTGCCATGCAATTTGAAAACGTGGCAGATAGTTTTTTTGTGTAAGATTTCACTTTTTTTTCTATATCAGATGCCATGAGAAGAAAACACATTTCCTCTACTATTGTTGACTCTCTTCCCAGAAGAGCTTGAGGAATGCTGTGGGTTATAGCAAGGAAAGAAGACTGGCTTATATACTACTTGAATAAGTTGCCTGTACTTGAACTGCTATGATGTGCACCACCAAAATGTCTTCTCATTATGTTTTGAAAACACTTTCAAGCTCTCTCTTCCATTTCCTGAATGTAACGATGTAATTTTTAACCTCACATAGTATATAGAAATATAAGTTTCATCACTATGTACTTAAAAGGACTATATTGTAAATTCCAGAGATTAAATGGAAACTCACTGATTTCTAAGGTCTTTCCACTGATTTCTTGTTAGATAGGCCTTATATGTTTACTTCATCATAATCCACTGTGGTAGGTTGGAGTTCAGTACAGAAGACTCTGTGGGTACTTTCCTGTACAGCAAGTACAATACATAAAATTTAGTTCACTTAATTTTTAACAGAGACCAGAACAGTTATTCCTACCCAGCTATCTATCCTTTTCAGTATATATACAGTTCCATTGCAGCTGTATCTGAATCCCTGGACAATTCTGGTTTCACAGTCATTTAAGAGGTTGAAAAATATTGTCATCCCATTTAACACGCACCGTAAGCTACTGAGAGACAAAGATTGTCTTTTTGGTCTGTGTCTGTACTGCACCTAATCCCACTTGTTTATGTCAGTCAAGAAGCATGAAAAGGAACATAATACCAGCCAAATAGTTATGGGTACCTGTAGGACAAAGCAAAATGTGACTTCCAGTTGTTGCAAGAAGGCCAGTGTATGCTCTGCAGTGCACCCCAGTTCTCCTCTTCCTTCACTGGACATATCCCTGTGCAAGTCCCAGATCCAAGGAAGTGCTTTGGACATGTCCTGGCTTGGTGTCTGAGCAACTGCTGGTGCAGTCCCCTCTGTTCTGCTCACATCTCTAGTTAATCCACCAGTAATTACTGTATCTATCTGCCTTAACAAAATGTCTTGATTTGTAAGTAAATCGCACAAGAAAAAAAAAGGCTGCAACAGCTGCAGCATGTCAGACAAAGGGAAGATGTTTATCATTTTATTTGGTCTACAAGGAGTTTGATATGCCCTCTGTAGGCCATTAGAATGACAGAGTATTAAAAACATTTGGGTATCATTTCAACTGAGTATACATTGTCTATTTGGTCTCTGTTCCCTTTCCTAAATTGGTCCAGCTTCAGTAGCAGTTAATTTGAAAAACAACAAGAATAAACCACAGAGAAGCTACTTGAAACAGATTTCTTTAAGATAATCTACTCTATTGCTTATTCCTAACCATAAACCACTGGCATTAACCATAAACCATCCTAATCACCATTGGCACTACATTTCTCCTGCTTTCTTAAACTGTGAACAGAGAAAATCCCAGACCTGTAAAAAGCAAGAAAATGTCCAATAGCTCAGTTTGCAGCTTGTATTTGAATGATTATTTAAAGACTTCACCCAGAAAAATGTAGAGCTTAAGTAAACTACTTCTTCCCACTCCTCCCCATCCAGGTTAAGAAGAACTAAATCATATATTTACTTCTCATTTGTATTTGCCATGACAGACAAAAAATCCCCAACAGGTTGTTGGGAACAAAAAAATATAAATAAAAAAGGGAAAAAAATGTTGCAAACAAGGCAGGATGCTTTTGCTGCTACACACACCCTCGTGAGCATGAATGTTTGGTCTCTGCGTCCTGAGAAGGACACAGCAGAATGAGAGAAGGTACAGAGAAAGGCTAGAAATGAATTATGAATAGCCGCCTGATGAGGAGACTGTGAAATTGCTAGGACTTAACCACTTGTAGAAGAGAAGGCTGTGAGATGTGATTGTGGTTTAAAAAATCCTGGAGGTAGTGGGTAAGAGTGATTCAGAATAACAGAGCTGTTACTCACTATATCTTACAATTAAAACCAGGTGCCACCATTCTTACCTAAACTAATGGATCAGTGTCTTAAAACAGATAAAAGTATTTTTTTAAACATCAGGCACTGAGCTTCTGAAATCTGTTGCCATAGGGGGCTATCAACGCATTGCCAAGTTCAAAAAGAGATCAGGAAACTCAGGAACAACAGGTCCACAAATAGATCCTAAAGAGAATAGGCAGGGATGTGTTCTCTAATGTCCCTAATCCAGTGCTCACGGCTGCTGAGGGGTTGTGAGGGGAAGGGACTGCAGACAGTGGTCAGGCTCATCCACTCTCATTAGACAGCATCTCCTGCTGCCACTGAGGGACAGGGCACAGTTAGACCATGGTCTGATTCAGTAGGGAATTTCTGATGTTTTTATATTACTCTGAAAAAAGTAAATATGCTGTGAAACGTGCAGATTGCCCTTTTACATGGAGAAGGGGAAGAGAAAGGGGAAGGACAAGGGGAAGCTCATGCCCTACAAAAGCCACCTCTTAGTGCTGAACACCAGAATAATATGAACACTGAATAATATTTGTTTTATAAACCATGCTCTCATCATCTTGGGTTGGATGAACTCACAAGTGCCCAACAACCACAGCCAAACTGAAACTGGAAGTCATTTTCCCTTCCAGATTACATGGTGTTATAGTAACAATTCTAGTTCATCAAGAAAATAAAAATGTGGCTTTTTATTCGTATAAAGAGAGCTATTCATATGGAAAAGATATTCCTAGTCCCATACAGAAGAAATCTGTTCAGGAGCAGGCCTTAATGATTTTTGTTAGCTTTCAGATGTGGTTGCTGATCTAAATGTCAAGAAGAATCAAAAGAATCCGTGGATTTTTTTTCCTTCTTTCCTAAAAGGAACACGTTTTTCTGCCCTTATTTCTACGTTTTTTCACATTTTTGTCTGGATACATGATTACTTCCAATAGGCAGCCTAGATAAACCAAGAGAGAAATAGGAATGTTTCACTTTATCCCCTAAGAGCGAATGTAATCATGTTCCCTTGCTGATTTGTGTTTGGAAATTACCATTCTAATCCAATAGTTTAATTTTATTATACCCTTCAGTCTAACAGACCAGGCAGAGAATGTGTAATCACAAACAAAGGGCCAAATCCTGCTTGCCATACTAATGGGAGTAGTCCCACTGATTATAATGGGACTACACGCAAGCTTTACCCTTAACTAATATGAAAAAAGATAAACGTACTCAGACTCTAGGGTAGGTTTTTTCTTGGGGCTTTTCTTCAGGCATATTATTGAGTTTCTCAAACACAGTCTAAAGTAGTGGTTAAAGTACAACTGAGATGAAAAAAAAAAAAAAAACACCCTTCTTCATTAGAAAGTGCAGACATGATATTTAGCTTATGCTGAGATAAAAAGGTTGAAATGCTGCTAGCAATTTGGAAGCTAGTATTTATATGCATCTACTTGAAGTGTTTAAATATAATATATTTCAGCATCCTTTCACAAAGGCACCTATGTGAACCTTTTTGCTCTTTAACAGGACTTGTAAATCAGAGTGATTGGGGGGAAGGATAGAGAGGAAGGGGATAGCAGGCATCAAACCTTTCACTACTTACTCTGTTTTCTTACACCTCACCTGTGAAGGGGTGCTCAGCCCAAGCTGATGTCACCCAAGAGTGTTACTCACACTAAACAAAGTACTGGGGAAAATCACCCAGTTATTTGCTCAGCTTCCAAGCCCATATTTGCCTAATATCTTCCAACATTCTTGGTTAAGGCTTCAGTGTAAAGGACGACCGAGTTAAAAGCATATCTGAGACTTATAAAAGAAATCAGGAAACAGATTTGCAGAGATGTGTTAAATAGTTGCAAAAAATAAATCCTGGAAAAGTAAGTGTAGCTGTGCTACCTGTGCAGTATACACATAGCCACTGCCAGGCTATTAGTTACTTACTTTAAAATAATCTAATTGAATACTTATTCTTTTCTAAGCTTCTGTACAACCAAGACAGAAATATGTAGAAAACATACTCACAGCAGAAAAGATAGAAAAAGGTGGGGGAGGTTTGCCTGCTTGTAATTTTTTTTTTTACAATCTTTTTTTTTTTTTTCCCCCTGAAACAGTTCTCAGTTATGTTTCAGAACCTAGCCATCTCTGCATAGAAATAAAAGTTTTTAGTCCTTTAGCGTTACAGTGTGTATTTATTTTAGTTGAGCAATCTCTTTATCCATTTCTCTGATTTAGTATACTACAAAACAAATACAGCTTTCAAAACACCACACTTATACATTATCAGGTCATATGTGCCCATTTTGCTTTTCATTCTTGACTAGATGTTATTTACACAGAACATCTTTCCTTGAACTCATAAAAACGTCTAACTGATCATGTTTCTGATATACAAGGGTCAGTCAATATAAAAGATGCAGAATAAATTGATGACCAAAAACTTGACTTCCAAGTCATCACCAGCAGTGTAATAAAAATGATTCAAACACTTAGCATGAGTCATCCTGGCAATTTGATGGGATCATTATTTCCCAAAAAGGAAGTCCATACAGAAGCTTCTGTGCTACTCACTACAGCAGACTGGTTTTGTAATAGTAAATAAATATAAACTTACCAAGTCCCATGGCTTGTCAGAAATCAAGTCTTAACCAAACACCACCACTCCTTAAATATCCATGCCACTCCACTCATTTTCCTAAGAAAGCTTAGGGACACATATAGCCTTAGAACACACCTCACAAAGGGGAAAAAGAAAAAAAAAAAAAAAAAAAAGCAGGCTATTTCAGATAACAGAAGTATTTTCCAAAATCAAGGTTCCTTTCCAGGAAATATTCTAGCAACAACTCCCTCTCTTTTACACTGCTGTAGATCCACTCGTCCCAAGATTAGGTTAAGGAGGAAACACTTTCTTTTGTAATTGAATTGATACACCTTATTTAGGAGTTAAGTCACCCTAAGCAATGTGTACCACTAAGCAGGAGAGACAGACACCTCCAGAAAGCGTTTGAGCTAACCTTAGATCAAATTCAATCTGGAAGTGTCTTTTTCTTTACTGATTACTGAGAAAGCCCCAGATCAAGCTCCTAGCTTGGAGCGAATCTCAGAAAAAATGCTGAAACAGGATCAGTTAGGGCTGAAGACATTTACAGAGGGAGACCAATACCTTGACCCAAAGCAGAAAGCCAGTAGGTGTCACAGCTCACTAACACCATGGACTCCCATTTTGCACCAATACTTGTTCTATAAAGAAAGCCAAAGGATGCAAAGGACTTCACCCATGAAACTGCGAGACTAAAGCAAATAAAATAAATAAATGAATAAATAAAAATCTCAATTTCCTTCTCCCAGTCCTGACTGGTAACAATACAGGAAGGCCTCTCATTTAACCATTTCCATACATACTTTTTCATCTGGAAATGACAAACTGGAAAATATATTATGCAATACAATGATCCCAGTGTTGTGTTGGTGATGTGAACAAGATGAGCCCAAGTAAAGTTTTCCACAATGGGGCTTCTCATTAACCAGCCACTTATATTAAGGAAACTGGGCTTGTGGCATACATTTGCTGTTCAAACACAACAAAATACACAGTGTCAATTATATTCAGAAGACAATCTACAAATTTGGTTACCACTTTTCCAGTTCTCAAACCAAGATACTGAGATTAATAACATTTTTTCCCCAAAGTGATCTGTTGCTTCCTAGGACGCATACTTTAAAACAAACAAACAAAACCAAAAAATAAAAACCATCACCCCCAAACAAAACTAAATAAAATAAACATTTTCATCTACCTTATAGTAGGTATCTGACCCTTCCTGTCTTTCTGGTAATAAGGTATATTGCATCAATGGAAAGTGAGGGGATGAAAAGGGAGTGAGCCAAGGAGTTCAAGCTTCAGATCAGCTCTTACAGAGGAAGACTGGATGGAGTAGATGGAGCTAGTGATCTTCCAGCTTGGCTCCACACACATCTAACCCCTCTGCAGGGGAAAATGTGCCACATCTTTTTATGGCTCTGATTTTGTATTTTTCTACCATCCTCTGGTGTTTTATGGGGACAAGCAGTCTCCTTGCAGGACATCAGAAAACAGTCAAAACAGCTTTATTCTGAGCACACTTAAAAAGCAATTCGGGAGATCAAGAGGCAGGCAAAAATCACGGACAAAATGTAGGTGCCACAGAACTATAATAATTGTAAATAACAGCTATAGCAAATTTAGAGACTATTTTGATTAGTCTGCCAGAGGTAGAAGTAATGTTGAGTGACCAGCAACAGATTGATTTTTCTCTGTAAGCTAATGCTGTTCAGTGTCTGAATTGTAGTTATTACTCTACTATTATCCAAGAGCCAAAAATCTACTCAAGAATTTCCTTCCTCATGCACAGAACATGAAATCTAGGAGTAAGAACTCAGGACTAAATTAATCTAAATATAAATGGTTAATGCATGTGAGAGAGACATGTTTTTCTCCAACTGGAGCTACTAATACTTTCAGTCGTTAATATCTGATTCAAAAAGTCTGAATTTCAGCCATCATATAAAGCAAGGACAAGGATTCATGGTTAGCTACAATGTGGTATACAAAGGCAATCATGCCAGATTTCTATTATCATGGTGAGATTCTGTGACTACATTAAGCCAAGTTGCCTGACAGCTATGAAAAAGACAGCTTCATCCACTTTTATCAGAACACTGACCTTTTCAAGAAATAATAGAATATATCCTGCTATCATTTCTCACATGAAGCTCCTGTTGAGGTCAATAGGAATTTGGCGTCAAAATGTGAAATCAGTACTTGGCCCATAATGTTTAGTGCTGCATAACAGGCTATTGGGAAAGGATCCAATGTTAAGCATCAGTTCTCATTAATTACACTGCAGATTCCATTTCTAAAGACTTTCTATCATTTATTGTGCAAATTAAATACTGAGAGCCAGATCCTCAGCTGATGTAGATCAGAATACCCACGATGAAGTCAAAGAGATAAGGTCAATAAAGATCAGTCAATGAATTCAATACAGCTAAGTAAAATTACACCACAGAGAATCTGGCCCAATGAATAATTCTCTCATCTAATCAACATTGCAGATTTTTTATCTGCAGTGACTGATCTTTGCTGCATATCCTGTGCCTCTTCACGTGTGGAAGGTCAAAAGATGAAACTGGTGGAAAACCTCTGTGAAGAATATACAACAGAAAGCTGTAGCATGAATAATTCCATTTCTGAACTTCAATATAGCATTGTGCTCTAGTAGAATAAATAATGTCCTCTGCTAAATTTAGTAAAGGTTTAGATTTTTGTCATTATGAAGCAATACTGTAATTTGCTATTGTAAGAGCTTCTACTTACAATTCAACAAAAAGGTGATGATCACTTTTGTACCTTGCCTACTCACTGTGATGAATTTTATGGTTCTTTGTATTACGTCTCAAAGGAAATAGTTTATATGTTTATTTTGTGATGCAGTCGCTGTTAAGTATGTAGCTTTCTCTCCTCTTCTCTGAATCTGAATTACCCAGTCTGGACTTCTGACTGATCCTCATTCCAAAGAAAATATATTTGAACTACCTTGTAGTTTATGAGCTTATAACATTAGAATTTCTGGAGGTCAAAAGCCTCTACACAGACATTCATTGAATCAGATAATAACATTTAGAGAATAGTTTTAATTCAGTCATAGAACTCATTTTACCAAGCCAAAAGTACTATTATTTTTGACAATAATAATTCATAGTGCCATAATGTACTAACAAGAAAACAGGACTCTGTTACACTAAGCATTGCTCAATTGCAAACCAAGCCGACAATGCCTTCCCAGAAAAATAATAATCCCATTAAGTCCATTCACAACCTCTACCATATTCCTCAGAGCAAAGAGTAGCCTTCCATCCAAGCATGATGCAGTCAAAGTTGTAGTCAATGCAAACACACTTGCTAATCCTATATGGTAACAAGTCATTCTGTGTGTGTGTGTAATTTCAGCAGTAGCATTTGCAGTAAATCATTACAACCTCAGTATTTATTTTGTAAACTGAAAGATGGAGACGAATCTGACGTGTCCGACCATCCAGCATGCTGACACATCCAGTGAAGCACTAGATGGAGCACTTACTGCTGTGTCTGGAAAAGGCCCCCAGAAAAACCAACTCCATTACCCTCCTCCCTATTTGTAATATACTTTCAACTTATGTTTGAAAGCCATCAAAATATGAAATGATCTTAAATATGGAAGCTGCATGACAACATTTCAATTAAAAAGCTTTTAGGAAAAGGTCGTGGAGCGCATCTATAATATATTTCAAAAGGTTTTGGAAAGGAGGGTACAATATGGGTCACATCACAATTATGGCAAATTGGGTAAAAGAGAGTTTCCTGAGACTGCTCCAAGCAGAATAAAAGTGATTGAGAAAGTCACAATATGACAGATATTAATAACTACTACCTATCATAATGTCTGATATAGTATCTTTTATCTCAAAGGATCCCAAAGCGCTTTGTAAAACTCTGCATGGAATAATTTCTTTTATCACTACCATGTTTCCATATTTCTCAGAAAGCAGTGCACTGATGAACTCTACACAGTAGCACAGCATGAAATTTTTCAAAATCCCAGAAAGTGAAGAATACTTTTTCTATTTGAAATTTGGGCAGGAAAATGGTGCATTTGTGTCTAAGTTCTAACTAACATAGTACATTTTCAATAGCAAATATCCCGAAGTGCTGATGTACCTCTGCCCCAAACCAAGAACATCTAGCACCACTGTGCACTTTGTAACAACTTATTTAAGATCAGCTCAAAAGAGGAGCATTAATTACTGAATCACCAGGAATATGGCTTTTGAGATCCACGAGCAATACTGAGGTTTCCTATCAAACTACTGCCTCAGATTAAGATAATATGATTTATCAGACCTGCAAAGATTCCAGCCCTGATAACATGGCAAATCACATGCTCCTACAGTATTTTACCAGAGAGATAGAAAACATTAAAAAATACATATATATCAACTTGAAATCTTCCTAATACCTTAAAATCTGGGTAAGATGACCTGCTTTAAATTACATAATATGTTTAAAAATAAAAATAAGCAAGCAAATACATGGATTAATGAAGAGATATTTTTAGGGGTGTGGCTCTAATGGGCTTATCAATATTAATCAAAATAGTATCCTAAAAAACAAACAAAAAATAAAACAAAAACAAACAAACAAACAAACAAACAGGATCTAAACAAAGCCCTATCACCAAATATAAAACATCTCCACTTAGAACTTGATTCACACTGCCATATTCCTATCTATTTGTCCTAAACTCTGTGTTAATTCTTAAAACGAACAAACGAACAAACATCAATGCAAAAAGTTAATCCTTTCCTATGCTCACAAGGCAGTGAGGAAGCACACCTTGTGTCAGAAGAATGCAAAGTGATAGGAAAAGAGCTTTCTTCCACCAAACTTGTCTTGTGTCTTAGGAGGTGTTTGATTTCTGTGACTAGGGATTTAATCTGTGTTTTTTTCCCCATGCCTGTGAAGGCTGAAGGAGTAATTATTTTATAGAAGGACAGACTAAGTAAATGATTTATCTGCAAAGAAAAGTAAATACAACCGTATTTGTAACCCTTAACATCTCCCTTTTTCCAGGTCCTGCAACTGAAAACACTCTTTTTTTTTTTTTTTTTTTTCAGAGATTTTCATAGCTTTGATGATTATAAGACAAATATCTACTTAGTTTTTCAAAGTCAGAACAGTTTAAGGTTTTCAAAAATCAGTGAAACTCTTTTTACTGCTTTCAAAAACCCTCACACCAGACTACAGTTTTCCAAAACATGAAACCCTTCCTTATTTATATGAATTTGTCTAGGTCACATCTCTTTGTTGAATTTCCCTCCTATAAGCTCCAGACTTCATGTTCAGGTTGATATGTTTTAGTGGGCTGCGTAGGTAAGAGAACATTGCAATACTATGGGTACTACCAATAACCACTCATATTTTTCTATTATTTCCTAGAAATCATCTAAAATCTGCATGTGGGGATTTCCTCCCTCCCCAGTCCACCACACGCCCATGTGTGCTGGCACATGCACACAAGCACACACACACACAAAGGACTATTTTGTACTGACATTCAGCTGCCAGCTCATTTTATTCTGGTCTTTATAAAATAATATCCTAAGTAGCCTATTAGCTTTAAGGTCAAAATCTTTGTCTATTTTCTAAATCTGTTCTCTTCTCTCTCCCCCCTCCCACTTCCTTTCCTTTCATTACCCTTTCCTATCAATTATCTCATCCTTGCCTGCTGCCCATCTGAGCAAGCCAGCAGGACCCCCTCAGTGCCCGCCAGATTGTCTCATTCAGCTAGCTCTCAGGTTGCTGCTGATTGCCGTCTTTATTCATTACCAAAACACTTGCTACATGGTGCTTGGGCCCTGGCAACCAAACTCTAAATCCTGCCAGTGAGAAGGTAATTACTAGTACACCACAAACAGAGAATGGAGTCTGCTGTGAGTTGTTAGAAGCAGCCGTGAGATAGACCCGGGCTATTTTCCTGCAACTGTAGCTGACTACTTGCTTGTCACTTGGTATGTACTAATGACTGCCCTTCTTATTTATTTATTTATTTATTTTTGTAAAAATCTGAAAAAAATATAGTTCTAAACAAACTCACAGATGTGTCAATTTACAGGTGGGGAATACAAAATATGGTGTAAGAGGAGTTTTACCTAGGCTTTCATCTACAGATTTATGAAGTGGCTGCAGCCATCAGGGCTACTTGAATGCAGAAGGTATCCTGAGAGCCTTTTCTGATCCACAGGAGTCTATGTCCAGGGAGAAAGTTAATTTTCCTTAACTGTTTGCTGAGCTAAAATAGGTAATAGACAGTCTGTGTTAGGCAGCCAAAGTCTTCCAAGCCATGGTTTGCCTTCCTGTATCAGTTAAACATTACTTCCAAATGATCTTAGGCCTCGTTCTCTCATTGTATTCAAACTGCAAGAGGTCTCTGCTCATTTAGTCCTTTGTATTTACAACTCTTCCCTTTAAATACCTCTTTCAAATTTTTACTCTTTCACTTGGGAACCAAAGCTGATCCGTTTTGTTACTTCTAAAACATATTTACTAGGCAAAGATATTTCTGACATCAGCTGAAAAGTTCAGTGTGTCTTTTGCATCTGCTTTTCAAATCTTTAATCTTTAAAGTGCTCACAAACAAGGCAAATGCCTTAATGCTAAGCAGTCTCTAGCAGATTTGAAAGTGAAATTCAAGTGGCATTTATCTCCCATCAGTGGGAAGGATTTATCCTATTACCTATCACTGCCATTGACAAGCATTGGTCCTTTAAATCTCCAACATGTAAAGGGAACCAGACTCATCTAAAACTTTTCATATAAAAATATCACCTTTGATCCAAGTAATACAGAACTGTATGAGAACAGTTATAGTGAGAATACTGTATATCACAAGGGAAATAATTGATATATTGAAAGAAAGCCAAACAGATTTTTATTTTTTTTTAAGGAAAAATCTTTCATACCACAGAGTTAAAAAGACCTTGCCCCTGGATTTGTTTGCAGTGCTTTGCTTAAGGTTTAATTCTATTGATTACACATTCCATTTTCCAAAGTGCCATTTGCCTGAAGGAGCAGGTGGTGTTTGCTGTTTCCATTTAACTGATATATTAGCCATGTGGTGCACTGCATCAGTGGGCAGTATTAATCAATTTACGGCAAGATGACAGAGAGAATCACTCACAGCAAAATTGCAAGGGGGAAAAAAAGGACAAAAGCAGGAAAATAATGACCACTAATGGGGAACTTGAAAACAGGAAAAAAAAATCTGTGCTTTTAATTCTTCTCTTTCACAACAAATGAAATTGGAAGAATTTCAGAACAGCCAGTGTTAGAAAGGAGACAAATATCACTAAGTCCACTAGAAGACTTTTTATAAGCGCTTTGCTGTTTGGCATTATGGGATGCATACACAGTCAAAGCTCTCAGATACTTGCTGACAAACTTATATTTCGTTTCCTTAAATGAAAGCAAAATGCATCATACAAAATCAAAGTTGGTTCAGATCTTTTATTGGAAGAATAGTTCAGTTTCTATATGTGATAACTAATTTTGTATAAAGCTATTATCTACATTATTTAAAAAAAACATTTTGAGTTTATGATTCTACTATGAAGATTTCCATGACAGTTAGGTGGTTGTGTTTCAAATCATCTGGTTCCTTCCATTCATAAGATCTCATTTCCAAAATTTGAGCAAGTTGTATGTTGTTCTGTAATTATTAGTCTTCAAAAAAATACATATATTGATTTAAATGCAGTGAGAAAACAGAGAAAGATACAGACAGAGAAGGGCAGATGACTTCCTATCTGTTTGCAGTCAGGAAATGCATACCTTCAGAGATTACAGAAAATATACCAAAGTTTAACTAAATACTTTCACAGTCCAGATTGCTTTCTCAGCCACGAAGCAATGGAAATGAAGCATTGGCAGAGGAGTCTTAGGCTCCCCAACAATGTCGCTATCAGCAACTCAGAAGGCCTTGCTCTCTCCAGCCTTCCAGCGGGGCTGGAGTCTCACAGATACGTACCAAAATTGCAAACCCACATATTAAAAATCAAGCACCAACAATAGCAATGTTTTTTGAAAGATAAAAATGTAGAAATGCTTTCTATAACACATCAAATGCATTGCAAATAAATGCTTCCTGTAACACAGCAAATGCATTGCAAATAATTAGGGGGAACAAAAGAACAGACAGGATATTTATGTCATGATGTCAGCACTAATGTATTGCTTTTGTTTCAGCGTCTAATTATATTTTAAGAACTGGATGGAGTTTGATGACCTGTTTAGTCCCAAGATTCTATCACACCTCTCAGATGTGTAAAAGTAAAAAACAAACAAACAAACAAACAAACAAAAAACAAAAAACAAAAAAAAACACCTGTCCTGGGGAGAGAAAAAGCAGAGAAATCATTGTAATTCTATCAGGTCAGATGAACTGGGAGAAGACCGAACACAGATGTAATCTTCCCGCCACACCAGGTGAGGAGTGCAAGAAGTAAAGAGAGACAAGCAGGGAGTGGGATGCAGCTAAAGGAGAGGCCAACAGATGAGCAGAATGTTTCTCCATTCAGCCTCTGCAATGGTTACTGGATATAAGTCCCAGGAGCCACACTGGAGAAAAGTAGAAAACTGTGCACTCCTGTACTTAACCTGGTCTCCAAAAGGTTTGATCTGAACTTTCATTGTGAATGTCTGGACATATCCATCTAGCATAACATGTATGTTCTATGAATATATATAAGAGCAGGGAATTTTAAAAGAAATACAGACTTACTGATTCCAGTAGTAGTAGTAAAGGCAATTTAGAAATTTCAAGATTGGAACAAGAGTATCAAAAACCAAGAACTCAGCAAATCTACCCTTGGCAACATAAGGTAAAACGTCCGATTCACATTGTTTTGTTACAGAAAGGAGATAAATTCAACAGTTTCCACTGAAATACAGGTTAAAACTGTAAGGAATGTGAGTCCTTGTAAAAGGGAAGACACCACTTAGGAAAACTGTCAGATGTTCCTGAGGGGCATGTTATATATCTCCTTACACACTGTCTCCCTGAAGCTGACTTATCCTTGAGTATCAGCATGCATTTGATTGTTTAATATCCTATCCTTCCTTAATATTTTAAAGTACCACAAAACACTGAAACTATGCTTCATAAATTAACAAATAATAATAAAACAGTGCTTGAGGAATCTGTTTAAGTGATACAATATTAGCATAAATCATAGGCTTAATGAGAACTAAGGAAACATTTGACAACAGAGCATGATATGGCATAATTCAATAAAATAAAGTTATAACAGCTCTCAGTAGCACCAAATCATTAAATAAATTTAGCAAACTTTTCAATTAGACACAACTTCCGTGGATTTAATAGACTTGCTAATAGTTTGCTTTTGTATCTTTTGTGGTTTTTCCTCTTTGCATCTCTGGACAGAGAAAGGGTTTGAACATCTGAACAAACTCACAGGGCGTAACTGAAGATGATAAGAATGTGAAAAGCAGAACTGGGAACATCACTTTAAGACATTAAGTGAAATTATACATGGGCTAATTTACAGGGTAGGGACTTTTAAGGGAATTTTCTTGTATCTTCATGTGCTACTTCATAGCAAAACATTATCAGGAAACCATTTCAAAAAATCATGCCAGCATAGGAATTGCCACAATTAATGAATCTCATGGACCAATCTTCTCCATTGTTCTTTCCTTAAAAAAATGTCTAACAGTATGTATTTTGGAAGAAAATGAGAAAAAGCCCCAAAGCCTTACTTCACACAGCTGTTCAGGTAAGGTTACTCCCTTTGGTCTCTCTCTAATCCCTAATATGAAATAATTTAATGGTGAAACATATGTTTTAATAGTATCTGAAACTTGTTAGACAATTAGTACTCAAGTTTTTCTTGTTATGCATTCAAGGATCTAGGGGAGTGTTCCCATATTTTTGGTCTGTTACATCTGGTGGCTCTGAGTTTCACGATTGATTCTCTATATAAGGACTACTCCAGTAGCAGTGACTATTCTTGCTATTCTGTGGATAATTATTATTTTTCCTAGTTTTATGTCTGTTTTCTGTGGTGTCTGGTGTAATGCACTACGTAAAGGAAAAAGATGTTACATAGCAGCTGCTAAATGTTCTACTATCTTTGCCAAGCTATACAGCTCTCTTATTTATGCAGGCAGACCTTGGGTAGGAGATGCCAATTAGTTCAGAAGATGCAGTGTGTTCAAGCAGCAGTGGAAAGGACTATTCACATTTCTACTCACTGAAATGCAGGACATGGAAATGGAGGTATTAATATCCGTTTGCCTTTCCTACTTTAATATCCTCACTGAGAGATCACTGCCCAGACATCAAAATGTTTTTAGTGGTGATGTAAGGCTCGTTGCAATAGATAACCAAAAATCATCATGTAGGAACAGGGCCCTAGCCTTAACTTTTCTACATTACTGATTTTCATTTTTGTTTGTTTGTTTGTTTTACACACCCAAACACATAGTTTGGGGTCAGGCTGCTTATATGCATTTGTGAAGGGCTTCATAGAATAAGGCTATTTATATTTTCTGAGAGAAGGGAAATTTGCAAGTGCCTTTATCACAGTGACTGACCTTAGCAATAGAAATGATGCCACTGATGGTTATGATCCTGGTGCACATTCACTGCACCTTAAAAGGTTGCTTTTTACCTGTCTTTACCTTTTTACCACTACCTTTCAAGTGTACCATGATTACGACCATAAGCTGATTCTTCTCTTTTTCTCCTAAAGACAAGCAATTTGTTTTCTCAACTGTGATGATGCCCTTTCTCCTGGCCTGGCACATCACTTAAAGTTGGTTGGCATGATGTAAGGGAGGGGAGAGGCTGGCCTTCATCAGCAATTCTGCACAGATATGCCAATGTAGAATAAAAGCAGCCTTTTCCACATCAGGCTGCTTATTAAACAGCTCTTAATGGTCTGCAAAACCTTCCCTCTTCCCTCTCCCTCCAAAAATGTGCATTGCTTTATGGGGCTTGTGGGAACTACAGGCTGACTACATAGAACTAGAAAAGGATGAATTCTAATTAAGAGATAATGTCAGTGGAATAGAACTTTGTCACAGGATAATGATCCCCTGCTGTTAGATAAATATGGAAGCAAAACTTAGGCAGTTTTTGAAAATAAACATTGAGGTGAAGCCAAGATGTTTATACTCAAAAAGGGAAACATTCATCCCTCTGCAGTATTTCTATTTCATGGGGTTTTTTAATTAAACAAAACCAATCCTTTCCTCCCACCCAACAAAAAACATCTTCATTAATGACCTTAGTCTTGCAAACCATCACGAATATAAGATCCTCACTTAAATCAATAAGAGAGTTGTAAAGCAGTACTGTAAGGTTCACTCCATGGAAGTAATAGTTTTGCGAATATGATCAATAACACTTAGCAACTCTTACTACTATTTTTCCACTTTTTAATAATCAAATTACTAGCTATAATGAGCCAAACTACCTTTTGGCAAAACTCCTTCTTGTCAGTGGATGTATGCCAGCAGGCAATTTGGTTCAGTGTTTTACATATACTGTATTCAGTGGGCAAATTCTGATCTGTTACCTGTTTATATTTGGAATATATCAACAGAAGTCAGTGGAATTACAAAGTGAAAACTATGCAAGATCTGTTTATTAATGCTCTCACAGTGTCTTTAATTTACAATTTCTTGGAAACTAAGAACAAAATACAGCATGAAAAATATAGTGACATTTTAAGATCTGAAGCAAAAAGCCTCACAAGCTCTATGCCAGTCCCAACCGTAGGCTATGTGTTTTGCCCCCTGTTGAAGAGGAAAGCCATTCCCCTGTTCTTGCTCCCCTGGGTTGTCTGTGAATCTCGTAAGTGATACAATTCAAGTATACATGTACTTGTAGGTCTCAGGTCCTCGGATACTTTTTGCGTAAATTATACAAATGAATGTCACTAACAGACTGACAAACAGGCTTGCCCCAGTACAGCTTCACCTCGCTGATGCCAGCACTGGAGTAGCTTCTCTACTACCAGCAGAAAGATGGCAGGAGCAAGTATTTCAAGGATGCCATCGAGGCATTGATTGCCAGCAAGCAAGCAGCCCAGACATGCCAGCAGTTGAAACTCATCTCACATGACAGAACCTACAGCACAAAGATTCAGCTGCTTCCCTTCATAATTTAGGCTCCCTTCTACCCCGAATTACAGATTCTGTCAATTGACAGTAAAGTGTCATACATCTTTCTCCAAGAATAAGCATACTTTTAGTTAAATTGATTAAATGATTCTTGTACGTTTCTGTATTGTTTTTCTGTTCTGTTATTTTCCCAAGATGGTATCTAGCTGCCAGAAATAACATTCAGGAAAATTCAGAGGGGTGTTTTTTTCTTTTTCCTTTTTTTATTCTATATGAGCATGTATAAAATAAAATCAATTAAAAAGCAGGAATGCAATTTCTAGTGGCACTTTGCAATGACTGATTAATATATTTTGAATATTTTCCACTGTAAATTTGCTTTGCTTGATTTTCTTCCCTTGGAAACTGCTATTTAGTAAAAACTAATCAACATGTCAACATTTTGTTTATTCTTAAACAGCATCATTTATTATTATTATTACAGTGTCACTTTGTTGTTTGCCATGTAGAGGA
This sequence comes from Aythya ferina, assembly GCF_964211825.1. Lineage (NCBI taxonomy): Eukaryota > Metazoa > Chordata > Aves > Anseriformes > Anatidae > Aythya > Aythya ferina. Next base: position 26,036,379 of record NC_140304.1, read on the forward strand.
TTCTACGAGCGTCAGCTCCCCACGTGGCCCACCTATTTGACATTCAGGCTGCTTGCCCCCTCTTCCACTGCTATGACAAGGTTATACAAAGTCTGCAGCCCTGCAAAAACAGGTTCCTTTGGAAGCTGAAACTCTGACAGACTTCGTACACAGCAAGGCATCCGTGACATCTTGGCGTCTGCCAGCTCCATTCTTGCTTGATTAGCTCTTGGTTACCTCAGTGATAATGTCTGGAGGCACTGATTAATGTACAATAATGGTACATCTCACTGGAAAGATAAGCTTATAGGAGATCAATTAAACAGTGGCAATTTCACAGGCTACAAGCTAGAAGAATGGTACTCACAGCCTTTTCTTGGAGCTATTTTTTAATCAGTTTCTTCTGCCTGCTCTAGAATTTTCATATAAAACAGTAACTATCATAGGGGGAAAAAGAACTACCCTGAAAATGAAAGGTGACGGTACCCATTAAAATTACAAGGGAAAATGAATATGAATCAAGGCCCCTGAACATTCCTTCAGCTGTCAGAAGGTTACAAATTCTGCTTTGATGATAAGACAAGAAGTTTTTTGAAATGCAAACTTGCCATAAATGGTACATAGGAGAATGCCATTGTTTCATGCAATTACATTGTTGCCTGAGCAACCATGTACAAAAGTTAATGTAAGTACAGGTTTAAAGATGAAATGTCTCCTAAATTGGAATAAAAAACCATTTAATAGTATAGATGATCCACAGGAAAAAAAAAAAAAAAAAAAGAGAGAGAAAAAAAAAAGACACGAATGTAACTATAAAAAGACCTCTCCTTGAGCAGGAGTATAAATTAAAGGTTACCTTCCTCCTCCAGTTTTTAGTCAGATATTTTAATAATAATAAAAGCAAAAATCTTCAGGTACTATATGTTAAATAGATATAACAATGGAAAATTTAGGAACGCAAATATTATCTTGCTATTAGAAAATTTTAGAGAGATTCATCATGTAAATAACAAAGATTTCAAAAGATAGCTGTTTTTGTAAGGGTTTTTAAAACAGACAACAAATTATTTTGCCCTAGAAAACAGTACTATGGGAAAGTATTTTATTGAAATGTATCCAGCAATTGTTCTTCCAATAACTATATTTAATGCAGATGGGGGAGAGAGAAAGCCTATATTGTACTGGGCAGTCAGTTTTATTACTGGAATGACTACACTTCTTCCTATCATCAGCCTGGATTTAATAGCAGAATTATGGCCCATTATGTCTATTGCAATGACTTCTCCGGAACAGGGTGGCCAAAGATATATTTGAATGTGGAACTAAAACACATTGTTGGATGTAGTCTTCAGGGTATTTTGCATCCCTGGTCACATGCCAAAGTGGAGAAGCATCCAGAAATCATGAGAGAGAGACCAACGAGATCGCTAAAGAGCAGAAATAAAGACAGAAAAAGATCATCCTTGCTCTGCATTGATTTTTTTTTTTTTTTTAAATCAGAATATAATCTACAAAGAAACTTGCATTTACACTCTTACTTTTTAATGACCACAGCTGCCTCTGATGATAATATGAGAATAACCCTTTATAAAATAAAAATAGTATTTTTCTTAATTTGTAGGGAGAATTAGAAATACTCTATTTTGTTTTCCTTTCCTTTCAAATGTGTGTACTGTTTTTTAAAGAAAGATAAAATGTTCCTCTGCCTTTGTTACTGTAACCTTAAACAAAAAGTCTCCAGTATTTTGGTGGGACAAAGCACAGGAAAACATATTGAAAGGAACAATGCTGAACTACTGGATACATAGAGTAGCTGACCTAGCAGGTCTTTTCCATCTCTTATTTCTTTGACTGTGAGAAATGGTAGAAATGCATAATAAAGTCCAACACATATTCAGTAAGACACCAAGTAACACAGAATAATACAATTTTGCCTGTGTTAGGAAACAGTAAATGTATTTTGCTGGAAAAGTCAGGTAGGAAGAAAAGAGATTTCTGGCTGATGTTGAAAGAAAAACCTCTTTGTGCTAATCCAGTTGGGCATGATTTTCACAAGTGCAGAACACTTAAAACTCCACTTGAAGTCAATAGAAGCTGCAAGTGCTCAGCACTTCTGAAAATCAAGCCCCTCGGGAACTGGTGAAGAACAAAGAGCAAAGAACTTGTGCATCGGATAAACTGACTGTCAAAATTTGTAGAGCTGCCATCATCTTCTCATTTAAACATGTTCTTAACACCTTCCTCTGCCTCTGAGTGATAGCTACAAGTCACTCCAATCTGGCACTGGTTAGGCAAGCAGCAAGCTAAGATTTCTGCTTTTATGCTAATGCATTTGTTTCAGAGTTATCATCACGCCTGTACCAAACCCTCATCTGTCCTTGTTTATCTATTTAACACACCTGTTTGTGCCTTGTTTCCTACCCAGGTTGATGTTATTAGAACAGATACCTCCATAAAACATCAATTAGAGGTAATCAGCTCTTTCTCTCTCTCTTTTTTTTTTTTTTTTTTTAAATGTGTTATAAAGGCTCTCTCCATACTTGGAAGACCAAAAAATCCATAAATTATTTAGCCTCGCCACAGTGGTTATTAACCTGAGCTTGTAGAAATGCAAAATTATCAAGTTCACATTACAAACCACAGGTAATTGGAAGGTATCAAACTCTGTGCGTCTGTCAGATTATATCAACACAGTTAAGAACAAAAAAAGGAACTGAACATTGAACCCATCTCTGAAAAATGTACCAGTCACTTCAACAATTGTAGTTTGCTCCTGAGGAAACGTGAAAACTTAAGACCATGTCTGTGCAATGAAGAAATGAGATCTTATTGGAATTCTTATGAGGAAGAAAAGTCTTGGTATGACTCATAAAATAATAATAGTATGAATAATACTTTGTATTGTTTTAGTGCCTTCTGTCTCAGAAGCTGAAAGTAACTTTATAAAAATTAATGGATTAAGCATGACAATACACCTTTGAGGTGTACCGTTATCTTTGTTTTACAGATAGCAAGCTGAAGGCAAACAGATTCTAAATGCCTTCCTGGACTAACACTTGGAGAAAGCTCCAAATACAGCTCTTGCAGGGAACGTAGGCCTTCTGAGGAATCAGGGCAAAATTATCACTTCATTTGTCATTATAAGCCAGAGGATACCAAAATGATTTTGAACCTGATGGTCAGTGACATTTGAGGGAACACAAATCTCAATAATTGCGAATTTCCTCCTGAAGTCTGGAGGGTAGAGAAGACAAAGATCCAATACAGTGTTCCACTGACATCAAGTTGTATGTTTCCTATATCTGTTGGTTGGCAACAATCCCTAATAATCATCATGAACACAGAGTTCAGGACAAGCCACAGGTTTTTTCCTCCACCCACTGGATCTCATGGAGCATGTTTTGGGGTGAGGGTGAGAACTGGGGTTAGTGGAAACAGATCTGTAGGATAACAGGGTTAAATAGTTCTGCTAATAGAAAAATGATATGCGCTTAGTTAATAAACAAAATTTATTTCAGGACCACTGTCGTGGTTTAACCCGACCGGCAGCTAAACACCACGCAGCCGTTCGCTCACCCTCCCCCCTCCCTCTCTGGGACGGGGGAGAGAAATGGAAAGTGAAGCCCGTGAGTTGAGATAAAGACAGTTTAATAAGACAGGAAAAAAAAAATAACAAAATAATAATAACAATAATAATAATGATGATACAATGGTGATAATACGAAAGTAATAATAGTATGTACAAACAAGTGATGCACAATGCAATTGCTCACCACCCGCTGACCGATGCCCAGCCTAACCCCGAGCAGTCCGGCCCCCTCCCCCCGGCTAGCCACCCCTATATATTGTTTAGCATGACGTCAGATGGTATGGAATACCCCTTTGGCTAGTTTGGGTCACCTGTCCTGGGTCTGTCCCCTCCCAGCTCTTACTGCACCCCCCAGCCTGCCCGTTGGCAGGACAGAGCAAAGGCTGAGATGTCCTTGGCTTAGTATAAGCACTGCTCTGCAACAATTAAAGCATCGGGGTGTTATCAGCACTCTTCTCATTCTAAGCCAAAACACAGCATTCCACCAGCTACTAGGAAGAAAATTAATTCTGTGCTAACTGAAACCAGGACAACCACTCCGTTAGGGAAAAAAAAAAAATCAAGTACCTGAGCACTAAAATACATCTTTGAATAACTATCCTCCATTTATGCCAAATGACATAAGCTTGGATTGCCATCAATCCAGTGTACTTTGCAAAAAAAATCTTGATCTGTCTGAAATGGAAGAGCTGTCACACCAAGATAAGCTAGAAGACCACAGTTTTACTAAAAATTGCTATCTGGAAATTCTTTCTGTAGCAAGGTAAACAGTTCCAGCTAACATACTTTCTACAGAGTCAAAGGAAATATTTTCAAAGGATAACTGAGGTTCACATACCAAAATGCATATGAATTTCTCTCTTCTACTTATATCCTTATCTTTATCCTGACTGGACTCCTATCGCACTGCCAATTTAACAAAAGTGAACTTCAAAAATCTGAGTTCACATTCCTGTTTTCAATTGCAAAAATATTTGTCTATAGGCATAAAAGTAGTCATGCAGAAATGTGAATTGGTAAGCTTCAAACTAATGAAAAATCTATCCGGATGCATATCCTGGGGACAAGCCAGAATTATATGGTTTATTTAGACCCTTGGATTCACTCAGGCCAGATCTTACTGACCACAGCAACTTCTGGAAACATGCAGTTGTTGGTGTATTATTCACGTACTGCTAGACAAACTTAACACAAAAACAAGGACATATTGGCTACAGGCCCAGTAAAAAAAGCTCCTCCCTAATATGTTTATGACTAATGTTTATTACTAATGTGTGGAAATAAATTATTTACTTTACCTTCTTCCTGAAGTGACACAAGTGTAATGTTGGCAAATGTACCATGGACACTTTTCAATCTTCTGTAGATTTTAAAGACTGCTGTAAGAGTCATATAAATCCCTTCAAAAGATGAAGTTTGCACGTGTGTGTATACGTGGCTCTGTGTGTGTGAGGTATGGAAGATTACCTACTTCATTTCAGCTCAGTCATAAAGCTCTAGTGGTACTAAATCATCATACCACCAGGACTAGATATCTTTGAAGGATCTTTGCACTTGAAGCTGTCCTAATCTGAGATCTGATTCTTTTTATCTCTTCAGATCAGTTGAGCATGCGATATGTTAGAGAGCAATGTAGAAGCATAGCTGATGAGTTCCCTATTTAATAACAATTTGAGAAAAAAAGAAGAAATTTCTAAGTCTTCAGAAGTGTCCCAGAGTCAACTGCCTTCGCTCAAACTCATCATCTGTATTTGTATGCAGTTAAAAAGACAGATGTGGTTTTGTAGGATACCTCCAGTACAGTAAGTTTACAGGGGACCACAAGGTTCAACAAGTTTGATTTGCTGTGTGATACAATTCAATCCCTCAGTGTAAAGGCTCCTAAATCCCAGTGAGCGAACACACCAGCTAAGCATACCAGAGGGAGAGCAGCACAGTGGCAACACACTGACAAGCCGATTCGATTTCAATTAGCATTTCAACTTCAGCTGACAAGTCAGAAAGACAGAGTGGGGGAAACACACACGCAAGACAGCGATACTCAGCACAGAAACTCAGCAGACAGGGAAATAATGTAAAGGCTGCTTGATTTGCAAATTGACTCATGCGGAAAAATCAGTTTCCTTATTATTTTACAAGACAGAAAATTAAGGGAGGGATGTATAATTAGATAAAATTATTTCAATCTGAAAGAAAGTATCAGGAAAATGTGAGCAGTTCAGATACCTTTTAAAAATGCTATAGAAGTAACAGGCAGGGGGAGCTCCTCTACTGGTCAGAGGTGACAGTAAACCTGCCAGAAGGTCCAGGAGCTGCTGCCATAACTGAGCAGAAGCAAAAGTGGCCACCTGCTAATTAAAGGGTCTGAGTTAGTACCAAAAATTTTAAGGCTATGGGGTTTCCCACCAGTTATGAGCTGAATGGATGCAAAAGTGAGGATCTATTACAACTGGCATTTTTGGTGAAAATGAGCTGCACTTCAGATCTATTTTCCCTTGGGGTTTTGATGAAGGGGGACAGATGGTTGGATAATTTATACCATTTGGCATGTGGCTACATTTGGAAAAAAAAAAAAAAAAAAAAAAGAGAAAAGAAAAGAAACCAAGAGAGACAGACAGACATGAACTATACATATCTGGGCAGAGATGACACAGATCTACACAGACACCACCACCAGTACGTCTCTAAATATTATAATGGCAATTTTAAATGAAACATAGGGATTGGTGACTCCACTGCAGAGAAATTAGAGTGGATAATATGAACACTGATTCTTTAAAACACTCCCATCTGAAGATCTCAATTTTGTTTACATGAATACATGATTATGCTTTTCACCTCATTTTTTTTTTTTCATCCAAACATCTCAAGTTTTACCTCCTCTGGTACTTCAACTTGATGTAAATACTACCATTTTTCTTGTACAGTGTTGAAATTAGTAAAGTTCTCATTTCCTTTTTAGGAATGATCACATTACAAAAAATTCAAATGCAGTGCTCATATGCAGCTTCGTGAAATTCAGAGCACCTGTAATTGGAAATAAACTTGATGGAGTAGTAAAGACCACGCATTCTCAAATCTGGACATGCGAAATCATCTATGGAGTCACTACAAATGAAAACACACCAAACTGAGGGTAATTTTCAGCCTTTCTTCCTGTAGAAGTGAGGTTTAGGTAAAACAAAATCCCCTCTTGTCTGTCAGTTCCCTCCATACTACCACACCCACCAGCCAATATTCACCAAATTTCTCAAAGTAATCTCATTGATATTGCAGATAGAGAAAGATAAAGGAGAGGCACTCAGGCTGGTTCCCCAGATGAAGGCAAACTCACAACCTGCACTTGGGGGTGTATCATGCACCACAGCACCCAAATGAAGCAATGTCATGGGGTGCTGGTGTGCACAGCCCATCACTTCCATGCCTGTCTGCAAAACCAACCTCAACCAACTTCCGTGCTTGAGGGCCCCCTGGCTGCTGGAGGCATGATGCTCACCTCAGCAGCCTGTTTCCAGCCCTGGCTCTTCTCAGCAGCTAACATTTACTTGCTTAACCCTGTTCCTAGACCAGCCTCCTCAGGAAGGTCTCGGAAAAAGCCAAAGCAATCAGAATACGTAAGGAGAGCTGTGTCAAATCTAAAGCTGTAAATATTAAAAACCCATTGCATGAATATTGCAAAGCTAAATGCTGCATGTTGGCAGAAAGCCCGCAGTTGCTGGTGACCTTCCTTGGGAAGGGAAGGCCGACCTCCAAACAGCCGTGGGGGCTGCGCCTGTTTGTGTTTATCGTGCATAAATATACGCTGGTCTGTTGACCAAGTTCGCGGGACATTTACAGTAGTTATTAAACCCGATCTGTATTGTTTCAACCTTTCTAGAGCTCTGCCAATGTTTGTACAGTAAATGCTCTCATCTACAAAAGAAGATGAGGAAAAAAAAAAAAAAAGAAAGTGAAGCACGATGTTATTGGACTCACAGGCCCTCCCTCGCAGGCTGGACAGTTTGCTGGGGCTGGTACGTGGGGAAAGGTGTGAAAGCAGCATGGGGCTCCCTGACTGCAGCCCCAGGACACGCCACTTTCTAAACGCTAAAGCAGAAAGCAGCAGCTCTGTCTGGGCCACACACAAGCCGCTACAGAGGCTGCTGTGGCTGGTACGGACTCTGATGTGTTTGCACCAAAAATGCCTGCTGCAGTTTGTTGGCGTGGCCTGGGAGAGAGGCACACAAGTGGCATTCTGAAGAGCAACAAGGAACTTTAGGAAAGGCTTTGGAAATGCTCGGCGTTTACAGCGTATGCAGAATCACAAGAATGCCTTGCTTTGTTTCCTGGACTTGAATTTTGAGTGTGAGACCATCTCTTTGACTATTAAAAATGCAGACAAACCCCATCATAATTAATCTGAATTTACTCTGGTGGAACAAAACTTAGAACCAGCTTTGAAAATCCCACTAATTTTACAAGGGAAAAAAACACTGCAGGTCTTTTAACAGTGGAAGTGTTGGTGAACACCTTAGACACATCTCTGGCACTAGAGATTTTTATTCACTGGGCTTTTAATTTGTTTTCACAGCGGTTTGAACAAATTGAATTTGTTAATTAAAGCGGTAAAATGAAATGCTGAACATTATTGACTAGATGCTAATTACATTAGAAGAGATATCAGGGGAGGGAGGAGTCCTTGTTTTCAATAGCCAGGACAAATCATATTAAGAGAGACAAGTGATCGGTCTGAGCCTAAAATCTGCAGGGAAAAAAACTGTTTACATGTTGTGGTTTAATGTTTATCATTCATGATCTTCAATTGGCAATACCAATAGAAACATGATTACTGCAGCTTGCTATTGTACCTCTTTTCAAATTTCACTCTAGTTTATAACATTCACTAAGCAGAGGTCATTACCCAATTAAATGCAATGATGCTCACTGTGCTAATCAGGGAGGACATTATTCTAAAGTTGGCCTCATGAAAATGCAAGCAGCTCACATTCCATCTCTGAAAAGCCCTTTGAGTCTTCAAGCTGTAACTTTTAGTATTAAAAAAATTAATATCAATTAGATTGTTTTTTCTTCACACTGACTTTCATTTTATGACCTTAATTTCCATATTAGCTTATTATTTTCAATAAAAAATTAATTTTACCTTTCATCTACTTGTTTGAGAATGGTTGGAACTTGGTATTACTTTATTCAATATAATTTAACATGAATCTATACCATATCCTTCTTGCTAATGTCCAATAACCAGTTTCAGCTATGGTAATACCTGGACCCAAACCTGAACACATTTTTTTGAACATATGTAGATATGTTCACCAAATGAATTTATGATCAAAGAAAAATCCTGTAAGTTCTTATTGATGTGAAAACGCCAAGAGATTTTCATCCCTGAGGTACCTAAGTCAGGTTCAAAAATACCACTGAGGCTCTAAATCTCTTAATTGATACTTAAAGTTGTACCCAACATGCATAAGTTTCTTTCCAGATTGAAGATGTAGATACAAAAATGTGTGAGTCAAAAAAAAAAAAAAAACAGCTTATGCTTTTAGAGTTCTATTGACTCTGCAGTACTAGCAGGTGTAATAAAGATTACTATAAGCTTTCTGTGTCACTGCCATCAGAAGATGATTCAGAATACAGAGAGAGGATTTGCTGAGTAAGAGCAACTATTTTTAGATTGACAGTTTTCTTCCTCTCCACTGTGCTAATAATCATGTTCCTCTTTTTGAACACCACCAGGATACTTAGTGCTTTACAAAAACGTAAGGAGACTTTTAGAAGGAGCGAAGACATTTCATTCTAAAAGGCATCAAAGTCTCTGCTGCTCGTAAATACACTATAAACAATAGATGATGTTGCATTAAAAAGACACAAAGAACAACAGTAGCACAGAGAATCAGTTTTAAAGCTTACTGGGCAGAGGGAATAGATGTTTTTCTTCCTTTAGAGTCGCAGCAGAGAAGTAGCAATAAAATGATGAAGAACTGATACATGCAAATGAAATAAACTGAAGCAACTATTTATATGTCTGGGAAATAGGGGAAGAGCAACAAAACAAAACAAAACAAAAAGCCATCAACTGCAACCATCAGTAACAGCAGAACCAGCTGCAAAGCAAGGCACTACCACCTGCATTAGCTTAAACAATGAGTGCAAAAAAGCCTCAAACATAGGAAGGTGATAAATTAAAGGTTCTTAGCTCTGGCATGTTGAGAGTGTCTTAATAAGGACAAAGAAAAACAAAACAAAACAAAACAAAACAAATACTCTTCCTGTTGCTTGTTAAAAGTGTGTGCTTTGTCCTCCTTTCCAGTACTTACAAACAACACACAGAATGGCCGAAATGGCACATTTGTTTTTCATTTCTTTGGGGGAGTTAATTGCCTGAGAGCAATGCAACCTGGCTGGGCTCAGTATGGTCCCAACATTGTGAATGCTCACCCCATGTGCAACTTCATGCATTCAAGCAGGCTTATTGAATTTGTGTGCATGTTTACTTGCACAATGAACACTTCAAGCATGGTCAGTGTTAAGGAGTCCGGAGGCCCTGGGAACAGGGCTGCTCCAGTCTCTCCAGCCTGGAACAAAGCCAGCCAAATCGCTGCTCATACATTGGAAACCACTCTGTGCATGTGCAGTTAGTCTGAAGAGTCAGGATAGACCTATTATGCATAAGTAAGGTGTAAATTGTAGCTGATTTTCACAGTGCTTCTAGCTATTTAGAAAAGCAGCCGCTTCCTCCAAACATAGTTGGAAATGCTGTCTCACATGTCTTTTGTAAAGAACATGGAGTGTGACCTTATAATATGGAAAATCAGATACAATACAGACAGCTGACAGTTTCAGCTTTGGCTGATAGGTCTGCAGAGAGATGCAGATGTACAAGCTGGACCTCTGGGAACCTACCTGTTAAGATGACACAAACTTCAAATACAACCAAGAACTCATTCTCAGCATATTAGTTTTTAAAGTCCTTACTTAAAGATAGCAGAATAATAATCAAGAGTCTGATACTACCTGCATAACCTTATTCTGCTCTTTCACTTAGCAAAACTAAGCTGCTTGGGATCCAAAGCAAACAATACCGGGGTCTGGCTATTTCAAGCATCTATGGCAATTCTTTATATCAGCCCATACACCAGATATGAATCTAGATCTTAATATAAGTGTAACATTATTAAAATTAAATATATATATAATACACTCATATATATAAGTATAAATTAAAAAAAAAAAAAGTGTATCTTTGATGTATCTAACAATACATTTTTTGAAAGCCTCTTCCCTTTGCTAGTTATGGTCTATTCGTATATACTTGATCTACTTTCTAAACTGAGTGGTTTGGTTGTTTGGTTTGTCTGAGAAGCCTTCTGAACAGCCCATTTACCTTGGGTCTTTTAGAATAAGGTGCATATAACAAAGTGAAGTTCAAATTTGAGCCAAATTTTTGGCCACAGAAATGGAAGAGCTACAAATTAGAAACCTGAAGTAAAATGCATGCAAATGCTATCCAGAGGAAGTTATTACCACTAATGCTTGTGAGCTCCTGCTGTGTTGCTGTGGTTTTACAGATATTCAGTGTAGGTCTGTTGCGCAACAAAAGAATTTAGCTCTATGTTTGCATGAAAGAAGGAATAAATTTGTTACAATCAGTAAGCAAAATCCAAAAGGATTGGACATCTGCCTTGGAATCTGCTTGCTATACAGAAAACAGTTTAATATTGGCAATGAAACAAATCTAAGAAGTGTACAGGACCTAATTAAAGGAGACGTGCTTAGAAAACAGATATTAAAATAACAGTCGACTAGTTTTGGATTAGAGAAGAGAAATTACAAAGATAGAGAATAAGTTTTATGGTGATGATTTTCTGATGTTGCCAGACAGTCCACTTGTTAAAACTGTCTTGATAACAGCACAGTATGACACTTACAGTAGTGAAAAGGCCATGGAAGCAATACAGTTCCATAATGCTGTGTTTTTAGCTTTGGTCTTTAACAGTCTCCTTGACTGCTGATCCCTAAGTGCATGGTAAAAAAGTAAACTTTACAAACAGTAAATGAAGGTATGATCTTATACCTTCCCATCAGAAACACATAATAAAGGAAGGAGCAGCTCTAATTTACAACGTTAGATGTATCAGAGGAAAACACACAGAACAAATTTACAATGAAATTACTATCTAGATGTTTTATCAATACCTCCAAGAAATATAAAAATAAATGCCCAGGGTTGCAATTATCTATCTGCACATTCACTAGTTCCCCCCCCCCCCTCCCCCAATGAAAACTTAAACTGAAAAGCGTGCATTTGGCTGTGCCAAGAATTTTGCTGCAGGACTGCTCCATTTCACTCATGTTCTGGCCTGAAGAGATTAATCCCTGTCACCAGAGGGATATTTGCTTTTTAAAAAAAAAAAAAAAAAAAAAAAAATTATTTCTTTCTTTCCGTTTTTATGTTTCTTTCTTTGTCTTAAACAATTCAAATTATGACTTCACAAGAGAGAGAATTTCACATTTTCCATGTGACGAAAAATCACCTCTACTTAAATATCAAATGTAATTTTGCTATTGACTTTACTGAGCCACTAGAACTCAGGACTGTGATCTGTAGGACACACAGTCATGGACAGTAAGAAACTCTGGGCAACATAGTGCTCTGGAGCTGATTGGATTTTTGAGAGTTGCATCTGGACTCCAAAAATCAAAACTTTGCTTTCTACTATTCCTCCACCTGCATTTCAGAAAAGCAAGCACCACAAGGATTGCTTGTTAGAGAGCACATCTAGCCCTCAGAAAAGTTTCAGGAGCTACAACTGGCTCAGAAGAAACGGGAGTTACAAAATGACCTCAATGCCCTTCCTCATGCAGCTCTGTGGAAGCTAGCAATAATCTGTGTCATATTTTGGGAAGTCAGTAGAACATCATGATGAAGAAATGCCCTAAAAATGAAAATAAAAAGCCAAGGGTATTGATACTAGCACCGAATTTGGACAGCCATTTAATTTTCAATTTCCACTAATTCCTAAATGTGGTCAATGAACATGAAGAATTTCAGTACATTACCTCCAGAACAGATTAAAGCTACAATCAAAAGCAATAAACTAAAACACAAAACATAATTGAAAAAGTAGGAACCGCAAGTCCTTGGTCAGCCTAATGGATGTAGGAACTGAAGCAATTTGTGAGCACTCATTCAGTTTTGTCTGAACAGTCCACTACCACATCGATGACGAGGCAGTAGACCATAAAGTTTGTCACAGAAGTGTTAGAATCAAATTAGCAAGGAGACAAAAACGTATCTTACCTCTGAAAAAAAAAAATTACCTCTGGGTTTATATTAGAAGAAGAATAATTTTATATTGCAGTGGCTTGGGTTAAACTTAAGACATATTTGTATTTACTCAAATGCATTTGTACTGAAGGTGTGGCCAAAGCTCTACCATTAATATGGAGACATGCACATATATAACAAACATTTTCTTGTAATGTTGTTCTGGGCAGAGCGCACCTACCTACACAAACCTAGACTGCATTCTTCATAAAATACTGCAAATCTAGTATGTAAAGGAATGAATCTCTCATTAAACTTTATTTTCCTGCAGTGAAACTGTATGTTGATGTGCAAGATAACCCAAATGTGAGGGCTATCCCAGAACTATAACAGGTGACACTGTAAGCTAAACACTGACTTCTGTAGTACAAGCGGTAATCGTTGTGTTCTCCGTTACAAGCAACACTGCAGAACTGCTACCAGTAATGATACCCATCACAGAATGTTGTAGCTGGGTGATTTAAAGGAGAAGAGTCTGGACTTTGAATTTCTTTTTTTTTGCCATTCATATGCTATGGAGTCTTAGATTCTTTCAGAGCTGATGTTATGTCAATGCACTCATTACAGTTTAGCTGAGGTCTGTGTATTGTTCTTCATATATATTCACAGCATACAGTAAACTCTAATAGCTCCTTTGGAGCTGTTACACTGTATGCTGTAAATGGTTATTAACAATAGTATTCATTCATTTACATGTAATGGATTCATAATAGCAAAAGTAGAGTGAAAATCTTACGCTGTAATATGAAAAGTAGATACTGCATAAAGGCAGCATTTTAATACTCAATACTCTGATTTAATTATTTTTAAAATATCAATAGGTCCTGGTTCAGCAGCTTGTAAAATTACACAAGCCAAAGCAGCCTTTAAGTCAAAGGAGCACAATGAATAGCGTGCACAAAGCCAGAGATTTCCACAGGCTCAATTGTCCCCACAGATCTGCCAACATTAGGGATGTGAATCCTCTCACATAATGGTTTCTGCCAGTAAATTGGCACTAAGAGGAAGAGATTTCCCACCCCATGAGCTGTCCCATCTGTGGCAGTACCCCACACAGGACACCCACCCTCCAGGCACTGTCAGGTGCTCCAGGCAGTTGCACTCCATGTGCTGGAAGATTGAGAGGGAACAGGAAGAAAATCACCAGACACAAAGTCATATCATTGCTTTCCAAAATCTACAGGCAGGTCAGCCTGTTCACCTTTAATATGGCATCCTTCTCATATTAAACCTCTCTTGAAAGGTAATTAAACATGGCATAGAAGATCCAAACTGCTGTGTGGAATTTAGAAATGAAGCCCTCCATCTCCAAGAAGTTGTGTCCTACAGGAACAAATCCTGCTCATCCAAAGTGGACCAGTCCCCAAAAGACCTCCTGAGGGAAAACATTCATTTTCAACCACAGTATACAGTACCAGAGCCTCATTTTTCCCTCTGTTTCCCTTCCTACTGAACTGAAATAAAAACAGTCTTTCCTTTTAGGTTATTTTAGGTTTTCTTTATGCTTAAAACCAGCTAATGTCAACCAAAGGAACAGATTTTAAAATGGAGTTACTAGCAAACCATGAACACACTGAGTGAGGACTGACAGACACTGCTGTGACAAAGCAGTTGAGCTTCTACTATAGGCTTGTTCAAGTCATGTTTTATTTATCTAAGGGTTTAGTACATTTGGAAGCATATTTTCCATGGATGTTTTTTAATAACCTGGGATGACTTCTGTAGTGCTTCTCTCAGCAAAGCCTTAGATGGCAGAATAACATGAGAATATCAGGTCTCATTATTTCAGCTTAATAATTGGTTTCTTTAGTCATCCAGAAGTCTAATGGAAACTGTAAACATCAATACAAATTTAGCTTTAGTTGGTATCCTCTGAATACCACTAATTTAGCCATTACTTAGATTGCCTCGTAACATAAATGTAATGCCTTTGTTCTCAGCAACAAGATGAAATAGAAGAAGAAAAAAATACATGTTCACAATAGTCAGGGCAAGATACGCAGCTAAAAGTAGTTTTTACCAAAACATCTGAGCAGATTCTCATATAACATGTAAGGTATTGGTGCTTGTGTCTAGCACAGTCACAGGAAGAGAGATACATTTTTAAAGGATTCACTAGATAAGCTGTTTACAGGAGCTGAGTCCAACACCCACTAAAATCCACCAGCAGTTATATATCACAAAAGACTAATTTGCTTGAATACTTGAATAGTTTATGTTGAATGGTAAAGAGCAAATGTTTTTCTTTCTTTCACTATTTCTTATTTTTATTGGGTTGTACAAAGATACTGTAATTATACTGACATAAACCATGTTCTAATTTACCTGTGTTTTACAGCTGTTGTTTCTGAGCTTACACTAAAGGTCAACAGCACCATTTGTAGCTCTGGCAGGGGCATTCAAAAGACTCTTACAAATTGGTAACATTTTGGAAAAACAGAATCAAGAAAATTATAGCTGCTATGCCATTTATTTCTGTCTGCCTATTAAACAACTATTTCCACATAATTTATATGTGTAACTATTTAATATAATTATTGAGTGGCAATGACATTTCATAGCAGTGGAAACAAAGAGCTAATATGTTAACCCCCAGGACCCAATCTTTCCAAGGTGAGTGTTTGCACATTGTATTCAAATTAGCAGAGATACAAAAGCATAGGCAGTTATATAGATTATCTTTTCTGTGAATATATGTAGAACACTGCAAAATGATTTGATTTTTTTTTTTTTCCCCTGGCTATAAATAACTGAAAAGATACACTTGTGGTTCATGCTAAAACTGAATCTTAAACTATGAATATCACAGAAGAAACCAACTGTTCTTTTAGATCTGAATGACAATGTTTACTTCCATAGCATAACTGTCTCTTTGTTCATAGGAATGAAAAATAAAGCTTAATATATTCAGAGCTTTTTTATTGCTACTAGCAACAGACGAGCCTGCTTTGCCTCAGATCACAATCAATTAAAAATAATTGTAATTATCAAGATTGTACCCAATCACAAGTGCTACTGTATTGCAAGTATATTCAAAACTTCATGGACAGAGGGCAGGGAAGGAGGTTAGAAAATCTTAATGTGAAAGAAAATTTTATTATTTGCATAGTGCATTTAATCTACAGCAAAACCAAAGTCATTTCTTCTTCATTCCTAGTTTGTATTTTTATGTTTAACTATGTTTTGAGTGGTGCCAATTACCAATGTGATAGTTCCAGACTTGATTATCTCCCTGATTTTAGAGAGTCCTGTTCCATTGATAAGAATCTCTGGTATACAGTCTGTATCACACAATGCTGCTCCATGCTTGATTTTGAGTTAAAAGGACCATAAATCCTGCTTGGCAACCTGGTCTGCTGGAATAATGGAGAGTGCTTGGCAGCAGTGGCTGAGCTGTAATTCAAGCTCATCTTCTCAGACAACTGGAGAGGGACACACATGGCCACAGAACTCATTTCAGAGTCTGAAAGCCATTAAACATCTTTTGCTGGCTTCTACACGAAGGAGTGCGATGCCAGAACCTCAGTGCCAAGGGATACCCAAAGGGAAGGCATATGGTCTGCTTTCACTTGTGCTGAAGAGTTCATTCTTGTTATTTAAAGAAATAATGGAATGTATGCTTCTTTCCTCATCAACAGCTTGGCTGTTTTAAAGGACGAATATTGATATACTATTAAATCAAATACGATATCAGAGTGTCCTTCACACTGTGCACTGGCTGTGTCTGCAAAATGGTGGGATGAGCAGAGGAGGAAGGAAAAGTCCCAGGAGAGAATCCAGCTCTGTTGCTTCTGTTGCTCTAAGGAGTGCCTTGAAAAGTGCAAGAATCATTACCCCACTGCGCTGTGCCAGTCACACAGTAAAGCCGTGCTGTGAGCATTACCCAGGACAGTTATTGCTACTCCTGATGTATAGCAAGTACAGAAGATACACTCTCTGGCAGAAAAGAAAGCTTGTAAAAGCTATCAATTACACAACTTTTCCCTGGTGTAATCAGCCCCTACACGATCTACTTTCACATCAAAACCCTCCTTTTAGCACAAAACTGAAATCTACCATAATTAATGTCAATATTGTTAAAGTTGCCAGTACAGCATGTTAGAACCATGTGCAGAAAACCTACAGTTGGTTTAGAGCAACTGGTACAGTAAGTGCTCATTGTAAGTCCTTACTTCATCCCATGTAGGAAAGGAAATTTTGGTTATTTTAGGATTCACAGACTGGCTTTGACATAAATACTAAATATAACCAACCATCAGAAATAAGGAACAGAGAGCAGGTATAAAGAATTAGAGGAAATCAGTGAGAATAACCTGGAATGGTGTTGGAATTCCCCACATCTTTTTACCAAGTGTATTTGCAGAGGATAAGGAATGGAGATGGTGCTGTATAAGCAGAGCAACACTCAAGCCTTTTAGATCTGCTACTCTTTACAGCTCATTTGAAGCCTTGGCTATATTTGTTGAATCAATACTCAGGCAGCTGTTTTGATAATTTCACTCTGATGGCATTTATCCTGGAAGGACAGACAAAGGGGAAAAGCAATCATCCCAACAAGGCCAAAAGTCCTCAAAGGTTTCCAAGGCAAAAACAGACTGAAACATCAGATACCAATTTGCTGAGATCAACACCATGAAAACCTGCAGCTTGTGTTCTTGAGCAACATTGGCTGAGTAGGAGTTAGGGAAAGAATAAATGTGGCAAAACAAACAAAGGTAGCATTTGTGACAAAAATGTGAACCAATTTACATATATCAATTACTTTTAATAAAATAAAAGTTAATTGCTAAATACCCAGATTGGTGACTCTACAAAAATCTGACATCTGACTTGATACTTTGACACCTGTTCCGTCCTGCCCTCATCTTTTTTTTTTCCATTTAGGAATGAATTTTGCAATCAAATGATTGCATAAGACCAAGTTTCATAAAATAGTTAAAAAACAAGTCAGATAAATGCAAGCAGGTACTACTCAACCTCCCAGAGTAAACACACTAATGGAAGGCTAATTAATCCATTAAGACACACGCTACAACAAGACAATGAAACTGAACATGGAAACATCAATTTTATAACTCACTGTGCTATAATTATTCTCTGGCTCAGTGAATGCATACACCCTTTCAGGAACCTACAGTGCCTTT
This sequence comes from Aythya ferina, assembly GCF_964211825.1. NCBI lineage: Eukaryota > Metazoa > Chordata > Aves > Anseriformes > Anatidae > Aythya > Aythya ferina. The sequence continues at coordinate 26,054,419 of NC_140304.1, forward strand.
CATATTACATAAAGGATTAAATCTTTAACCCACACACAGGAAATACAGACTTCTGTAATGTTCCCACACACTGTTAGATATTGTTTGTTTCTAGTAGAATCTATGTGCAACATCTGAAAAATGTTGTCTGAATGGTATTTTTCAGACATGTAAGTATCTGTGCCCTGATTACATCTTCCACAACTGTGTGTCCAACAGTATAATACATTTCTAAGCAGCAATCTAGACTATTCATGAGAAAAAAATAGGAAGAATTCAAAGATCTTTACTGTGTATGTTAGTCATTATGCTTAAATGGAGCACAAAGACATTTCTTTTAAAAATATGAATAAATAAATAAATAGGAATGACCCCTCGCAAATAATACATCAGATTTTCTAGTATGTCATCTAAGTGGATTTTCCAAGCAATGTTCACCCAGTCAAAAAAAATACAAAAAGACAACATAAATCAAAATAAAGTGATCCAAGAATTTCAATTCATTTATTCTATAAATCCTGAACATAAAACAGCGTGTCATATACATGGAAGATCCTAAGATCCTCTTAGTAATATTTTGTTCTCTCGTCATGCATAGGGCACCTAGTGATATGAAGAGGAGTTTGAATATATAGGAAAACTGAATCCAAATTAATCATGTAGAACTGTGAATAAGATTTTCCCTGTAAATTATTTGTAATGTTTATTCAGAAAATTATTAAATATTTTTATTCTACAGTCTTTCAAAAGTAACCACTAGTTTGTATAGATCATATTGCTAATTTTATTTTATTTCTATATGTAAGTACTAATTTACATCACTTTGCTTTGCCCAGTGCTGCCACATGCACACACATATATCTGGTGAGTTTGCTGGTAACACACACAGAGAAGCCCACAAGGTCATTCAGCATTACAATATCTCTCTACAGCTGAATAAGAAGAAAACCATTCAAAGGTTTTCCTGAAAAATGTGATTTAGTAGCCAACAGTCAACTTCACCAGTTTCTTTTATCCCTATCAAAAGTAAACAATTGCCTGATATTTGTTTGCCTTGAAGCTACAAAAACTAGGCACCAACTCTCTCCACTCTGTCATTCGTGCTCCTATCCTTCCAGTCGGTAGAAGTGCCAGTTTAGTGCTATCAAATGCAAAGAATCAATATGCTGGCAGACACAAATAGCACGTTGAGCCATCAGACCATAACAGCCTGAGATCGGTTTTATTTTTTTCCCTCTTGTTTTTGTGTTGCTTTTTCCCTACTGTCTTATCTGGAGTCATTGGATAGAAGCCATCTATCAATCAAGTGAAGTCTCAACAAGGTTTATTACTCAGCTGCTCAAAACAGGGAAGAAAGATCAGGGCTCATTATTATCATGGAATATGCTAGAATATGCTTTATTTTGCAGTGATACTTTTTCTTTGCCACATTAACTTAACAACATGATTTTAATTGACCCACAGGGCTTCACTTACTGAAAAATGTAGCTTAGAATTTTTGTATATGAAAGGTCCCTGCATGATTTGGAAGAATATTTGCAAGGTCACTAATATTGTTGGTTGGCATCTTATTTACCCTACTTGATTCTATTTGCACATGTGCCTGAAGGAACCAACAGCCACAGGTCATTTTCTATGAATTCGTGGAAATAACTCCCTGTACAGCAATCAAAATGTATGTTTCCTTCTATCCTAATGCAAAGAAGTTCCCCTTCCGAAACTCTTCTTCAATGTCTGCTTTTTGCAATAGAGAAAAGAGTATTTTGTGTTTCCTGACTTAATAAAGCTAATCCCAAAATATGAGTTAGCCATGTATTTATGTATCGGTGGATGTAGGCCACAGAGAAAAGACTTGTAGAGGTGTGGGAATCTTATATGAGCCAAACACCGCCTCCACACTGGATTCATCTATCCTCATCTGTAATGAAGATGATCATCTGAAGGATGAGTCAGGCTGGTATAATGCTGGCATACAGTAATAGCTTTTTTTTACGGCTGTATAAGGGACAGGAGATGGCTCTATTTTCTTCCCCCTTAAAAACTGAAGTTTTAAAATTAGGCAATCCCATTGTAATTTTATCATAATTAAAGACTGAGGCATATAGCAATAGCAATGCTCTCTGAATTCACAGAGATTCATTCCGGGATTTCTTAGTATCCTGTAATTAACACAGTGAAGAACCTTAAAATTCACTTAGCAATTAGCAGTGATGAACAAAAATGAGTTGCCTTTAAGGCACTTAGGCCATATTCACACATGCTATTTTAAGAACCAAGCTGCTTAATTTCTACACCTGCACACTAGGCTCCTGGATCTGGAAGGATGATTCAGACAGTTTAAGTTAGGACTGGAAGTTTTTTATATCCAGAGTCACAGTGACATAATTTGGATCCCAATGCACATGTTACTTCTCAGCAAACAGCTTTCTTCCCCACTGCTAGTTTCACTGAGCACTGTCCTGGTCTCTTATTTTAAATCTGGGATATGCCACATATAAAGGCTTTAAATCCCCGGTAGCAATAGCAAGATAAACCAGCTAAAGGCCAGCATTGCATACTGTGGCTGATGCTGTCTGGAAGGAATTCCAGGATATGTCAGCATTATATGTGTCAAAGGACACCGTAAAAATGCCCTGTACTTCAGGCATCTGGGCAATGACTCTAAACCTGAGGCAGCAGGAGAAGCAGGTAGGTGTAAAAGGATGTTTTGCATATTCAAGTCTTTGTTAAGCTCTGCTAGAGCAATATAATGGTGCTATACAAATGGCAGTACTGTTGCTTTTTTAAAAATGAAGATTAAATATCACTATTTATTGTATTATCCATTCTCTGTGACATCACTGAAGGTGCCAAACAAAATTTCTCACAGGAAAAAAAAATAAATCTTTCTTCACCTCACATTCTGCATTTAACCTCTGCTTATGACAGCGAGTACCACTCTGATGTGATATTTGCAGTGATGTATTGTTTACTAAATAATTAAACTAATCTTATTTTGTACTTTGAATCTATGCTTAACTAGATTAAATTGATAACAAACATATCTTAACCCTACTGTGTTTTGAATTTATCACATGCACACTGGTAAGTTGTTTTCTTCCAAATGCTTCTAGAAGCAAAGAATGGAGATGTCAAGGGTTGGTTCTTTCCTGGGACTCACACATAAGACTCCTGCTGATTGCAGCAGAAACCACTCCAGTGCAAGTGATGCAAGACCACTGGAATGTCTTCAACTCTGTAAAATGTGAAGGGTTCTAGATTCTAGGATCCTAGTGATTGATACATACATTTATAATATACTATCTCAATATTAGTAGATACAAGCACATAAGCAACAATGTTCTAACAAAACTTTTTTTTTTTTTTTTTTTTTGCTTGAGATTTTATATAATATGGAAACATAACTGAAAAAGTATTTTGAAATAAATCAGTACTCCATAGTAAAATTAACTGCATTCTCCCTCACTCCTTCAAATGGGAAGACATTTTTGTTAACTCCAGTTTATGAGAAAGCAGTCCTAATTCTGCAATTAGATTTCTCAAAAGAAAACTTACCTTTTTATTATCATTTTACAAAGTCATTTAAGAAAATAAGCTCTAATATTAACTAAAAAGAATTTCAAAGGACAAATAGTTTTGGTTCATAATGTTAATTGTGAGAAACAGTGGGCAAAGGCTGATTGGAGAGTTTCACAGCAGCCAGTGAAAGGAGGCCATCTGTAGTCTTTACTAATGCATAATATTTAAAATATATCCTGCTCAATAATACACACTTTATCAGCCTGTCATACCTTGCATTGAAAAGTTTTAAAAGACTGCAGCTGACATGTGTCATTTATTTCCACTTGAGCCAATTAAAGTGCAATGATTGGAAAAGCACTCTCATTAAATGATTTACATTTGGACTACAAAGCTGGGCAAATCTGGAGTTGTGTGATAACCTCATCTCAGTATTTTTAAGGGACTGAGAGAGAGACATGAAACAATACCAAACAGATTAGGGCATTATCTATCTAATTAAGAAAAAGGAACACTCAACTCATTTGTCCAGTAATGCATTTTTGTGTACTATTTTTTTCTTTACTATTACAAAGAAATGACTTGTACCCATAAAACTTTATTTTTTGTAAATATTAAAGCACTTTACTCAGTGGTAGTTCAATCTCATCTCAATAAACTAGTCACTATTCACCTCCTTGAAGGTGGGAGGCAACAGATTGGAGGTACTTTACTTTGAAGGTAAGCACATTTACATCCTTTGTGGATCTGGCTAGTGGTCCAGTCTCACTGCCTACAATACACAAGAATTTTGTCAATGACTTTAAGGGGAAGAGGATGGGACTACTGGGCTGCAAACCACCTCTAAGAACTCTAACAAAACAGGGAATGATTGTATTCTAGAATGAATCAGGCCATCACTGGAAAGGGAAAAAAAAAAAAAAAAAAAAAATGTACATTTTATTTAGAGCTAGGAAAAGCTCTAAATAGCTTGGAGCAAAAATAACCCCCTGAATTTTATACTTGTGTCAGACCCAAGGAATTATTACTGTCTTCTGTGGCAACCTTACTCTAGTTGTTCTACCTGGCTATATTTCCCACCAACTGTCTTTAAGTAGATGCCTGAAAGTCCATTTTTTTTTCCCTAAAAAATGACTGAATAAACCCCATATATTTATATATATATATATATATTTTTTTTTTTTAAGAATACAGTCCACTTTGCTAAAATCTGTACAAAAACAAACAAAAAACACTAGAAACACCAAACTCTCTTCCTTTGCCATAAAGAGTAGAGTGCACAGGCCTTCCCTCACTCTTCTTCAGACACCAGATACTGATCAGAGTACATTACTGTATTGATAGATAGAAGAACTCTCAGCTGACACTCAAAAAGAAATTTCCAAGCAGAAATATAAGAGACAATATAAATTAGAAGATAGTTCTCAAAAGTTTAGGTTTGGAGCAAACTGATTTGGATACATGGAATTACAGAATGAGAGACAATTACCTGTTACATCTAGAAATGCCAAAGTACCTTAGACCATATTTCAGCATTAACCAAGAAATTCATAAAGACTTTGTGGATGAAGAATGAGTCTGAGAAACAACCTTACACTATCTTTCTTTTTGACCATGGGAAAGTACTCATCTTATTTACTCCATCTTTAAAATCAGGAAAAATATATATTATTCATCTTCAAGCAGGGCTCAGTTATTGATAAAAATGGCTACGTAACTGTTCACTATTATTTGTTATTATCAGAATTTAAAGCTTTGCAATGGATGAGATAATAAAACAAAATCTAATAATTTCTGTTTTTCAGTGAGCCAAACTAAGCTGGACTTGATTTTGTTGTAACAGAACTAACATAACTGTGCTTCCCCTCTCTCTCAGTAATCTGCACTCACCTAGATTTAGAAAAGCTATTGAGAAAAAGAATGTGCAGAAAGTTTACCATCAAAGTCTACTGGCCTGTAAGCCTGGAGTTCCAGTGTCTCATGAGCTTAGATTTCTTTTATATACTGCAAACCAGATTTTGAAAGCTGAAAGTAATAACTAATCAGCCTGGTATCTTTTAAACATCATTCTTATTCCAAGAACAGTGACTTTACGGTGTTAAAAACTCCCACAGCCTATTTAAAAGCTATTCACAGTGAACCAGAGAGAAATAGCATTAAAATCAACAAAACCATACGTTGCAATTTATAGGGGCAACTGATGTAAGTCCCAGAAAGAACTGAGGAATTGATTCTTGGAAAGTAATACAGAAGACTCATGTCCAGCTGCCAGTCATAAGACCAATCATCTCAAGGCTAAAAAAGTTTACTCACTAGGAAGTTGTGATAAAAGAGATGAAATTTTTATTTTATAAAAATTGTTTTTAAAAATAAAATATTTTTCATTTTCTGAGGTAGGAATCTCACTTAAGAGGTTGCACTACTGCAGAGCTTATGAGTACAAACTTATCTACGCTAACCTGTTCTTATTTAATGGACAATAAATTGATGTTATCAAAACATAATACCATTCTTTATTGTGGATCTCCCACTGAAGTCAGTGCAGGTCCCCCTCCTTTTTCTTCAACACAGGGGCTAATCTGTTGCTACTAACTTGTATCTACATAAATTACACACAGAAAGCAGAAAGTTGAAGTGACAATGAAAGATCTCTTGACTGCGCTTGTTACAATTTCATATATATATATATGTATATGTATATATATATATATATATACTGATAGGTGTGTGAAGCATTTACATTCACATAAAATTAATGTTTAGTGCTTTTAAATAGTTACTACTTGCCAACAAAGGTTATATTTTTTCACTTGCCTGAATTATATCTAGAGTAGCCCATCAATCTTCAATGATAGATAAGATACACAGTGAAGGTGAACGAAGAAATACTGTAATTTGGCGTATTAGATTATTTATGCAAGTTGAGAAAAAAATAATTCTGCTTTTGCTGGATGAGTGTCACTAATGGAAGTGTAACTCACAACATTTTGGTTACCTACATGGATAATTAATTAAAAGAAAAAAATAATTAATCAAGATAAACTTCTGCACCTAGCTAACAGAGGACTGAAAGTTCATCATGTCTAAATATGTTTCTCATACCTTTACTGCAAATTAGTTTTTGGAAGTGAATTTCAAGGTCTACTGACTCCGAGGTTCACTAACTCAGTTTTCATTAAGTTTTCACAAATGATCTACTGTAGCATTATTCTTTTATAGTGGTGCAGATTTAAGGCCCACTATGAAAAGAAATTATGCTGTCAGAAAAGTGTATTTTGACTTATTAAAAAATTGAAAGGTTTCATAAAACTATTTATTTTGGTGTTCATTCAGAGTGCATGTTGACAGTCTTACAGAAGAAAGCATTTTTCTGGGGATGTATCCCTCGGTCTCTTCTCATCATACCTTCTTGTTGAAAACTTGAGATAACCTTACTTAGCAGATATGTTAAAAACCTGTGCAGACAACAAATACAAGCTACTTCATGATTTTGCCCTGCAACTGGCAATTTATTTTACTAGATTTGTATTACAGCAATGATGCACATGTTTTAGTTAAAAGTTCAATAATTTTGTTTTAGTAAATACTTAAGATGTTTAAAAGGAAACCTAGATATTAAGAAGTCTGATGAGTTACACAACCCATGTCAAGAAGCAATTTTGTCCAAATTTTGTGGATCGCTTGTTTCAACTGCATTGCATTAACTTTTTCCGATTACCTCATTATCTCCCAGGATATTATTTTTATGTCCTATTTGAACACTATTCATCTAAAAAAACTATGACTCAGAAAATAACCATAATAACCAAATGTCTTGTAGTAAAGGACTGAAGAAACCTTAAAATATGAGCAAAGAATTTACCTTTAAACTCTTATATGGCATCCAAGAATAAATTCAGCTATTTACCTCTTGACTTCCTTTTCAGAGCAAGTGACTAAGACGCATTTAAGGAATGGACAAAAAGGGGGTGATAATTGGTTCAACTTGCCCCTTGATCTTGTTACACAAAAGCCATTGAAAGAAATAGAGAGGAACAAGGGATAAAATTGTTTCTCATAAAAGAGCTACCTCAACTACTTCAAGAAGACAGTGCTTAGACTAGTGTCAGCAACTAAGTTTTCTTACCCCTGGGGAAAAAAAAAAAAAAAAAAAATCAGACAAAAAGAAATAAAACACAGCATGTAATTTCTTTGTTTATCAATTTCAATTAGGTGATTTCAATTATTGTGCATATTCAGCAAGAAAAATGAGAACTCCCAAATCAAACCTTTTTCTCAGTCTCTGCATAATCATGTAAAATGACATAAAACTCTAGGAACAACCAGAAAGTAGTCAGGCACTCATATGATTTTCTTTCAGGGATGACAGAATGGACAAAAATGAAGACGGCATGTCAGTCTAAGGCACATCTTAGAAATCTGTGTTCTAATGCAAGACTGACAGGAAATAAGCTGGAGAAGTGAGGGAAAACATAAAGAATGAGAGAGTTCATTGGGAAGTCTCCTTCCTTGCTAAGCACCTTTCTGTTAAGCAGCAAGACTGGGAGAAAACAAGCATAGGAAGGCTGGCTGGGGTCTGATAATGACCAACAGGAAAGAAGAGAGCAGCGAAAAGGACACCGATCAGTTAAGAGGTTCTGAGAAGAGAAAGGCAGAGAAGAGAAAAATTAAGACAAAGGAGTTCCTTCAAGATCAATAAACACAGTGAACTACAAGGTTAGACACAATAGAAAGCAAGTGTAAAGCAATAGTGTTGAAAAACTATTTAGGACACAAGTACAGTTTATGCCACCATGCAAGAAGAATGCTCATTTCCATAAGAGATAAATTTTGTGAAATCACTAACAATTTGGTGATCTAAAACACAGTTAAGAAATGGTATAGAACCTGGAAAGGGTTGGGGGGGGGGGGGAAGGGGGGAGGAGAGAACAGTTTACAAACATAATAAGTATACTATGGAGAGTGGAAAAGAAAAACAAGCAAATAAAGAGGTTAAGACACACAATGAGAAGCAGCAAGGCAGGTCCACAAAGCACTAAACAAAAGAATTCTCTAACTTCATTAAAAGTAGAATGAGATTACAAAAGCACTGTACACTACTGCATATGGGGAAAAAAAATTATTTTTAAAAGAGATAATTTGTGATAAGAAAGTTGTAGTCAAGAAAGAAAGAAAGGTTCTTTGACTTCCCTTATTCAGTACAGCCCTTATGCTCTTGTACACAGTTTAATACACTAAATGCAGCAGAAGACACACAGGCTAGTACCGAAAGTCACATTCTTAACAAATAAATAAATTTACAATACCATAGAATGGTTTTCATTTTACACTATAATCAACTGGCAAAAATAAATAAATAAATAAATAAAATACAGCAGCCATATCATAAGCATTGAAAAATATTCTATTTGATCTTGAAAATAGAGACTGGCCCGATCACGTACTATTTAAATGCTAGCATATCGGAATCTTACTATTGTTATTGATTTTTCCTAATTACGTTAATCCCATAAATTATGCACTGTTATTGTGTAAACTCATTAAAGAAATTAAAAATACTCATCACATCCATTAGCATCTTTATTTAATATTAGTTTACAGAAGCCAGAGAAGAAGTTTTCTAGTAACTACTCAAAAGAAGTTTTTCTTACAGTACTGGAAACAAACTGAGAATGGGATCCAGTTCTTAGTTGCTAGTAATAGTTTTTTCATTGCTTTGGTTAACTACTAATTAAGCCTCCAGCCTTGTGAGTCTGTAAGCATGCTTTATGTAAGTGCATTGATACTAGAGCAGGCAAGTAGGCAAGTTATTTTCCTTATTCTAAGAAAATAAGTCTTAGAAAAGAGTTATTTTCTTAGTCTAAGAAAATAAGTCCCTTAGGTTTTTTTTTTTTTGACTAAGGGACCACTCACCTGTTTACAGGTTTACACAAGCCTTAATATTTTTAATAGTTCCACTAGTAACTTGCACTGTAACTTGTAACTTGCACTGCAAACAACCTAATTAGGGCTAAAGGAACAGACTTAGATTTAAATAACTTAATGTGAATTCTTTATAATTAACTTTCCCTAAATTGTTCATGAGTTTTCACAGCACGGAGACTCAGCTTTCTATCAGCTCTTCCTTTCTACACTGTCTGTCTTCCAATGGCTATAGATCATTTCCCATTCTGCATCTGAAATAGCACGGCTTCAAAGGCTGTGACCAAAATTTTTAAAGTATTATCATTTTTTACCAAACTATTATTAAAGAAATTGATCTCACCCCAGCCTCTGTGATAAAGAAAATCATTCACTCATTTTGTGTGTTCTTGGCAATGTATGTTTCCTGTTTAAATCACATAATGGCAAAAATTGGGAAAAATGATCATTTATCTGGTGTCAGTAAGTTGGGCAAATCTATCACATTTGTCATCATGTAGGAAACTGCCATTACATTAGGGCAATTTTTGCCACTAATATTTTCTGATTCATTCACTATTCAAAAAATCATAATCATCCTTGAACCTTTTTAATTGTTCCACTGAAAAGTAGAACAAGTGGGAAAAAAAAAAAAAAAAAAAGTAAGATTTGGTGATGTGGCTTTTTAAAATTCTGAAAGAGCATGCAGTATGGGAAAATCTTGGTTTAAAATATAACTTATTTCTGTTCCTCCTAGCAAAAATCTTTTTTCCAGACATTTTTTCTCACACTTCTTATGTGCTTTTAAGTCTGGAAAAGTTAGCAAGATCTTTAAAATATTTTTATCTCTTTGTCCACCTTAGAATTTAAAGCATTTAATGTCCCGTTACCTAGCACTTAGCAAGGAAGCAACTAGATCAAGTTCATTGTAGAAAACTAAAAAAAATATGCATCTATCTACAGAAAGCAACTTTTATAATACCAAATATTTATGTTATAGAAACTACATGATATACTAGGTCACAGCTCTGTGGTCCCACAGTCCTTTAGATCTCCTTTTATAATGTTTTGCCTAACCAGTAGTACTTCAGTGAACAGGATGGTGGCGTGTGTACCAACTATAGAGCCTGCATATGCCCACAAAAGTCTTTTGTTATAGGATATAGAAAACAATGCATCGACATCTGTGATGAATCAGAGTGGTCATGTGAGAAACACCAAGCTCAGCACACATTCTGGTAAGAAACAGCTGAAATCTGTTCCAATTTAATAGAACTACTTCTCTTGTTAGCAGAATAAACAAAGTTTGTATTTATTCTGAGGTTAGTTATATAAAATCATATAATGCGAGTGCGTGATAGCAGAGTCTGAAGCTAGAGAAAGCAAGCCAAACGTGTTCATTTTAATGACAGATGGTATAAAGCAGTGTTTAAGGCACTGGTGGGAAAATCAAGACAGAGATTTTACTCCTGGATTCCCCATGGTGCTGCAGTACAGCCTGTCGGGCCAGCTCACAGTCCTGTGACTCTGTTTACCTTTTCCACTTTCTGTATTTCAGAGGAGAGTTTTGCCTTCCTGCATGTGTTCACACAACACCTGCACAAAAAGTCCCCAGTGCTAGTGGGAGCATTAAACAGTGTCCTAGTATCACCAGTGCTATTATTTTTATATAAACTTCTTATTTACTCTATAAAAGCACTGCAGTGTACAAACAGTATTTAATCAGAGAGGTAGTCTGGTAGGGTTTTCTCTCTGGAGCACAGTTTTGGTCTATAATATGTAAGACCTTAAAGTTCACTGAAGGGGTCACCTGCATTCCATGGCTAGTAAACGAGTGATTTTTCTATTATTATTTTTTTTCCCATTAAATTCATGCAAAGCCAGGGCTGCTGAACTTCAACAGCTGACACTGGCTTCTGCAGGTGCGAAACCACAGATGGTTACATGTCATTACTGCCACAGAAGTGCTACTGAATTCACTAACATTTGCCAGGCTGTGCAGAATACTGTACACACAATATGCTATAGAATTCAGGCAGCCCTGGACACCGTATATTCAGGATACTCAACTGTGTTCAATGTAATTAGCTGAATGTGTAGGTCCTACATTAACATCCGTATCTTTGTTTGTCAGATGTCACCTTGTCCTTTTAAAGACGGTTACAATTCACACTCGAGGAGACCTCATTCTGTACAAAACAGGTGGTAAAGTCAAAACAGACATATATAAAAGCTTTAGTCTCAACCATGGTCTTCCTGACATTCTGTAGTTAGGGATGAGAACTTGGCCAATCACCAATGCTTATTTTTTGTCCTTTTTCTCACTCCTCATGTGGCAGGAAACAAGCCTCAGGCTACTGCAGATAGTTCGCACATTAGGACAGAGCAGTTTCTTTAATTTGGAACTGATTATTTTGCAAGGGAATGGTCTGTGATCTTTCCTACCCTCCACAGAATACATCACAGAAACCGCCGAATCCTTGTGTTTGTACAGTAAGCACGCACCTTCTCATTGATTTAAGTTCTCATTTTTCTGTCTCACTTTAAGAGGAATTTTTTATATTGAAAATGCACTTAGGGTAATAACCAATTTACAACTTTTTTCACATTCCTACTGCAGCCAAATAGATTGTGATCAGAAGTGTTTTAAAACTACAATTCTACTAATGTTATCTACTTTACAAATTGCCCATAATACATGAGAAAACCAAACAAAGTTATAATAATCCAGACTTCAGAGAACAAAAGTATCAGCAATGGCTCATTTTGTAGTTCATTTCATTTCTACTCAGATACTTAAATTCCTTTAAATGGAACAGAGATGAAGGACAAAGAAATACTTAGAAGTCACTGTGTTACTTAACAGAAGCTTTATGGATTGACCACTAAGTTACAGGCCTCCAGAGGGCAAAATCTGGTCTTTATGTGTTTTCTGAGATAGAGAACATTTTCAGTAATGGGAAATTATACAAAGTGTTGAGAGGTATTATTATTATTTTTTTATTATTATTATTATTATTTTCTTACTTTTCAAAAAGATAGTGGAGAATAAGTAACTACAGGCTAAGATTTCTGCTTTGCTAACCTGTCTAAAATACAATAATTACAATACTGAGTAAAAGTGATACTGTGCCAACAGAAACCCATGGCAGCTAATCACACTGCTGTATGGTTGACCACATATTTAGCGATATAAAAAAATTAATTCCCAAAAGATAGTTAATCCAGCTTTTTGAGCCCCCTAGTAACATTGCGGAGGCTGTGCACTAATACCTAACAGCATGTACTTTATATCATTTGGTTGCAACTTTTCCATTAACTGGCAACAAAGGACTTTTTTATTTGGATTTAGAAATTCCCAAAGCAAATTTCTGAAGGGCAAATTTATATAACGCCATTTAATTTGCAATGATTCCAGATCCCAACAGTATGTGAACTCCTACTGAAGCCTGTTTTGCTTCCCTCAAACAGAAATGTACTGGTTATATCAACAGACCAAACTGGGAATGTGCCTGAACTAACAACAATTTTTCAACAACCCAGATAAAAGCCAAATGGAAAAAAATACAATTCAAAACAGCTTTTATTATATAGTTTGGTTGGACTAGCATTGGATTAAATGAAATTACATACACTGAGCCCTTGAAGTTACTCTAATTAATAAATAAATAAATAAATAAATCTCACTGCTTCAATGGAGGATCTTTCTCCACACACGTTTCACCATGTAGTTTAGAGAAGCACAAAAAAATTACTCACATCACATTTGTATAATGATAAGAAATTATTTCCTATTATAGACTCAAATCATTAAAATAAAACAATGTCATAAGACCCCCTCTTTCCCTCCAAAATAAATACATCAAATTTATCACAGAAGCTACTTTCCCTAAGTGTCCTATTTTCCTTCCACATTATGTGTTAGCATTAGAATACCATTATGCTATAGCAATGGATGTGCAAGAACACTTTGGTAGTGTTTAAATATTTTTTTCCTTTTACTACTGATTTATTGTATGTTCCAAACATACCCTGGAGCAAAACATTTGTTTTGGTTTGGGAAAGGAACAGTGGAAAATATATTTGCTATATTTATCTCACTGTCAAACCCAAATTTGAACTCAGTCTTTCAAAGTACAAAAACAAAGCAAAATGAAACAAAATGGTATACTCCCCTTACTCCTGTCCTTCTCTTTCATTCTCTATATTCCTATAGCATTTGTGTCTCTAGCAGCATAACATATTATTCTTTGAGTTAATTTTTTTCCTGCAAGTGTCTAGATTTATGAAAATTTTATACCATGTTCTGATGTCTTTGTCTTTCCCTTGTTTATCTTCATCCTTTGCAATTTCTTTTGTGGGACTATATCTAACCTGTACCTCCTTTTACCATAAGAACATATGAAATAATACGTATATATACATTTAATGGTAAGTATTAAAAATCAGGGCAGCACACCTGGATAAATAATACTAATTCTGAAGCCTAGTAACCCACCATCTATAAATCACCCTGCACCTTGGCAAAGATAAAGGGGTTTCCACAGAGACTGAAATTAGGCAAAACTGATCTGGGAATCCAAGTTAGAACACTAAATCTTTCATTGGTTGTTATTAATGATTGTTAAAAGGTTCTTTTTACTTCATTAACTGTTTCTTAAAGGTTGTTGCCTGTGTCACCAGTTTATAGAGAGCTGACAATACTGGTTAGGAAGAACAGTGAATTCTTCAGATCCAGTGATAAGTAAACTGAGTAAACAAAGCGAGTAAAATGAGTAAAACCAGTGAAAAATTTCCCAAATTAATGCTTTTTATGATATTTCTGATACAAGTTCATATATTTCAAAATGATTATATCAAATATTTTTCTATTTTGGTTTGAAAGACCATCAGATATCAAAGCCTTTCAATAGCCATTTAGCTCACTAAACTTTTAAGATTAGGAGAAATACAGAGGATAAATTCATGGGCAGCAAGGATTAATTTAAAGGCCTGAACATAGAAACTTTGTATGACTGCAAGTGCCTCCCATTGCCAGTTTGGAAAGGTGCTATTCTCCTATAGATCTGTGTCATATTTGCAAGACCAATGCAAATGACTCAGATAGTAAAGGGTATCTAAAAGATTTCTAGAAAACACTTCTGGACAATTGAATCTGTTCTCAAAAAATGCCAACAAACTGGAGTTAAACAAATATAAGAAAGATCAAATAGAAGGGCTTGATCTCACAGATGTTATACACTTTTCACTCTGCAAAGCCAATAACTATGTTGGGAAAGTTATCTCATTCAATTTATGATGGCTGCAATTCTAGATGCAATAAGCAAATATTTTTCTCAAACTTCTAACTCCATTTTTTATCTTCCATTATCTTTTATATTTTTCCTAACAGCATAGCTGCATGAGTAGTTAACTGCAAATACTCTCTAAGGAGAAGAGACAAGTAATTCTGAAGAAGAGTTGTTCTCTTTGGGCTAACTTTAACTGATGCAAACTAACTGACAATATCTTTCATTTATCACCAGGTCAGAGCATGCACATAAGCAGTTACTATGGAGCAGCTCATGCATTGCAAATTAACACCTCTGTTTAAATATTAGTAATTTATTCACATGCTCATTCCCTTGATCTCAGCCAGCGAATTGTAACAGCCAAAGCAAGACAAAAATTAGTCACAACCTAGCTATATTCGTATATATGATTTACAATATTTTAAAGCAATCCTTTGACACCCACTCCCGCAATATTTACAAAACATGTATATTTCTAAAGAGTATGTATGAATGTAAGCATAACATTCACTAGTGTTTGAAACATTCTACCACTGTTCAGCTCTCTATGCATAGAGGTGGGGGACTGTGGTAACTACACAAGCTTTTAGACTAGACCACTGGCAATGGAGTGTAGCTAAAATAGAATAAAGATGCCCTTTCAATAAGAATTCTGTCTTAAGTACCTGCATCTGAAAATCAGCAGCAACATTTTATTGTATGCAGTTTTTTCTCTCCTCTGAATTCAGTAAATGGTTCTTCAGCTGTGAGACACCAGTGTGAAGTCATGGCTCTATTCCCAGGAAGTTCATCTGGTTCAGAGACCAAAGGAGAAAGTAACATTGGGATTATGCATGAGAAACAAGTATAGTAACCCAGCCACAGTGACCAAGAAGGAAAAAATAGCCTGGACGTATGGGACAGCATAGGAAGAAATCATGCAGACTCTCCTGTAAAAGCAGAGGGCTGAAAGAACAGCTAGGCATAAGCAGTTAGATGACGGCACTGTATAAGTCTGAAAATAATGGGCAAAAAGAGATGGGTGAGAAGAACAAACATGCTAACACTGAGATGAAAATTAAGGGTTTTTCTTCTGTTTTAAAAGGAAAATAGAATCTAGTTCTTAGACCCAAGGAAGAGGATGACAGAGAGTACCAGGCTAGAAAGACTGTTTTTTTTGATTTCAAGGTTGTGATCTGTCCTTCAAAGAATCCAGAGAAGAAAATTTTATAGTGCAAGCTGCTAAAAATATTTCTAGATACTAACCCAGCAATGCAGATCACATTAATGTACAGCTTTGTAAGGAATGGTATATAAATTAAAACTATTTGCAAAGAACTGGAAATAATAAGCTCATATAGAATGATAAATGTGTGTTATTAATGTTCTGTTGTCTTAATTGCAAGGCTTTTGTTCTCTATTACAGAATGAGAATATTGCCTGCAAAACAATTATTCTCCTGATTGTTGGTTAGATTATCATTTGCCACAGGGCTTCATGCTTCACAAAATATTTTTGCTTGCATAAAGAAACCATGAAAGACAGGCAGATAGCAGGCAGAGAAGTCAAAGAAAACAGATCTTGTTTGCTTTCTCTGCTTTTATTATATAGTGGGTCACACATGGAATGGAGTTCTTCCCATGTAAGAAAGAATCAAAACAGAGCTCACGAGCTCTTGTACAGTTTAGAGTTTGAAGCTTGGTTATTCTGTGTGCCATTCCAACAAAACAGACATTTTAAGTAAACCAAAGATGGAAGCATTTTATTGAGACTTTCCCTTAGTTTCTAACATGACCAAACCCAAAGTCTTCATATCTGTTCCCACACTGCCTTCTGATGTTGCAATATAAGCATCATGGAATTTAAAATACAAATAAATAAATATTTCTTTAAGATGCTTATGACTCAGCAGGTCACAGTTTTCCAACCACTATTATGAGTCAGAACTAAGTCTCTGAAATGGTGTTAGAAGGTACAAAATATAATCTTTCATCTACAGTGCAAGAACTGTAGTCCTGACCATTCTTATAATTAAAGGTGCCCTGTCTCTTCCTGTAATAGGAGCATGTCCCAGCCAAACTCCAAGTCTGGTACTTTCTGCCTACCTCAACTCCCTCCTGCACTTTCATTTGGATAGGGAATAGTGTATGTTCTGTCCTGAGCAGAGCAGCATGGCTGTGCACGGCTAAATGACTGTTGTCTTTATTAGCATTCGTAAGCTGTTTTAAGATACTTTTGTAAAACAGAGAACAGGACAAAGAACAGACACTTAACTTCTACATGAGAACAGATCAGAGCAAGCACAACACTCAAGAGAATGTAAAAGCAGTTTGAGAAAACAATGCTGTGATGTTTATACCAAGGGTAGGGGTGCAGAGGTGTTGGATGCAAATGAAATCTTCCAGCATTATTGACAGTAACATCGAGGTTACGGTGTGTGTGCGTATCATGTCTTTCTGCTGATTGAGATTATCGTTAGTGTTTATTCAATCAATATCAGCATGTCTGAAGGGACTGAAAAGGCACTAATAAGGACACGCACTGTTTAGGGTAAACACAGAGCTGATTACAGTGACACCCACTTGATTTGGCAACTAAGCTTTAAACGGACTATTTTCAAGATGCTGGTGGTGGTATATTCACCTGACAATGAGAAAAACAGACAGTACCTTCTCCTGTGCTTTCCTTTAGTCTTATAGCAACAATCCTTGGATGCACCATGGGTCTGGATCAGATTCTGCCATAAAAGCAGACTCCCATGACACTCTATGCATTGGAAGTATTTGCTGTATAAGTGTTTCCATCATACTCCCTTTTTCTTAACTACACACAGCAGTAAGCAATGAGGAGGCACACACCAGATAAGTCTCTGATGTATGCCTCTCCTGCTAGGTATTCCCAGTTTGCCAAATTGCGCAGCTTCAGAGACTGCAGCCCACCAAAGGGTCTGACACAGAGGGTACGTGCCACCAGGCAGCAAAGCACAGAGAGCTCACAGGAGCTCAAGTGGCTACTGAACATAAACAACAGTATAGCAATCACATTGCATGTAGCACACAGTCTGCTTCAAAATTTGCTCAGAAATCAGAACTGTTTGCATGTTGCGCAGTGCAGACATACTTGGAGAGTAAATATTCACTGTTGTTATTCAAAAGATCACAGAGACCATATAGAGTCCTGAGAATGTCCTCACAGAAATGATCTATTCTGACTATGTAGTCATATATATACATGCCATTTTAAGTGAGGAAAGAAACAATCTTCCCTAAAGCGAGCTTATATTCTGACAGCAATGTCAACCACATTGCTTGGGACTTTGTCTAAAAAAGGACTTGAAGGCATAAAATTGAAATCAGGATGAATTCTGGTACAAAAACCCAGAGCTGCGATCCTGAGTTGTGAACCTCAGCTGCCACTTGTATCCCGTTCATTCGGCATTTTGTGGCTGTAAAGCTAACTAGAAACTAGCAAGTTCTGCATTGGCACTCATACAGAAATGCCTCCGTTTTGACAGAGCTGAGCAGCTTGGCTCTTAACCCAGCCAGGCAAAAGGAGACTTGGCATTGCTGATGACAAAGAAAATAGGTTTTAGAGAACACTTTTTTTTTTTTTTTTTTTTTTCTGAAAGAGACTAATACTGATAATTAACAGAGGTACAAAATGGCTTGACCATTGCATTAAGGACCTTGGCTTTTTTATGCACACAATTGCACCAGACTTTGGCAGCTATGCTGAAGTAGCCCAGGATGACATTATGTCTGTATGATGATATATCACTATCTACCTCCTGGAGCACATCAATACACAAAATCTAAGTGTTTGTGTATATGCGTATTTTTGCAGACATAGGAAGTTAGAACATGCATTAGAAAGCAAACCCAAAACTGTCAGTCTCAAAGTACTCAAACTTTGTCACTATTTTCTCACCTTCGAGGTGTTTTGGAGACAACCCTCTCCAGGTCTGATGGTGCTTAATATTTGAAGTTTCTGAGAAAGTCCAGTATAGCTGAGAATGCCTGAAAATTTAACAAAGTATATCACAAGAGATTCAGACTGGATGTCAGAAGAATGATATTCAGAAAATTGTCATTTGCTTTTCCTTTGTCACAGAGCAATATCCCTTGTTTGACTCTGAATTCTGTATACAAATTTAAAAGCAAACTACAAAAAAATCACATCCACTGGAAAGTAGATACCTGTTCCTTCTTTTGAAAGCAATGACAGCATTTATTCATTTTAATAGTACAAGGCAGAAAAAGAAAATAAATAAATAAATAAATAAATAAATAAATAAATATGAGGGAAAAGGTTTCTGAACTTTACTGTTCTTCTCTGAGATGTAGCAATCAGATGGATATGATTCTATAAGTGTGCATACAAACACTGGAAAGTAGCTACTGATGTATTTGACCTCAGTAACAGCTGCAGGGCACATGAGTACCTTGAAGTAAACCAGTCATATTACCATAAAGAAAAATTGCACATCCTACAGTATCATTTCCTCTCAACCTCCCTGGAAATCCATCAGGCAAGATGAGGGACAGGCACTAGGTAAAAGTGTGATAAGGTAGTTATGAACCACACATTTTGAACAAGAACTGTTACATTTCTTTCTCCTTCAAGCACTTTCAAGTATGAATCCTCACACTGTGGGGGAATGTTAAGTAGTGCTATAGACTAAATGTCATTCCTTGGCTAACCACACTAGGATGCTTGGCTGAATGAAGCTGGGAAAGATTACTCTCCCAAGAGCAGGAAAGGAGAGAAAGTAATTAAAAGCACTTCCAACCCCAGGTAAGAAACTGAGAGGGCAGCTGGCTTAGGTCCATTTGTATCTGGGGACTTCTGCAGGTCCAAAGGAGGGAAAGGATTCTCCCATCCTCAGTGCTAGGTTGCATACTCATAAATACGCACAGAGTGCACATAAAATGTACCATATTCAAACAGCTGCTTGATGAACAACTAACATTAAAAAAAAAAAAAAAAAAAAGTATTTAAAGAGGGGCTTTAGCTAATAAACAGGATGTATACTCGTGTATGTACAATTTATTTTTCTCATGCTCATGTAATGTCAGTGCTAGAAAAGTTAAATTCTTGTTGCAATTCATGTTGACTCTCTGGCTAACCAGTAATAGTGCAGAACATTTGAAAACAGGAGGTACAAGAACTGCTTTTTTTTGAAAAAAAAAAAAAATATATATATATATAGAGAGAGAGAGATAGATGGATAGATAGATTATTTAACTGATAGCAAGAAAAACTATATAGAAGAGAAAAACTGTGGCAAAAGCCATTTGTGTATACTGTAGTCATACAACACAAGGGTAGATCTATGGTCTTTGTCATCTTCTTTCAAACTCATGGGAGACAGAAAACACACAGAAGTACATTTGTTTAAAAACAAAAGTGTCTTATTTGAAAAGTATTCCCAGTATCACATACTGAAAACCAAACCAAACCAAACCAAACCACCACCACCATCAACAACAACAAAAGTTGTAAAGTAGAATCCAAATCTACATACTTTTTTCTCTTCATCCATGGTAAAATACTTTTATAGTCATGAGGTACAGATGTAGGTGTCTAATATATCACATAAGTAATGTAGTTTTATATTATAATAGATGAAACTTTAATCTTATGAATGTAAAAACGAACGTGCTCTTTAACTGGAAAAAGAAATCATAAGGCATGTATCACTAAGGCTATTTACTATTTGTTATTGGCAGTCAATCATTTCCAAGTATGCTTGGAAGGAATATTTGGACAGTGTACTCAGCAATTTTAAAGGCTGTCCTAGAATTATTTACAGGCTGCAGCCAGAAGTGTTATTTCTAATGATTTAGGGCACTGTTTCTAAAGATTCTCTTTTCTAACAGTTGTGTCTAATGCCTCTCTCACAATGTACACATATATCCCACTTCCCAATCTGTCCTAAAACAATCTAAAACTGTCTCTTCCAATGGTTATCCCACCATCCACTCTATTTTTGCCAGTCTCAATAAATAAATAAATAAATAAATAAATAAAATAAATAATCAAAACCTCTTCTGCACCCCAACCACCAGCAATGCCACTCTGCCACTACTCACCCTTTCTCTTCTTTTCCCAATTGCCTACAGGTAAATGGTACATTATTCACAGTGCTGCAGGCAATTAAATAACTTCCTGAGGAAAAGAGAGGGAAGGGAAGGAGAAGGGGGGAGGGGGAAGGCATACAGAACTGGTTGACATTTTCCTTTGTGCCTCCTTTCTCTCTGTTACACGTTACAAAGGTACCTGTGCTCTTGAGTATGACAGATTTGTGGCAAAGCTATATAAATTGTAGCAAAGGTAGATCTTTCCTTATTCTGTGTGTGGCACTCCTATATTATCACTGTTTACCCCAAACACTATCAGAGTTGCTGGAACTCCTGGTTCTACTGCTTACCCACAGGGGCACTGCAGGCACAGTGGAGGCCAGGTGTAAGGCAATGGTCAGCAAAGTCAGTTATCACTTTGGACTGATTTTTAGAATAAAAGTAAGCTAGGAAAAAGCAGCAGCAGCGACCAGCAATATGGAGTGAGAATCTCTGAGGCAGAGAGAGGGAAAGGAAGACTGAGTTTGATGGTAAGAATAAGAAGCCAGGAAGAAGACTGAATACGGCAACAGTGCTGTTGGAGTAACAGAGAAAACAACAATAGGTGCTGCATTTTGGTTAGAGTCTTTTCATTTCGATTTCTATAAATACTTTGGGTAGCACCTAGCAACACAGAAAACCAGGTGATTAAGAAAAATAACTGAGAAAGAACTATCAGAAATCTAAACTTGCTTGCAAACAAGGTAGTTTCCAATGGGCCACACTACAATGTGTTCCTACATAAAATAAAATAAAATAAAATAAATAAAATAAAATAAAATAAAATAAAATAAAATAAAATAAAATAAAAATAAAAGTGTTTCAAGGATCTAGAAAATGGTAGAACTATCTCCAAGGCACAAAATTGACACAATCCTCAATCTTCTCATCCAAGACATGAAGCCAAAGCTTTACTTGTGAATTGCATTATTTTCTTAAATCTCTGCAAATTCAGACTAGCAGACATTCTTACGAGGGTGACTTCATCCAAAATACTGCTCCCTTTTTCATGTGTTGAGCTCAAACCAAGATATCAAATTCAAAATGCAACATGAAATATTATATAATTTAACTGCCAACTTCAAGATCATTTTTACAAGTTACATAAAACTTTTGATTAATATTCTTAAATCCATCTTAAGCATTTAGAGAGCTTTACTTTCTTCATAACTTAAACTCTTAGTATCCTCACATTCCCAGTCTTTGTATCATGCAAACATAGTTCAACAGAAGCAAAGTGCTACACATATTTCTGAATTAAAACTATACCACAAAGGAAAAAAATCCTGGGCTTCTCTACTTTACAACAAGTTACAGAGAAGAAATTCTGCTTCACTTGTAACATCAGTTCAGGCCCAACTTGAGTTATGGTGATGAATTTTTTTTATTTTTTTTTTTAGAAAATACATCATTACCTGTTGAATTAATGTTTGTGTACATAGACATATGAGTACATATATGTGTATGCTTGTATATTTAATCACACACATATTTCACCCTCCCCATCCTTTTCTTGTCCCACATTTCCACACACATAACCCTGGAAGGAAGAAAAACCTAATGTGTATTTTTATTGGCCTGTCAATCTGCTACATTTATTTTTTTTTCCATAACTGGAATGTCATGTAGCACGTCAGTCTTTCTTTTTTCTGTTTTACCAGAATTAAGCACCTGGCATCACTACAGCTCCTGGGGAAACAACAACAACCACCAAACAAAAAACAAAGCAATTTCTTTCCAACATTTGTATTTGATACAAGAGGTACCGTTCACTTAGAGTATTAACAAATTTTTAGAAGCCCTTTTTCCATCCAAACCTCTGCTGTGGCTTATATGACAACACAGCAGGAACCACACCAAGGACTGGTAAGGCTATCAGAGGTCGGTCTCAAAAGATTTGTCCATTTTGAGAAACCAGACAATGTGTCTAGTAGCCAGTCTACTAACGGCTTTTTCTGATCCATTGCAGTATCAGGCTCCATCAGCATCAGGAAAATTCATCACTTCAGCTCTTCCTGAACATCCAAAAGAACAGTCCCTTCACAGCACTATTTCCTTTGCTGTATCTCCAACCAAAATGCAGACACACCCCACCATGCTATCAAGAGTCAGTGAAAGCTGGGATTTATCACCACCATGAGCAAATCTTACAAAGACAGATAGACAGCAACACACTAGTCAGTTCACATCAGTTAAACTGTGAAGACACAAGAAAAAAATGGAAATACTTAGGAAACCTGTAAGCATTAACAACTTCAGTACTCCTTTGGACAGAAAGAGCCATGCTACAACAGAGGCTGTGGGAGCTGTAGGACATAACAGTCAAATATTGGTGTATCAAAGTATCTGAGGATGAAAGCAGACTCATTCTTCCCTCCCCTCACCATTACTTTCAGTGGAACAATTCCAGCATTTACATTTGTTTTTTTTTTTTTGTTTTTGTTGTTGGCTCCATTTTCTTCTCATGAGTATGGGAGAGAGAGAGACTGCTACCAAATCCCCAAAGAATTCAAATCTAACATCTCCCCTTTTCTGTCCATTATTAAATTGCATTTAGGGAAAAACTTATGCAGGCATATTTAGTTGGATCAATACATGTATACAATGGATGCTACTGCAGTGCTACAGTAACTAATTTTTGTCTGTTTCTGATTCTATGTGTTGACTAAATTCTGTACTGATCCATCTCTTGGTGAGTCACAGGGTGCCCAGTGTGCAACCCCTTCCAGAATGCACTCCCATCAAAGCTGTATGGTTCATATTTTCAATGCCATTAGTCACAACATTTGGAGTAAAACCAAGAAGGATGCGTATCAATACGAGAATCAACAACCAAAGCATCCATGAACATGGCTAAAAATATCTCCATAAAAGCTCTCTTTAAAACTGTCCCTTGAGATTCTGGTGGCCACCAAAATGTTGAAATTTAAGAGGCAAAGTTTGTCAGTACCTCTTTAAAAAATCAAAAGACAATGCTTAGAGAGACCTGATAAAATTATATTCATTCGCCGTTTAAAATTTTCTTCTTCCTGACCATTATTTCTTCCACAGTCTTATTGTCTTCCCCCCCCCAAAAAAAAATAATAAAATAAAATAAAAATAAAAAGCATTACAGTCAAAATGGGTGAAAAAAATACAGTAACTAAAAAAGTTCCTTTAAACTAGGAACTGACATGTCTATCTGTCTTTAAGTGTGAGCATTCATAGCTCTGTTTCAAAACCTATTCAAACCTGGATCACCTCTTGTGGGGACAAATGAGGCTGCCGCCAGTTTTTACCAAGTTATAAAATTTTCAGCATCACAATAAATTGTGAGACAAGGAGGAGAGAAATTCAATTTAACAAGGAACTCGTAACTTTTCATTGAAGGAGCGCTCAATTGTGGGACAAGGAAGAAAGAGTGAGAGGTATGCTGTGCATCAATATCTTATCCCTTTCTTTCTGGGTTGTCCTTGGAGGCTTGTCCATAATTTACTTTCCCAGGGGAAATTTAGCACAAGTGTAGCAATTTTTCCTTTCATCCTGCTGACAGACTAAGCTAGCCTCAGAAGAAAGGGGGATAAAAAAAAAGAAAGAAAAAGCAAAGATCCATAGATATTATTTACACTGCAGATCATGTATTATTTTTACCTTCAGATGTTCATATTTTGATAGTAATACTAACTGCACACACACACACACTCACACATACTGGGGCAGCATGATCAATGGTAGGGGTCAATAATCCCATTTCAGAAGCAGTCCTACTGCAGAGTGAAATGAAACAGAGTAAAGTCTAAAGTAATGAAATGTGACAGAGCCACATTCACTGCTATCCTCCAAATATGGAGAGAAATGCATTTCTACATGAGGAAATCCTAACTGGCAAGTCAGATCTAGTCATATAATAAACAAGGCTACAAGTAAGTAATGGATGACTCAGAATTTGCCTTCTTCAATTAACTATAATATGATCTCAGAAAGTCTGATTTTTTTTTTTTGTTAGAGTATGAATGATTAACCTTCAAGTTTCCTTGTAAGCAAATGGCCTATCTCATTAGTTCACAATATTAATCAAATTGTTTATTCTCTCCTTATATTTGTTGTATCACCAGTGATATTATAGCTACTTCAATTGGTTAAATCAAGAAATGATCTATAAACAATCACAATGCACTTAGCATCATAATTGTCAATGCATATCATTATACTGGACAGGGCTGGTGACGGCTAGCAAATCTGTCTTTGATCTATGAGCAATCATAGACCTTTGTGAATCTGCTCTTCATTCAGTATAAATGTCAAAAGCAATAGTACTGCATTATAAAGTGTGATCACCAAAACAATGGAAGCCACCATCCAAAACATTTGGCAGATTCAAAGGCTAGGAATAAACTGAGCTCCATGGGCTTAGGTATTTTTCTGGAACAAGCTGTAGGTGTAAGTGTTAGGACATTCATTTGGTGGAGCTTTGTGTGTCTGTATCAGAGACACAGAAAGGAGAAACCAGAAAAGGAGATATTAAGGATATATGTTATAAAAGGAAGCTGCACATGCAGAGGTCACTTTCTTGTCCTCTCTGTTTTTGTTTTGTTTTGCTTTGTTTTCCCCCAGATTCACAAATAAATTTCTATATATATTTCTATATTCTCTTACAGATAAGAGGGAAGGTTTGGTATATTGCTATATTCTTAATCATTTACTCATCCTAATCCAGCCTTCTGGTCCTACCTTCTTCCCATTTGTACTTCTGGATTTCCACTTCTTCAAGATTAAAAATCTCAGTTCAAACAAGAAAAGTAATTCCATAAATTCAATAAAGCATATGTTCAATGCTTAAGAACCAATTAAAGGTGATTTCCAAGAACCAGGAAGTAAAGAATTATCATAAAATGCAGGTATTTTTGATGGAAATCCACAAAAATAGGTATTACCTTCACACTGTCCAATCCTTTACTTTAGGATCTAGAAGAAAAGGTGATAGCTGTCATCTGTGGACAAGACAGACTGAATGCACTGAAGGATTCTGAGGATTATGAGGGGCAGGTTAGTTACACAAACTGGGTCACTATTTGGACCGGTTCAAATTCTATATGATTAGGTGCAAGGAAAAATCCAAATGAGTAGGTATAAGATGACATGCAAACACCAAGGGACAAGAAGCACAGAAAAATCACTTTATAGATACTTCAGTAAGAGGGAGATCAAGGAGCAGATTGGTCCACTCCTTAAGAAAGGAATTGAACATGATGGATGATGCTAAAAAGACTAATGAATATCTTTTTTTCACCTCAGTCTTTATTATAAGGTCAATTGCAGTCACGTAGCTATCACAATTAATATTGCTGACAAAGAGCCAGACTTGAGACTTGAGCCTCAAATGGGTAAGGTATAATTTTCAGAGTACTTAGGTAAGGTAGATGTTTTTAAACAAGCTGAGTGTAATGAACTTTATCCAACAGTACTTAAAAAGCTAACTAAGAATCTCAAAGTCATTAAGATTTACCTTTGAGAACTTATAAAGGACAATGGAAAAACTGGAAGACAAATAGAGGGCAATAATAATGTCTATCTTTACAAAGGAGGATTAAAAAGAAAGGAAAAGAAAAAAGAAAAGCTAAACTGAGAATTGTAGGACAAACAGCTTATTTCAATTCATGGAAAAATACTCAGATAGCCAAAGTGCCTGGAAGACAATGAAGATATGTCTAACATCCAACATGGATTTGTCAAGAGAAATCATGTCAAAGCAATCTAATTTTCTTCCCTGATAGGTTAACAGACTTTGTGAACATAGGAAAAGAATCAGATGTCATGTGTACATAGGAATATTTCTGACCCTCTTCCACATGGTATTCTTCTAAGTAAACCACTGAAGCATGATACAGTTGAAAACAGTACCAAGGGGGTGTGACACTGTCTTAGAATATTATGCTTGAGGAGCAGTTACCAACATACCACTACAATCAACATGAAAATTACCTCAAAGTGAGAATCTGTCAGAGTCTCTCTTGGTGTCCTCCTTAGAACACTTTGAACGCTTTGTACAACAGATCAGAATTTGGAATAACCTTGGTTGAATTGAAAGAGCTGATTTGGAAGCCATAGTGCTTGTTCAATAGGCATAAATGCACAGTACGTATTTAGCCAAGAATAATTAACTGTTTGTGATGAAGAACTGACTTGGTAGCTATTCTGTAGAAAATGAGAAGTTGTTTTGGATCACATGCTGGCTAATCAATCAACAATATAATATTTGTTCCAGAAAAGACAAATGTCCTACTGCAATGTATTAATTAGGTATAGATTGCAAGTCAAAAAGGAATCTTTCCACTCAGCACTCGTAAAGCTGCAACTGCATTATTTAATCCAGTCTCAGGTTCTGCACCATCAAAAAATGAGAATCAACTTGTGACAATCCACAAGAAATTGATTAAAACAATGAAAGTCTTGAAAATATACCTATCAGTAAAAAATTAATGAATTACTGTTGTTAAATAATAAAAAGAAATTATATAAATAAAAGGTTTCTGCAAAGCTAAAAGCAAAATAATAATAAAAAATGCTCTCTGTGTTGATTTTTGATAGGGCAAGACATAAGGAACCTAAAGAGCAACCAGGGAGACTGAAGGTAGATTTTAGAAAAGCTGATCCTTCCATGCAGAAAAGGTGATCAAGATCACCCAATAGTCTTCTGCAGTTCCCTGATTCCATGAGCTGAAATGTTTCGGCAATGAGATCTTTGCATGTACTCTTGAGGGATCAGTGAGTAGGATGTAATACATAATTTTTTTTCCAAAGATAGGGTTTGTATAGCTGAATAAAAT
Organism: Aythya ferina; assembly: GCF_964211825.1. Lineage (NCBI taxonomy): Eukaryota > Metazoa > Chordata > Aves > Anseriformes > Anatidae > Aythya > Aythya ferina. Next base: position 26,082,013 of record NC_140304.1, read on the forward strand.
GATGGAAGTCTAAAATCCCTATTAAAAAAAAAAAAAAAAAAAAAAAAAGAGTACTACAAAACTGAAGTTCATGCATCACAAACCAAAAAGGAACTACTTAATGGCTGAGGAGAGAAGTGAGTGAATCTTGAAGTGAGAATCAAGTACTATAATCTGTTGCATTACCATCAACTTTCCTTCCCTTCATCTTCCAAAAAGCAATGATTTCTTAATCTTGTAGTATAAAATTAGCTTCCAGAGGAAACCAAATAAATATATAACCCAATATAAATTCAACTCAAAAATTAGATTTACATTTTTAACAGTGAGAGTAATCAGACATTGGTACAAATTACCAAAGGAGCAGATAGTCTGTTTCCTGCTGTCTTGAAATCAAGACACTCCGTGCCTTCCCAAAAGACAAGCTTCAGTCATGCATAGGTTAAAAGTTCAACACAAGGCAATACAAGTTTAATTTAACTGTCTGTGATGTCCTAGAAGGCTGCTACAACTGTTCAAATTCCAAAAATTAATTTAAAGTGAGCCTGAACTTTTTTTTCCCTCTGAACAAGAGGGCCCCTAAATTCATAGGTTGATATAATCATTGTGACCTGAAAGCACTGGCATCATCCCCATTGCATATGGTCTTTTCATACTCTGGGGACTTTTTTTCCAAAGTTCTATGAATTCAGGAACATCCTCTTCAACCAGAACAATGAAAAAGAAAAGAAAGAGCAGAAGAAGAGAAGAGAGAAGAGAAGAGAAGAGAAGAGAAGAGAAGAGAAGAGAAGAGAAGAGAAGAGAAGAGAAGAGAAGAGAAGAGAAGAGAAGAGAAGAGAAGAGAAGAGAAGAGAAGAGAAGAGAAGAGAAGAGAAGAGAAGAGAAGAGAAGAGAAGAGAAGAGAAGAGAAGAGAAGAGAAGAATAATAAAATAACCTTATGTTGCTTAAAACAACAGAAAATTAAAAGTTCTAGAAATCTAAATTGGTAATTTAAAGGTACATTTTTTCTCTTCAGAACTTTAAGTCTGCTATTTAATGTGTTATTTAGTCTGTTAAAGTTGTGCCTTCTTTAAGAGCAAAAGGATTAATGGTTTCAAATTTCAGTGCGTTGACCTTTATTCAACATTAAAATGCTTATTTGAGCATTCTGCCATGGTACCAGTAAGTCTCTGTCTAATGAAAACTGTAAGGGAAAGAAAGTTTAACTCTCATACGTCCGTGGATAAAATCATTTTGAAGTACGAGGTTTAGATGATCTTTACCACACACACACAAAGTTAACACTGATGCAAAGAACATTAAAAACCACAGAGTGTATGCACTATTATTCTGGCTACAGGTTGGATGTTAGAGCAATATTAATGAAGATGGTGGAGAATAAGAACTGTTGAGAGCTCCTGTTCCCAAGTTGCTGCTCTGAGTAACATAGTCATGACAACAATTTTAAGCAAAACAAAACAAAAGCTAATCTTACCAGTTCCTTCTGCAATAAACTGCAGAAATCTGCTTCCAAATACCAAAAGCTTGAAGAAAACCAAAGAAGCAATTTGCATATTAGGATACATGGTCTGCTAACACAGCAAATCAAAGTAGGGAATAAGTGGACAAGATTGATTTTGGGTGATGCTGAATAGGGTAAATTGTAAACACATTGGCTGACATGGCAGAAAGAGCTGGGGGATAAGCTAAAGGCAATAAAAAGTCTGGATGCTGTTGGAGACCTTCAGGGCACTTACTGAATGCAGATAAGAAAGTGCCTTTACAGGTAGGAGGAGTCTGAGAAAAACAGGACTTTGATCACACTGGGTCTTTACTACTGATATTGATTAAAGTAACAACTATGCAAAAAGCTATGGAGGGGGACATTTTTCTCAAGACATATTTCCATTCTTCCCTAGCTATCTGAATATGTTGCACAATCAAGTGCATTCTAGGACGTAAGACATACAGAGATACCACAAGCAATACATTAAGACTGAAGCTAATTCTCAGAGTGTTTTGCACTATCACATTTTAAAACATAACAATAATTTAGCTAATAATTAAAAAGTGTCATATCTAAAGTGACTTGTAACAAATAAATTAGATACATGACAATTTAAAAAGAGCAACATCAGCCCTGCAGGTATATGAATGCTTAAGAGTATAGGAACAGTAAACAAGAAATTCAACCTATTGCATAATAAATAGTTATATGCAAAAGAGTATGAGCAAAAAACATTTTTTGTGTCTTTTAAAGGGGTTAGGTCCATTAGGCGTCAGTGAATATTTCATAAGTCTAATTCAAACTTCCTTTACAAATATTAATAGAACTCCCCCAAAAAATAACAAAGTATGATAATGTAAAAAAACACCACAGAACTGCAAATACAATTCAAAATTCCTTCCTCTTGGAAGTCTAACTTCACTAACTGCTAGCCCTGAACACAGAATAAGTTCAGGCATCCAGTAAACCAGACTGGAGAAGGAAGAGCTGGATTAATTTAAAGAAAAACTTTACATAAACTTAAGTTACAGAAAGAGGCTTGCAAGCAATTTATACTAATAATAAAAAAAAAAAAGATGGAAATAATTCATTTAATGTAAATCTGTCAGTGTATGGTTTTCACACAGAACATGTGGTACAGCATTTTATTGAGCATAAAGACAAGACAAGACATGCTCATAAAAGAATAAAAGGAATAAGCTCTGGGAGGGGGAAGAAAAAATGTTCCAGAAGAACTTATAAAAATACATCCTGTTCTTTTATGAGATCCTCAAATTTAAACTGATTGTTTTAAATACATTTTTAAAATCACACTAAAAAGCACAAAAGCTTTATTTAAATATACATATATGCATATATATAAAATCAATCAGTAAGCAAGTGTAAAAATAAGGGTGCCTTCCAAGAGCGCTGGTGACTGTGAAGAAATATACAGCTAGTTTCACTTACTCAGCAGTGCTCTGAAATACTCTAGGAATGGAATCATTCTGGATAGAATATACATTTTTAATAAATAAATAAGAAAATCCCAAATCAATTCAAAACAGAAACCAGGCCTAAAGTCTTTACCAACTCAGATCTACTAGTACATATTTTTAAAATATCCTTTCTAAATAATTTATAATAATAATAATAATAATAATAAAGTTCTAACTGAGCTCTCTGAATTTATATAGGTAAAAATGACGGTACTATATACATGATATCTATTGCAAGGAATTAGCTGCCATAACAGCTGGTGGATGCATCCACTGTGCCACGTATACTGCACAAGGGATCTACAGATTGTTGTTATGCTATTCACTAATTTACTCCTACTTTTGCCATGAATGTAGTCTCTCATATACAAACACTATTGCTTTCTGAATCAAAATATCATTTGCCATATCTCGTTATCCATCCTATTTCAAATTTTATGCCATGCAATTTAAAAAACTACTCTGAATTTATCTCCAGGGCCTATGTATAGTATGTTGGATTTGTGACATGAAATAAGCAAAGCGGTAAAGTACATTCCTGCTTTTGCTGATTCTCAGCATAAATGTTTCCTCCTCTCTTATCAACTGTCTGAGCACCAGCATGCTACAATCAACTTCCAGCTAGTTAGTTAAGATTCTTGTTTGCTTGCTTTTCTTCTCTAAATATAGCACCCTCATGGGCATATTGATCAGTGACTAAAAGGAAAAGCAAACCCCCACCAAAATAAAACCAAACCAAACCAACAACAACAACAAAAACACACCCTGGATGAAAACCCTTTTTCTTTTCTCTCTTTTGTTATTGATATATCTTTAAAGGTCCTTTCATCTCTACCAGAAAAACATATTTCCTCTACTAGAAAAACATACTACTTGATGGAAATATAAAATTAATGAATCTAAAAGCATTCAACAACAACCTACCTAGAAGTGGAAAATATCCCCCTATAATTCAGCCCCCAGCATTTCAGTGAGGTAGCACACACATGGAAACAACATGGAAACTCAACATGGAAAACAACACGGAAACTCAAGGAAATTTTACCAGTCAACAGTGCTAACATATTTCATACCACCGTGAATAAAAGCAGAATTTGACCCACTTCTTTCTGGTCATGGATAATAGGTAGCATGTCAAAATATTAAGCAGATTTTTATAGTTTAAGATCTATAGTTACACAGGACTTCTGGGTCTTTACTGTCAAGTTACTTGAGCAGGAAGGAAGGAAGGAAGCTGAAATTTTGAAAACCACTTCCCACCTCACTGACCATCCCTTCAAACACAGAGTAACAATGGTAGCTGAAAACAGAGCACTGTATATTTAGCCTGCAGTGTTATATAACCTGTCTGTTAACAAATGCAAGACACAAAGTAAAGTCATGTAACCCAATTGAAATAGTTCGTACTGGAGGTTGATTTCCCTTGGGAACTGAAACATCAAGTAAGAAACTGAACCAGTTAAATATAACCTTTTTAAAGGGCAAAAGAATTCAAAGGTAATCAAGGATTTTTTTTTTCCTCAGAAGGGCATTTATAATTATATTCTACTTTTATTTATAACAACCCTTTTAATGTTAGTACTACAAAAGAACTCCACAGAAAGCCAGCCTTGTTTTATATAACAGGATTCAATCTACACATGGTTTTTATATGCAAAACATGCTTGACACAAGCTATATAATGACAAAAATACATTTCCCTTAAGAAAAAAGGAATATATTTTCAAAGTGGTTCTTGAAGATTTAGCTATGTGCCTTTCACTAGTACTGGGGGGAGGCTAAAGAAGAAATTCTTACCTTTTGCTTAGAGAAAGTAATAGCATATGACTGCACAGGATGCTAGTGAGCTCAAAATCTAGTGCTTAACTTCCTTTAGTATTCCAGAATATGCTTAACATTTGTCTTTAATCTACAAGTTCCTAAGGAGTGAGAATCAGACCAGTTCCTAAACTGATATTTTCAGCTTTCTTTCCACTGCTTAGTATGAAATTAAGAGGTAGAAATGAGCTAAAAATTCATGAACTGCATTTCAAAATTTAAAGCAGAGTGTCCAGGTTGTTTGTGATGAAACCATTCAAGGAACTTGTGTGAACACATAGGTTGTGTGCTCACATTGTGTTAGAATGAAAAAGACAGTGGGAAATACAGACTGGGATCTACAGATGCACAAACCCAATGGGAAAGAACAAGGGGGAAAGACAGATTTGGGTGGCTCAAGTTCTCTTATGAAACAGGTCTGCTGGATGCAATGGAAATTCATCAGATAGAAACCTGTATCTGTGTACGTTCCTGTCATCTACATGTCTAGCAAACAGTCATGCAATATCATACTGTAGTCTGTTGCCTTTAAATGAGAACTAAATAATACTAATAATAATAGAAAAAAAAATCTAAATCACAAAATAACAGTCATGGCACAGCCAGGATTTCTCTCAAATTACTCTGTACAAATGAAAAAAGAAGCAGAATTTTTTCAGAATGTTATCAGTTATTTACCTATCTCATTGTTATTGCCCAAACACTTGCAAGTTTTACCATACACTTTCTACACTTGTAGAAAACTGCCCTACTGATATAACGCCATGAAGAAAAATAAACAAATACATAAGGTAATTTAATGTCAGAATTAAATACATTCTGTTTGAACAGTGCCAATATGAAGAATTCCACTGTGAATTCTTATGTCCATAACTGCTGAAACTAAGCAGAGAAACTCTGAATACATGCAAGTGTCAAACACAGGTGACAAGGCTGGATAGTTTGTTGTTTGTTTTTTGTTGTGTTTTTTTTTTTTTTTTTTCCCCACAATAGGCAATCTGTTGATACACTAAGAAACTAGTATTAGGAGATGCTTTAGTCAAAATGCTGTAGGTTATTAATCACAGCTTTGAGGTTTCTGACAGGATGTTTTGATAAAATAAATCTATTTTAAGTGACTGTAATGAAATACTAACCCGTTTTTGAAGGGCTTTTAAGATGTTTTTAAGAATTTTCAGATCAAAGACTCAGTTAATGTAACCTCCATGCATTAAATATTTAGTACTTATTCAGTCACTTGAGCACTCAGGCATCTTGACATTGTAAGAGGGGGAGATGAAAATTGAGTTTAAGTCAGTTTTGCACAGTGGGATTTTTCAGTTTTTATGTTAAAACCCAAGACATATAATTTTAATACAAAAAGGTCTATTCTTTACCAGAGTATATGCACCACCCATTAAGAGAATTCTTTATGCACCTGCATAGATGGGAGAATAAATCCTCTATAGAGTCATTTCAGTGGAAACTGTTGTGCTGTGATTAACATCACTATTGAACATTATTCTGTCTCTTAGCTCTCTGATGAGTGAAACCAAATGCACACACTTCTCTTCCCAGAACAGATTAGGGACTTTCAAGAGGACAGAAACTTAACAATGGCAGATATGTTTAAGCAAGTTTTTTTCAGACATTTGGATTTTTCATATGAGACACTACTCCTTTCTGATATTCCTGAATTCCAACAGTAGCTCTTCACTATTTCTTGTCTTCCAAGGGACGTGCTCAGAAGGTTTCAATAAAGATCAGGATGACTGAAATAATCCTGTTTTGGGATTTATTAAAATAGATGTCTCAGATTCATAAACTGCAAATCATAAGGGGATGGAAATTCATTCTGGAAATGCAACACTATATATAAATTCTGCAAGCTTTCAATCATCTTGTTTCTTGTGAAAGTTCACTGAATGTAGTAGGGACTTGCAGGTGACTTAAAACTGAATGAAGGCACTTTTGAGAGCATTCCTTGGCATACCTGCTGAGAATAATGTACAGGAATGAAAAAAAAAATAAATAAAAAATGGCCTCTGAAACTATTGTTGTGAAATACCATTGGCTTGTCTTAACATAGCAAAATATTTCAGAATAAAGATATCTATTGCTTATTTCAATTCTATTCTACAGATACGTGGTCACATTCAAGTTGTTTGATATACACAGTTCTGATAAGGCTCTTCTATTTCACAGTTATTTATGATCTATAAAGAAAATGAATAACCTTAGCTCCAACATTACAAACAGACAACAAAAACAAAACAGTTTTGCATATCTTTCATTCATCAGAGACATTATTCCAAAACACACAGTGGGATTGAAGATGATTGGACCCTAATTTGAAGTTCAAAAAGCTAAAAGTGACCTCTGAAGTAATGGTAGCAATACATATTCCTAAATCTGGTAAGCACCATCATTATGTGACCCTATTTGTCACAAGTGTCTTCAGAATGTTAGGAAAGCACAAAGACTGTATGTCATCATTGGCTCATAGGTGACACTGAAAGACAAACAGCAATTGAAAACATCTATGCGTATCTTACAGCAACTTGATGATCTCATCTATTTTTCTCAAAGACTTATGTCCAATTTTCCCTGGATTTTACTCCTGGCCATGGATCTGGTGCTCCTGCTTTATCTGGACATATTAAATTATATGAACCTGAGCTACAAATAAGTGCATGGTGATTGTACATGAAATAGGCATTTCTTTGTACATAACTTTAAAATTTGTTAGGCAATGTTGCTTTTGTACACACAATACTGTGATAGACTTCCAAATAGCAAACCATATAAATGAAGGCTTACTCTGCTGAAGAAAAAACTATGGCAGAACTGTTCTATAACAAGAAATACAGAATGGAAACCAAAACTAAACACATAATGCAAGTAAAATACTCCAATAGGTCCCCTACTGATTTGTCCAACAGATAGTAAGGATTTATCTGCAATGTAATACTGGAACAGTTGCTGTCTGTATTTTCTGTGTTCTTTCTTTTTTGTTGTTTTTTGGTTTTTGATATTGTTAAGAGTAGAGACCTCTACGGAAATCACATAATGAGATAATAAAACCAAGCTGATTACTGAAGAATTTAGTTGTGTGAAAGAAGAAGTTTAAAGCTGTTCTAGAATTTTATCAGTGAATGACACTCTCAAAACTAGCCCAAAGCTTAAGGAAAGACACAGACAATTTAATAATTTTGTTAATTCTGGAAAAAAAAAAAAAAAAAAAAAAAAAAAAAAGAGAGAGAGAGAAAACTTTTTGAATGTAATCTAGGACCATTGCTACAATGAGACATTGCACAGGAGAGGTCAGATAGCTCTCCCTGCACCACTGCTTCTGTAACAGACATTACACTCAAAAGGAAGGCAACTTTGATGGAGAGAGAGTAATGAGACTGTGACCAATGCTTCAATGTAGGTGTCATGAGAAATGAAAGAAACAACGGAGGTATATTTGATAATAGTGAAAAAAAACTGTAAAGGCCTTTGACAGATTTTATAGAAACTGAATGCAATATCATGAAACTGTACTTGACTGTGGCGTTTTCAGATGCTATATGAAATTGTAAACAAAAACAAAACAAAACAAAACAAAAAAAAAAAAAAGGAGGTTTTCCAAATTAGCAACAGTAGTATTGACTAGTAGATAGAAAAATTGAAAATGATCACACAATATTTTTTTCCTAATAGAAATTCATGCCATTCTAGTAGATTCCAGTTTATTGTTAGGTAGCATGTTTAAACTTGCAATGAACTTGCTTATGAAATCACGATACATCCATGTAATGTTTTAAGGTGCAGGAGATTTATTTTTTTTCATGCCAATCCTATGTTAGAACAAGAGAAAATGGACATTTGAAATCAAGTCTTGGCTATGCGTAATCTGTTTATGCAAGAACTGTTTTACTCCTTTGGCATTCAACATCATCGGTAGTAAACAACAATCAGTTTACCCAACTGTGACATGGTGATGGTGGCTCCTAAAGAGATTTGACTCTGACTGTCCGTGGAACAAAATCTGCAAAATTTTGTATTCTTGTTGGCTGCAAACAGGGATGCAGATGGGTAGGCCCGGCAAACAGAACATAGTATGTAAGGAATCCTATCCATAATCATTGTTGAAATACATCTGCCATCAGTGGTACACTGGTAAGTTAAGTGTGGTTAGGGAGATATGATGATGTGTGATCAGTTCCAGAGGTTTACTACAGATTTACTGTCATAACACATAAATTTTGCAGTAGGCAATGATCATCATCTTACAATCATTACAGGGTACTTTTGAGTCAAAGAAAGGAAACATTCAAAGTCCAAATACCTTTGTTATTTCTAGCAAATTTGTCTTCAATAACAATTCTTGAAGAAGCTAAAGGCTCTGTATTGTCTGTTTTGCACATGGGCTCCCTATTCTATCAAAGATACATCCATTGTTTTCCAATAGCTTATATAGTCTGGGCTGCTATCAGCGCACAGGCTACGTCTTAGCACTTGGACGGGATTTCAAATTAAATTCAGCAACTTCTGAAACTAAGAAGGTACCTTTTGTGAGCTAGCAGTTTATCAGTGTTAATCACCACCAGTCCATGATCTTCATATATGTCTTGATGTGATTTGGCATTATCACAGGCACTGTAAACCAGTGCCAGTATGAAAGAAAAGAGCTTATCTGCATTTTTTTTTTAAATATATATATAGAGAGAGAGAGACATAAAAAACAGGCATTCTCTAGGGAGAGAATGGAAGAGGGATTATGGAGCAACTACTCAGTGGTCAGCAGCTACAGGAAAGAACTTCCTTTCAGAGTAAATTTTGGTTGGAGTATCAAAAGAGTCAAGAAACTTCTTAGGTACAATTTTGGTACAATTAATAATTTCCAAAATCTAATTCGTTTACCAGATATTCAAAAAAATAAAAATAAATAAATAAATAAAAAGTGCACATCTTATCAGGTAAATGGAAGAAAAAGATACATGAGATCAGGGAAGGATTTTGAAATGTGCTTCTTGTTCAGTTCTACCAAAATTGTGCTTGATACTGGAGATTTTGGAAAGTCTTCAGTTTATTTGCTTGGCATTTACCTGGTGCTTAATATTAATGTTGGGAGTAGAGGTCGTTGCTGTCCAGGACCTTTGCAAACTATTTTTTTTCCTTTTTTTCAAATGAACAGAGAGTATATTTTGTATTGTATAACAGACACATATTTCATTCATTGTAGTTCTGAAGGAATGAAGTTCAGCTCTCTAAGAGAGTTTGTATTTACCTCTAACTCTCTGGGAACATGGAAAATCTGAGATTCCAGAGACCCCAGCTACTCTTCTTCATTACTGTCATAGCAACAAATGATCTTGAAGCACTGTATGCAACATCTATAGCCATTTGTATTATAGCTCTAGATACTAACTTTTTTTTGTTAATGGCTGGCATGAACTAGTCTCTGTACTCTTTGGAATTTAATTGATGAACTGCAAAACAAATGGTTATAGTTAATAAAATTATATTTTGCCATCTGTGTCCAGTAATGAGAAAATCTGAATTATAGGAATGAAAAAGAATGAAGTTTTCTGCCAAACAGATCAATACATCCCACATCTTTGTCAGCATTAAATTAGATGTTATATGTTGCTGCATATTTCTCTCATTGGTTGCTATGGCTAATGGGAATTTCAGCCAAGATGGACATATAAGAATTCTGTTTGACCATGTGGAATATGTTATCTTTTTCTTTATCTTTCCATGAGTCTGCATAATATGAGTCTAAAATGTTATTTGGTCTGAGTGCACCTAAGTCTCATTTATGGGAGGACAGCCATGGAAGCTCTGCAGTTTTATTTGTTGTTATAAATCTTATCTATTTCTATAAATGAAATCTAGTAGATAAGTGCAGTTTTATTTCTAAAACTCTGAAGGATTTCAAAATCATCAGGATATGAAAGCAAATCTGGTGCTGCCACAGTATTGTGTAAGGATGATGACAACTGCATAAAAGTATACCACTGAAACACATGTTCTTTCCTGAGTTCACACACTGAGCAGTTTGTTCTATTAGAATGAGAATATATACTGTCTGGATACTTTATAAAGAGACCACTGCAATTTAAAAATAATAATAAAAAATAGTAATAATAATAACAATAAAGCTTTTTCAAATTCTCTGGAACCCCAAAATACCATTAATTCCTATAAGAGGTCCTCAAGCAGAAGATACTTTACGCTGGTAACTAGATTGACTAGAGCATGGTAAAGGTACAGACCATTTCCCTTAACCTTTATAGAGGAAGCTAGACTACAGGGCAATATGGAAATTATGCATTTCCATTCACTGTAGACAAAGAAGATTTAATGCCTTTGAACACTCTGTTGGGAGTAGTAACACTATTCCTGCCCTATCCGTCACCTTTCAGATTTTGAAATCTTGAGGCATCTCACTGTAGTGCAAAAAAGCCTCCTATTTTTCTCAGCATAGTACCATCAACCTCTGTTTTAGTCTTCATCTGTTAATCTACAAAGTGCCCTTAATCAGTCATCTCCAACATTCCTATAAGTTTTCCATCAGACATAACACCTTACTGGTCATGTTTCTCTCTCAGAAGGCCAATAAGGAAAACAGACCTTAGGTCTTGAATTGCATGAACTGTGCAAACTTACAGTCTTCATTTTTAATTATTTTTTGAACACTGTGGACCACACTTTGAAGACCTCAGCAGTTGTGAATGCGGCCTAGTTTCCAAAACATCAAACTACTTTTTGGTGTGTAACTATCAAAAGTTTGCCTTTAGTTTTGTCTGTCAAAACTTCTGAAAGAACAGGTTTGTATTATCATTTTTTAAAAATTTGTACGTGAAAAAGTGTGAGTTCCTTGAAGAGACAAATCAGATGCACTGTCCATGGTCCTGACCACGATGTTCTAATCAAATGACTGGATTCTGAAGGGGAACTCCTTATAAACAAACTCTGTTTAATATGGATAAGCTCAGAAAATGAATATCAGTCTTCATCACATACAGATTCTATCTTATTTCAGTTTCTGCAGTAATCTCATTACCTATCAAGTGGCTTAATGACACTATCATCAGAAGAATGTTATGAACCTTAACTCAGTGACATTTATGCACAATTTTTGAGGCTATCATAGCAAAAGCTCTAAAAACAAGCCTGGATTTTCTCTAATAGACCTATGAATTTCTCCCATTCCATATTTCAAAACTGCAGATTTCATAAATATGGAGACTAGTTAACATTTTAATTCTGAAAATAATTAAAAATAATAAAAACAATATGCAGCTGTTACTAATGAACTAGGAAGCTGATGAAATATATCATGATGGATATTAATGCATTAGTATAATCTACCTTAACGCATCAAGTCTAAGTGAAAAATAACTAACTAACTAACTAACTATATATATATATAACATTCTTTAGGTCTGATTTTGAGAAAGTAACATTCCTCTTAAAATTTAACTAATTAAGAATAACTGCAAAACTGGATGCAACTAATGGGAAACTTAAAACAAGTGGGAGAAATCTCATTTCTGGAACTGTTTTCTCTTAGGTGTACGTATGAAAATTCCTGAAATTGATTATATACATCCATTGTCTTCTTCCATGTAACATATTTATTATAACACCAGATAAGTTACTTCATAAAAAACGAACTTTCCCTAAAAAGGCATGTCCACAATTCTAAGGAATTCTGAGTGAAAACTTTTCAATGTGGGCCTAGTGGTGACTTTTTTTTTTTTTCTTTTTAATTGAAAGTGTCATGTAACCAAAACCTTTTCAATCTGTGTTCATTTCTTCATTTCTCAGATTGTTCTCTGCTGCCACAGTATGGTGCTCAGCTGCTGTTTGAAAACATGAAATAGAAACTCTTATCAGGAATGCAGTTCTTTTCATGTAACAATATCATTAGTTGCTATGTAAGATCTCTTTTGAGGAGTAATAAAAATGTTTTAAATTGCATCTTATATTTCTTAAGTTAAAAACAATGCAAACAAACAAAAAGCTTTTAATTAAGTACCTACTGCTTTGCATTGAAAATCTAGTCTCCTCGTGTTATTTGCAAGTTGCTTTGTATGTGTTTTGTAAATACATTTTTCTAAATTAAAATAAATTTGAATATACTTGAAGTCTTTAAACAAAGATAACAATAGCTTCCCTTACATGATAGCTTGATGTTCGTATTCTTTGCACTATTCTTTGATTCAGAAACAGTTTCCTAATAATGCAGAAAAGTAAGGGCCACTAAACCCACACTGCAATCAAGGCTATAAACAGTATCAGCCAACTGTGCTTTCTATAAATATATTAGTTTGTGGAGAGCCTTATTTCTTCTTTCCAAGTACACATATTCAAATGCTTAGTGTCAAGAGTAAGGAAACACTTAGCCAGTCTGAGCCATGTGAACTATACTTTCTTTGGTCTATGTTATCTGTATCAAAATATTCTCTTATTTCTTTATTTTCTCATTCCTATGTGATATAAAGTTATAACCCAGATTCCCTTCTGACATAGAAAGTGAAGTGTTTTTTTTAGAGACAGCTTTCAGCCTTCAAGGCTTAAGGACAACCAAGATAAAGTCTTACTGAGCATCTGCAAGGCAGGGATAAAGAACACCAGGATTAGCATTGATCTCTTATGCAGAAGGCCTGAAGTGCACACCTGACAGGTGCTCTACAAAAAAAGACTAGTGAGCAGTAGTGAAATTCACTTCACACATGGGCATTCAACATATTTATAGAGAGCTGCAAAAAGGGTTGCAGAATACATTACCTGAACCATCTTCTCTCCAACAAAATGTGGTCAAGTAATGAAACATCCAAAAATGTAGTAGTAGACAAATGCTTTCTTAAATCGAGTTTTTTTGTTGTTGTTTTGTTTTGTATTGTTTTGTTTTAATATATATATATATAATTTTCTATTATATACCCTTACAAGAGGAAAGATGAATTTCAAGAGAGTGTGGAAAAAGTTCTGCAAAACACTAAAATCCTGACTGTGACAAATATTTTTTTTAGTTGATTATTAAATGCTTTATTTTTTACATTATTTTTAAAGGGGGAGTAACTACCTGTAAACCTGTAAGTACCTCACCATCTTGGATAAAAGTCTTGCAAATCTTGTTCAGTGGGAATTTTATAATATTGTCATATAATAACATGTCATATTATTTCAAATGACATGTACCTCACTGTAAATCTACTTTATGCCTACACTGCAGGGAGTGAATGAAGCCACTGGCCAAGTCCATTGTCTACCAATGACAGGTAAAAATAATTTTTTCCATATCCTACCACCAGATCTCTTACTTAGCTCTCAGCCTCAGTGCATTGTACATAAAGGTGACATGTTAGATAAGCAAGACCCTGTGAGGTTACTGAAACACACACCTAAAAATAACTGAAATATAAATCAACCAATAAGCAGACCCATTTTCATTTATAAGAGACTGAAAACATCATTATTCTTTTTTATTTCATAAGAAGTATGTTTGGCCAGAAACCTGGATTTAAAGTGTAAGATTTGTATTTTTGTTTTTCTTTGCTTTATTCAAGTTGTTATAGTGTTAGTGCAAGAAAATGGCAAAACATTAGGGCACTTGATCTTGCAAAGTGTTGATTGTTCTGACCTTGGATCCAAAGGTACTTTTACACACATTTAAATTGATCCCATGAACTGTGCTAATTACTTCACCAGGACTATTTAACAGGCTTAGATTTATTTCTCTGTTTAAATATTTTTCTGCATCAGAACAATGTACAGTTTACACAAATTATGTGAATAAGATTTTGCCTAAGGTATTTAGAGATTTTAATACATTATATTTACATTATATAGGAAGTATAAAACTAAATCAATAAATAATTCTTTCTTTCTTTGTTTAAATTAAAAGGCATAAATACAAATCCTCTTGCCTGAGCATACTTTAACATTGTTAGATAAGCCTTCAATCCCAAGATCTCACCCCTACAGGTAAAGAAGGCCAGGCTAAAAATCTTCTGGGTCTACAGTTAAAGAACACATTAAAATAGAACTCTGGTCTCACAGATGAATTACACTGTCACTACTCTGGAGATCTAAATAGAAGCCAACTCAAACATAGTCAAAATCCCAGCAGAGTCAATGCAGTAAAGTGCTACTGGGCAAATGTATCTAATAGCTCCATGTAGCACGATTTCCCCTACATGTTAGTACATTCAGCATCAAAGTCTACATGGTAATTATTGCCTAATGCTGTGCCACAAAAGAAGGAAAACAAATTTCTCTTAATGGGAGTGAAAGAATGAATATAATCCAGGGAGATTGATGGTTTCTAGGGCCACATATCTTCAAAATATCTGTATGTTCTTCATACACTTCATACTCTGCTCTCAGATGGATGGCTTCGTTTTGGGATGGTCCTGTGTGGAGACAGGAGTTGGACTCTGTGACTGGCATGGGTCCCTTTCAACTGAGGATATTCTATGATTTTAAGATTTATTACTTAGCATTAGATAAACAGCAATATATGTGGATCCTTCTGGAAATGATTTTTCTATAGGAAGCAGTGCTTTTTCTGGAATTTAAGAGAGAACCAGCTTATACATGCATTAACCTTGCACAATATTAACTGTACAGGTTGATTTTATTGCATTTGTTTTTTTCTAAAACTATATTTTGCTGCCAACTTAAACCAAAGCATTTCTTGTTTTTACCATGAGCAGTTGTATATATCCTAAAGACAGATGGCAACTTGCAATAGCAACAGTTTTGCCTGTCTTTCCTTCTCTATGATTTCCACAAGTCAGTTTATCTTTCAGAACTTCCTTTAAATTCTAACAAAGAAATTTGCCTTAGAACTGATGATACAGAATAGTTCCCTGCTATTTTTCATGTTATTTATATAATTTTGCTGTTAGCATGTGCTATGGTATTATATACTATAAATCATGTTTTATTTCAGACAGAGATTTTGGTGGTATTATTTTTAGGTCCAACTCTGCTTCTACTGATACCCAAACCCGCTAAGAAAATGTTTGCAGAAATACTTAAAATCTCGTTTATAGTTTTAGGATAACATTCATATTATGAATCATATGGAAACAGCAGCACTATATAAGTAAATAGATATACCACTGAATAGAAAGAACGTGTGAATGTATGTGTAGATGCACTTTTGCATTTTAGAGAAATGAGAAGTTCAGTTTACTTCTTTTTATCATAATTTCTGTGGCCTTTTTCAGGCTGAGTAAATTGCCACAAATTACATTTAGATGACATTTCAACCTATTTGCAATCAGATCCATTGGAAAGTACAGAATCTGATACCAACATGATTTCCAAGGCTTGATACAACACACTGAAGCCTGTACCTTCCTTTTTTTTTTTTTTTTTTTCTTTTTTGAGATGAAGAGTCTACTTTTCTTTTATAGAACAGTTATTACATAACCTAACACTGAACACAAAAATGGGAAATTTAACCTTAGAAAAATTGTCTATTTTCTTTGCTTCATGCTTTAAAATAGTCATAACTGAGCAGTTAAAAATGGACCAGTAGATATCAGTAGAACTGATTAGCTGTTTTAACTGGGGTACCAAGTCATTTAGACAGCAAATAAGGGATATTTGATCAATGAACCAGCAATATGACATCTGGTGTGCAGTTTCACAGTCTTAGGGCCTGATTCTGATCTCTCTGATACCAGCATAAATTAGGAGCAACTTATGTAAATTAAAAGCATTCACTGAGGTGGTGGGGAGTCAGAATGAAGCACCTTGTGTTCCAATCTGTTTCACTCAGTATCTCATGTCTGACTTTAGAGATTGGCTCACTTACAGAGCTCTACATTAGACATATTGCCTACTTGTTTTAAAATATGTATGTTTAATATTTAATTTAACAGGATTCCATATTCTAGTCTCCGTGCACTGTGGAAGTCCCTTTGAGGCTTGTGGTTTATATGTACAGTTGCAATACTCCTCAAGCATAATTTGGTGGCACCATTGCCTAATGGGGTGAAAGGAAGTATCTGTCTCCAATTTTGTCTGTTTTTAGAGAGAGCAATAAAAATATTGCCAAGCAAGTGGCAATTTGTAGGAGCTAAGTAAGGCTCTCCAAATCTCATTTAATTCAGTATGTGTAATAGTGAAATGCTGGTAGAGGTACAGGTCTCATCTATTGTCTACATACTTCAAATATACACAACTAATTTAAACCACCATCTTCAAATGATGACACAAAAATTTTGCCAACTCTGCAGTATAGTTTATAATGATGCACATACTATTACTGCAAATAAGATTGTATAATTATCATAAAAGGAGCCTCTGCTTATATATTCACAGACATATAAGAAGTATTTTTCAATATATTATGCTGTATAGCATCACCTAATATCTGCCAAGATGACAGACACATCTGTAATATGCAAAAAACTAATTGCACAATTTTAAAAAATGCTCACAGATTTAAAACTTATGATCTCTTTAGACAATCCTCACCAAGTCTGAAGTTACCTAAGGCCAACAATGGCAGAATGAATACAGCAGTTTAAATGACACCTGGATGGCCATCATAGCTGGCTTGCAGGAGAGACTATTTTCAAGATCATTTGGCACATCTAGAATGTGGGATAGCTCTCTGAAGTAAAGAGTTTAAGCGTTAAAAGGTCAGAAATAGAACAGCTAAGTTATCCATTCACACTGGCAATGGGAATCTTTGCCATTTGGCTCTGAACCACTTGGCCATTCTGCATCCTAATGACAATTACATGTCCCATACTGATATTTCACTTTCAATTTTCATAGAATTAGTGAAAGCATTTAAGGAGTTAATGGAGGCATAGTACTTTCTTTAGAGAAAATATGAAATTAGATTAGAAATTAGATTGCCTTGAAAACATTACATGCAGGAAAATGTGCACTCAGAAAGCCTTCAGGAGCAATCATCTAAGCATGGTTTCTTGTGACTCACATTTTACTGTTCCACTGCAAAGAAAAAAATAACCACAAAGATCAGTGGCAAGATTCTGTTGTCTCTAAGAGGCACAGTTCAAAATTTCATAATCCAGAACTGAAATTGTTTCAAATCATTCTCCATCCTCACAATCTTAAACTGCTGCAGGGAGCTATAAAATCCCCCTGGAATGAAACAAAGGATATTGGTGGCTACATGGCAGCTTGGCAGATATGCCACAGCCTTTTCCCAGCACGCTAACCCTGATTGAGCCCTACACCTGGCATGAGGACTTCAGAGTCTGTCCTCAGAAGGCATCTTTAAGTTTGTTTTCTCCATGTACTACCAGGGGTATCGTCCCTTCACCGGGAATAGAGCTTTTAAGGGCCTCTTTATGCCAATCTCATTACTCTCATCTTACATAAGGGGCCAGAGCAGGGATGGAGCTCCCTTTCTTAGCTCTAAATCTATGCTATATGGCACGCAATTCTTTAAAGTACAGCCAGCTTCTGCTTTGATGAAGCACTGTGCAGTGAAGACTGAAGGATCCTGTTTTTCACCATTTAAAGATGTATGATAGCAACAAAGCTCTATGTTAAAATATTTAACTCGCAGAGAACTTATGGAAATTGTCTATTCAAGCTCAGCAAAGACATTAAATTACCAAGCTGTTCTAGGACAGTTGTGTGTGGAGAAAAGCCAGAAATGCTCTGAGATTGTAATGTTACTTACAAAGATTACAGTGCAAGCCTGATTCAGAAGCTTTTTATACATATCAGCATGGTGAGCTGCAAAATGTTACTATATCAATTTCTGCAAAACATACTGTGTGTGTACATATAGATATAAAATCAGGACTTATACACAGCACATTTCCTGCCACATTTTGAACGGCATCTGTTTGTTTAGTTTGCTGAAATATGAAAAATAATATTTAGCAACTACTGGTAACACAATGTTAACAAGATTTAAGACTATAGCACTGTCTGTCAAAATGCAGATAAAAGACATATCCTTCCATCTCAGTGTTTTAATCAATCAGATCTGGTTTTGATGAATATGCAAATGTGACTGTTTATACACTGTTTTCAGAGTGAAAGGAAACAAATTCAGTTTTGTCATAGAATTAATGATAGCTCTGTCCTCTAAGATTAATAATTAAAACCCTACACACATTAAAATGCTCCTTCCTCATACCCTCTGAAGATTTTACTTTTCTTTCTTTTTTTTTTTTTTTTTTGTTCCCCTAATTGGAATGATTAATAATTAATGTCAGTTCAGGGATATTTAATAGTCATTTTTAGAAAAAGAATTGTACTTAACTGACAAAAGGGTTAAGAACATGCTTTCTTTTGTTAATTCGGTTTTACTCTTCACTATAAATTGATTTTTTCCTAAAAGTTTTATGCCACCAAAGGAAACACAATGACCTGTTCTAATGGTAGAAGCCTATTATTTATTCCAGTATTCATATGATTTTATTCTGATTTTCACAATATATACTGAGATTCTATTCAAAGCCCTGGCTGCTCAGACTAGCAACCTTCATAAGAATTGCATCTTTTCTTTTTCTGACAGACACACACACACACACGGTACAAGTTTAGACCAAATCAAATCTCAGAGAAGAGATTAAAACTGTGGAACAAGTGCATTACAAAGTCTGAGAAAGCAAAAGAGGAATAAGAAAAATATTGCTGAAATTTTGTTTTCTCTGATGATTTCTGAGTTGGTATGGGAGTGGCTGAGTCATGATTTCCAAATCCTCAGGACAGGAAACATTTCAGAGAAAGGTTACAGCAAAGCGAGCACAAGTTCAACCTGACCATTAACCCTCCTTCCTGTACCAAAATTATCACGTCATTTTCACGTGCCCATTAGGTTCTATATTGAGATCACTAAACTTCTCTTAATTAAAACCAGTAAAGCAGACATTCTTAAGAGTAAATAAGTAGTTTTTAAAATGTTTTTGCATTATTTTACTAGAAAAAGCTATATTGTGGTTCCAAAGATACTTATTTCTTTCCGAAGAGAAAAGCTCTTTGATAAGGACAAATGGAAATATTATAAAAATCACATTTCTTCAATAAAGCTGTTTCAGTTTCTTCCTTTAATGTTTTCAGAGGTGTATTGATCCTACATGGGAATTGTAGCACTGTCTTACATATCGCAAAGGAAATATTTTATGTGAAATTAAATTAGCATTTGTCTTTATTTCACCATGTAAGCTACTTCATGTGTCATTGATAGCAGTAAAAACAAATGTTTGTGAGCATTTACCTTAGCAGGGATGATGAATTATACTCTGTAAGCATTTAAGGGTAGACATTCATAATGAAGCCTTCTAGTTGGCAAACATGCCTATTACTTACCACACTGAGTCCTAGCAGTTCTCTGCAAAAGTAGTCCATGTTCCTCCTTTGTAGGTTGTCAAGATAGTGCTGAAGGCGAGTATAGGTGTAGGGGTAGCAGTAAGCAAACTGATAAGTGTCATCCTCACGGTCAAAGCAAAATGCAAATGACATGACGTAGTTCTTCCTGTGGTCCGGGCAGTGATAGTAATACACATTTTTAGAGGGTATTCTTTGCCTAAAAAACAAAAGCAACATATATACATTGACATACATACACACATTCATAAGAAACCTGAATTAAAAAGCTATGTGGGGTTTTTATTTCCTCTCAAGTAAACAAAATGAATTAACTTGAGCAGTGCAGGAGCTTGTGAGCAGATTCCAGAGACTGGGTTTCAGAGCACTTATGGAGAGGACTTCCATACTGCGGCCCATGCTGAGCTCTGCTACTGTGCTAGAGTTCTCTCTCCAAGTGCCTGAGCTTGCAGGGTCACCATAGCAGGGGAGAGCTTCACACAGCCACAGAAACCCACTCCCAAGCTGCAAGCTGGATGCACAGGCAGTTAAAATACCATCTCTTTTGCTATCAAGCTGCTGCAGCCTCATAGCTTACAGGCTTCAGCCAAACCTCTGGTTGGAGTGTGGCTACATCCTTTGATACGGGACTGACTCATCAGTCAGTGCACAGACAAGGCATAATTTGTGAAGGAATGTCAGTACAAGGCAACATTGACACAACTGTTAAAAAACTTCAGGATATCTTTGTTACCCTTATTAGTCAGGATGTATCAACACATGGATCAATATCAATAACATGGATAAATATCAATACAGGATGTATCCAATGAATAGAGGAATAGATAAATTGTTAAGGGAAAACAATGAAAAATCTTTGGGTACAGAAAATAACCTGGTCCTGAATTAGAAAGTGAAGGAGAAAAGGTTATCTGGTCCCGTTCCAAATTGAATTGCTGCCCTCCTCAAGAGTTCTGGCATATAGTGCTGACATGATAAAAATGAATATACATGATGGTAAATAATTACAGCAGAGACATTTATGTTATTGTTATTAAGATGGTATTTATTTAAGAAATAAAAAATCTCAGCCTGATATCTTCCACCCAACTTCAGCCATTCTTTTATTTCTAAACAGAAATGAGTAATATTTCAGAGATACAAACATTCTATGGACCAGAGGTATTCAATGTTTCTGTCTGTGCCCCTTTGCCATTTCATAGATGGATTTTCTAGCTTTATTTAGACAGGAGATTCTCTAGTCATGCCATGTACTTGTAATTTGATGTAACTAACTTACCAGTCCTGTTTGGCAACAAAACACTATGGTCCTGCAGACTCTAACTGATTCAATTACACAACATTATAAACAGGTCTCATCTAATGATTGGAGCAGATCTCAGCTGAACTAGCATCTTGGTGAGGGAAAACATAATAAGATTTACAGACATAGCAGTAGTAATGTGCCTCTTTGTAATAGTTCCGAGAAACTGGTCTACTGCAGAGCATCAGTTTTAGCCTTTCATTGCTAATATGAAATAGAGGACAAAACCCTCTCATTATGCAGAAGTACATGTTTGCCAATTAGCAGCAGTTAAGGAGTCTGATCAGCAAGACTCAGAAGCTACAAAGAGAAACAGAAAGGAATTGAGATGTTCTTGAAAAAGTACAATAAAGAGCCAGTGATGCAGTTAATTAGACTTGAAATAAGAATTTATTTGCCCCTTTTATTGCCCTGGTTCTTGAACTTTCAGAGTTTCAATAATTTGCTTCAGCATTTTTTGGTTAAATAAGACACTTGCTTATCATTAATATCTGAAAATGAATTTTAAGCCACAAATATCAAGGATAAAATAAAATAGTTCTTTACATTTATTTTTTTTAAAGTAGCTGTAGTATGGAAAAAATGCCACCAACCGTCTGCATGCAGTACCCTAACCTAATAGGTTTCTCCAGTATCTTAACATATTTCTATCGTTCACCCTTACTCTGGAGTGCTATAGGACATCCCTCATTTAATCTCAAATCAAGCAGATGATATGGCAGTGGGTAAATGTATTCCAGCTCCCAATCCTCAAACTGTAATGCAAGTTTAAACAGTATGTTGCTGAGTTGTTGAACTTTATTTGTTTCCAAATTAGCATGGGAGAAGTAATAAAGGACAAGCCTCACTTTATGAAATAAAAATTTCATGTAAAATTAGACCAATAGGAGGAAAGTCAAGATTTTAGAAAGCCTAATGTTAATTGAAATTCATTTGCTGATAGTTAATGTTTAAATGACACATAGTTCTCCTTGGTTCAATAACTTTCTACTTTTAAGCAAGTTGAAGACAACTTTGTTAATGTATTAAAGGCACTTTTGATATTTTGTTCCCTCTCCCCTTCATTATAAAAGCTAAGCATCTGTTTTATTATCCACTTTGACACATCACTTTATGGCTGCATTTGGCTATTATGGCTAATCTTGATGTCTAGGACATCTGGTATTGACATTTCACTATCTGGTGTCTGACACAACAGCAGAAACCATCCTCAGTTCCTAGGCTTAAATTCACCCTCTCAGGGCAGAAAGTGCCCTAACTCTTAATTCAAACCATATCTTCCAAAAATAATTATAATAGTACTCCTGTCACTGTGAATCTATTTTTATCTCTCCTAGCACTTTGTCACTGCTAATCTATTTGTGAGTCATATAGAGAAAGAGAGTTAGTGTTTAGATACCAACAACACATCTTTACACAGAGAAGCCTAATCAGATTGAGATCTTATCTGGGAATTAAAGAAGAAAAAAAAAAAAAAAAAAAAAAAGAGGAAGAAAAAGAAAAAAATGAGACATAGTGCTAGATATCACCAACTGAGTTTTTGATAACGAAAAGACATTGCTCAGTTCTTGAATTAACCTTTGTGTCCTAGACGCACTATTGTTTACTCTTTCCCTTTTTTGTTCTATGCCTTCTGGAAAAGGACACCCACACACTGTGGCAGCAGCTGCTCCTATTAATTTAAAGCTATTACAAAAATTAAAATTAAACCCAATTACTTTGGCTGGTTTATAGCCGGGGAACGGCTTAGTCTGATTGTTCCCTCTGGTTATGGACAAAAACAATATTCCTACCTACAGGCAGCTGCCAGTAGAATACTAATACATCTGGGCCTGGCAGGGACAGATTCAGACTGTGGAGTTTAACTGCATTTCTTACCAGAGAAAAATATCTTATCATGGATCTGCAGAAATGCACCAACTTCTTACAGTGTAAGTCACAATGAAGCTGATTTGTAGTTAGAGGTAAGAAAGAAAAACTGTGGCAGAAAGCTTAATACTCAGATTTGTCATTTTGCATTTCCAGGCAGCTCACACTAAGAATTGCACCCTGTTAATTGATACACAACTGCCTGAATTTCCTTGCTTCTGAGCAGTTATTTAAAGGAGAACCAGCCTGATTCTTAAGTAAAGCCACAGAGCACAACATGCAGGCCACTAATTTCCACTCTGTTTTTAGAAATATATTTGCAAAAATGAAGCTTAGTATTTTACTTCCTTTCGAAACAAATTCAGGCTGTTTGGTCTTAAATACAAAATTATTTCTGTCAAAAATAAATAAATAAATAAATACAAGAGAAAGAAGAAGGAAGCACAGAATGGAAATTTTCCCTCTATTTTTGACTCTCATAGTCCAGTGCCAGTCAAAACTTGACCCAGTGGGTTTGAGTGTCTTCTCTTCTCTTGAGTATCTGACAAGCATACACTCTCAACCTAGCATATTTGGTACTTTTAGTGTGCACACACTTCTTTCTTTCTATATGCTTGCTTCATTGCTGTCTGCAGTCAGGACATTTACTCTCTTTTGGTAGAGTGTAATAAGATCATTTTTTAGTTTATTGGAAAATTTGGAGCCCTCAGTCAGAGTCAAAAGCCTGATAACTTCAGAGGTCCCAGGATTTTGCCCTTTGCTACTACAATAGGCAGTAAGGTGCATTACACATAAGTGACTTTTGAAAAGTTTATCCTAACTATACTTCAATTTTGAAAATAATTTTCATTTTATCTCTAGATTAGCACATCTTTGAGCTTAAACCTAAAATTTATGTCCTTTGTTGTTGTTTCTTTCTACTGCTTGAACTCCCAGTTTTCAAAAGGAAGAAACTGGGGAGTGATGTGAGTGGGTGTCAGTACTTTTCAAGGTTTTAAACACATAGGGGTGTTAATCAAAGACTAGAGCCTTTGTGTGATATCACAACACAACTAATTAGAAAATAACAATTTTTAGAGGGCCTTTTTTCCCCTATTGCATGACTAAAGCAGAGAGCTCTTGCCCAGCCAAATTCTCAATGACTTTAATGAGCAGCCTAAACAGTCTTTGGACCGCTCTTGGTATGGCATTCATGAAGTAATTATTCAGTTCCTTGCCTCTGCAGGATTGGGTTAGACATATCACAGTCAGTAGACTTCAAATTAAAATGATGATCTTTGGAGGAAAAACAAAAAGCTGCAGGTGCTGTAAAAGATCAATGGCCAAAAGAAAAATTAAGTGATCGGACTTGCAGAGAAATGCTCAAGTGGATCTGACTGAAACGTAGTGCTAGCTGTGGTGACACACTGTGGTGATCATTTTCAATTGTCATCAGTTTGCAGGTGTAGGGATATAACTTCACAGTTTTTACTAATTCCCAGGCTTTCTTATATTATTCATAAGAGTGCGACTAAGTCACTACCTCAAAGGAAATTATATCTAAATTTTAAAGAGATCTGAAGCGCAAAATGTAATTCTGATTTTGAAAATAACCTTAAGGTATTTATTGACTCTACCCAAAATACTAGATATAGCTGTTCCTTCCAAGTGTTCAAATTTTATTCTTAAAGCTAGATGTCCCTATTTATAACTGCAAAAAATCCAACAAACTCTGGAGAAAATATAAGGAAGTTAATCATGCACTGCAAACTCCTCTTCTGGGAGGCAGCCCTTTCAAATTGAAGGCCTTACTGACTCATTTCTCTGTTAGTCTAAGATGTTATCTTTCTTCTTGCTTATTCTTGTTGACAAGCGGAGATGACCATCTTCAAAATTCCTAGCTTACTTATGACAAAATAAGTTTATACCCTTTTTTCTTGCACAGAATTTTATGTTTGAATCACAGAGCATGGAGTGACAGTGAATATGTCATGTGGTGTTAAATATTTTTTGCGGAGAGCTGAATGGGTTTTGGCACAACTAACTCAGTTTTAGACACTGCAGAGTAAGTCCTGCTTTTATTCTTGCTAATATTTATTAGAATGTTCTCTGAATATTTTTATCATCTTGCACAGCCTACTGTGAAACTCAAGGTTTTTCACCTATACAGATAGCTGGTTTCTTCTTATTAAACATTAAAAAAAAAAAAAAAAAGGGTTTTTTTTTTTAATGTTTAATAAGAAGAAACCAGCTATCTGTATAGGTGAAAAACCTTGAGTTTCACCTAAAAAAAAAAGGTTTTTTTTTTTTTTTTTTTTGCAAATCGATGATTTTCACAACACTGAGAGAATCTGGACATTAAGAACACAGCTTTCAAGGGTTAATGTTAATTGAAATAATTAAGTGACCCCTGTAAAGACTGCTTGGTAATTCAAATAATAATGAATTACACAAATATTGCTTGTAAGCTTTCTGTATTCTTTACAACTTCAAAGGGAAAACACTGAGTTTTAACTGTCCTTTTTTCTTAAATAAGTGAGCACAATAATAAGGCACATTTAATTTGAAGGGTAGGGGAAAGAATATCAGCATTTTAAATGTTTGTAGAAAATATATGTTTTAGAGCTTGAAAGCTCAAGCTGAGAAACAGATTTATGTGAGCAAATGTTGTGAGAATAATTCCCCGTATTTCTTACACACTTGGATACATTTGGGAGAACTTGCTAAGAATGTTTTTTTTGTTTGTTTTTATGTTTTGTTTGTTTTTAAACAAAACTGTATCTTCAACACAGTGCAGTTTTAAGTAAAATTCAGTGGTGAGGAGAAACAATAAATGGAATATAGCAATGGGAAATGTCCTTTGTTTTGTGTTTGCAGAATATCTCCCAGAAACATAGTGCTTGTCCATGGGCCAGTCTTGCAGATCCTATGATAATACTAGTAACAAAACCATAATGAAACTACTCTACATAAAACCACGGAATATCAGTAGAAGTCATTATTCAAAAGAGTGGCAAGAAAAGGCTGAGGAAAGGGTGTACTTTGTGGGAAGAATAATGAAGCAGTGTAGAATGGTCAGGAAGTGAGTCCCTACTAGCAGATCACCATCATGAGATATAAAGCAATGCTTAAATCCTGTTCCTGGATTCTGCCAAAAATGAAATCATCACCCTTTGACTCACAAAAATAAGCATAACATTATAAATGTGACAGCTGTTAAATTATGACCTAACTAAATTATGATCTGAAATAATTCTTTTAAAAAATGACTGAATGACTCTTTTAAACATCTTCATGTAAGACAGGGCAACACTGATGAAGAGAAGTGTTGTTTCAAGTTCTCCAAACCTTAACATAGTTTTGCGTGAGGTAATAGTCTGTATACCCTAAATACAAAGCATGCTTACTGAGGTTCAGACTTGGCACAGTGTCCTCTTTTGCCATAAACACTATAATATGTCTTAGGGAAGCTATCAGTTGTCAGTGAATTCCAAAACCTTTTGCCAGAAGCTGGTACAAATGAGGTTTCCAGTGGACAAGCAGCAGATTTACCTTCTTTTCTCCCTCCTGCCTACATTATAGCCAAAACTATACTCCCTCCTCCACCTTTTGTGTATTCTGTCCAGTGGCTAAAGCCCATACTGCAGTGAATTTCCTCCAAACCAGTAGTTCTAATACTATAATTATAGTACAGAAACTCTGTTTTAAACCACAGGGATAATGAATAGTGTTGATTTTTTCTGCTGTTGAAATATGATTTGCCTACTGACCACAGGCGTATTGCTTCAATAGCAGTATCTCTATGCAGTACTTATAAAGGAAAGAAGAAAGAGAGGGAGAAAAGCCGACTTTTCACACAAATACTCAAATAAGAAAGGAACACGGTGGAATCAGCCATACATGCACTGCAATCTTTTGAAGAGGTCATAAAAGCAAGACAAGGAGACAGGAGCCAGCAGGGGCCAGCATTTCTGTCCCCAAATTCAGCTGCTGGGAAAGAAACACAGGGTTAAGCTAAATAAATTAAAGGATTTAAATTGGAAAAAATTGAGAATTTTTGATTGGTAGTACTGGAGAAGGTAATGAAAGAAGCTGGGGGGAGAACCATTTCAGAATGTTGCATCACTGCCATTAAAGAGTTTGGAACATGTGGAAAAGAAAAATCAGTCTTTCAGAAGCAACTCAAAACAGAATATCCACAAATACTGTCCGAGTGGAGAGATTTAAAAGAATTAAGTCAGCATAAATAATGTTATACTAGAAAAGGTGAGGACAAGAAATGCTCCACCTCAGCATATAAATCTGAAAACCACATGGCAATGCTTGTCCTAGCTATGACCTACACCAGACTCTGGCCATAAAATAAGAAGTCTACTGACAACTTCAGAAGACAGTTTGAATATACCAACCTCAGGGACAAATAACCATACAAAAAAAAAAAAAAAAAAAAAAAAAAGCATGTCAATGTCAATGAAGATAGGTTAGGAGACTGAAAGAAGACAAGAATAGCATTTTTACTAAATGATCATCACCCATCAGCGTACTATTTTTGTCTTTTCATGTCCAAACTCAGCATTTTATTCCATCATTCTTTCTTCCCTCCACTATAATCTGACATATAATCCCTCCAGATTATGTTTACAGGAAAACATATATTTATAGGATCATACAGGTTATAAAATTGAGTACTTGCAATGTTTGGAGCATGTGTTGTCCTGGGAACAAGGGATCAACCTCAATCCCAAATTCAAGTCCCTGGACTGCACAACTAGTAGACCACTGGGTCAGCTCTAATAGCCTCTTAGCCTCAATTACCTAATTAGCTTTTTCTTCACTTTCCTCTTCTCTCTTTCCCATCTGCTCATCTATTCCCACCACTCCCTGTTCTTCTGCAAGAATAATTTTTAAAATCTATGTTAACTTCATTTAGGTTATTCTCAGGTGACTTCTCTTCTATGCAAGAATAATTTATAGGTCTCTTAAGAGCCCCAATTTGAGGAAGTATTTCAGTAATGTCTGAATTTTAAAATCCATGTTAAAAATGTTGATGATTTCACAGTCTAAATACAAAACTGAGATTGTTAATTTATGTCATTTTGATGTGAAATTTGACTACACTACCAAAGGACAGATAATGGACATGAAATAAGTTTTTACCAGTTGTAGCTTGTTTACTGAGCTGTTTTTAAGAAGACCTGAAGCCTCCTGGAAGCCTGAGCCTTCTCAATGCATATTATTCCTGTTAAGGATCACAGTATCTCTGAGAGTAGATGATGTATGAACAGGATAAAGACAAAAGAAAACAGGAAATTGTCACCAGAGATCAGACTTCGTTAGCTGGGCAAACTTACCCATAATATTGTGCTTTATCCTATCCTCTGTCTCCACGCAATGAAGGCTGAGTTCAGTAATCCATTTTTAATGTCCCATTTCTTACGCCTTCTAGCACCTTGTTCACTTTTTCCACCATAACCACATCTCAAGTAGTTTCTGTTATGGAACTGCCAACAGCAATATTCTGTTTTTGCCCTTCACTTAAAGGATAAGGATTTTGTTTAGCTTTCTCCACATATTAACTTTTCATTTATCGAGCCTGAACTTCTTTATTCAAGTAACTTCTTTAGATCACTCAGAAGTTTCTAACACTGTGTTACAGGCTTAAATTACTTAAGTAATTACATCATTTGTAAGTGTTACACCCAATCTTTCACCTCTCTCCTTAGATCATTAATAAATATATTTAGCATATGACCTGATAGGTAACTTTAAGGAACGCAGCTGCTAGCCTTTTACTGTGATGAAAACTGCCCACTTAGCCCTCTGCCTTTTTGTCTCCTTGTCGTTTTTTGATCTATGATGATACTTGCCCTGTCTCCATATGTGACTACTTAGCCTTTGTAGCAGTGTCTGTGATAGAGTTTGTCACAAGCTTTTAAAAAGTCAAAATACATTATATAAGGCAGCTCTCCCCCTAAGCCTTGTAACTGAAATCTAAAGGTGAGGCATACCTTCCCAAGAATGGGAAGGAAAAGGATATCTTTGCATCTAATGGAAACAAAGAAAGATAAACAGAAGAGACTGATAAACAAGCCAGAAACACTTTCCTTTTCCATGCATTGTAATTATGTTTTTGAAAGGCATTTATGTTAGAAAGGGAGTTACTTGCTTATGCAGAGAAAGTGTAGGGAAGTTTAGGTCAACTAATTCTATCCAAGTAAATCAATTCAGGCAAAAGCACTACAATACCAAGGCTACACCTGGGGGGTGAGGGAAGAGGGGGAGAGAGAGAGGGAAGATGCTTTAGTTAAAGTCATTTGCAAGATGTATGGGTACCAGAGGCTGCTTAAGCCTCTCCCATGGACTAAGAGCTTTCCCTGGTTCTCGGCACTGTCCTTACCCTTCCAAAGGCTCAAAGAAGAAAACCTGGCATCAAGAAGGGTGGGAGCTAACTGGAACATTGGGTGAGAGCCACAGATTGCAGAGCACCAGGAGCTGGGGCCAGCAGAAGCACTATGTATGGCTAGGAGGGAAATGTATGGCTGGAGGAGTGAAGAGCAGCTAAAATACATGCAAGTTAGCACATCCCATTTGGTTTGGCTAACTGGCAATACCAGGTAATCTTAAATTGTGAATCATGGTTGTTGAAAATGAGCTGGTAGACCAGCAATTGCCTTGTTAGATGAAAAAACTATAGTTACAGTTATACTTCATTAAGTGGTATTGTTATTCTGTGCATCTACCTTGTCAGACTCAACTCCTCTTTTAAGAATACAATGTTTATTATGCCATCTAATTCCTGTTTTGATGGGGGAAAACTCCTCTAAACAACAGGAAGGGCAGTACTGGTTTCCCTGGGAAAGAGATGATGTCAGCATGTCTGCAGTGACCCCCTTAAATTCAAAGCTGGCTCTTGCTGCTGTCAATCAAGTCCAGGGGAAAAGGGTTATCTGAGCCTTTTTATTCTTCTCTTTCCCACGTGGCTATGACAGGACATTGTCAAAAGCAGGGCACTGGACAAGAGGGACTTGTGGTCTGATCTGGATGGCCTCGCCTATTTCTTTTTACGGGCACATTCACTGAGTTCTAAGCTGAGACATGATTTCTCTTTGCTGAAGCTGTTCTCATTAAAGTCTCTAACAACGTGATCTTCCAGGTGTTTTATTATTCCCTTTTAAATTCCTGTTTTGACCATTTGCAATGTGCAGATGTAATGCTTACCGGTCTAAATATAGGATAAACCCCAGATACTTGCCAACCCTCTGGAACAGAGCTTGGTTTTAATGAGAGTGCAAATCTTAGCAGTTCAGCTAATTCATTCCTAAGCTTCTTCAGAATTCTTTTATACATAAATCATGTGGGGATGGTGATTTACTACTTTTTAATTAATCAATTTGCCCCATCTTCTCAGTCTATGATAGTTCCTCATTTTTATTCCCAGAAAATAGCAGGTCTAAGATAGGTACCTCCAAAAACTTGTTTGCTATAAAGGATGATTTATGATGTAGAACCACCTGATTTCTTTGCACGAAAGCACATCATTTTAAAACATGTACAAGATGTGACAATGCGAGGGCAAATAATTTAAATTCAGCATTGCAAACTTTTTATTTTTTTCCCTGGGCTACCCATCTTGCACAGACACATTCTCTTCTCCATTCTCCTCCACAAGCTCCTTCATATTCTCTCCTTCCACCTTCCTCTATTTAATAAAAATAAAATAAAATAAAATAAAATAAAATAAAATAAAATAAAATAAAATAAAATAAAATAAAATAAAATAAAATAAAATAAAATAAAATAAAATAAAATAAAATAAAAACAACCTACTCTTGAGGGTGTTACAGAGTAACCATCTCCAAGCATGCTCACTTTTCTCCTTCTACAAGGAGAGCCTGTAGGTCTCACATTTCCCCACCACCAGCAGCACATGGGCTGCTGTTAACAATGGCAATACTTCGAGGGCTAAACCCACACTATGCTCTGCAGACCCACCCTTTGAGTCCTTCATTTATCCCTTGCAGAGACAGCACTCAGAGCTATCATATTAAACACAGAGGGGAAAATAGAGGAGCCTGGAATGAAAAGGCTCAGTTTTCTTGGCTAAAAAAGGAACAACAAATACAGAAAGCCCCTCTCTTCAAAGATGAAAGTGGACACGTGCAACAGCACAGCAGTGCTCTGGCTCACAAACCAAAAGACTCCAACACATGAGAGTTACAACTTCTCTCCCTACTAAGTTCAACTCCAGGATGAAAGCGTATGGATGGCCACCTAGACATTAAAAGGTTCATTTAAATAAGAACAACAACAAAAAGATTCTCTTTATACTTAATTCGTTGCAAGATTATTCACAGTGGTCCTTTTTGCCAGAAGACACTGGTTCAGAAATAACCTTATCAGGCTTTCTTCCCTACGTAATAGAAACGAACCCACACCAGAGTTGTTGGCCTCAGTCTACAGGGGAAATAAAACACAGTTCCCTCCCTCTTTTGTTTTTCAAACATTCCTCGTTGCTGACCCATGGAGTACTATTGATCTCTGAAGAGACTAAGTATCTTGCCCTCTCGGTCACTTCTTATTTATGGTACAGAAGGAAACACATAAGCAGATGGAAAGCCAGGAGTGGAGGACCAGGCAGCCAGAAGCAACTGTACACACATGGGATTTCTCATCCTAAACACCAAGTTAAAAAATGAGATGCTGCAGAGGTTGGTGTTGTTGAAGACGAGATAAAATGAAAAATGGTATGTGTTGCACTAATCTTGTTTTTCCAAACTGGATGCATGATATCAACCAGGCCACTTCAATTTTTCACAATAATAGTTCCAGCATCATTTTTCTTGATAGCATTAAAAAATATATTCATTTGAGGAAAAATCTTTCCTTTCCTTTCCTTTCCTTTCCTTTCCTTTCCTTTCCTTTCCTTTCCTTTCCTTTCCTTTCCTTTCCTTTCCTTTCCTTTCCTTTCCTTTCCTTTCCTTTCCTTTCCTTTCCTTTCCTTTCCTTTCCTTTCCTTTCCTTTCCTTTCCTTCTACCTGAACAGTGTCACAAAATGCAGTAATGGCAGGCCTTATGCATATTTTAAAGCACTGTCCCACTCACCATGTTGTTTGTTTAGAATACAAGAGCATTACCTCCCTTACCCTCTTCTGAAATATAACTAGACTTGATGAGGACTGGAAAGGGAATGTAGGATTCGCTTTGATAAATCACACAAAATTTTATTTAGTTTTATCTTGAAAGACTCTTTACATTTTCTTGCTGGTAAAGGTATTGACAGATCTATACACTTTCCTTCCTTTTTACACCGCTATAAAACATAGCAGAAGAATGTACATACTGCTTAGAGGTCAGTGAAGAGGCTGATATATCAGGAGAGTATGGTTATGAACTGCAAATGCAACATGACTCATACATGTCAATGATCACCAGTGCAATGCAGAACTTCATATTTTGTCAAAAAAAGTATTTTTTTCTGTACTTTCAGGAAATATAAGCATTTTAAACAATAGAAGACCCTTTCCCTTCTTCACCACTCAAATATTCTTTGAGACAAATCTTCAGCATACTCTGGGAAGAGGCATGGTGATTTATAGCAGGGAGTCTGAGATCCAAGCAAGTGACAAATGCACCTGCAAAAACTATGCCTTCAATGATTTCTAGGTACACACTGTAAGGCTCCAAGGTGGTTACTCTTGAAATCACTATTCAAATGTTTGCATTTCCAGGGCCTAATCAATGAGATTATCTAAGCAGATGCTTCAACTGTGGCTAGTCCAGGCCCATAATCACACATTCCTAATACTGTGTGTGATGCAGATGAGGAGAAACTGGGCAGACAAAACCCTGGAGAATTTTAGGTTACAATCTCTAATGTTAAAATTAAGAAAATGAAATACAGAAAAGATCCTGAGATATTTGGACTGTCTTTTGTGTTTCCTGTACTGATAAGCACTAACAAATCTAAGATGTAATTCAAGCCATACATACCAGTCTTCAGTAAAAACTGTGTAAAACAAGATACCATTGATTCTGTCAGCTTGGTCTTTCTGTTTTGCAAAGTAGGCAGAAATAATGTTCTTAATTTTTTTTATTTTTTTTTTTTAAGGTTTTACGCTATTACTACTACTATCAACATGTTAGATAACTCTACATCTCTGCTTACAGAATATTAACCTACAGAAAAACCAGTGGGACTGTCACAGCATTTTACTATTATTTGAAGTAAAGTTTTCTGGGGTTTTATTTTATGACACCTCAGGAACTCATCTGTTCCACATTTCTGAAGGTTTGACCCAAACATTAATTTCCAGTTATACTGCCCCAACCCTGGAAGTGTTTAAGGCCAGGCTGGATGGGGCTTTGAGCAACCTTGTCTGGTCGGAGTTGTCCCTGCCCATGACAGGGGTCTGGAATTAGATCATCTTTAAGGTCCTTTCCAACCCAAAACATTCTGTGATTCTTTGAATAAGGCTGAAGTATCTCAAAAACATTTAGAAAACCTTCCAGATAGCATCAAGAAGCAGTAATATTTATGTTTAGACAAATAGAATGGGGGGTGTGAGTAACAGGAAACAACATGGGATACAAAAAGTTTTATAAGCAAGTTGTCTACAAAATGTTCCATATACTGTGTATTTCCAGGTGAATGACAGGACATTTGTCAATATTCTTAAAAAAAATATTTGTAAGAGTGCTTGACATATAATTTATACAGCTATCAAGCGAAACACACAAATGGTGAAAATGTAGGTTGTAGTAATCTTATATATTTAAAAGCTTTCAGTAAGAGTCACAATTTCATATCTATTGCCTTCTCAGGCTGTACCATGTATCAAACATTGTCCCTCTGGTCTTTAATGTGACAAGAACATATTGAGGTGTTATACACACCTACACATGTGTGTGTTAGCTATAACAGTTAGTATTTTAGCAAATTTAGCTATGTAATACTGAATTAAGATTAAAAAAAATTAACTGTGATAACAGGGAAAAATAGACACACATGAACTTAATTAAAATTGCATCAAGTTATTGCATAACATACTACTAAAGAATGGTTAGAAAATTTTGTAGAAGACTGCATCAATCTCATTTTGCCTACAGTTGTATATTAGCTTAGCTTTAAGCAGATGCAGTCCTATTTAATGTGAGCCATAGATTTAAATAAGATTCATAAATTAGGGTTAATCAACAGACAGGAAGGTAGATGTCATTTCCTATTCCATCAATGACTATAAAAATTCAGGGTCAGTTGAAAATATAGTGAAAGTTCTTAGAAGTTAACAGCTAACTTTTAGAAAGCAAACACACACACTACATTAATACACATGGCAGGAGAAGGACAAGAATTATTTCTGATCGTTTTCATACAATTTATATATATATCTACATAAATATATATAAGTCCCATACATCTAAAAATGAAAATACCCCAAAAAATAAATAATAAAAAAATAGCTTTTAACATATCTTTACCTGGATTAGAACTGGGGAAAAAAAAAAAAAATTATATGTAATATCTTACAACATTTTCAACTGGATATGATCATGGTCATTTTTCTCTCTGCATCTTTGTCTCAGAAACATGAAGCTTGATATTCACTGAACATGAGGACCTGACTAGTTAAACCATTTATGGTGGATATAATACATGTTCCACACGCAGTACCGCTAATACAGCTAATGTGAACCTGCAATATTCCTGCTGTCCAGATCGTTGGAGTTTCCCATCAGGAGATGAGAGTGCCTGTTTTGTGTTCAGCCTGTGCTGATTGTAGGATGTGGACACGTATTCTCAAGGGAATAGGGTAAAAGGCCTAGTCATTTTCATAACTCAAACCAAATCTGAACACAACTTTAAGCGACAGATCCATTTGCACAGTTGCTGTTCTCAACCAGTTGCTAGCACTCATTTATTAGAATACAGTATGGCTTTTAAACGACAAGACACAGCTATCTTGCAGCCAGTACAAAACTGCCTATCTCTGTAATTATTTTAAAATTGCTAGAACTAAATTCAAAACAGACAATATAAATGGATGCAGAAAAAAAAAAAAAAATGAAATTACAAACAATGGAAATTAAATGATCTCAGAAATACATAGGAATACATGCACCAACAATAACTCAGTGCTTTTTTTTTTTTTTTTTTTTTTTTCCAGTTATCTGTGCAGCACGTGACTGGCTGAAGGCTCTGATTTGTCAGATGTATGCACTGTCACTCAGAATTTACCCCATAAAACCTATTGATCAGCTGAGAGTTAGTAGTCACATAGCATCCCAGGGGTTGCACAGTAAGGGAAAGCTCTTCAAAATTGCAAAGGAAAACTGCTGCAAACCCAAAAACAAAGACCCAAGGAAAGACTTGTAAATGCAAAATTTCCTACTTTCTGAATGATGACACAACAAGACATCTTCTGTCTGTCAGTTGCTTCAGAGAGAGCCAATGGATTTGGCAAATTCAAGAAACATAAGAAAGGCAGTGTATCATTGTCTATTACAACATCAGATGGACCTTGAAAAAGGAAACAAGGCCAGTCAGAAGTGGTCATGTACCATAAAGCTTTCTGCTTTTACCAACTCAATCAGTTTGTCTTATAAAATATATTACCTTTAAGCTACATCTACTTTCTTATATCTTTTCATAACCATAGTTGCAACAACACCGCTACAGTGACTTCATGAATTAGAATACTTTTACCAGGTTAGCTATGCTTTTGATTCTTTTCCAGACTGTCCCAAGAAACCACTCCTAAACAACCCATCTTATATCTCCAGTTTTCCCAGAACCAAGTCCCTTGATCTCTTTTCCTTCTACCACCTCCTTTGCTAACACATTTATTCAGCAAAGAAAGCAAAAAGCTACAATAGGCTTCACTTTGGAACCCATGGCCCTTAGTACACTCATTGAGAACAGCACCTTAAAAATACTCTAGTTAGTAGAGTATCACATTCAGAGAAAAGACCTGATGTGTACCTCAAAATTTGGCATCTCCCCTAAATTGTTAGGCCGTGGTCCTGCAGCTGTTGCTCACTTTGGGACTACTGCTCTTTTTGATCTACAAATTTTGACTCACTTCCCTCTCTCAAGCTGCAAGACAAATACTTGAAACACCTCACAAATCATTGGTGTATTTTTTTTTTTTTTTCCCTCGGCAGCAGAGCATTACTGGTCAGCCAGCTGACCAAGGAGAATTTAACAAAAATGTTGTAACTGACACTTGTACTGACAGAGACCCATACCTGACTTCAGCTCTTTCAGGTATTACTAAGTCGTGCACTAAGCCAACCTAAACAAATAAAACTTTGGATAATAGTGCTAAAATTAATTTTACCTCTTTTTACCTCTTTTTACCTCTTTTATATTTTCCACTGTGCCTGTCAGCCTTGTAAGCTGCAAATATTCATACATTAGCATTTAAATATTTTTATTTCATCTCAGAGAATGATCCTGTTTCTATCAATACCTTGCTGTGTCTCACAAGCCTTTTAAGACTAGTTTCAGGCATGTAAAGAATAATGAAAAGTTCAGAAATTTATTTTGATTTCCTGCAATATGCTACCCAACAGTTTTCTGTTGTGTTATATGACCTTTCTGCCTAGCTAGTGTTTTGCTATTGATTTTAATTACTCAGTTTAATTTACTGCATGCCAACACAAAGCTGTTTACTCCTACTTGCCAAAATGTTGTCGTAGTCTCCCAGAGGAGGGTAAAATGAGAAAACTGTATATGTTTTACAGTTACATGCTATTCATTATAAAGAATTTAATAGATTCACTTCATATAAATGTCACTGCTCTCACATGTAGACACTAAACACACCAAAACAACATACAGGAAGGAAAATGCTAAGCCAGTCAGAGGAGAAGAGGAATAAAAAAGACTTAATTAATGAAAGGCTTTGACTTGAAGCAGTTTAGATTTTCTGCTTTGCCATTCTTCTCCAAACAAGTGAGGGAGTTAGGGCCATATGTTCCCCTTCTGCATAAAAAATAAAATAAAAATCATGGACAGAAACAAATGAGTTCTGGAACTACACAGAGATTACCGATGCAGGTAGACTTCACCTTGCCCCCATAACAAAATTGCATGATGATGAAGAGGTAACCTTAGCATGCCCACTTTTCTCTCTGGTCCTTTTCTTGCCTCACATCACAGAAATCAAGAGACAGTATTATGCACCAGAACAAACCACTTTGTTAAAGGATCCTACAGATTTTAGCAGAATGTTGTTTCAGGGGAAATTATATAGGTCATCACTGAAAGGTGAAGGAAACTTACTGCTGGAGAAAATCCCAACTTTCTAATCAGGACCCCTAGCCTCTCTAAGAGATGGTCCTTACTATGATTTGGAAAACCTGTATATAGGTGCAGGAAAACATTTTTTTTTCCCCCCTCAGGATAGCAAACATTATAGCAAATATTCGAAAGAAAAGGCAATTTAAAAATCCTCATACTAGCTCTTGACAGTTCTAGTAGACATCCAAATTTACAAAGAAAGAGATTATTTAGTTGCCATATGTTTATTATGAAGCTTTCATTCTCTTCCTTTCTCTGATTCAGAGCCAATGGAATCCTATTGTACTGGGAACCAAATAAACCTAGTGACCAAAGCAATTGCCCTACCTTGCTCCACTGAAGGAGTGAGAGTGGCTTTTAGTTCATTCTTGTCATCGCCTATTTCAAGTGTGCATTATACTAAATTTCACAGTTTTAAAACACCAAGTTATCTGCCATCTCTTTGATTTCAACTATAGTTAAAAAATATGGCCATCTGATGATAACACTCTACTGCGAAAGCTTCACCAACTTTGCTCAGTTGTAAAGTGCTCTTGAAGAATGATAAGATCTTTGGACAAAATTGAATATCAAGATTTTAACTGCTAAGAACATTAAAAATCCTCTATTTGAGTATCTTGTTTGCAGTGTGAGATAATCTCCTGCAGAACCTTTGAAAACTGTCCTTTGAATTAGAAAAAAAAAAAAACAAAACAAAACAGACACACACACACACAAAAAGAGAAACCCAGAAAATAGATTGAAAAACACTAGAAATATTAATATTTCATGTTGCTTTGCATTTGTCTATTGTGATTTTGTTTACCGTGATATTATTCCAAAATTAGAGATTTTGACCTGTGAATCTCGGTACTGCAAAACACCTGTATAAGTATAAATAAAGACAAATTCTCAAAACAACACTTGTTCAAAACTATAATGATTTATGCAGAAAATATGCATAGTTCAAATATCTCTTATGACCTTGATGTAAGCCATAAACTGAGTAAGTCTTCCCAAAAACCTAGCCCTAGGTTTGCTCAGTACAGGAACAAGTTTTCTTGAAAGCCTCCATAAGTCTGCCCAGAATTGTAATGAAGCAGGAATGCTTGCAGTTACTTTGAATTTCTTACAGCGTTCTTTGTATAGCTGTAAGATCAAAGTGGTTTTGTATGAGAGACTCCTAGTACATTGGCTGGTTGTTTAAAGCTAAGTCTAGAAACAAAATTCACAAACCTAAATAAAGTGTATTTGCTGCTTATCCAGTACATAGAGTTAGACATGTCTGAATGTGATCCACTACAGTCAGCACACATGGTAAGAGGCAGCAGAAAATATCAAGGACAGGTGCATTTCACACACTTCTCTCTTCTATGAACAGATGACAGGATAATTCAGGTTGGAACGTGACTTCAGCAGGTCATCAAAGCTAGCCTCTTGCTCAAAATCAGGGTAACTATGAGATCAGAGCAGGTTGCTCAGAGCTTTACTTCATCAAGTCTTGAAAACCTCCAGCGATGGAGACTGTACAATGTCTCTGAACAGCCTTTTCCTATGCTTGGCAGTGTTTTCACCATGAAGACAGTCAACCTTAATATCACATGCTACTTTCTTCTGCCTAATATGAATCACATCTCTCTACAGCTGAATGGGATTAGACACTTCCAACTTAAAGAAGAAACTTGGAAACTATTCCTTTCTTCCAACATACAGACCTTGGAGACAATGGCTATATCACTTGTTATGCATCATGTCAGTAGTTATGTCAATAATTGGGATGCTCATCCACCATGAAGGAGACCTGTACTAATTCTCTCTTGTGACCAAGTGGTTTCCCTTCAGGGGATGGACTAGCCAGTCTGCTGTCAGCTGGACTATGATGGGAATGGCCTCTCTCCTTACATGCATGGTTCTGTTCTACATGAAGCGATTAAGTGATTTGTTGAGGAAAAAAGGTCTCAGCAGCCCAGTGGTGATTTCCTGCACATGGAGACCTTGGTAAGTTTCTCTCCCCGATCACCATATTAAAATTTGTTTTCTAAAAAGTTTAGGAAGTTAGCTGTACTCCAATCACACTCATCAGATCAGGCACAACAGTTAGCTGAGGACTGCTCAGTTTATAGATCTTGTCAGGACACATTGCTTAGGACTCTGCTACTGACTACAACTGAAGTACCTATGGACAAGTACTGACATGGATCTTTAAGTAAACAGGAAATTCAGATGTCAAAACATAGGATCTTAAAGACCACAAATGCTTGTAAAGCTCAGTAAGGACTTTGACAACTTCTATACTTAGGTTTCAAGAACTACAGTCAGGATGCTCACAAAAGCCCTTGCAAATATCCATCTTCTAGATCAGACATACAGACATAAATTTAATATATCAAATGGTAACAGTACACAGTAGACTTAGAGAAAGTTCATTAATAGTCCTAAAAAGATTAAATTAATATGAGAAAAAATTGGAGCAAAAATAATCCCATATTCAAAACCTTATTCCCAAATTCTCCAGGTGGCACTGTGTACAAAATTATACATCTAAACTTAGTATCTAGTATTCCATTATTATCCAGCATTATTAAAAAAAAAAAAAAAAAAAAAAAAAATCTGAAACATTTCCCCCCACATGTAATGCTTGCTGTCATTAGTAGCACTGATCTAAAAGAACTGCTTGCCACAGTAAACCAGGAACTGCTGATGGCAATCAGCACTATGCCTAGAAGTGTTTATGGCTGCCAGTATAATAAATAAATAAATAAACATATTATGCTTTTTTTCCCCTAAATGTATCAATAATAAAGTACCAAACTATACATATACAGTGAATATTTATGTGGGTTCTGTAAAAGTACTTTGCCTTTCTCTTTTTTGCATGTGTGCTATATTCAGATCCAATGAGGAAACATAAGTCTGTTCCCCACAACTCTGTGAGTAATAAAGCAGATTTACTGATGTTGTAAATAGCATATTTTTTCATTCTATAGATTTTGTTGACCACTGGTAAGTGATTTTTAGGTAACATGCAGTCATGAAGTCTACCCTCCCACATACTTTATGCCCTATACTATCTCTTGCTAGATCAGCACTTCTACTCACATACATGATTGTAGTTATTCTTTTGGCTTAGCAATAAAGAACCAATTAAGAACATCAAAATAATATTTTATTATTAGAAAAAATAGTTTTAAAAAAAGGACAATATTTTTATGTATGTTTTTTTGTTCTTTTTTTTTTTTCTGAGAATTTGTAGGTCTGGTTAAATGGAAAAATTACACTTCTCCATTGCTCAAAAATCGAGAAGTGTCCTTGCTTTTCTTGGCAACTGAAATAGCTAATCATGTGTCATGGATCTTCCTTCAATTAAAATAGCTAATTAGCCTACATACCACCCCATGCAGATGGCACCCACAACAAAAAGAAAACATCTTCACACAAGGCTCTATGCCCTACATAGCAAGTGAAGTACAGGTTATTTCTTAATAGCTCTCAAGTATTTTCAGGTTGACTACTACAAATTGGTGACTGCATTTCTAAGCATGCCTTTCACAAAGCTGATACTGCTGAAAAAGCAAAGTGGTCCAGTGGCTGCAATGGGAGAATGGACTGCCTCCAGTCTTAGCTCTTGATTAACTTGTCTTAGCTGCAAGTGCACACTGCTGACTCATGTCAAGCTTTTCATCCATCAGAACCCTAAGTCCTTCTCCGCAGGGCTGATCTCAATGAATTCTTCTCCTAGTCTGTATTCATGTCCAGGATTGCCCTGGTCCAGGTGCAGCACCCTGCATTTAGACTTGAACCTCATTAGGTTCACCTCTCAAGCCTGTCCAGGTCCCTTTGGGTGGCATCATTTCCTTCTATCCTATCAACTGACACTCAGCTTGGTGTCATCTGCAAATTTGATGAGGATGCACTCAATCCCACTGTTTATGTCATTGATTAAGATATTAAATAGTTCTGGTCCAGTACTCATATGTTGTTTTATGATATTTTGAAAGTAATTTCATCTTTCCATTTGTTAAATTCCTCCTATAATTGTTAAATTATAACACTGCCACCTTTTCAGTTACCTATAACCAGATGTATTATCACATCTATTATATTTAAAACCGAGTTTGTCAAGGAACTATTCCTGGAAAAATAAAAAATAAAAAGTATTGTTTTAAAAGGTGCTTTCTGTGCTTTTCTATGTCAGTCCTTGATCCAGGGAGACCAGTGGAAGTTGTCTTCTATCTGACAATGACCACAGCTATGAAGTTCTTAATGGGGCTTAACCAGATAATGAAATTCTAATATGTCATGTTTTTTTCTCTTTTTTTTTTTTTTTCTTTTAAATTAATATTGGTATTTTTCCCTTGAAAAAACAGTAAAACTTTTCCCCATTATTTGTTATAATAAATCAACCTTTACCTATAACCAGCTTGGTGACCTTTACAAATTCTGAACTCAGAATTTCCATATGAATGGGCCATGTTTTTTCTCACAATAACCCCAATTCTCTCTCCTTGTTAATATGGTTGCCCCTAGTGCTGCATTAGCTAATCTTTTCAAGAAGCCAG
Organism: Aythya ferina; assembly: GCF_964211825.1. NCBI lineage: Eukaryota > Metazoa > Chordata > Aves > Anseriformes > Anatidae > Aythya > Aythya ferina. Next base: position 26,124,084 of record NC_140304.1, read on the forward strand.
CTAGCTTGACCAGGAATTGGAAGTTCAAAGGTCAGCCCCAAACTGATATCTCCCCAGTGGCTACATGAGATGAGCAATGACAAAGAGATTTTCTTTTTTTGTGTATAGATTTTATATTCTCTGCTGCTGACAAAATTATTCTTTATGACCTTGTAGCATGTAAACACTTCCTATTTTATACAGCATCCTAGCAGTTATTTTGCTAAAAAAAAAAAAAAAAAAAAAAAAAAAAAAAGGCTTTTAAAATTTATACTCCTGGCTGTACTGCATTTGAAAATATATTGGACTGCTCTATTCATTCTTCTCTTCCTTCCTCATAATAATACCCTAGATACTTAAAACTGATATCACTTTTCTTATATGAAAGCAGGCTTTCTGCCCAGTTCTGAAATTTAGCTCTCTAGCTTGGCCTTCAGGTCTTCTATAATATTTAGTATTTAGAAAGTATGGGTCTCTTCTTTTAACTGGAATACATTTTAACTACGTACAGATTCTTAGAGCATCTATATTAGAAGCACAGTTACATATGCCATATTGTTTAACTTGATTTAAACAGTTATGCACTACTCAGACAATACAGATTTTTTTTTTTTTTTTTTTTTTTTACAAATCTACAAAATAAAAACAATCCAAAGGTATATAAAAACTACTATGCCCATTAAGGATTGTCAGGCTTCCTCCCAAGAAATCAAAGACTTTTTAAAATAAACCAGGTATCTTTTTTAAAATGTTCAGTCCCTAAGACACAGAAAACTAAGGAGCAAAGTTCTTCGTGGACACACACACACACAAAAAAGTTTATTTTCAGAGGTTCTTGTTATGATTTATCTCTCTGGAGAATATAAAAGACAATGTCTTTTCCCACTGCAAAAACTTTTTATATGTCCTGTTCAGTCTGGTTTTGTAAAGAAAAAAAAGAAAACATTTTCTCTATAACATTCGGATTCAGAATAAGGTATCTAAAAGTAAGATGCAAAATGGGCATATACACATGTATAGTCCTCGATGTTGCCACATCACCTAAAAAATACACCACCACCACCACAGATAACTACCTCATTTTCTACTATTGCTGTATTTTCCAAAATAAACCTCATTTTCTTACCAGAACACATATACATACTTCTGTTAAAAGTTGGTTGGCAAAGACAGTCTCATGAGATTATTATACTTTGACATTTGGCCTAAAAATTCCAGTAAGCTTTACAAAAAAAAATGAATAAATAAAAGGGGTTTATCTTTAAGAAGACATACCTATGTAAGAATATTTTTTCAGATTTTCTTTATACAGTTATGTTTTCATTGAAATTCATAGTCAGGCTTCTTAGAATGCTACAGCTACCTTATTGGTACAAAATAACCTTGTATTATACATTTCTGTAAAAAAAAAAAAAAAAAAAAAAAAGGAAAAGGTATGAAATAATAAATTGCAAAGGTGAAGGAACACTTGTTCCTGTTTCCATTGCAATATCATAGGTTTGCTAATGGCAGCCTGCTGTGTAGTTAAAAAAAAAAAAAAAAAAAAAAAAAAAAAAAAGGAGAAGAAGAAGAAATAAAAAAAAAAAAAAGAGGAAAGCAAAGAAACCTGGTGGTTAATTAGAGTACAGTTGCTGCTTTATTGCAGCATTACTGCTAAGTGCACTGAGATGCCTTCCCATCTTCCCATAGGCAGGTGCCAGTGGTTGTACAGCTCATTTAGCCCGGGTGAGTAATGTCAGTTCAGGAGGAGAGAAAGGCTTGTGTCTTCAAACTTTCAATCTGCCTCCATTATCTGTGATCAAGGTGGAACCACAGGGGAGTGGAATTACTGGCAGGTCTAGGACAAGTGAAGAGGCAGTGAATCTATAAGACATATTAATCATCTTTCCCTTCTCTTCACTGGCGCCAGCCTGTGCCTCCGACTCCCTGGCGCCAGGCAAATGGATTCTCTGTCCCCACAGGTACAAGCGAATGCCTTTCAGGGGCAAGTCATCAGAATAATAATTACTGACACTGCTGAGATCAGCCCTAACCAGTCCAAAAGGGAAGAGAAAGTATTATGGGAGGAATGTATTTCCTGGACTTTCATATCAGTATTTATAGCATTAAGATATTTTCAATTACATTAAGCATTTTCAAATTACATAATTTTAAATCTACGATTCTCAATATTGTAGTAGCATCGTTAACATTTTATGAATATTTAACATCTTTACAGTTTCTCTTTAAAACACCATTTGGATCTGTTGCAGAGGTGTGAGTACAGGAAAGTGAGTATTGCATCATTTATATTACAACAAGTGTTAAAATTCAGTTGATATTAAAAAGAACATGATCCTTGCCTGTGTAGCTTTGTTTAATTCTGAAACAGAACACGGTGCTCTGTTTTGGTATAGCTATTCCTAATGATAAATATGAATTAAGAATTAGTTTATAAATTATTATATACACCATGCAGTAATAGCCACATGTGAGCATACGTATATACATACAAAGAGACATATTTTAAAGGCATAGACATAATTTAAAATCAACTGATTTAACACAAGACATGGCAAGCTTTATTATAACATTTAACATTTCTAGTCCTTTCCTCTCCAAAGCATTATGTACACACACAAACACATAAAATACAGCGCAGCATCTAAGCTAAATAGAACAGAAAAAGCAAGGGTATTTCAATTCAGTAATTGTACCAATATCTAAAGAGATCAGAATAATAAAAAAGGCAATTTGTTATATTTTACACTATAAAGCATATCTTACGTTAGAACATATTGTTTGTTACAGCATAGAATAGGAAATATTTTCTTGGTTCTGATTACAATCAGTTCGATATCAGACTGTCTACAGAACTGAGTTCAACAAAGGAGTAAAACTACAAAATTTCAAATTACTTGCCAGAATTAGATGACAAAACTGGCTCATTAACATATGATGATTGATGAACCCTCCATGTAAACACAAATCTCAACTTCAAGAGTTTACATCATAAAGTATCTGACCTTGAGTTCAGCTAGGAGTTTGCCACACCCCTGCAGCCATCTAAGCAATAATAAAGCTAATATTTGTGTAGGCCATTTTGTGTTAAGTACCAGAAGCAGTAAAAGAAACAGATTCAAACAGTAACATGTGTTCATTTATTTTCAAATCAGCAATTTCAAAGTTTACTGACAGAGAGTACAGAGAAAGAGAATGACTTGAAAATGCAAAATCAAATCAAATCACTGCTTTCTTGGTGATCAGCTGCAGCAGCAGCCTCCACGCCAGCCAATCAGCACTCCCTATTGATTTTTCCACTGGTCTTAAGTGACTTTGGACACTGATCAATGTTCTAGAAGAGAAATATTAAATCTCATAAAGAAAAATGCACATCTGACTGAAGAGCAGCAATGTAAAAGTTTGCCAAAAGATATAAGGATGTACATATTTAATGATGTTCAGGCTCTCAGAACGTGTTCAGCCAGTGTAAGAGCAAAAATTAAGCCTGCATTTCTGCATTTCTTTTTTTCTTTTTTTTTTTTTTTTTTCTTGTGAGAAATGCAGAATGAAAAAGAAAAATCTTTCACAGGCTTTCAAATCTATTTAGAATTTTATCTGCCTGGGCAAATAAGCACTGTGCTCACAGTGATTACTGCTGTTATAGATATATAGACCCCAAACAGTTATAAAATGCCACTGGAAGTCTGTGGTTAGACTTTTGAAATAAAGATACTTTTAAAAAGACAGTTCATAACCATTAAATTATTTTCAAACCCCATTGTTTATTGTTATTTGGCTTATCCTTTTTTTTTCTTTTTTTTTTTTTTATGAGGACCATATATTTTTCATGACATCTATCATTAATTTATTCAACTGTATATATTTTTTCAACTCAGATATCTACAAAGGGACACCCCAACATAAGAGCAAGCCCAGCTAAGACCCTGTGGATAGATACAGTGTATTCAGATATCAGCTGGCATGACAGTGCCTAATCCTGAATAACGTGCCCAAGAGCCAAGGGAATGCTATTTCTCTCCGTTGTTCCAAACAACAGATGCTGTCAATTAACTTTAAGCAGCGTCCAAGAAAACCCTTTTGTTATATTTTGCAGTATTATGCAGAAAGTGTCACCTCTGGAAATGAGGGAACAAGCTGTTTTTCATTATCATTCAATTGTCCCAATCAATCTGACAATTACAAAGAGAAAAAGTCTTAATCACTAGACACATGCTAGTTGCTGCTAGTTTTACCAGCTGCAAAGGAAAAAGAAAAGAAAATGACCCCCCCCCCCCCCCAAAAAAAAAAAAAAAAAGCCAGAAACAACAACAACAAAAATTCAAAAACAGTTTAAACAGTTTTCCTACTTGGAGATATAACCTAAAAAGCATACCTGCATTAGGGTAAATGATAATTAAATACACAGCGTTATGATAGGTATGGGAATAGTCATTGCAACAAATTAGTGATTAAATCAGTTTATGCTGTTGATTTACTATGGCTTTCATATGAGTACCATTTGCTGTGTACAAAGAAACAGCCATCAGCATCTTATTCATTTGAATACAAGAAAAGTTGTTCATTAAAGTTGTGACTGGTGAATTTCCATATAATTAAAGTATTGCATATATAAGCAATATAAGAGCTTTCTGGGAACTGGTGAGAGAACTGGTGTAAATACAGATGGTGAGATTCATTTATTCTACTTGAAAAACTGAGGCTACAGAAAGGCAGTATTGCCAGCCAGGAGGAGGGCAGGACTGGACCTACTGATTTGGTGACTCTCCTCAAGAGCCTCAGAGAATAAACACAGGACCCCCACTAGATTGAGAAATGACTTTTATACTCTAATCTGCACTTTCCTGCACCTATGTGTAGCATACTCTCAATGCTACAGAGAATGCAAGCAATATTGTATTATGTCCCTAAGGAAGGCCACCCATGTGCAAATTCTGATCTATGAATCTGAGTTGTGTGCTGAACTGACCCAATGGGATACATTCACTCATCCTGCTCTTCCCACTAATGTTCCTGAGAAGACAGAAGACATCTTGGTACTACATTCCTCAGGGGGCATAAAGTCCTTATATGATCTATATGTGGACAGTAAAAAAGCAATGGTTTCAGCATGCCATCAGCAGTCTGAAGGATTTAACCTGCCTGGAATTTCTGCAGAAGGAAATACCATCCCACAGCAAAAACTAATTACACATCCCTTTTCAGAAATATTAAAATGTTCTCTTTCCTATCAATGCCCAGAATAGAGCAGCAGTCAACGTTTTTTGGAACAGAACTGGCATAGAGTCATGCAGTGACACGTGCTAGATGGTGAGTGACACTCATTAGAACAGGTATTCCAGTAAATGCCAGATATGTGACATTGAAAGTATCTGTCTGATGCAAGTCTTTTAGTATACGCCAGTTATGTTTTGTCATCTCTTCTCAAACAGCTCCACTGTCACTAAAAACACAGAGGATATTCAGTATTCATAGTATTCACAACCACGCGGCTCTGGTTATCAGCATCTGGCCACTAAAGAAGGGCCACAGATGGAAATTATTCCAGAACTATTGACAATTTTGTTGAATAGTTCTGCCTAATGCCATTCTTGAAGGAAATGAGGATAACAAAAAGTGTTGGTCTGCTGACATTCTCTCTTAAGAGAATGTCAGTTCTCTTAATCTGTTGGTACTCTGTGCACTTATCAAAAAAGGGCCTGCTTTCCCTCATCTGACTGCCATGGATCTTTAAAAAAGTTAACTTACTCTTACAGTGAGATCTCTGGGCCCTATTGCAGTTCAGATAAAAGATTTGTGTCTGCTTACACTCTGGAGGCCAGGACTATGATTCCGGTACATAAACCTGGATTTCAGTTTTTGTCCTCAGGAAATCTGCTAGTCACAATAATTCCAAACTATACACAGAAAGATATAAAGATCAATGCACAAAAGAGAGTCACAATAAGTATTAAAACAAAACACGTATTTTACAGAAATCCGTAAGACTTAGATGAGAAGGAAGTGTTATACCTGAGGCATGAAGAAGACAGAACAGGTTAGCCTTTGTTATAAAAAAAAAAAAAAAAAAGAAAAAAAAAAAAAGAGAACTCTGAGGTACTGGATTTAGCAATCACACACAGACTCAGAACTTTACACAATAAATCTATACACAATAAATCTATGAAATTACAGTACTGGTCTATAAGGCAATAAACATGGAGATGGGAACAACTGAGAGAAAAACAAATAATTTGATTTTCAAACTCTCTGAAGAAGAGGAGACTTGAGGACAGCATGGACCCTCCAAAGACCACCTGCCTAGGGTACAAGAAAGGTCTTTTGTCTAGAGCTTGCTAAAAATCACAAGGAGATACTGAGTCATGGGGCAGTTGGGTCCAGGGAGTTTTCTCATGAGGGCTCAACTTTGTGGCCACCTGCGACACTGCTGGTTCTTCTCAGCAGACTCTTCCAATTTTTATTCTGAACTCTTCAGGCTAAAGTTTCACTAGAGATACACCAGATAAAGGAAAAATTGTTTTGCCTCCTCTCGGCTCTTTCAACTGGATTTGTTTTCTATCTCACTCCTGATTAACCCACAAAATTGACAGACATCACACCTGAGGGGTAATCAGAATTACTATAGGTTTCCTGACCTATCAAAGATATTGTTTTTCTATAGAAAGTATTTCTTTTACAAAATAAAGTTTCCGTTCCAAGCTACAATGGTAGACAGTATAAATCCTACACAGAACTGTATTACTCACATACTGAAATTCTAGTACCTTCTACAAAGTATAGAAAATGGCATTTTAATTTTATTTTTAAAAGACTAACACCCATATTTTATGATTTTAGATAGAGATAATGAGCTTTTGTTGCATGTGTGTGTCTATTCTGAGAAAGTGCAGGAGCATCAAGCTAATTCATCTTTTAATAGATTTTTTGATTTGATTTCTTGTTTGTCAAAAGCTGCGAAATGTGAAGGTTTGTAATCCATTTCTCTTTGCAGAGGTAAACTGCCTGCACTATAGAATGAAACCCTTCTGTAATATAAAATGGGAAGACGAAGAATCAACATCAGAATAGAGCTAGCATATCTCCTCTTACATTTTATCTTGATAGTAAGAGAAATAAGGACCTTTCCTTGTTATTATATCTGATCTGCATATGTTTCTGTTCAGTCTTTCATGATAATTCTTTTTTTTAAAAAGTTTTCGTTTATGTTGCTTCCTTCTTGGAAGTTATCCTTCATTCTTTACTGTCTAAAATTTACAGAATAAGAATAACACAAAGCAAATACTTGTTAATAACTGTTACTAAAAGGCACACTATTAGAACTGAGCAACTTTTATTTACAGTTGGGAAATAACGGTGCTTATGTAAAATTGTAACTTTGGAATGCCTGAAACTATTCCAAACACATTTTATCCCAGAGAAGAAAAAAAAATAAGGAAGAGTTAGAAGTAAGAAAAACTTTGTTTGGATTTATTCAGAATAAAACACTCAGACCATCTTAAAACAACTACTTTCGAATGTATTGGGATTTAATTTCCAAAAGAAATAACTACTGAAAAAGAAAATATGAGTATCTAAAAAGTAAACACTGAATAAAATTATGCAGAAAGCACTGGGCAGTCTTACTGGGACATCGAGACTAGTGGCCATTTGAGAAGACCTAACAGTTGGCACTCTCAGAAGAGGAGATGCACATATTGCATATTGTAAGTGAGCCTAGAACAGTTTCAAAAGGAGGAATGGAGCCATTTCAAGATTATAAGACATGCAAAGGGAAAAAGAGAACTGATAAGGAAGGGAGAGTATTATTTGGAGGGAGGTGTTCTTTTCGTAGAATAAAAAACATTACTGTAAGAGATAGGGGAGCCCAATAATCACGGGAGAGCTTCTGGCATCCCACGGGAACTAGCTGCAATTCCAGGAAGTCACTGACAGCAGCTGAATTGCACCCCATGGGCTCAGCATAGATTTGTGCTTGTGCCAGCCCTCATAGACAAAGGACAGCAGGGTTAAATCACAAGGAAGTTTTCCTCTGTTGCTTTGGGCTACACATCCTGAGATAGTCACGTGCAAAGAACTAGAGGAGCAGGAAGCAATTCCTCGTCTTGCACTATTTCTTCTTGGCTTTCACCAAAATTTCATGCTGTCACTAAAGGAGATACGCCTCCACAGTACCTCAAATATATATATATGTATGTATATATATATATATACGAAAAAAAAAAAATGAAAAAGAAGAAAAAAAAAAAAAAAAGAAAAAAGAAAAACCTTCCAGAAGCCAATTAAAATGTAGGCCAAATGCTTTGCGAAATTTTCTGTAAACACAGGAGGAGAGTGCCAACATTTTGGAAAGAGGCTGTTTTTAATAAACGTGATACGGAAGGACTGCGTAAGAGACTGCTGATGGGAGCAAAAACCTGCGGTGGCTTTCTCAAGAGGAGGGAGTAAGATCTAGTCAGTGTATGATCTGAATCAATGAGGTAGATCTGGGTTCAGTTATCTGGCCAGAAGCTAGAGAAAATAAGATATATAATTTTAGAATGAGTAAAGAATCTGGCTATCAGAATGCAGAAATAATCTTTTAATTAATATTTTTAAAATTAAGAAGAAAAATGGCCCTTTGGCTAGAATACTGGTGTGTAACCTGGGATTTATTCTTTAACCTGTCAGAGATGAAAGGACAGACTGAACCATATTAAAAAACAAACAAACAAACAAAAGAATATTATAATAATATAGTGCATTTAATTAGGGATGAATTTGGGAGGAGCTTTAGAACAACTCTTAACCATTATTTGGGGGTCTAGGAAAACTGCCCAAATCACATCAGATCAGATGGCCATTCATCAGTTTTTTCAGTGGCATATTTTTGATGTTTGCCACATCCTGGCCCATTCCAAGAGAATTCTTACACTCTAAATCCATTTATCATGATGGATGTACCAGTAGTTGAGACAAAATAATGATGAAAAAGAAACAGAGCCCACCCTTTTTGTAGCTAAAGGCACTAATCACCTGAGAGTCTTCAATGATAGTAACAAAGGAAACATTAATTAAGAATGCTGATGGTTGATCTATTAGCAAGATACTCATATGGCAGTGAAAAATGGTTGTTGGAGAAAATGTCTATTCCACAGGAGCACTACAACATATGACAGGAGCGTAACACACAGGTATAAGACACTCTATTGTGTCCATCTCTAGTAAATTATATGAGCTATTGTGAAGATGACCTTACTGGAAAGCATGCAAAGCACAGAATGCATCTCTGCTTCAGCAAGCTAATTAAAAAGGAAAAGCTACAGAATAAAATACCTGAAAATACCTTTAACTAATTCAGATGTCTGACTGATAACAAAGCAAGACAAATTGCAAAGATCTGATGCAAGTTTGTATAGAGAATTTTAACTTCAGTTTTTTTGAACTATATCAAGTATTTTCTTTGCAAAATTAGATGGAGCATTTTTATGCTTAATAATTGAAAGTGTAATGTATTCTATTTTATGCTATTATAGAATTGTGTAAAGGTTATTTTGCTGCTAGTTCACTGCATATTTTCATATGCAAATGACACAAATTAAATTATCTCAAATAGTAACAGAAATTCCAGCGAAATAGTATTTTTAATATAAGTCATCATCCCCTCAAGTCATATAATAGATAGAGAATTGCTTCTGTATTTATATTTTTTCATTAAAAATAAAATGATTAATTTCACAAGTTAATTTACTTTCCCCATCACAACACTAAAATTGAAATTAAATATTCTAATGCTTAGAGATATTAAAGACTCATTTATTGAAAGCAGTTTATTGTTTTAGGTACATTTTCTTGATAAGTGCATGTTGCCAATATACTACTACAACATTTTTAATGATTTTATTTAACAAATTGTGCATTATTGCTTGGGTTTTGTCAAGCTTACAGAACTCATATTTGTCTGCTCAGGAGTGCACACAAGACCTTATGCTCATTCCTCTACTCTGAGTATTTTGCCAGTTTAAAATCTTTGAATAGGTTACGGGAGTGTTCCAATAACCTTGGCCATGGATTTTACCAAAAGGTCCATCTGCAGTACAGTGGCTGTCCCTTCAACAGGCCTCAGTATGCTTAGTGGAAGTGACTTGAGCCCTTCCCACACCGCTGCAAACTTGTTTTTATTTCTACATGACTTTCTTTCTATTATAACATAACCATAGCCTTTAAAGATTAATGTTAGTGAACCATAGCAATAGAATAAGACACAAAAAAACCTTCATCATTTTCATAGTCTCAGCAATTCCCTCAAAGGCAAGGAAGTCTTCCTTTAGCTTAGTAGTATGGCTTACTGTTTCTTTTGTGGTAGTTTTGCTCTATGTTAGATTTTTACACTGTGCAAAACTAAGGTCAATGAAGGCACTGGGCATTTCTTTGGAATAATTCTGTGTTAGAAGAAGAAGAAATATATACAGCAGGGATATTACCCCATCAGCTAGACAAGAATCTGTTTAGTGACTGAGCTACTTAAAGGTTAATCAGATCTTCAACCAATCACTTCAACGTGGATGTGATGAATATTTGGTTCAGACTAATTAGTACGCAAATCCAGGCACTCTGTAGGTATTTGGAATGTCTTAGACAGTGACCCGGAAAAAGAATACAGGTAGTATAATATGCTCCAAAAATTACCACAGTCCCACCTAGGTCACCTTCACAATCCTAGAAGACTTGCAGCTGCCAATAACAACAACCAATAATGCTGGTAGATGCTGTCATTCAACTTTTTTTTTTTTTTTAATCTGTTTTTTTTTTTTTTACTAGAAACAGACATTGTGGACCTCATGGTTGTGTGAATTCTGGAGAAGAAAGTAGTTCTCCAGAGTAGGATATGCATATATGGAAGATGTAACATTTTTATTCTCACATTTCTGAAGGCCTGAAATAATGTAACCAGCTCAGTGTAGGGTAATGCTTCCAGAAATATCATCTTCACATCAAGACCACAGAAAGCAACTCATTCCTTTAACAAAACACAATAAAACACAATCCAAGGCAGCAAACAAGCCCTCCTGCTATGTACACAACTCCTGTTCCAAGGATCATTTTCATGGCACGGTATAACGTAATACAAACACATAGTACCACAGTGCTCCACACCAAGGCAAGCAAACATTGCATCAAAAGTAAGAATTGTTGAAAGCTCTGATTCCTATAAGATTATGACTTGTAAACACAGTTGTAACCAATCTTGTCAAACATATTTTCTGATTTATAAAAACTAAAAATAAAAACCTTGATTTTCACTGAAGCAAAAAGAAATTTGTTGCAGAATGAGATTCAACTAGTTTTACTACCAACCGGCAGACAGAAACAAGAAGGTAAAATAAATGGTAAACAGATCCTTTCACTGAAAAAAAAAAAAAAAAAAAAAAAAAAGGTGCCATTACCCTAGGTGTTAAAACTCACTTTGATGGAGCTTGACCACTGCTAGCTCTTTGCATGGTCACTTCTATTCAGTATAGCTAACAAACTGCAAATTTGAGCTTGGCTGATTGATTTCCACACATAAATAAAAATAAACATATATAAGAATAATATAAGAATATAATATATAATATAATATAATATAATATAAGAATATAATATAAAAATAAAAATAAATAAGTGAAAACATTTTTTGTACTGATCAGATTACCAAGAGATCTTTACGCATTCTCTTACACACAGAGTTGTATAGCTTACTGGGAAAAAAAAAAAAAAAAAAAAAAAAGTTAATATAAAAGTGGTGTAACCCTTGACTCAAGCTATCAAGTAGTGAAGTTAAAATAAGGTGTCCCAACTATATCCTTCTGTCTGTTGTCAGGACTGGATTCTAACCAGTAAAGTGATCCAGGAGTAAAATAAATAAATAAATAAATAAATAAATAAATAAATATTTAAAAAACCTTCAAATTTCCTCTTAAATCACCTCTGTTGTCATCTTATAACCTGATCTCAACACCAGGTGCAGAAACAAAGAGAGGAAACAAACCCCTAGGAAGGGGAAAGGCTGAAAGACTCTTCCAGACAGGTCCTGTCTGCAGAGACACCTGATGTGAAACCACACCTGTGTCCTTCCCGTAACTGACCACAGAAGTTACACTGCCCATCAAAAGTTTACAGCCTTGAAAATTAACTGCAGTAACTTTCACCTGTAAGCACTATAAACTTCACACCAAAAACATGCCTAGGAAAATGTTTTTTTTGTTTGTTTGTTTGTTTTGTTGTTTTTGTTGTTGTTGTTGTTGTTGTTTTTTATTATTTATTTTTAGTATTTCCAGCATTAGTGCATTTGAATCAAAAGATCCTGGTAAGCCCAGCATTCATGCAAAAGTATAAAATAAAATCAAAAATTGAACATGGAGATCAATTATGAAGAAACACTTTATATCTGTCTGGCAGTTTTACTAAAAAAAAAAATAACTTATTGATAAATATTTCTTTATAAGAGAATTTCTTTCATAGTGCAAAGAATTTTATATAAAAGATATTTAGAAACTACATAGGCAAATCTTCTTTTATGTTTTCATTACACATCCTGGAAATATAACAGAAAGACACATTTTTTAAACAATAAAAAAATTGTCTCTGAATGAGCCAATATTTCAAAATGATAATACATGACAAAATATATCAAAATAATTATAAAAGTGATTCAGAGAAAAATGACTGTACATATTTTAAGTTAAACAGCAAGCTGTTAGTCTAACCAAGAAAATCTTCCACTTCTCATTCATTTTTCTTTCTGGAGTTTAAAGAGACACAGAATGACTGAGGTTGGACAGGACCTCTGGGGATCATGTGGTCCAACCGCCTGCTCAGAGCAGGTTCACCTGCTACAGGCTGTGTCTCCCAGGATGTAGACCCCACAACCCCTCCGGGCAAACTGGTCCACCACCCTCACCATCCAAAAAAGCTTTTTGCTACATTTAAATAGAATGTCCTGAATTTCAGTTTGTTCCCATTACCTCTTCCTTTCACTGTGCACCAAGAAGAATCTGCCTGCCTTCTTTAGTCTCCCATGTCAGGTGTCTGTAGAACTTGACAAGATCCCCCCTAGCCTTTTCTTCTCCATTCTTACAAGTCCAACTCTATCAGCCTCTCCTTGTGTTACAGATACTTTGTGACTTTAATCCTCTTAGTGGCCAAGCACTACAAATGTATTTTTTGTACTCAAGAGTCCAGAACAGGACACAGCAGCCCAGGTGTGTCTCACCAGCACTGAGTACATGAGGATCACCTCCCTCATCCTTCGGATAATTCTGGTCCTAATTCAACCTACGGTGCTGTTGGTCTTCTTTGCCACAAAGACATGTTGCTGGCTCACGTCCAATATTTAGTCCTCCAGGACGCCCAGATCCCTCTCCACAGAGCTGCTTTCCAAGCCATTCCCCAGCCCATACTGCATGGCATCACCCAGGAGCCTGACTTTGTACGTCCCTTAGCTGAACTTCAGGAGATTCCTGTCAGCCCACTGTCTGTCGAGGTCCCTATGAATGGCAGCACTTGGACCTCTGCATGTCCATCTTGTTTAGATGTTCCTTAACCTGGTCCTTCACCACAAAGGTAAGTATTCCTTGTTCCTTGTTCCAGACTGTCCCTCTGATACTAGGGACCTGTGATTCCTGAAAGCTGGTCTTACCATAACGGCTATGAAGAAGGTGGCATTGAGTCCCTCAGCCTATGTCTTTTTCACCAGATCCCCCACCTCACTGGCAGTGAGTCCGTATTCTCCCTAGTCTTTTTTCTACAGCTGAAATACCAAAGTTTTCTTTTTGCTTTTTATTTTCCTCCCCAGATTCAACTTCAGATGGGCCATAGCTTTCCTAACCCCATCCCTGCATGCTTGAATAGTATCTCTATGTTCCTCCCAAGAGACATGTCGCTGCTACCACTTCTGGTATCTGATGAGTTTCTTGGATGAATGAAAATACAAGGATATTATTGTAAGCTCTTAACAAAGAATTCAAGATCAGAGAAGACAAGTGGAAAACATGAGATGAGAGTTCAGTATGGAAATATGGCCCACTGTTCTCAGATTAAAGATAACAGATTCTGCAAAGCTGTTCTGAGGACATTGTTACAGGAAACCACAGCATTATCAGTCATGGGCTTCAGTTATTGCTTTGCTTTTAAGAGAAATGAAGTTTTGACATTAGTTTTGGATAGGACAAGATTTTACTTTCAAATTTTATTCATAAAGAATAAATTGTGATCACAGATAGGAAAAAGGAGGTATGTTAACAAGCAATAGGGAGTTGATTAATACACAGCTGAAGACCAAAAAAAAAAAAAAAAAAACACTATGAATTTGCTGGCACAGTATGTCAATGAGCAACAAGGAGCTGGTACAGCTGAGGACAAAAATTCCACAAATTTGTTGGCAAACCCATAAAAACTGCACATGCTTCTGCAGGTCACTAAATGCATAAGTCCTTTGAGATGCTGAGTCTCACCCCAGCAAATAAATTCTTTGCAAACTTAAGTCCTGTTCTGGGTTCAAGATTGATCAGTTTAAAGACCCTATTTTTATTATCTTTAGCACATTGTTTACACTTCCCAGAATGAGTCTATTTCCTTTTAATTATAGTTTGGCAAATCATTGCTCCCAACTGTTTGTTCAAAGACGCTCTGAAAAATAAGCCTTCAAGTTGCAGAAGAAAATTATTTCAACAACTACACACAGCTACAGTCTAAATCCAAACAAGAGCATGGATTTCTCACAGACTGACTCATCCATCACACTCCTCTCTAGAACCTGGATGAAACTTCAAGGTATGACAGATTTGCAAATATTTACTTTTCCAGCTGGGTCAAATACCCAACGACAGGAAATACAGAAAATAAGACATTGAGTAGGTATGTGTTTGTGTAAGAGCTGATGCATTAAGACAGCCTGGTTTCATCCAACTTTGTATCCAGTCACTAATACTGAACAGGAACAAGTCCTGTGGGTACACATAATGATATCAATAAATATATTATGAAGAGCTGAAGTACAGAAAGACTCAAACAACTGATCTCCTTATGTGCAATCCACAGATAAACATATAGGTGACAGGCAAAAAGCAGGAAGGTAGAAAACAGTATGATAATCACTAGCAAGCAACATGATTTGCAGAGGACATGTCATTTCAAACAAATGACTCTACAGTTTCATAAAGATTACAGGACACCTACACAAAACAAAGTAACACCAGCTAAGAGATCCCTGAAGTAACAGTGAGGCTACAGAAATCCTAACGTGTCCTGGAAAGTGCCTTAGCAAAGGACCTTGAACAGAACAAACCCCACTTCTCAGGAAAGCAGGCAAGGGACAGCACAACATCAAAGCAGAAGTACTGCTTTCAGTCCTACAGCTAGCTCGGCATGTCTATGGGACAGACGGGCACTCTGTCAACGCACTGTTCTTCAGCTTTTTCAAAATGTTTAGCTTTCTCTTGAATAAAATGAAGAATGAAAACAGCACTAGACAAAAGTCATGAATGTCCATTTACTTTAATTAAACTGACTACATTGATGGAGCCAGAGAAGTTACTTTACATACAGAATCATTCCACAAAATATTGCTAGTCTGAGCTTCATGGAATTTTGCTCTTAGTTGATAGCTTTACCAATAAACTAGGAAACATGGCAATTTGCCTGGTAACATCTTCATAAGACACCAAAGTTTGAAAATAATGATATGGAGAAAACACCACTACATATTTTAATATAAGGTTTGCCCAGTTCTGTCCAGTTAGCTCAACTATGTGTCTCTGCATTTCGTAAATACCTGTTCTGCAGAACACAGCAGTGCTTTTTGATATGAAATGCAAAATCTTGGAACTAAGAAATAACAGCAAACCACAAAGCAATTTTATTCTAGAATAAGGAGACACTGAACAGGGTGAAAGAACTAGGGTAATAGGGTCTTTCAACGGACAAACAAGGAACGGCAAGAAAGAATGTAGGTTACATATACACAATGAGTTCAAGTCTTTACCACCGGGCAGAATAGTTTCGTTAGCCACCTTTCGAAAGAAAATTTGGAAAAAAAAAAAAAGCTCAGAAAAGAGGTAAAAACTGCACCTTGTCTGCCCCTCACTGATAGGTCATGTCTACATAACATCACAGCTGATCCTGGAGAGTGTGGAGATAACCACAAATTGGCTGTAACTGAATGATGTCAGACAGCATGGTCATGCTCATCCTCTCCAGCTTTATGGGTATGCCTAGGAGCTCCCACTGACTGCCTCTGTGATCATATTACCAGCAGTACCCAAGCTAACTTCCTGTGACACTGCAGTAGCTGTAGGTGACCTGCAGCAGCTGCTGTTAGACCCACCTGCAAAAACCTGACCTTATCAGTTTAACAAAAAGGATGCTACATTTACAAGAAGGTAATAGTCCCAACTATAGCACTTCAACAGGAAGAGGAAGAGGGGAAAAAAAGGCTAGCAAAGGCCCAGATTGAAAGCTGAAGCAAAAGCCATTCAAACTAAGAACAGGGTGGATATTTTCAAACATGAAGATTATTGACCACTGAGAAAGATCTGAAGAGAGAGTAACTGTCTATTACCCAGCATCTGTAAATCAAGACTGGAAGCCTTTCTTAGAGATACGTCCAGACTGACATTTTGGGGTCACTGAAGCATTTATGAGTATTATTCTGAAATCTGTGTTCTGCGAGAAGCAATACCAGATGACCACATGATATTCTTAGCATCTAGAAGAGCAGCACTTTCTGTATTCTTATCACCACAGATATCATTTTATTCCCCTGGTATTGTTCATTCTTCCTAGAAGCCATTATTCCAGGGAAGGAGGAGATAAAACAGCATCTTGGACACCTTTTTGCGTACAGCAAATGCAATTAGTAAGGTGATCAGTATAGCATACTATACGGTTTGCAAAAGATAAAGTATTTGTTCAACTCAGAAAACTGTGGTAGGGGAGATTTGGGTAAATAGAGAAAGGTCAAGCAGGGCTGACAAACACAAAGCAGTAGCAAAATGTTTACATTTGATTTCTGTTTAGTGGCTGTATTTTTCAAGATGGACCAAGTGAAAAAAAAGCTGCTTATCTTCTATTTAAGATATATCTTCTTTAAAAATTATAAATTGTTTTAGCTGGAACTGTCAGCACTGTGCTGACATTGCTTAGTTCTATTGATTTTATGATGGAATATTATCTATTTTGCTGAAGGTTTTGCAGAGCTGGTTCTAATCCAGTGATAGATGTTGGCAAACTATCCTTAGGAATTTTAACATTCTGACAGTTCTTGCAGTCTGAATGTAATTAATAAAAAACGCTGTAGCAAACTCCTTGGTGAAATAAGATTATGGTTTGAGTCATTTCATTACAGTCTTTGACTAGCAAATTGGAATCAATTTGTAAGGATAGAAGAAGAGATTATTTTGGCATTTAAAATGTATTTGGAATGAGCAAAATATATAAGATGTCTCTTTGTGTTCCAACATTTAACCCATTGTCTGTAAGAACCCCAGTTTATTACTTTGGGTATTACTTGTTGTGGTTACCCCTTTCTTGCCTTTCCTGTCTGTTTACCTACCCTCTTCCAACTCTCTTGAGACTCTATGAATCTTAGCACTAACTTGGAATATAACGACTAAAAGTAAGAACTACAAAAACAACATCTTGCTTTGTAGCAATAGATAGATAGATAGATAGATAGGTAGGTAGAGAGGAAGAAAGAAAAAGAAATGTTTCAGTATAGAACTGAGCTAGTTTGATATGGTTTCTCATATTGTTTCCCAAGAAATGCAACAGAAAATACTCCATTTGAGCAAATTAAAAGTGGGCTGTGCAGAGCATTAGATAGCATGCCACATGGAACAAGGGCAAAGCTCTGAACAATGGAGGAGTGAGAGGCTGGATTTTGTCACACTAAGTCTTGCTTTTCAAACCATCTGCTCCTCAGAGGGGAAGGAGTTTAAAAAGTAACCCTGTACGTGACTAGACAATATAAAATACAATGGTAGGCACATGATTCTTAATTAAAATCAGTGACAAAACAGCAAAACATCTGCTGAAGAAAATGCTGTATAATGCTTTACACTTTTATAGTATATTTTCAGTTGAAGGAATTTCTGTCTTAATAATCCTACATGAAATTCTGCAAGTATTTTCTACGTTAAAACAGGGACAACTGTGGTGTATTTTGTAAGCTGGAAAGGCCCTTACAAAGTTGAGTTATTTAATAAGTCATCTTTTTTTTTTTTTTTTTTTTTTATCATCACATGAGACACAACACTATAAAAACAAAATAGCAGTGTTGCTTCAGATTTTATTTTAACTGTGATTTAAATAAGGTTCTGTTAAGCCAGAGCTGCCAATGGCTCTGGGACTTGCAATTATACTTGGCAGCAAAGAGGAGCTACAGGAGTGAACACCCAGATGAACTGATGCATCTAAAGAAAATGGAGAAAGATACCTGAGAAATATTTTATTAATGAAAAGAAGAAAGAACATTTATAACTTGTGCTGAGTCCACCCTTTATGGCTTAAATATAAACATGCTATTTTGAACCTGTGCAGATGGACTGAAAATGACTCCAGGAACATTAGATTCTTAAAATTTTCAGCTAAAAAAATAATTCTATTGTATCTTATTTGTATTATTTTAATTACATACTATGTATTTTTTCTCAATGAGAATTTTTCAACTGATTAAAATAATATTTAAACTGATTAAAATCATATTTGTTAGCAGTAAAGAACTGAACAATGTATTAGCATTTTTAAACAGTTTGGAAATTCTGTAGATATATAAAGTTATCCTGGTTCAGCTTCATTTCCATATGAGTGCACTAAGCTAGCTGCCAATAAAAATAAATTATCTGGGAAGCAATCAGAAAACATCACAAACATTAAATAAAATGCCATAAGGTACTGTACCAGGAGTACCTACCATAAGGTACTATAAACACGGAAATACATTCTATGTCTGTTAGCAAATGTGTTTCACTAACACTCATCAAGGAACAGAAAAAAAAATAAAAATCCCAGCTTAATTTCCCCCAATCTTCAGAGTAGAAAGCATGCTATAAATAGATGTTTTTAAAAAATCATAGTATATCACTGTTATTCCAATATTTTGCCATTGCTCATTTACAGTATCTGACTTGCCTCCTAAACACAAATGAGAAGTTAATATTTAGAGCTGTGTAAACTCTGACTTGGATGGGAGAAATATTCAATGCTAGGTTGAAATTAATTGAACACTTCCTGGATCCAGTCATTGCATTCTTAAATACTGCCTACGTCTTCAAGAAGCCAATATTCCAAACCCCTTTACTGAACATCAGCAATTAACAGAGTCTCATTGATAACATATTGAGTCTGAGTTTCATTTGCTGAGATGAGATACCCAGAATAGATGATGGAGTTACACAAATGCAGGCTTAATGTGAGCTGGGCATGTAAGAGTGGGAAAAATGTGAGAAAATGTTAGTATCAGTCCTAATGCCCTACACGCCACTACCATGACATCAACCCCTGTGGTATGTTTGTGTATTGTGTGATGTGGTCTTGGTCACAGTGCTCCACTTTTGCTTCTTTCATGTAGATGGTTCCAACACAAACAGCCTACGTAAATACCCCAAACTATACAAAGGACTTAAAAGTAATGTTAGGCACTGATTTAAACAGAACAACATTGAAAGCAATGAACTTGTGTGTGAAAGGTCTGAATCTTCAGACATACAATTCCTTGCATTTGCACATAGGTTGAATAATACAACTGAATAACTGCAAAGAAGGAAATGAAATTGAAGTTTTCTTTTTCTTTTTTTTTTTTATTCACATTTTTTGTGCATTTCTATTTTAAATCTTCAATTTATAACAATTTAACAATGTTAGTTGTTTCAATCACATCTCATTACTAAATGAAAAGTCTTTTATATTTCCTTAAGTGGAAGTTAGGCAAACAGCAAAATCAGCATCAGAATTAAGTAGTGCTGAAATTTGCCAAATTCCTGTTTAGTCCCCACAGCCAGGGAAAGGATGACTTTGTTATCATTTCAGCATGATCATTTGCCCGTAAAATTTTCAACTTACCCCTAGAACCATTTTCAACAAAAAAAGTAGAAGGGGAAAAAAACAGGCAAAAATGTGGCTTCAGCAATAAACTTCCCTAAACAAAACATTATTTGTTTTTCAGATTTTATGTCCTTGATTAAATCCCAATGAAACACTGCGGAGCATCAGCATATTTCTTTGTTAAGCCAAAGGGACATCCTGAAGATATATCCTCATGCTTTATTTCTGGCTGGCCAGACCCTGGGATCAGCAAAATATGTGACTAGCATAACCTTGACCACTGCCTTGTGCATTCAACAGGGAGATGTGTTTTACATAGCATATTCCCTGAAGTTATCTATGCCAGTTTTTCTATTTTTGTGTGTTTAGAATGTTAACTACACAAATAATTTAGCAAGTGAATCACTACGAGTTTGCTTTAGAATACAACATTTTATTCCTCAATTTCTATCAAAAGACAGAAATCTTTTCAAAAACTTGATACAGGCTTGAGAATTGAGGGATGTGGGACTAAAACCAAAGAGCAAGGGAATAAGACTTAACACCTGATGCCAGAGAGTTTATGTTCAAGTACAGTCTAGGATTGGAGCTACAAAATAGAGATTACATCCCAGTCAGTTCCTGGATGAGAGCAGCAGTTATGAAGTATTCCTGTCCACCATAAAGGATCACTACTGCAATACAACAATAGGTAGCAGGAAAAAAAAAAAAAAAGAAAAAAAAAAAAAAAAAAGAAAAAAAAGCACTACTGAAGAAAACAGGTACGAATCACTAAAGGACAAAATGCATATAGTTTGGCATATAAAAATATCACAAGAGGTCTTTCCTATTAAAAGTCATGGAAATGCTCCTTTGACTTGTGAAGTGCTACACTTGTCATTACACCTACAGATAAACAGGTTTTTGTTGTTGTTGTTGTTGTTGTGTTTTGTTTGTTTGTTTTTTCCCCCCACAGGAAATAGAGAATAAAAAAATCTACAAACATAAAATAGGAGCTCCTTGCTCAGCAATTGGAAAGCAGAGAGACTTAAGTCATACTCCCATCTAATAAATACTTATTTAAACATAACCTTCGTCAGGAAACCACCACAAGAGACAATATATTCCCAAGCAGCTTGGCAATGGCTGTTCCTGCACACAGTACAACAGAACCTAGTTTGAAGTTCTGGCTGTGATAAAGCCAACAAAGTATTTGGACCACTGTCTTCCATATCTTCATCAAGAACCAGTCTCGGGGATATGGATTTTCCCTCTGGAAAGTCCATCCTGAACACAGGAAATTTTAAGACAGTGAAAGCTTGGAGAAATATTGAAAAAAAAAAAAAAAAAAGTAGAAATATTGAAAAAAAAATGTAGAAGTAAAACAAACAAACAAACAAAACCTCCTGAGTTAAAAAACTCTGTCTCTTAAAACTCTTAATGAAGAGGTTTCCAGATAATTGTGCTCTAAGACGTCCTCTGTTTGTTCTCAAACACAAAACAGTATATGAAAATCCAAGAATAAGATATCATAAAGAAAAGTCTCCCCTGATTTGGTGGGCTAAGTGATTATAACTTTCTTTTACCTTTTTGCTAACTTGCACATTTCTTTTTATTACCCTCAGGGGAAAAAAAAAATAAAAAAATCCACTGAGGAAATTTTGATTCCAGCAAAGTCAGTTTGTAAAACAACCTTTCAGAACTGAAGCCCTTTCTGTACAACAGCTACTAACAGCAATGGTGCATATAGCGCTAACAGCATAACAAGCTCAAAATAAGCTCCCACAGATATTAAAGAAGATGCCAAAAAGGAGATCTGGACACTTGTCTGCATTCAGATTCTCATTTGGCAATGTTCTGAAGGCAAACCTAATTAAAGGTTATAGTTGGCTATGGTGCATTATTCAGATATTACAGACTATAATTGTTCTAGGCCCAGACGGGTGTTTTATTTCTACAAAAAAAAAATATCCCACAGCTAAATTAAATGTTTTTCTACGTAAAATGGCAGGCTTAACACCCATTCAAACAAAAGTAAAAACAGAAATGTAACTATGAATGGCAATATAGGTTTGAAAACTTTTGCTAGTTCAGGTCCCTTCACAATACACAGCGTAAGGCTGACAGTAGTACCAAAAACAAAGGTGCACTACACAGAGAAAACTGGTTTCCCACCTAGGAAAGACATGTTCTGTATCTTCTTTTGTTTCTTAACAATTGATGCAGTAGTGGTTAGGCATGTGCTGGAACTGGGCACATAAAACCATCTCTAAGAGCCAAAGTTGAAATGAGACTATGCTCAACAATGAAGTTTCCCCCCTCTACACAATGAAGCATGGGACAGAACGCTACTGGAGAGTGCAAAACACATTGTTTGTTTCTTTGCCTGAGTGTATCTCAGTTCAAATCTTCACTGCTCAAGATGTAAGATATCTTTTCGGGTTAGTTGCTCTCACTCCCCACCCTCTGCTGCAATGAGCATTAAGAACTCTGTACAAGAGGAACAAGAAGGAATTGAGCCATGAAGCCTGAATCCAGTCCGTTTAGGCATCTGAAGCCCACCTGAGTGCTGAGCAACTCTCCAGTCCACTGACTTTTCTGGGCTACCTAACCTTGAAGTCACTAAAAACTATCAGACAGCTCAAAGGCTAAAGGACTTAGGCATTAATGTCATGTGCTGACTCTCCATGATCTGATTTTTGCAGTCAGCTACCTGAATCTCTTTGAAGTCTCCTGGAGACACTTGGAAATTTAGATGTGGTCAGGCCTATATTCATCAGTGCCATGGCCCCACTTTTCTGTAGCAGTGCATTGATTGGATTACTCACACTGTGAACAAGAGGCACTGGATTCAGAGCTCTGATCAGTCTACCATAGCACAGCTAATGTCTCCAATCTTGGTAATGTTCAAATATTTGATGCAAAGTGGAACCAACTGGAATCCACAGGATGAGATTGTCATCAAAATTTGGTTGGTTAGGGAACTTTCTTAGGACTGAGGCAGAAGAAAAATATTGAATATCACCTTACATTCTAAGTAAAAGCTTTAATTTCTGAGATATTAGGGAATAAGAGGGAGAAAACTATGGTTTTACTATATGTTTGGAAGCAGATGGAGGACATCTGCCAAATTAACTCCTGACAAGATTTTTTTTTGCTCGTTGTGCCATGCACGCACATCAAAAACTACGTGTTAGGGTATTTTTGCCAGTTGAAGTTTACGTATTGAGCTGCATTAGTGACTGCAGTTATCCAGAAGTTCCAGGCATCTCAGGTGCAACCAGTGCCCTCAGACCTAAATCTTGGTAGGCCTGAATCTCCTGAGGTGCTCAGTCCCCCATTGTAGTTTCTCCCCTAGGCCAACCTCACATTTCACCTTGATCAGTTCCATCCAGGTAGAAAAACATGTCAAATGCCTGGTTTCAACTAACAGTTCATGCTGAGACAGCTAGTTGACTTTGCTGTTTTAGAGTAAAACTTTCAGAGTTGTTCTGTTTGCTCAAAAACAATAGGCTTATTTATACGCAGATTTTCAATCTCCACCAGACTTGTATTTACAGAGGACGGCTATGTTTAGAAATTCAACTATGTAAATAAAGTGCCTTAAACAACTCTGTCTGGGTCCCTGAATAACGCATGTTTACAGATAAATCAATGTTTTTGTAATGTTCCAGCTGGATATCTTTCACCTGAATTTGTGCAAAGTAGATCCTATTTTGCTTTACACATCATCAGCAAAATTCTCAGCTGAATTTTGACTGCATAATACATGCTATTAGTGACAAAGGAAGAAGAAGAGGCAAAAAATTAGTTGCTCTTTTTTCAAGTGCAGGTGGAATCTGCAGAATCTGCCTGCAACAATCGACACTTTCCAAGTGTCTGCTTGCCACATGTTGTATTTTACACTGGCAATAGAGAAGTACAAGTGTGAAATGGAGGATAGCCGCAAACACATGATACCCCATTATCAAAAGTCAGTGTTTTGTGACACTAATATTTTAAGTCACTTTAGATTAAAATAGACGATTCATAAATAACATGAAATTTTCAGGGTGACTACTTCAAAAAGAAATCTGTACTGAAAGCAAAATATCCAACACAACTGAAACATATACCATTGCACAGAAACTACAAACAAACAAGGTTATGACCAAAAATAATACAAACTTCAAAATTCATGGTTAGTCCTGATACACCATATGTCCTTCACCACCTAGCCACAACAGGGTGCCCTTTAATTACTCTGTTAATGTGATCTTTGTGTCTAAGTGCTGGAGGACATATGGCACACCTCACTTGTAACCATGAATTTCATGTCTTTAATGTTTTCTGTCAAAAATCAAATGTCCTTTTAAATGTATACATGTGTATATGTTCCTATTGATATGCTGCTTTTATCACCAATTTGAATCCCTGTACCATGCTCTAGCTCATGGTTCAATGTATTTATACTCCTTTTCAGGGGCAAACTGACAAAGAAATGAAATTATTACCTTCTTATTGCACAAACATATTAAAAAAACAGATGAACTAAACCACATCACCACCTACTTAATGACCTGCAATTGTAGGGACCAGGAAGCTAACTCACTAGCTGTACAAAAATGACTTTCAGTTTGAAACTTTATGGCTGAGCTTACACAAAGAATTTCTAAGTGAAATAAGTGTATTTCTACTTTATTCTTTAAGATTGTATCAGAGAGCAGCTTTGCAATTTATTGCCATATGCTGCTGTCCATTAATGGACAATATTTTTAATATATTTTTTCATTTCAGGTTAAAAAAGAAGAAGGTTTTGTCAGTCTCTTCAATTTGTCTGCAAGTGACACTTCAGATAGGCACCGATGAATGAAAATGCCACTCTGATGTACCTAATGTATTGTAGGCAGCAATCAGATCTTTGGTATAAACAAGGTGCAACGCACACTTCAGTCTTCCTGCTGAACATGGTATTCCTCATCTTAAAAGGTGTCAGTGTCTAGACAAAGAGGATGACATCCTTTAAAGTGCCTTTGGAAATTAGACAGCGATTCAATGCACCCTGGACTCAGATGGTGGTGATGTGCCTGATGTATGTACAGTCAAGAGAATTAAGTTACATTAATCACATTCTGAGTCAATTACAGTTCCAGAGAGATTTGGGATTTGCCTTATGTAGGAAGAAGGCTCATTTTATGTTCCAGTTACAATAAAGAATTTCTCAAGCATCTCCTGTGCTGTTCAGGGGTTTTAATCAGAGACAGCTACCACACCAACCACTGAATTCTACAATGTTTCCTCCAGTCCTCCATACATTTTAATATCAACAGCAGCCGGCAAAGGCTTAAAATATTGCTGCTCAGAATGAGCAGATCAAGATCAAATATTGTGCTAGAAACACAGGCTCAAACTACACCATGCCATTTTAAGATTAGAAACTTACAGACTGCTCAGTTTTACAATAAATAGCAGTCAGCTAGAAAGCTGCAAATGTAGCTCTCTGATGGGTCAAGTTTACTTTTTCAAATTCAGTGCTGCCTACAGCTACTTTTAAACAAAGCTGCATTCTGATGCTTTCTTTGATCTGCAAACAAGTATGAAGTGCAGTTCCTCACCTGAAGGAATATTATGTACAAACCTGTATCCCAGCATCCAGCTGTTCTTAACCTGCATGCCATAAGTAAGCCCCTGATCTAAGCTAGTTTCTGAAAAGGACCAAAACAAGATAATCTCAGAATTAATCACAGGAAGAGCACTATCAAACTCAAGGACACAACCAGCTTCCCCTCCATCAATGGCTAATATATTGGTATTTTCATACTGCCATGAACAATTAAGGGGAAGACTCTCTCTGGCATTCCTGCTTCTCAGCATATGACATCCATCCAAAACAAAGGAGCAGAAAGCATGATCATGATGGTGGCAGGGGGAGACAAGGTTATTGGGGATTACGTGGGCAAATGCCACACATTCTGACATAAAATGAAACCCTCAACCCTCTGTAGCCATTTATGATGCAGTTTGCTTGAAACTATGCCAACTGAATTATAGTTGTTTGGTACCAATCTGCTGAAATTCACAGGATAAAGCTAAATGTTTACAAGATAATGCAGCTCACTGCACAAGATGGCTAACAGCACATACAGCTAAAGATTCACAGCTATTCAAGAAAAAAAAATACAAAGTGGCATAAACAATTTTCTATGAAACAACTTTTAGAATGCTGCTCAAGACAGATAAAACCACTAGAGATTATAAAAAATTGTCAGAAATTGCAGGTTCATAGTTTCAGTAACCCTCCAACTAGCCAATATCTTCCTACAATTGCATTCAAAAAATATTCCATTTATGTGGACAAGGAGCTCAGTTTTCATACTTGTGACTTTAGAAGACTGAGCACATCACAAGGCCATCCTGCAAGGTGAAATTAATTACAACTGTGCCTTATTACAGTTTGTATACTGGAAAACTGTAACTACTTGGAATTCAGATACAGCACAAGAAAGCATCATTTGAAGTGGAAAAATGAAATGGAATAGAAAGTGGACAATTAGTTACTCTCAAATAAAGTACAATACATGACTTTGAATCCAGGTCTCCTTACAGGAAATGAAGGATTGTGCTCATTTTAGCACTGGGAAAGTGGGTCTGAATTCTTCAGTTAAATGTAAGCAGCAAAAACAAAACTAAGGAAAAGTCAGACATACTCATCCTATCATTTGCCTATGATTATACCTAGTGCTAACAAAACAAAACAACACAAAAAAAAAACACTTTAAAATCTTTTAGCTTAAAAGTGCGACGTTCACCTTTTTATTTTTTTTATTGTTTGATTATTTTCTTGTTTGTTATAGCACAAAACTATATACTATTGACAATCTGTCTAAAAATTACAAAAAGTAAAAAAAGTTTCACAGGTTTTCTTGGCATATTCCCATCAACAACAGAGTGCTCAAACAAAGTGAAGTGACTGTACATATTAAAGCTTGCCCAAACAGTTTCACATACAGATCAACCAAATGAATCAACCATGTTTGTTATCAGGGGACCTAGAAAAGAAAAATATGCAGAGTATTTCAGTGTTGGGTCCCTTGCTTATGTTGTTTAATTAACCAAAATGTGTGTCTGTCTTGGCTGCCTCTGTTCATCAAATGTCCTATTAAAATCACCAACATTAGCTGCAGGCGATGTTGATAGCTTTCTGCAGAGTCACGCAGTAAGTGGACTTGGCATGTGAACTCTAACTTCTGGCACCATTTCTCAAGCTACCAGTTCCACATTGTTCGTAATCTCTAACTTCATATTACATCTAAAAGAAGAATCAAGCCAGTGGCATTTGCAAAGAGAACAAAGAAATAAGCAAAAATAATATTTAGATAGAAAGATACCTTCAACTACCATAATTACAGTTACAGAAAATTGGATAGACTATTACCATAAATAAATAAATATATATATATTATAATCCTAGCTGTTGGCATTAAGGAGTTAAGTTAGTAAATGCAGCTACTTTTTTTTCTTTTTACTTTTTTTTTTTTTCAGTTTTTATTAACTGCTAAACATGAGAAGATTTTTTTCTCTCTTTTGTCCAGAAAAGAAGAAGTTCCCTTGTGGTTGATTTTCATCCAGTTTCTTCATGAAAGAACTATCAAAGAAAGTTACAGTTTATATTACTTTTCATTTCAGAAGGATTTCAGCAATCCCTAAACCTCCAATGATATCTTCTTGACAACCTAATCTCTTTGTAGTGGTAGCTAAATTAAACCAAACTGTCATCAATGAAAGCTCTCAAGAGTAACTCAAGGATATTCAGCACACGTGATCTATAAAAGTACAGTAGCCAATCTTTAAAAAGCACCATTTAAGGTAGAATGCTTGATTAAAGATCCCAGTCTTCACAGGACATATTTATTCAACATTTACTTTTGTCTGTTCTTTTCTCCAAAATACCTTCAGAACTTCTTATTTGAAGTTTAACTTCAAAAATTACTGCTTCACTGGCAAAGAAAATAAAAAAAATAAATAAAATAAATAAATTAAAATATTGTGTATTTTAGAAGAACAAGCTGTTGCTGGGCTGAGCATAAAGCTAACTGTTCAACAAAAACACATCATATCTTCACATTACTTGTTCCATAAGCTATCTATGCAGTATCAAAGAGTCTTTTATTCTCCTAGCCCTTGGTGGACTGCCCCAAGGAACCACCACCCCTTTGTGCTCCCTCTTCCTCCAACAGCTGCATTCCTAAAGAGCCATGAAACACATTTAATGAACTCTGTATGCACAGGTACCACCTCCTCATTGCTGGAACAGATCTGCACAACTCATTGCCATCCAGCTAAGAATGAATAGAAAGTTAAGTCTCGTTCCTGTGCGAGTGAGTAATGAACTTACTGAATCCTGTTTAGCATACCACCACCTTTGTGAAAGAAGTTGAAAAAAATAAAGAAATAGGCATAAATGTTACTTTGACCATATAGTTCATTCAACAAGCTGTTATATATGGCAGAAATCTCAACTGTTTGATAATTGGACAGTACAGACATTGGACATTATACAGTCTGTATAATTGGATAATACAGACCTGGGCAGGACAGAATATCCAACTACAAAAGTTAATAAAACTATATGAAACACACTGCTGTACCAGGAAACAAAACTCCAAATTCCATAGTGAATTGCTTGCCAGCTCTGTACATTTTTCTCTGAATTAAAAAAAAATATATAAAAAAAATCTATGGCTATACTAAAATATCAGCAATATTGTCTTTACAAAACCGATCATACTCCCCATACCCCAATAGAGAATGGGACATATACAGTGATGTACTACTAAATATGACAAACTTTGACTTCCATATCGAGACTCCCTAAAACAACAAATGTCAATGCCAGAGTCTGAATGTCAAAGCTCCAACACTACCATCATTATTTTCACTCCTAGCTAAGGCCAGAAAGATAAATCCATTACGGATCACCTAAAGATGTTGCATACCTATTTCAGTACAAGAATTGAGGCTTTCTGACTGAAAATCAAATGCCATGCTATTGCCATACATACAGCTTTGAAGTAACAGATTAGAAATGCAAGTGTGAAAACAATTAACCTATATTCTCAGTTATATAACATATAACTCAGGCTAATAACATGACACAGTTCCAGGACCACCTTGGACATAATACTGTATAAAAGAAAGTGAAGTAACAGAAGATATCACTTGTCTATGCTTATATGTTATTTTCACAACCTTTTTTTTTTTTTTTTTTAATGAACATAAGAGAAAAACACAAATAAAACCTCTCAGGCATTATGTTATAGGCCAACAAAACTATTTGTATACTGTCTTGCTTTATGATTGCAGCAACTGATACCATTTTCAGAGACATGGATGCACTTGTCACCAAAACTGAAATCTGATCATCTCTGTAACACATCATCTGTAACATAACAGAATATGTTTGTTAAGATGACAGAACAAAATGAGGAGAGAAAAAAAATCCCATTTCTAGGAAAACAATTTTAAAAATAGGAATCTGAAATGCACACAATCCACCCACAGCTGGCTGTTCAGCAACACCTGCCACAACCCAGGCAGTCACAGTTAGGTGGAAGCAGCACCCTGAACTCCCAACTTCACCCAGCTGTGCAGGTGACAGCTACTTAATGAAACAGCATTTTAAGAGCATGAAGTGAGAAGTCCATATTGGGTGTTATTAGTTCATTGTTTCTTCCATGCAACTGATAGAAAGCAATAACTGTTAAATGGTATCAATCAAATATAATGATTTGTTACTGATGCTGTCACCTATATTTAAGTGTTAGTTGCTCTCCCCATGCTCTGCTATTCACAGTTAGGGCACAGTTAGATGTATAGCCAACATCTGTCAATCTGAGGTTCTCTCTGAACTGTTGTCACCAAAAGTCATATTTAGACACTGTAGCATGTTTTTCTCACTCATCAACACTTTGTAGTGCAGTGTCAGGGCTGGATCCTAATGGCCCAAATTGGCTGGGGAGATGTCCAAGTCATTTTGTGGCAATCGAATGAACATATTTATTTACAGAAGATAAAATAACCAAGCATATATTTATTATCATTTTGAATAAGTCTTTGTCCTTTCTTCAGGAACATAAAAAAGCTTCTGTCTTGGACAGCAAAGTAGATACTAAAGTTAGCAAAAGCACAATAGAGTAAAAGGACCAGACAAATTTCCATCCAGACTTCAAATGATAAATTACTTGAAAGGGCAAAAAGAATACTGTCATATTCATCTCTGTTTTAGAGGGAGCCCCACAGCACAACTTTTATTCTAAATAAAAAGAAATACTGCAAAAGTTAAATAATTAAGAAAAATCTTCAAGCCTTAGTAATTGGAAGGGTCCCAAAATCCCTTTGTATTTCATGCTGAGATGCACAGAGAGTTGTTCATATTTAATTGAAAATGTATTAACATTACAATTTCAAAGGATCAAAAATAAAGGGAGTTTCCTGAAATTTTAAACCAGGCTTTCAGTGTTTCCTGTTGTGCAGAAGAAAGACCTATTTTTAATGGAATAAACTAGAAAAGGACCTAAAGAGGGCAATTTCTTCATTCTTCAGTGAAGCTGGTGGGAAGTAAAATGGTGTATAATTAGGTTTTGGTGGGTTTTCTTTTCAAATATATTTAAAACTTTGTGAAGGTTAATGCTCCCACACAGCTGCACTTAAACACAAACTTTATCTGAATAGTGTTTTCACTAATTTTAGATCCTACTAATTTGAATTTACAAATACTAAATGCTACTCCTTTGAAATCTTTAAAAAGGTTTACACTTTCTTTTTCATGTTTTATAACTCTTTCTTATTGTGAGATTGCATATTCTTTTAATGTTAATTATTTTGCCTTCTTGATAGATCATGGATGTTCATATACCCTCACAGAAACCCTATATTATAAATATAAAAATGTAAACTAAAATGGAAATAAATAAAAGCACGCAAGATCCTATTTCTGAAAATGATTCTAATAAGACGGATATTTGCCCCTAAAGAGCATCCAGACACTTCCCATTGAAAAAAAAAAAAAAAAAAAAAAATCGCGAAGAATTGTACTCAAACGCTTCAATTTTTTTTTTTTTTTCTGTTGTTGTTATAAAGTTAGTTTATTATACCAAGTGCTGTCTCAAAAACTAACTTAATAATGACTACTTAACATGTTGGTCATATTAAAAAGTGCAACCAATTAGACAACGGGATTTGGGAAATATCATGCTGACCAAACTATACTTTTACTTGGGTCTCCAATTATCTGAAAATTTAAGAGGTCTGATGTGTGAGCCAGTTGGAATGCCTTAGGATCAATACTGGTAGAATGAGCAATTGGCACTTCTTAGTGCCATAAATTAAATGATTACATCTATCACTTTTCCTTTATGATGTAAACAAAGTTATGGCAACAGAACACTGCCACAGGATCAATGTCTCCAGCTTAGAAAATAAATTCTTCAACACTTATGAAGCAGCAGGAGATTATTATTGTACAACAGACTATGCCATTTTCTTAATTACAGCAACACCCGTCAGTGCTGCTGTTATGGGGAAGAATTACTGAGTTTCTTTTACAACACATTTCCTTCCAGAGCATACTTTTTTTTGTTGTTGTTGTTGTTTTGTTTGTTTGTTTTTGTTTAAGGAGGGACAGGTGCTGTTTCTTTCTGAGATCATAAGATGAACAGAGAAATAGGCAAGGAAATCTACTCCAGATGCACAGAGCACACAGAATTTGATCCCTGGTGCTTCAAACACCACATTGAAGCTGGTCATCAACAGCAAGGGTGAGGTCAAACCAGTTTGTTGCACGGAGGCATCCACAAATTCTTAATTGGGAAGTCCTCATTTCAGTGACTCTTCACACATCTGATATGCACACTAGCAGCAGGATGCAACAAGAGCTGCAGTCTGTGATCCCCTCTACAACTTACACATGAACCCCTACCTATGAATTCATGTTCTTTTTAAAGCTGTGCCAGCATACTTGGCTAAGGACCTAGGGAAAGCATATGGTGCACCTTAAATTTATGGTATCAACAGAAGTACATGTTTGCACACCTGTACTACCCATACATAGGTATTTCTCCAATGCCTTCCCCCAGTTCTTTCACCCATGTGTCTGGCCCTACTAACTACTGATTTTCCCAAGCCTTCCTTATTCAGGAGTCACCCCTGCAAATGGAGGTGCAGCTGGTCAGCATTTCACCTTCTGCTAATATATGGCCAGCCCTCATTTTCTCCACTGCTCACCATGAGCAAACTATGAACACAATAGTGCCACTGGTGCCCAACGTAATTTCAGCATTCCACTGTTTCAGTGCCAATTTTTATTTCAAGCATATATTTATGCACTCAAACTGTAGATTATCAGTTATGTTGACTGCTCATAGACTTCCATCAACACAGCAATGATAATTTACTTGTGAATATCATAATAAAAATATCATGTGTAATGGATCTGGGAGATGCCAGGTTCCAGTTACCTTCTTCAAGTGATTGATATGGTCTCTGTCATCTAATACCAGTGCTAAATTTAATTCTTCATATTCAGCAGAATATAGTTCCCCTTTCTAGGCAGATACTGTGGAACCCCTATAGATCACCCTGACCTTCCTTCTCTGTTGCTCCTT
Source organism: Aythya ferina (assembly GCF_964211825.1). Lineage (NCBI taxonomy): Eukaryota > Metazoa > Chordata > Aves > Anseriformes > Anatidae > Aythya > Aythya ferina. The sequence continues at coordinate 26,156,741 of NC_140304.1, forward strand.
GTACAGACAGTTTTAAAAGTGATGGCTTTGGGCATTCTCAGGAAAACACATCTTACTGTATTGACTCAGACTTCATGAGGTTCAGCGTCCCAGGCCATTCCTTGCAGTCGAATACAGCTTCTACTGCTGCTGCTATCTCTGAACAACAGGACACTATTGCTGCTCACTGAGCCTGAGAGAAGTGGATAAATCCAGCCATTAGCTTCAGTGAGCTACCTATACAGCAAGCAGCTATTGACATTGCAATCTCTCTGGTACAAAGACATAAAATCATATCAGACTTCATATCTCAAGTCAGTGTTTTGCAAGCAGAAGTACTAAAAGGCTTTTTATTTAGATGCATTTCATGTCTGCCACTTGCATATTACTTTCCTAACACATCGCTTTTCCTCAAAGCATCATCAACTTGGAAAAGTTGAATATGAAAGTGAAGAAATCAGTTTAGCTCCTTTATATCCATCCGTTATGCTCCAGCCTTCATTTACATGATTACACATGTAAAGACACCATTAGGGTGTCACAGCATGACAGTCACAGCAACATCTGCTAGCGAAGCAGTCTCTCTGAAGTTCTTTCTCCTTCTCTGGCCACACTAATAACTAGTTCCTGAATTAGCCACGATAGAAGGACGCAAGACCACAGAAACCATTGATAGGTTAATGCAGAGCTGTCTAGAAAGCATATCCTCCTTGCTAAATCATACATGGTAAAATATTATCCTGGTCCCGTTAAAATAAGGATTTTAACCTTGACATAACCTTGAGTGTGCCTAACTGAAAGACTGACATAGAGAATATCTCTCAAATACTTCTGCAGTGTTGATCCATTCAAAGAAGAGCATGGAACACACTGTTGGGAAGAACAGCTGAAAATAGAGTCTCCCAAGTCAGAAGACAGATGCTTGTAACAATCTGATGCAAGGAAGAAAAGCATATAACCCCCTTTTTAGGAGCCCCCCTTCTTAGCATCTATATTAGCCTGTAGATGAAAAACCCCAACAGGCTATGCATTATACATGGAATTTGCCATGTCTAGCTAAATACAGAGTACGCAACTATTGCCACTGTAGTCATTTTAAAACTATTAAAATCATCCATCCTTTCCTTTCATGTTTCTATATTTAAATGTATTCTTCATGCAATCTAAAACAGAACATTAAAGAATCCAGGAGATTGCCATTTATCTTCTTTTTCATTAACAACCACCAGACAAATCATATACATTCGAATTCAGAAATCTCTGGCATTTTTTACATGTGAAAATTCACAGGGACATTTGTGAAAAATGTGCAAATACCCACCTCCACATTCTTATATGGGTTAATGAGTAGTTTTAACTGGTATCAATATAGTGCAGGTTAGTCAAGCATAAAATTTAAACAAATAAAACTTCCAAAACCATATTAAACAAGGTATTTATCTCCCTAAGCAATAAAATTAGACTCATAAGTTTTGTTCTTTTCATGAAATAACCAGGAGTTCCTAATTAGACAAATTATGCCATTTTGGATGTTATGCTCCAGAAAAAGGGACGTGTTACATTTTGACAATTAGATTACTGTAGTAAGAGAAACAAAACATTTTGATCATGTCCTGTCCAGTAAGTGTATCAGATCTCATCCTGAAAAATTAACAAGCCAAAGCTTTGACAGAATTATATTACACTGACTGGTTAGGCATTGGAACGGGCTGCCCGGGAAGGTGGTGGAGTCACCATCCCTGGGGGTGTTCAAGGAAACGCTGGATGTGGTGCTTATGCACACGGTTTAGTGGGTAATATTGGTGTTAGGGGGATGGTTGGACCAGACAATCTTGGAGGTCTTTTCCAACCTTAATGATTCTATGATAAGCTATATGGGCACATCAGAGAAGCAGCTTCCTTCACAAATTTCTGCCATCAGTTACAGAGGCTTTTGGGCTTTGGTTGCATCTCTCAGAATCACCATTTTCATCTTTGGCACTTCAAAATGAGGCCAGGTAACAGAGATCAGGCCTCAGAGGCAGAAGGTTATTGGGGCCCTGGAGTGTTTTTAACTATTGTACTGTATGATCAAAATTGCTCATTGACTAAATGAGCTGCCTATTGGGGTGGCAATATACCCACTCACCCCTTATTCTTACCATCTACATCATGCTTGGGTCTCACATTTTCCAGTACTGTCCAGTATTTTGTTGAACACCTGCACTGGGATCTGACAACATCCATCTTGCCATTTTATTCTTAAAAACTTGATCTCCTGTGCAGGTCCCTTGAACTTTGTTCTGTGGCAAAGCCAGCTTTCAGAAGGATTTGGACTATTTCTTCCCTTTATTAAAAACAATTTTTGCTATGTTGTCCCACACAATGATGTCATCAATGTATTTTAGGTGTTCAGGAGCTTCACCCTGTTCCAGTGCAGTCTGGATCAGTCCATGGCAAATGGTAGGGTCATGTTTCCATCCCCGGGGATGTCAATTCCGGGTGTGCTGAGGACCTTTCCAAGTGAAAGCAAACTGTGGCCTGCACTCTGCTGCCAAAGGGATCAAGAAAAATGCATTAGGGGCATAGACCGTGGTGTACCACCTGGTTGCCTTTTGACTCCAGTTTGTATTGAAGTTCTAACATGCAATACTTGTTCATATAATTAGGGAAGAAGAGATACTCTCTTTAAACTGTTGGACCTCTTGGGAAAAACTTTCTCTGAAGCTTTCTCTTTGAATTGGGGGACCTCTTGAGAAAGTTTCTTTACAGCCAAGAAGCAAGCCTGTAGAGAAGAAGAGAGACTTTCTTCATACAGATGTAGCCGGTTAGCCAACTCACACACTGTGGGTTCCTCTCAGTCCTTCCAGGTCATTACTGCTAATCACAGAATCACAGAATTGTAGGGGTTAGAAGGGACCTCCAGAGATCATCAGGTCCAACACACCTTCCAAAGCAGGTTCCCTAGAGCAGGTTGCTCAGGTAGGCGTCCAGACAGGTCTTGAATATCTTCAGAGAAGGAGATATTCAAAGGCAGCCTGTTCTAGTGCTCTGACACCCTCGCTGTGAAGAAGTTATTTTGCATGTTGGTGTGGAACTTCCTGTGCTACATTTTGTGGCCACTGCCCCTTGCCCTGTTCCCACAAACCACTGAAAAGAGGTTGGCCGTATCTGTTTGTCTCCCACACTTAAGGTATTTATAAGCATTGATAAGATCCCCTCTCAATCTTATTTTCTCAAGGCTGAACAGACACAGGTCTCTCAGCCTTTCCTCATAGGGGAGATTCTCCAGGCCCTGTATCATCTTTGTGGCCCTTCGCTGGACTCTTTACAGGAGATTGCTGACTTTTTCGTACCCCTTTTCTATTCACCTTGTCAATACCCCCTTCCCTGGAGAGGGGTCCAAGCTGTTTGGCTGCCCTGCACTCCAATTCTAGGCTACTGGCCCCATTAACCCAGCATTGGAGCAATCAGGTGACAATGTGCTCGCCTGGACAATGGCTTAAATATTTTTAAATATCTCACAGCTCATCTCCTTGTACAGTATCTTCTTTTTTATTCTCCTGTTCCCATGATGGTGCTACTTCAGAGTAGCCTGCCTCACCTTCTTCCTCCTTCCTTGTCTGAATTGGAGCTTCCTTCCTTACTAAAGAAACTTCACATTCATTGTTTCATCTTGCATGTAGGGGTAATGATACTGGCCAAGGCTGATTCTCTGGCTCAGCCATGGGGGGCCCATCACGAGGTTTGGAGTGGCTGTAATATCTCTCCCAGGGGTTGGAGTGGCCACAGGGCCTAGCACAGGCATTCGAATGGCTGCAGGGCCGAGCACTTGTGTTTGAGTCGCCACAGAATCCAGCACAAGGGTTGGAGTGGCTACAGGGTCTGTCACAAGGGGTGGTGTGGCTGCAGTGTCTGTCACAGTGGTGGGAGTGGCTACATGGCCTGTCACAGGGTTTGGAGCAGCCACAGGGCCTGTCACAGGATTTGGAGTGGCTGCAGGGCCCAGCGTAGGAGTTGTAGTGGCTGCAGGGCCCAGCACAGGAGTTGGAGTAAAAGCTATTCGGTAAAGACAGTTTAATAGGACAGAAGAGGAAGGGACTAATAATAATAATGATAATAATAAAAGAATGTACAAAGCAAAGTGATGAACAAACATTGGAGTTGTTCACCAGCCAGTAACCAATGCAGAGCTTGTGCCCAAGCAGCAGTCCCCCCTCACACACACACCCTGGCCAGCAACACCGTATTAATTGTTCAGCATGATGCCATATGGGATGGAATATTCCTTTGGCCAGTTTGGGCCAGCTGTCCTGGCCCTGTCTCCTCCCAGCTCCTTGTGCATCCCCAGCCCCTCACTGGCAGGGCAGTGTGAGAAGCTGAAAAACACCTTGGCTCCATGTAAGCACCGCTCTACAACATTGAAATATCAGTGTGTTATCAGCATTATTCTCATCCTAAATCCACAGCACCATACCAGCCACTGAGAGGAAAAATAACTCTATCGCAGCTGAAACCAGAACTAGCACACAATTTCTAGAACTCGGTAGAACCTTTCTGCCTTCTTGGTAATGGAGCAGACAGACTGAGCAGGGATGAACCTGGGAAGATTTTTTTAAGGGTGAGAGAGTGAAGAGAGGTGCACCCTTAACTCTTCCCCATGTGGAGCAAGGAAGATCCCTCTGTTACTAAGAACTTACCTTAGCTATTGTTTACAAGCAGGAACATGTAGAGGTGACTGATGATGAGTAAAACATACATGATTGGGAACATCTAATGTGACTGAGGCAGTGTTGCCCTACCCTCAACTACAATACACTCAAAATAGATTTCTACTGTGAGCCCGTTCTAATACTTCATAATAAAAAGAAATCCCATGCTGAAGAAAGGAATCAAGAGCTCAAGCTTTAACCTTGATGTAGTTACGTCATCTGAAGCAGCTGATAGATGGGCTCGCTGGCTTCCAAGCACACACGCATATCGCCCCCCTCCAAAAAGCTGGCAACAGTTACAGATGTCCTTAAGCATGCCTTTTGGTTTGTAATGATTCACCTCTTAGCTGCATTGTCAGAAATTATATGCAATGCAAGTGATACGGCTATTTTGCCAAACTGGAGCATAAGCTAAAATGAAACATCCAAGGGAACGATCCTGGTATGTCCCGGAAGCTGGGCAATTGCAAGGAAAGAAACAAGTGGTTTATACATCTGAGTCATCATCTACTGAACTAAATTATTTGAATGTGAAGGTTGTGAGAACTTTCATTAATGCACACATAGAAAAAAAAAGATTCCTAATGTTAATCCATAAAGACTGGTAAAGCAAAAACGGAAGGTAGAAAACCCAAGCTATATTTAATAACATTCAATAAGCAGAAATAAAATTCTGGTATTAAACACTGAGCTGGAACAAACAAAAACTGCTCTGAAGACAGTTAGAAAATTAACTCAGGCATAGCATTTACCCCTGCTCAGATCATTTTTATGAGGATATTAAAAGAATTAAGGGTTGCAACAAACAAATGCCATGACTAAGGTACTTCAGTAGATATTTTTACCCCTGATAGACCAAAAAAATAAAAATAAAAATATAATAAAAAAATCTGCCACAGGTCAAAGAAATTATTCCATTTTAATTCAGGACAATTTTAATTCAGGAAGTTTTGTAGTCAATCTCACTGATACCTGAAGTTTGTACTAAATTACAGAGATTTAGAATGCCTAAAATCATTCTTTTTGGGCAGCTATTAAACAAGTGCAATCACAGGCCAGATGTTTGCTGTTTGGCATATTTAAAAGCTTTGCTAAATTGAGCCTGCATAGCAAAAAACTGGTCACTTCTTAGTTCAACTCTGCACGGTAGAACACAGATATATTTAAAACTTATTGGAATTTAAATGCACACATAAAGTTAACCCTGTTCTTACAAGTTTTACTGAACAAAGACTTCAAGGATTTTGAAAATTCCAATTTATTCATAGTTGCAGCTGTAAAATTAGGGGATGTCAACAGCTATTTTACCCTCTCACACTTTCTGTGGCAAGTTATCGACTTTCATCTATTCTAGTGATAACAAAGTGGTTGGTATAGATACCAAGGTTGGACCAGCAGTGATGATAATCAGTTAAAAAGCACATTATTGATATATTTGGCACCAGACATCAATAGAATTTACCACTACCACACTTTTGATTAAAACTATGTATTTCTTCTACACATACAGTTGTCATTTTGAAGCAGATGAGACAGGAAAACAGTAAAACGTCAGTAAAACATACAAGTATTTCTAGAGAAGAAAAAAAAAAAAAAAAAAAAAAAAAAAGATTAGGTCATGGCCTTCTGGAAATGACATATCATTCAATTCAGGTCCTGGAGTCAGACTTCTGGAGAGACCATTATTCTGCTGGTAGGCCTCACAATTATCAACTACCATAGGGTCTAGGCCTGGTAGGCCTCACAATTATGAATTACCATAGGATCTACACATGGTGTAAACTCCCCCAATGGCTGCACACTGAAAACAAGTTCAAGTCCATTCAGGCAGGCCAGAAGGCAACAAATTAATGTGTTAGAATTGGGGTCAACAACAACAGCAAATAAGGCATAAGCTAAAAAAAAAAAATAATAAAAATAAAAACAAAAAACTGACTGGTGATAAGGGTTTCACCCAGCTGACCTACTTCACCTTTAAGCAGTCAACATTAACATTTCTGGGCTGTATAATTCACTTCTCACTTTCTCACTTAAAGATACACTATTCCCCTATAAAAGTAAAAAAATCCAGGCTCTTATTGTTTTCTAAGGAGTTTAGTCTGTTATAGGGGACAACTATCAATGGGTGAAGACAGCATATTAGAATTGGGTGTGCGTATATCATTTAGGTCGATACTTTACCATTATGAGCTCAATATTACTTCATCTCTGGAAATTTCTGTGCAGGTATCAGGCTAGATGACATCACACTTAGTTTTTCATCTTATTTTCAACAATTGCACTTATCTAGCCTTTTTATAATCAGTCTATTCCACATTGTAGACAAAACCATTAAATACACATTTCAGTCTTAAAAGCCAGGATGCAGTAATCATATTATGCTTGAGTATGATTTGAGACAAGTGACACTGGGCCAGCAGTTTTAATTGCCTTGAGTTGGTGAGAATCTGATATAGCCAAACACTGTCACAGTGTAAATGAAAGTGTAATGGGTATCTGACATAAACAGAAGCACAAACAACTCAACTGCAAATGAGCAAAATCTGTTCATGAGACAGTCTTATGAAATAGTTGAACACTTCTGTGCATTATATTTTTGCTTGAAGTATTAGCAATCAGGCGCATCACCCATTATCAGGAATTAAAAACCTGATTTCTCGTGTATCAGTCTGAGAATGTGCCTGAAAACAAAGGACCATCTAAACTTGACTTCTACCTCCTTTCTCCAATTGCTCCAGCTTGTTCCAGAGTTCCCACCCAGTGTTTCACACCCACTGGCAGCCTTTGGCTTTGAAACAAGTTTTACAGCTCTTAATAACACCACCGCTTACCCGCAATGCTAACCCCAGTGATGAGTTCTGGGCTCTGTGTGACCATCCCTGTATTGCTGCTGCAGTTGCGCTGCTACATAATTGACCTATCTGCAGGGGGGACCATGGCTTCCCTCTCAAATGGTTTTCCTATAAGTCTCATCTCTTGCTAATCACTCCTGACAAATAACTTCCAGCACTCCAAGGTCCTTATTTCCCACTCTTAGTGAGAATTGGAAAATATACATTTCTACCTGTTAGCATGCTAAAAAACATTTCAAGTATGGGTCACTGATTCAAACACAGCTTGCTTTTTCTAGCAGCTCCTGTTCCTGCCACACTTCCCTTGCTGGCAGCCCCTTCACATATATTGCCTGCTACCACATTATTGAGTCAGCTGTGGCTCTCAGCTGCCCAGTACTCTAAACACAAATCTAGGCCCAAGGATATCATTAATCTGAAAGTCAACCTTCGTATGATGCAATCCTACATAAATTTCAACTTGAAAAAGATATACTAGCTCCCTAATGAGTTCAAACATCTGTATTGCCAGGATAATACTGTCTTCTATGGCAGCAGTGAGTTTGGCCTATGATTGAGTGAAGCATATATCCGTGTTCTCACATTACAGAATTTCATTGTGAAGAAAATGTTCATTTATTACAAAATGATCTCTATAGCATAGTAATTTAATATCTCCCTACTGGCAACAGTTCTGAATATTCAAATTATTCTCAGAATGCACTTTTTTTTTAATTTTTTTTTTTTTTTTTTAGTATGGCTAGTTATTTATATGGCCTCCATCACCTTATTATTAGACTGTTTAATCCCCGAAGAACTAATTGTAAAACATTTTTCTGGCACAGTGCACTATGCTTTATGGTGTGACAATCTAGGAAAACACTCAAGATTAATGAAGAAATAAGCATCAGACCTGACAGTCATATACCAACCTTCCATGCTGAAATTCAGAATCTAGTATTCATAAGCTTTTTTTTTTTTTTTTAAAAAAGAAGTACTTCAGTGGGCATAACATCTGACTTCACAGCATGGACTTATGAACCAGGTAGGCTATCTACTACTTTATCATGGCACATGGGGACTACACACCGCCATATGCTTGTCTACAGACCAGCTAGCTACCTGGCTAGAAAGGAGACATTCCCCCTATGTTGGCATTTGTGTCCAGGAAGGAGCCTGATCACACAGTCTGACATATGTATGAAACCTTGTCATGTAGAATGTTCACACATAGTGTGAGAGGAGATGCTCACATTTCAGTCCCACAAGGTGACTTGCAGACACTTGAGGAACCTCTGAGCAACCTCTAGGAAATAGGGTAGCAGAGAGCAAGAGAGCTAGATCTGGTTAACAACAGAGTAGGTGGGCAACCCTGATTTAAAGTAAATTTAATAAAAATGTATTACAGTAAAGACTTGGTACGTTCAGAAAATGAATAGACCATAGCTGCAATTCATTACTTATTTATCATTTTTGTCAGTCCTCTCATTTTAAATGTATAAGTTATTACACAGTTTGAACAAAATTGCTTAATAAAGCTGTACATCAAATATAGTACCTGATATGGTCACCTGCTCAGCTAAAAGTCTAGCATCAATACATTTCTATTTCTATATAATAACTATTCCTCTATAGAGGTATATATGTACTTTTTTCAGCCTTGCTACTTTGGATTAAATGTCTTGCAACTACCGCTTGTAACTACTGAATACAGTCAAAAGGTGGCAGCATAATTGTCAATTATTCTTCCCTGTGCATATTTGCTTCATTTTAAAAGCAGACACCATTTTCTTGACATCCCCTGTAAAGAAACAACTCACAAGCCTATAGACCTGGGTATTTAGTCATTTTTTGTTAATGTGCATGTGTGTACACATGTTCAGATATAAGCTGCATCTATATTACTGAGTATGCAGTGTAAGAAAGGTTATTTAACTCGATTGTGTACTTACTTTCAATTTTTCTGGGTTCAGCTCACTACTACTACCTAATTTAAACAACTTAAACTGACAGAATATCTTAGAGCAATTCTGTGTTGTACCATGACAAGCACTAGCATCACAGCCACTGTTACAGCTGAAACATAAAAAGGAGCACAGGAATAAGTCATAAAATACTAATTTTCAGGATGATCTTGTTTTTGACTACATATACATAATTCTAGAAGGATGTTTGTGTTCCAGTCAACAAAAAAATTAACATCTAAAGGGAAACATTTAATACAGAAAAGTGCGAATCAATGAAAGATTGTGGTAGGTGCTTTGTCTGCTACTGTCATTCTCTGCATGTAACCAGGATTAGAAGCTGGCAAAAGTCCAGCAGCTGTGTTTAAAACTGCAGTTTTGCACAGATGCCCACTAACATGCTGGACAGCTCATGTGCCATACATAGCACATGGGAAACCATAGCCATGCACAGTGGGTAGAAAAATAAAGGGTATGTCAAAATAGCAGCAAGTTTGCAAAGTGAACTATTTGAATGTATAAATCATAATTCACCCCCTTTCTGCATAGGCAAAACAATGAAGTCTTTATTTCTGAAGGGTGGTGGAGGACACTCCCTGATCTGAATGCAGTGGTAGCTGCTTCTTCCAGAGATAGGAAAGGAATGATATGAGACAATGCACCACCTGGGACATGTAGAGAATGTGAAAACTCCCGTTTTTCAAAATATGTAAGTAGATTGAACCTTTCTGTCAAGATGACAAAACACCAATCTTTATGTATTTTGTGGAGAATTCTAAGGCCTTACACCAAAAATCTAAAGTGCTAGACCACTCAGAGATTACTTAACATTTGTCAACATGGCTCAAGTAAAAGTCCTTCTTTTAAGGGAAAAATGATAGCATTTTGGTTGACATTTTCCATGGCTAAAAATAATAAGATTACTGTAAAATATGTAAAATGTAATATATTGCATAACTCTGTTTTCAGTGAATTATGTTATAATTTGATGTGTCATTCTGCTTATTTTTTTGTTCTTGCTCTTACTGAGCCTTCAGCCAACACTGAAAAAGCTTTTGCAGTATAAAGTGAAACCAACATTGGAGCTGGATCACTCTTAGAAATTAACTCCTGTCTGATGAAATGATACACCACATGAAAAGCCCTGATGTCACACTGATGCTACTGGAAATGAACTCCATAATTTGCTGAATAATGACACATCCATTCCTTCAATTTAGGGACAAAAATTTCTTAACTCATTCACAACCCTGTGTGTCTCACATTGGAAAAGAAAAAGATTATTCCAAACTGCACTGTAAAAAATGATTAAACTAAGGAAAAAGAAAAAAAAATACACTAATATATCATATTTTAAAACTGAAACACAAAAGTACTTGAGTTATTACGCACCTTTGCTATTGCACTTTTTTTTCCAATAATTTTTGGGTTATAACCAGTCACACTGGTAAGCACTGGCATAAATGTTAGCATCTAGAAACAAAACGCTTGCATACTGCACAAATCCCCATCACCTGGGGCTTCTACTACAGGCAGCCATTCACGTTCATCATTATCCCACTGCTACTGTGATCCTCTGCACAGTTATCTCCATAGGACCTACTGTAATTGAGATGAAGAACATGAAATAGCATCGGAACAGGCAAAGACCATTTGGCCCACAGTACTCATTTTCCATATACTTATCTCCACATAGAATAAAAAAAAATTCTTTTTTGAAGGGATGCTCAAGTTGCTGTAGGAACAAAAGAGATTTAAAACAAAACAACAAAACCCATGTCACATTATCAGATGACATTGGGATTGTTGTCTTCGTGTGCCGATTTGACATATAAGAGAATGTCTTTAAAACAGTTCTATAAAAATAACTCAGTAGGCCAACTTCATCCCTCCTTACTGTCATTCCACTCAAATTAAAAGAATTATTTTGCCTTTTTTTTTTTTTTTTTTTTTTTTTGTCCGAGAGTGCCATAGAATTTAGCCTGTTACATCATCTACGGTGTCTAAATTACCATACCATCAAAACTTCTCCCTAAAGATTATCCATTCAATAGTTAAGTTCCCTATGCTAATGTGTATTTTTGCCTTTACCCATATGCAACCTATACTGGTGTGTGGAATAAGAAAAAACTAGGAATGCATTGTGGAGGGTCTGGTGGGGATTTAAAGAAAATACAGTATTCAGATGAAATCCTCCTACTTTAATAAGCAGAATTAGAATGTATAGAACAGGGAAAAGAAGACCATTTGGATAGGAAATGAATAAAAACCAAAACTAAAGTGACAATCATAAACATCAGTTATTTCAGAAAAGGATGATGGGAAAGACACATTGATTCACAGCAAGGAGCAGGATCTAGTTGTACAGTAGCAGATAAGAGTGGAGATGAGGGATGGCAAGCTTTCATAGAGTTGTGGAGACAAAAAATGTATAATGGAGACTGGACAGATAATACATAGATGGTGATATGAACCAGAACAGTATGTCAGTATTGCTACTGGTAAACTCAAATATTATACAGCCTGTACATCTGCATTACAGTCTGGAAGGGATTTTTTGGTATTTATGTTAATTGAATATTTTAACCTAATATATTTTTAAATTATTATATATTTAAAATAACAAGCCACTGTTCTCTCATTCTTTGTTTATGCTGTAACACAACAGCTGTGATAACATATTTTCAGTTATTTGATGCATCCACAAACCATAGTCTCTAGGAACACAACAAATTAAAAGTGAAAATAAATAAATTACTGGATTAAATGAACAAATTACACCAGCCATGCTCAATGAAGAAAAACGTTCAAAGTAATGAATCACTGGAAGAGTGTTCAATCAAAATGGTGTATTTTGCACCATGTACAGATTTTGGTAGGTCACCAAAAGGTGAGAGTTGTACATGCTTTACCAAAAATCCTCAGCATTCTTGTGCACCTACATCTGGTGCCATTTGCGAGTTGCTCAGACTCCACCTCAGGCACTGCACCTGGAATATCATCTTCACTGGCTCCAGGCTTTCAGGGTGACTAAGTCAAATGGAAGCACAAGAACCAGAGACTTGTGGAATTTACACCATCTGAATACAGCAGTAAGGAAGTAGCTCAACTGAATTCCATCACTGCAATGAAACAGGAAGGCTTGGCTTTTAGCACACCAATACCCCAAAGCAGCAATGCTGCTCTCATCCCACTGTTCCATCAAGTTACATCGCCTTAAGAGAGTCTGGAGTTCTGTAACACTAAAAGCCAGTGCAGCTTCTCAGCTATGTAATAGCAACTTGGACAAATCTTACACAGCCAACAAGGAAAAGAATATACAAATAACATCTCTAAAATTTCAGAGGTTAGGTTACTCGAGATTGAAACAGGTTCAGTCTAACCAACAGCACCAAGAGGGGCCTGGGTCTGCTGGACTCTGCACCAGATGCAGACTCCAAGTTACTCTCAAAAGATTATCTTAACCATATCCCATTACAGTAAACCCTAGAAAGGGGTGAAAATCCGTAATTAATGATTAGCGCCAATTTAGCATTTCCCACAAGTGATTCCGGACAGCTGAAGTCATGACATTTTGAGAGCTATCAGAATCAATTTAATTAGTTGAAAAATGGTTATTCTCAGTATAATGGCCATTCTAACTGTTCCTGAAGTACCTAAGGAAACCAGAATTGTAAAGCATTTGAAAGGACTTACCTGTTCAGAGACTGATATGCTCTATGAAGTGGAGGATATGACATAGATATGGTGCAAGCTAAAAGGCTATCAAGAAGGATTACAAAAGGACATACAGTCCTAATGTTTCATAATAATTAAGAACCCAGAAACAGCTATCACAGCAATTACTGTACATGTATGATTGATGCAGACTTTTCTGGGTTTTTAAATTATACTCTAAATGATCGTGTCATAGCAATTCCAGAAAATGACTGGTCTTTTTCCCATTAAATTAAGGTCCAAAAAGAATGGACTGGGACAAAAAAATAAATAAAATAAAAATATCCCACAGCCTAATCAGGTCTTTAAATAGATAATGCAGGACACAGGAATTATTCAGGATTTTAATAAGACTTAGCGCAGAAAGCAACAACAACAGTCCCGAGGCAAAACCTCACCAATTAGGAGACTTTTTATCTTGTGTTATGTTTAACTTAGAAACCTTTGCATCCCTGCAGTCTACAAGCAAAAAAATTCTTTACATAGCAGGTTTCAAAGATTGCCTAACAATCAATATTTGGGAAGAGCTACATGAGAAATTTCCCCTGTGATTTCGCAATGACTCCAATTCCCCAAGGTCTATGTTACTGACATTGCTGCAAATGTAGTGCAAGCGATGAAAAATGGAAGCTGCACGTTCTGTTCCTTCCCCACTGCCTTTACTCAAGCCATAACTCACTCTTGCATATACTGTAATTTAACCTGTGGAGATCCCAGAGGGTGCTGTATAAACACTGTGTGAAAACTTAACCCGATCATTAAAACAGTATAGCATGTTTTACAGATTATTGAAAATTTTCTAGTAGATCACTTAGCTGAAGTTTCTTGCGTTAATCAAGGCCTCATCTGATTTATAAATTAATCTTTCATATTAGGCAAACCACCAGAGTGCTTTGGCACCTAAAATGGGCCAGAAGCTGAGAAATGAAAGCCATATATGTCAAATTTCTGTATGTCAGAATGACAGCCCTTAATCTTTTCCTTAGCCTGTCCCTTAAGGTGCCGTAAGTCACTTGACACGACATGCCACTGCTGCTTATGAGGATGGAGCTGGGCAGCTGCCACGGTTACCCTTTGAAGAAACCTCTGAGTAAAGACCTCGCACACTTTCACACACGTTTGGCTGAAGCCTGGCACGCGCTCAGGTCTGAACACCCCCCACTCAAATTGTTAGCAGGTATTAGCTGTCACATCGCATTAGCCCCTCATCATGCTATCTTGCATCATGCCAGCACCTAATGTGATTTAATGGGACATGACGTGACATATGTGATGTGACGTGATGTAATGTGACAGCCACCGTTTAAAGGGGAACACACCTATTTTCAAATCAGATGTCCATTATCAATTAAGCTGCTCTGGTGATGGTCAGACATTTATGTCAGGCCCAAGCAAAACTAACCAGCATGTGCTGCCTGTGCTACTGAACTGATGAGCTGGGAATCTGCCAGCTACCCAAATTATCCTTGGGTAATTTGACAGATCTGTAATATAAGCTCTGTGTATCGGTTCCATGTCATATTTGCTCAGTACTACCAAAAGCATGTTTTTGCCATTTTTCTTCTTCATCCATCATAATTAAAATCACCTAAAAAGCTGATTACCAAGCTGTAACTTCAGTTCTGTTATTATCAGCTGCTGTGCTTGATACGTGAAAGAAAAAGAGGGCAAAAAGCCTTTCTGTAGTTGCAGTGAACAAAGTGCTGAGAGCATCACAAACACGGTCATTTGACTGACCAGACACAATGTGGAACTAATATGAAAGTTAGTAAGAGTATATAGCGTGAGTAATAAAACCTTTTTGTATCCACTTCTGCACAATGATTTTTCTCCTTCAGTAGAGAAAAGACATTAAATGCTTGATTCTTAAAACTAAAAAAGATTTGCATAGGTGCAATGAGATTGTCATAAATCTGTTGTAGGCAACAGGCTGTGTAATATATGCATAATTCAAAAGGAGAGAGCTCACAGATGAGTTTAGCGTATAAGTGGAATTCAGACACACTGTAGTGCAGCAGTCTTGTAATGCATAAGGAATGCACATTATCTGCATGCAGATTAAAGTATTGATTCTTCATCATTCTATAGTTTATCCATTAATATTCATGGCAAAGATTCTGGGCTGGTCACCTTGCAAGAATGCAGGGAGCAGTGGAGAATCATCCCTGTTTTACGTCAGCACTTCAGTGCTAGAGAGCTCTCTGTGCACCACAGTAACATGGCTCCCCGTGAGTGATACGCCTGCAGTTGCTGCTCAGTTGACTGTTTCTGATGATCTTGCTGCTGCAAAAAAAAAGGGTAAAGCTGCTGCCTCTAGATTTCCCGATGCAAAAATTGCACTTCAAGGCCGGATGGCAGCTTGAAGGTCACACACACTGACGCCTCGCATGCCAGAGACAGGAAACCTAATTTTAGCCCACAAGAAACTAGAGTGCTGATTAGAAAAAATGAGATTCTGTAATGCTTCAAAAGCTTTACAGGGGAAAATGATTCTTAGTGCAAGATATCACAGCATACCTATGCTTCAAGGATGCCAAAAGAAAAGGCTTCCATAATAAGTGGTAGAAATGAATGAAAAGAAATTACACTATTTTCTAAAATAGTAAATACTGAAAGAAACTGTATATGTAATATGGTAACATTGGGTTCTATTTACCTCATGCTCGTCCACCCTCATAAAATAATAGGAAAATCAGTAGCAAGCTATGAGCTAAAGACAGGGAAAATACTTCTAGTTTTGTTTCCTGCCACAGATGTTTCTAAACAAATCTGCAGCATAAACAGTAGACTATGCCACCTTTTCCTTTACAAAGTGCTCCCAGATCTAGCATGAGGGCTCCCACATGCATCTGTCTTAACAGAGGCTGGTCTCACCTCATTTGTCAGGCACGAGCAGACAGGCTGTGTGGTGACTGTCCAGGATGTACTGCAAAGTGGCAATGGCTGTTTTATGAATTGGAGCCTGATGCCTTATTAAACGAACCTTACGTTGTTAACAGCAGTGGTTTCATAGCCCATTCCATCAATCATCATGGACATTTTCCCTTTCTCCTCTTCGTAATCCCTATCTTCTATGTGGAATATGCAGCATTTGCTTTTCAAGGAAAAAATAGCACTTCCTGTGAACTCATTTTCAAAACTGTGCTTAAGACAACTTACTAGCCAGAAGATGGAGATGGATGGGAAGGGGTCATGACCAGCTCCATGCAGATCATACACAACCACTGCTGAAAATCACACAGGGAATCTCCAGCCAGGAAAACTCACAGAAGAGCTTGGCAAGGGTTTCATCACTGCATGGCTAGCCCTGAGTTCACACACTGGCTACACCCAGTATACCACTAACAAATTGCATAAAATGAGAAACTGACAGAGATCAACATTTCGCTTTCCAGATCCTTCATTTTAGTAAAGCAGTCTTGAAAAAGCTTTTTTAGTCACTCAAATTCATCTGGAATTTTTGTTTGCCTATTTACAATTACATATATTACTTAGCATTCAAATATTTTTTCTATGTGAATAATTTCATGTTCTCAAATACTTCTAAGAATAATTTCTAAAATCTATATAATTACAATTTCAAAAACAAGCATTAGTAATTCTTAAAACATTCCACAGATTATTACAAATATTTCCCCTTTTCCAGACTCCACTTTTTTCCTGTGTCAAATCATAAGAATAATGTCAAGATCCAGGTTTACTTTTGCAAGCTTTTTGAAATATATTTTACCTCAAGTTTTTAATATAAAAATATAAATAAACATGCCTTGTAAGGATGTAAGGATTTTTTTTTCATAGAAGTAATGAAAGCAATACCCCACATAAAAGTTTCAATAAAAATTATCTTATAGACACCTGGCCCACCAGATACAGTGCAGTCTCTGTCTGTCTGTATGTGCCTCTTGATGTACTTCTCATTTGAAATATCACTAGCATAAATTGCCAGATTTATTTTTAATAATGCAGAGTGCATTTCAATGACTTTACATGACAATTTAGTCAGTAATGAAAGCACATTGTCTAAAATGGCCCTATACTTTGTTCAATATAAAGTTAACAGTTTCTGCAAATCACTAATCTATACATTAAAAACTTAGAAACGCAAACAAGTATAGGGGAACCAGCAAAGGGAAGTCAGTGTTAAATTTTGGGGTTATATTTTGCACCTTCAGGTAGAGTTTTGGTTTGATTACGATATCTTTACTACCAGGGAATTTCTGTTCCCATCCACATTTTAAAAGGTTCACATCAAGGTCAGAAATTGCATTTTGGATTTAGACTTCCTGTTCCAAGTATGAAGTGTTTAATAGCATTTTTGAGGATACAGAATACATAATTCCTCAAATTCAGGTAAATTTGGGAAGTAGTTAAGAACACAAAAACAGCTATACAGAGTGAGACCAAAGACTCTTCTAGTGAAGTATTCTGTCTCCACCAGCGGCCACAACTAAGGAAGTGTATAGAAACAGGACAGGTATAAATGATATTTCCCCTAATATTCACCCAGGCTCCACTTATTTTCAACTTAGGGACTTCCTGAACTAGATATGATACCTACGTGTTTAGTTAACCTTCTGTGAATTTCTCCTCCATGAACTTGCCTTGTCTCCCCTTAGACCAATACAAACTTCTAGCATCCATCATTCTTTTGGCAAGATCAACTACCCACTACATGAAATCCATGTCTTTTTATTTGTTTTGAATCTGGCTCTTGCTACCTTCATCTGATTTCCCCTGGCTCTTAGACAAGATACTGTGAAAAGAATATGAACAACCAAGTCTTATCTGTTCTCTCTATGATTTTATAGACTACTATCATAGCCATCAGTCCTCTCTTTTCAAGACTGAAAGATGTTCAATTATTTAATCATTTCTAATTCAGAAACTCATCCAAAGCTTTGCTTATCTTTTAGGAACTTCCATGGAGCCCTTTTTAGTTCAGTTATGGCCTTCTGAAGACTTGGGCCAGGCGGAGTGCAGAGGGGACCGATAAAGACACGACACAAGAGCTTCTCTTAGTTAAGGTGCCAGCAGATCATGGATTTTCACATAATAGTGTAATTCTCCATTTTGTTATGCTCCTTATATATCTACCTATCTAATATCTAACATTTGATTTGCCTTTTGACCATTAATGAATAGATACCCTCGAAACTTACCTACTGTAATTAGAATACGTTGTTCCAAAACATTCAGTATAAGATCAAAACATATTATCATAAGTACATGAAGTTAGGATTTTATTTTTTCTCATGTGCATCACCTGATATTTGCCTATTTTGAATATCATGTGCTAGTTTATAGCACACTTACTGTATCTATTTCTGATTTGTGAAGCAAAACAAGGCAGATTATCTGTGCATAGTATCAGTAGCCTCTAGACACGTTTTTCAGAAAGGGGTCCATTTGTCCCAACAACTTTGGATGATAGAAATGAAACCCTGAATGTGTCAGAGTTAAGGTATTTGCCCCATCTGTCCACAGAGGTCCCATCAAGCTTATTTCATAGAAGAAACACTGCTAGTAGAGACTACACTGTATTACATCCTCACTTCTTATGCTTCTGAATATACCTAGGTAAAGCTGTTCAGAAATCTCATGTATGATTTTCACTGAATATCAAAATATAGGCACTTTGTAGAAATAGTTCCATTTCTAATCTTTCAGCAAATGTCAGGCAGAATTTTAGTGGACTCCTGCCTGTCTACCAGCTCCAGAGACCAGCCTTATTTTTTGCTGCTTAGCTTATGGTGCCTCCCGGGTCAGCAGGATGCCAACATTCCTAAAAGCTTGCAGGTTTCAGCCTCTCTCCAACCAGCCAGAAGCCCAACGTCTTCTGGAAGCCTGCTTGGCTGGAAGAAAGCAAACTCTGGCCACTGAAGAACAAAGCTGACAATTCCTTTCAGTTTCTTATTTTAGGACATGGTTTAAACAGGCTGGTCAGTTGTGCTGACGTTATTTAATAGTGTTCAACCATGGCTAACAAGAATCATGTTATTTTCTGCCTGTGGTTACAGGAGTTCCCAAGGTCATAGGCTTTGCTGCAGAGTATCTATTTCCTTTCTGAAGGAAGCATGGTTGTCTTTGAAAAGGAACACAATGAAGGATTTTTTTTTCCAAAAATAAATATTGATTTTTGGTTTTAATTTTGCTCCTAACTTGAGGGGAAAAATAGGCAAGAAATATACCCAAAGCACTTTTGCAGAACAAAATTTTTGCACGAAGTCATACAAAGGTTGTGCACCAAAAGCAACAAAAGAATGTTTGTTTAGATTCTCCCAAGACTGAAAAAGCTGCCAAGACCCTCAACTGCAGGGATCTCCAGAATCTGGAAGTTCCCCTAGGGCTGGGAGGCAGAGGTAAGTGTCATGAGTGCAAGTGCACCCAGCTCAACAAACTTTTCAAGCAAGTTGCCATGATGCAAGGGGAGATCACCAAGCAATATAGTATCCAGCAATCCAAACATGAGGTTGATTCGTGATACTGTGCACTGACACAGACCGATAGCCCTGCCTTCAGTCCTTCCAGAAGGCAAGCTAGCTTCCATCTCTGAGCTGACAGACTTGAATGACTCATAAGAGAAGGGAAACTGGACTTGCCTTTGCTCAGAGCAGAAAAAGTCCCCCCCCCCCCCCGCCTTGTTCCCGAAGTGCCCCTACACAACAGACACAATTCTCTGGGACTGGAAAAAGGAGAGTGCATGAATCAAGACCCAGGAAAGGACAACTATACAATGTTGGACCAACCGACCACCTGTATTAGAACCAGTGCCACCAAAAAAGCATGAAGGGTGTTAGTAATTGGAGAAGCCTTGCTGACAAGCACTGAAGCACCCATTTGCTGTCTGGACAGATGGAACTGAATTCAGCAATGGATGCAAAGAATAACAAGAAGGGATTCTTGATTTTCTGACATTAGACAGAAAATAAAGGCCAAGGAGAGCGTACCACCTCCAGTAAAAGAGAGGGGAGAACTGGTAACACCAGACATGAGAAGCTGAGGTCCTCAATAACCTCTTTGCCTGCCTTCACCACCAGTCAGTCTTCCCACATCTCTCAAGACCCTGAACCTCTATGCAGGGGCCGGGGGAACAAAGTCTCCATTTGCATTTGAAATTTCACATACCCCTAAAAAATGCTAAAAAAAATTGGCAGCTTTGTTAAAGTATCTGTTCTTTGTAACAGAGAAGAAGGAATGTGCTTCAGCTACTCTTTGACCACACAAAATCAGTAATTGCAAAATCATATGATTGTTCTTTTAGTATAGGAAAGACTCTCAATAGTTTTATAATAGAACAATTCCCATGTGATTTTTTTAGAAGACACAAACTATAATCATTGTAACCCCCAGATTAAAGTGCCTTTCTCCTTCCATTATATAAACTCTACACCAGATTAGAAGACAGAATCACATCTCTGTCTCCATTATGACCTGAAATGAAACAGTTTTTATACTATATTGACAGCAATCTTCATCTCCAGGGGCCTGCATTTGCTCTTACTGAAGTTAATGCAAAAAATCTAATTGGTTTCAATGACAGCAGGATATAGTCTGAGGCCCCATTCACAGGCCTTTCTGCAGGAAACACAAGGAAAACATTTGTGATCATTATCCCCTCTCTATGAACATTTACCCTTTCTTTTTGTTTTGTCCCATATTTCAGATTTTTAAAATACTTAGTCATCATTGCTGGGGCTAGAAAGAAACCACCATGTGAGAAATGTATTCCATTAATGCCTAAATGCCTATGAATGATTTTAAATTGCCAGCTCTCAGAGATTACTGGCTAGCTATACTCTTGCTCCGTTCCACAGTGTCGATTTCTATGCTGGATATTGTTCATTTTTGGAAAGTTGTACAGAATTATATTTGACTTCTGAATTAAAAATAGAGCTGCCTTTTTATTTATTTATTTATTTTTGATTTTAATATGAATTTGAAGATGCAAAATGTTAGATTACCTGGGTTAGATTTTGATGGAAGGAAGTGCTGGAATACAAATTCAAAAGCTGGCATACTGACCTCAACCCTGTCATAGCATTCTGCATTACTCTGTCATAAGTAGGCCTGGATGTCTGCAGCCTGTGGAAGACTACATGGCCGTACACACTTCCTCTGAGATTAAGCTAGAGAAAGAGGATTTCCATCTGCCTGAAACTTAGGGTTTTACAAAATGAGGGCCAGACTGTAGATACTTGGATTTGTATGAAGCTAGTAATTCTCACATTCTCAGAAAGTGTATTCTAAATTGTCTCACATTCTGAGGGAATTTCCAAGATGTACACAGTACAAGTTTGATTTCTGATTGCATCTAATAATGTTCAGACATATAACAGTTTAAAGAAACACAGGAAAACACAACCTTCAGTCTCAACATCCTGAAACTAAATATTTTCCTACACAGGAGTGTCCAGGACTCCCTTCATTTTGAGCTCTTTACAGTCTGAAAAAGAGTACAAGCTCAAGACAAAACTGGGGCAAGGAAGGGACTATGCCAATTACATGAAAACAAGTAAAGGAGAAATACATAGCAGGTAAAATGTTTTCAAGTATAAGTAATTCCATATAGAAATATCCTCTTTCTGTTTTGTTGTTGTTGTTTTTTGTTTTGTTTTGTTGTTGTCATCCGTCCTCCCCCCCCCCTCCCCCTTAAGGAATGCTTTTCATTGTTGCTGGTTTTCTTTGATATACTTGAAATAAAGACAGAATCACTGAAAAATTAAGAAATTTTGTGAAGAAAATTAGAAGGAAAGAAGGGTGGCACTTGGCTAGACAGGAACAGGAATACTTGCCCACTATTCCCAAACAAAACAACAGAACATCTCAGAATTCACACTGCTCACATTAATATTGCAAATCCACAAATAAAGAAATGGGAAAAAAAATCATTGTTTTCTAGTTTTCATGTTCTCATATCTTCTCTGTAATCAAATCTAAAACTAGTACAAGGTGACTATCTCAAGTATCTTTCTAAAATAAACTAACTACAGAAAGACTTTGGATTACTTTGTTCACTCAAACCAAGTATTTCCACACTGCTAGAAAAAAAAATATTATCACAAGGAGAGCCCAGCTGCAACCTAGTCAAAGACTAATAATACACAATTCTTTCTGAGGCATGTTATTTACATTAAGGATTTATTATTGTCTTCTGTTATGTTGACATGAAATAATCTTTCATCTCCTTCTATGTTAAAGGACTGCAAGCGTCCTTTGCTCAGTAAATAATTCAAAAACATAAATATTTTAAGAACAATAAGCACTATATTTTGGAGCATTGGAGGAGAAGTGAAATTAGTTATTTGTAGCTAAGATCTTGATTGCAGTAACAATTGTTTTTCAGTTTTCATTATCCCACAGTGAACCAAATCTCTCCCTTTACTTTCAAATACTGAATATTCAGTTTCATCTACCATAGTAGTTTTTATGAAAAAAAAAAAAAAAAAATAGAAGCATTCAAGCATGAACTTCCAATGCTTTAAAAATTTCTATGCTAAACAAAAGGAAAATTTACTTACAACAATTTGTTTACCCTGCATACATCTTTTTAAAATATGGTATAATCATCTTTTTCATAAATATTGTGTTTATGGGTTAGTGAATACAACCTTTCAGAGTACTTGAATGTAATTAACTAGTGAGAAAGTTTCAGTCAAAAAGAGCTTTTTTCTCTAACAGGCTCAAATAAGATAGAAGAAAAATTTGTATTCTTTTTATGTTCATATAGAAACTATAGTTGAAATGATAAATCAAAACTGACCTGCAGTCAAAAGCAATAGAAGTTCAGAAAGCTAAGGAATATGCAGACACAGCGAAAATTCATTTGGGAATCCCTCATTGCTAGTTATTTTTCTGTGATCTGAGGCTGTCCTTAAGATCTGCAATGCAGATCTCTGAAATCTGGAGTATGACAGGCTATAAGGCCTGGCAGAAGCTCTAGATTAATATCATCAATCCATTTGCATGACTTCTTTTCCCCCAAAAAAAAGTTTAGTAGAAAATCTGTGCATCTCTTTCTGTTTTCAGTGCTTGATAGGTCCACTCTAAAACATGAGAAAGAAGCAAATCTTGAGCAGTAGTGAATTTAAGTCTCAGGTGATTTGTTATTAGCTTTACAATACCCAGCACAAGAAGCTTCAGAAATGGATATAAAGCTATACATTGCTTTGGTCCATTGCTTACAGAACAAACAATAACCCATCTCTGAGCAGTCAACCCCTCTCACTCCCTCTGTCTCTCTATAAGGATATTTTATAACGGAGTATTTGGCTGCAGTTCTTTAACACAGCTTTGACAGTTGCAAACCTCACTGCTATGGACAAATGGTTAACCGCGTCCCCCTCCCGAATTTTCAATTTTGATTTAAGTGATGCTTCTAAAACTCCCACAGACACTGCAAAATCCAGATAAAATTCTATTTGATGAAGAAATTTCTATAAAGATGTTTGCAAATATACTTCTATTAAAGGTGGGCATTTTTAGACACTTATGGGTGTGTAAAAATACTTCAGTGAATTATAACAGGATCCCCATCCAACCCCCCTTATCACACTGCACAGTATGACAAATACAGGACTTGTCATTCAGAGAAATTTCATCAGATAAGAAAAAAAAAAAATCTTTTCAGAAGGTGAGATGACCAGGAGTACAAAAGGTGGGGAATGGTTTTAATTGATTTATTCTATGAAGTGAGATATCCTTTGGAAATCTTTGCCTGTGTAAAATGAGGAGATTTTATAAATAATCGTTTTGGTTTAAATCCCTTTCTGATAGTTGTAGTGCTTAGCCTTTCTCTAGAATATGGCTTGATATCCTTTGTGTTGTGTTTTTTTTTCCACCTCTTCCTGTTCATTTTAGAAGTGGAGGGTGATATAAAAAAAAAAAAAAAGCTCTCTAAAGTCCAGTAGAAGTTTAGTAGCTGCCCCTGTGATCTTGATAAAAGATTGAATTGACATAAGATTGCTGAAAGGCAGCAGCGACAGAAATTGGAAGTATCCCATTAAAAGGGAAAGGAAAAATAACACCTTCAATCCTCAGAAATATCAGAGAGAATACTTGCCAAACATTTGCCAAAAATAAGAGTATTACTGCAATTACCTCTTAAAACTCATTTCTAACCCCACACTCATATTTCTAACCCTAAGAGAAAGCAGATCATTAGTTGGTAAAATAGACTCATCAGCTGATGAAAAGAAACTGAACTATGCAATACACATTTTCTCATAGGCATTTTAACACCCTTTAT
Organism: Aythya ferina; assembly: GCF_964211825.1. Taxonomy (NCBI): domain Eukaryota; kingdom Metazoa; phylum Chordata; class Aves; order Anseriformes; family Anatidae; genus Aythya; species Aythya ferina. The sequence goes on from NC_140304.1 coordinate 26,181,168, forward strand.
TTTCAAATCCAGACCAAAGTATTGGAAAATACCTAATCAATATTCTTCCAGCTCCAGGCATCTAAGGGAGGACATTCTTTCTCCTCATACAGCACCTTCACATGCATTTGCTTTGATAAGTCTACGGTGATCTTTGGAGGACTGAACCTTGGAACCTCTAGGACCAGATGGCTTTTAGATCTTGACTGAAATTCCAACTTTCCTCCCTCTTCTTATTAGTCTGCCATCTCTACCTAGTCACATGGGGACAGACGCAACATTTCCAACGTGCTTTATCACAACCAGAGTGGGCAATGAGGGTCATTACATGTATCACAGTAAAATATTTGAAAAAAGGTTACTGCAGCAACTATAAGAAATTATCAGCATAACCATGGATTTTGTTTAGATTACTTTATGAGGAAAAAACATGATAACAAGACATCCTAATTGACTGTATCCCATGGACTTTAAAAGTGTCAGAGCAATTTAGCCTTTAAAGAACTACATAAAATATTTTATCACATCTCTGCCTCAGTAGCTTTAATAAACTACACAGCCTTCAGGGACCAGGCTCCTTATAAATTAACTGCCTTCAACTTGCTGCACAAGGGTCTTTATCTCTTGTCAGCTTAATTATGTGTTTAATTTTATTTTTAACATTTTTTAAAATGACCCATACCGAGAAAAGCCTAGATTGTTTAATTAAACAAATGAATATGGTTATATCTAGCACGATCAAAGCACTAATTTGTCATACTAATGTTTTATACAGAGCTGATAGTTCTATTGTAGTGCTAATACACTAGTTTAGTCTAAAGTTTATCAGCTCACCTTTCCAACAATAATTTAAAGTTTAACTTTGTTCCACCGCCCTCTTACAACTAATTGGCTGTAGCTTTTCCCTAGCGTCTCAACAGAAGCTAGACTCTAATAAGTTATTAAGCAATTACTAATGCATTATTGCTTATGCATGTGTGTTCCAAATTTACACTCTAATACAGAAAGGCTCAAATGAATGTCTGGGTAACAGAACACAGCTGCACAACACTTTCTCTTCAGCAGCAAAATTTGTATTATAAATATGAGACTAGTACAAAAAAAAAAAAAAAAAAAAAAAAAAAAAAAAAAAAGCCGTAAGTGTTACAGATCTACGGAAAACCTACTGGGAAAACATAGCCTTGTCCAATGCATGAGGCAGCATCACTATCAGCCAGCACGCAAGATGAAACACGTTGACTGCCACCACTAAATGAAGAATGGGAGAGGAGGAGCCAAGACCAGAAGCCAGTTCTCAATCACAGAATCACAGAATCACAGAATTTTCTAGGTTGGAAGAGACCTCAAGGTCATCGAGTCCAACCTCCAACCTAACGCTAACAGCCCTCCACTAAACCATATCCCTAAGCTCTACATCTAAGCTTCTTTTGAAGACTTCCAGGGATGGTGACTCCACCACTTCCCTGGGCAGCCTGTTCCAGTGCCTCACAACCCTTTCAGTGAAGAAGTTCTTCCTAACATCTAACCTAAAACTCCCCTGGCTCAACTTAAGCCCATTCCCCCTCGTCCTGTCACCAGGCACGTGGGAGAACAGGCCAACCCCCACCTCGCTACAGCCTCCCTTGAGGTACCTAAAAAGAGCGATAAGGTCACCCCTGAGCCTCCTCTTCTCCAGGCTGAACAAGCCCAGCTCCCTCAGCCGCTCCTCGTAGGACTTGTTCTCCAGGCCCCTCACCAGCTTCGTCGCCCTTCTCTGCACCCGCTCAAGCACCTCGATGTCCTTCTTGTAGCGAGGGGCCCAAAACTGAACACAGTACTCGAGGTGCGGCCTCACCAGAGCTGAGTACAGGGGGACGATCACCTCCCTAGCCCTGCTGGTCACGCTGTTCCTGATACAAGCCAGGATGCCGTTGGCCTTCTTGGCCACCTGAGCACACTGCTGGCTCATATTCAGCCGACTATCCACCATCACTCCCAGGTCCTTCTCTGCCTGGCAGCTTTCCAACCATTCCTCTCCCAGCCTGTAGCTCTGCTTGGGGTTATTGCGCCCCAGGTGCAGGACCCGGCACTTGGCCTTGTTAAACTTCATGCAGTTGACCTCAGCCCATCGGTGCAGCCTATCCAGATCCTCCTGCAGAGCTTTCCTACCCTCAAGCAGATCGACACACACACCTAACTTGGTGTCATCTGCGAACTTACTGAGGGTGCACTCGATGCCCTCGTCCAGATCATCAATCAAGATATTAAAGAGGACCGGCCCCAGCACCGAGCCCTGGGGAACGCCACTAGTGACTGGCCTCCAACTGGACTTGGCTCCATTCACCACGACTCTTTGGGCCCGGCTATCCAGCCAGTTTCTAACCCAACGAAGCGTGCGCCAGTCCAAGCCAAGAGCAGCCAGTTTCTTGAGGAGAATGCTGTGGGAGACGGTGTCAAAAGCCTTGCTGAAGTCAAGGTAGACCACATCCACAGCCTTTCCCTCATCCACCCAGCGCGTCACTCTGTCATAGAAGGAGATCAGGTTCGTCAGGCATGACCTGCCTTTCATAAAGCCATGCTGACTGGGCCTGATCGCCTGCTTCCCCTGCAAGTGCTGCATGATGACTCTCAGGAGGATCTGCTCCATGAGCTTTCCTGGCACTGAGGTCAAACTGACAGGCCTGTAGTTTCCCGGGTCTGCCCTCCGGCCCTTCTTGTAGATGGGCGTCACGTTTGCTAGCCGCCAGTCGATTGGGACCTCCCCTGATAGCCAGGACTGTTGATAAATGATGGATAGTGGCTTGGCCAGCTCCTCTGCCAGTTCCCTCAGTACCCTTGGGTGGATCCCATCCGGCCCCATCGACTTGTGCACATCTAAGTGCCGTAGCAGGTCACCAACCAGTTCTTCATGGATAATGAGGGCCACATCCTGCTCCCCATCCCCTTCCACCAGCTCAGGGTACTGAGTATCCAGAGAACAACCGGTATTGCCACTAAAGACTGAGGCAAAGAAGGCATTGAGCACCTCCGCCTTTTCCTCATCTCTTGTAACTAAGTTTCCCCCCGCATCCAGTAAAGGATGGAGATTCTCCTTAGTCCTCCTTTTTGTGTTGATGTATTTATAGAAACGTTTTTTGTTATCTTTAACGGCAGTAGCCAGATTGAGCTCCAGATGAGCTTTGGCCTTCCTAATTTTGTCCCTGCACAGCCTCGCTACTTTAAAGTCCTCCTTAGCGGCCTGCCCACTTTTCCAAAGCTTATAAACCCTCTTTTTCCTCCTAAGATCAAGCCACAATTCTCTGTTGAGCCAGGCCGTTCTTCTTCCCCGCCAGCTCATCTTTGGGCACGTGGGGACAGACCGTTCCTACGCCATTAAGACTTCCCTCTTGAAGAGCGCCCAGCCTTCCTGGACCCCTCTGCCCTTCAGAACCACCTCCCAAGGGACTCCACCAACTAGTGTCCTGAGCAGCTCAAAGTCAGCCCTTCGAAAGTCCAATACAGCGGTTTTACTGGTCCCCTTCCTGGCCTCGCCAAGAATAGTGAACTCCACCATTTTGTGGTCACTCTGCCCAAGACAGCTCCCGACGATCACGTCCTCCACCAGTCCTTCTCTGTTTGTGAAGAGAAGGTCTAGCGGGGCACCACCCCTGGTAGGTTCACTAACCAGCTGCATCAGGAAGCTATCTTCCACGCTCTCCAGAAACCTCCTAGACTGCTTTCTCAGGGCTGTGTTGTGCTTCCAGGATATGTCAGGGAAGTTGAAGTCCCCCACGAGTACAAGAGCTGATGATTTTGCAACCTCTGTCAGCTGCCTGTAGAATTCCTCATCCGTCTCCTCATCCTGGTTTGGCGGTCTATAGCAGACCCCGACCAGCACACTAGCCTTGTTGTCCCTGCCGATCCTAACCCAAAGGGACTCGACCTCTAAATTACATCACATAAGCCCCATTTTGCAGGGATTCTCTTCTGTGAGCCCCAGACAAGCTCTTCCTCACAAAATTCATCATGAAGAAAGGCACTACAGCTGAAGTATTCACACTAAAGATGTGCAAGGCTTGCCTCCAAATCCTACTTCTCTGAGGAGACCTCAGCCCACCCCTCACAGAGCACATTACCCCTTAATGCTAGAGGGTAACATAGGAGGCTCTTTTGGTTCTTTCTGCTGAAATGGATTTGGCTCCAAGAAGCAGGACAGAAGAAAAGGGAAAGGCAGTATCTCAGTGCTAGTCCTTGGGTTGACACTCACCTATTATGGTGGTCTGTGCTCCCAAAGACTGTTTTGCATTTTACATTGAATAGCCATTTAATAAGGTTAAAATTATTGGAAACTAGACCATTCTGCTGCACAGTGGCAAGACAGAGTCACAAGGTTACAATCAAGCCTACATTTGCTCTCACTTCCTGGCAAAATTGAGAAACTCTGATAGGCAAGATTATTCTCCTGTCTCTTCCAAATTGCCTCTAGATTAGAGACCTCATCCAGGAATGAGATCCTGAATCCTGTCAGACAGAAACTGAAGTTTCCCATATTTAAGTGAAAGGCTCTAAATAGTAAGCTACTACACAGCAGCAGTAAGGAAGGAAGGACAACAGCAGCACAGATTTGGGGATGGAAATAGGCCTTTAGTACAGTATGGTTTCTCATATGCAAGGTTACAAGGAAGGGATACACACTTGCTTGGCACTGAGTTAGGTGCTAAGCTCTTAGCATTAGCTGAATTTGTTACCAACTGTCCTCACTTTTAGAGACCAAGGAAAAAGGAGCTACGAGTATTTTGAGGAGAGATCCAAGATCACGGAAAACCTTTGGTGTTTGAAAGCTGGTGGAAATCTAAAGGGGTGAAGACACCCCACCAATGGTCCTACCTTCCTGGAAGTTGTATCTCCCTTTGAGGGCTCTCTTTATTCCCACTTTACCCTTTGCATTGGCCATTTTTCATCATAGAACTATTGTTATTTCAGTCTCACAATTTTTCAGCCAATATCGTGATTTTTTTTTTTTTTGGTAAGTATGATCTATGCACACCAGGACTGATAATATTGGTGGGGTACATTTTCCTGCTTTAATGTCAATATATCCTATTTCCCTCTTGTGAAAAGCTCCCAAAAGCTGGTAGTCATGTAACAGGGTACAGGAGATCAGTTGTTTTGAGTATTCTGAGGGTCTGCAATAACCTTCCTACACTAGCCAAGTAACCAAAGTCCACCCAAGCCATAACAGCTCTGGTAATGTAATGAAGGGGTACGCACAAGCTGTTTCCCTAATAAGCCATGCAGTCCTGTCAACAGGCTTATCAAACCTAAAGAGCTGACCAGCAAGAGTGGCTAGCGGTGATAAAATCATTCATGTCATGGAAATACCAGCTAACTTGTGCTGGGGCTCTTTCTAAATATGGATTTAAAATGCAGATCAGTGGAAGTCAAGTGTATAGTTTTTGAAACTTTCAGAGCCAAGATGACACTGGGCAATAGATAGGGACAGTGTTTAGTGACATGTGCTTGATTGATGATGGCTGCACTGTGCAAATGATATGCACAGTAACTTCAGAAAGTGATAGAAAGCAACTGGAAAAAGTCCACTTTGAAGGTCAAAGCTGGCAGAACTTTTATATACATGGGAAGATGCCAGTGGAAGAGCAATAGCTTTTAAGAAAGCTACAAGTAAAAACCTGAAAAGTACAATTGAAAGATCTTGTGGAATTTATGGCTTGCTTGGTTAATATGTCTGTCTGGCTGACTGATAGTTCCATTGTGGTAATAATACAATAGTTTAAAGTGAGGTTCAATTCCCCATCTTTCTAGAAATAACATAGAATTTTCATTTTGTTTTACAGTACCCCTCAGACCAACGATGAATGGCTTCCATTTTTTTTCCAAATGCATTGCAGATGCTAATAGGTTATTAGCCTATTATTTTTTACCACATGCATCTAGGCACATCAGCACACTGAACTTATAGACCCACTCACACTTAATGGGAAAGTTTGAGAAACATTTTGGTTAGACTGCTTGTTTATACAAAACCCAGATTTTGGTATTTTCTTGCATATATTTTTTGGAAGCTCTTCATTTTTCGGAATTTCATTTGTTCTTTGCCTTCATTTGAAACCATTGTTTTACTCATTATTTTCCACAGAAATCAATTACATTATCAATGAAGCAGGACAACTTTAAGATAGAAACAGAGAAAAAACATTTCAGCTTTTAAAGAAAAATACAAAATTTTGTTTTAGTATAAGCTAACTGTGATAACTACATATTGCAGGTGTAAAACCACTGAACAGGTAATGGACAGAGCCATCAAATGAAAACAAAATTTGATTTTAAATATAGTATGCTCGTTCTCTCTAGCTGCAAAACTAGCTGACTTAAAGATATCGTTGAAAGCACCTGCTTTTCAAGGTTCTTGAATCTTTACCCACTAAGAGAGGTTTTCAGTTGTTAAAATTAATGATTTAATGTTTTACATTTAACAATCTAAGACAAAACTTCCCGCAATGGATGTTCAGATTCTGCAATTCTCCCATGGCTCCTGTATGAGTTCTAGACAGGTTACAAACTCATTAAATCACAATTTGCTCATGTCTGTGCAAGTTTGTTAAAATTTCCCAACTAAAATCCACCAAAAAAAAAAATTGTGTTGATTTGTGGAAGCTGTCATTTTTTCTGCTTAGGTTCAGTTGCTGATCTGGAAAATAAGCGAGAAGCTTTTCCTCCCATGCTTCTGATTTCTCTCTTCCTGATGATGAAGCACTGTGGAGGAGAAAGCCTTCTGAAGACAGAAGACAAGAGCTAGACCTAAGAAATTAAAGGGAAAAAAAAAGGAAGAATGGAAAAAGACAAGCTGGCCCAGAAGTAGATTAAAGAAAGCAGATTGACCTCAAGGGCCTGTGCACTCCACTGTGTAACAGAGCTGAACTGGATTTGCAGCTGATGGCTTAGCAATGTCAGCCTTTGCAAACCTTTGCCTCATAGGTGGGAATTTAGATACCCAACAGTCCCTGCCTCAGAAACACCATGCTGCTAGCGAAACAGAAATGCATCTGAATTGCCCATGAAGCATATACAAATCAGAAGTCTGGTGTTATGCTTATAGGGAAAAAGGCATCCAAAACAAGATTGTCCAATATCCTTAAACCTGGTTTCACAGAGATGATTTTGCTACCTTAATACTGTTTTCTTTTTATAAATTGATGTATGGTTATATGCATATATTTCATATATATATATAAACACAGTCCACTAGATTACATCACTACATAGTGATCTTGTAGGGGTGAAGCAATCCTCACCTACTGCAGCTACTAAAAAATGCCACATTAAAAATAACATTTGATTTTATAAACCAGAAGTAGCAGATTTGAACTTCTCCTGCTAAGAACATCATTACTTCAGATAATGTGGACCACTACTTTTACTTATAGTTAAGGAATGGATGCAGCAGTCAGAAGCTTTCAGAGGTTAAGTGTGTCATGTAAAGTCATCTGATATTTTACTTAAGAACTCCATTCTAGGGCAGTACCAGTTAAATGGCCATTTTATTTCTGCTATGCCTTTCTCATTTGCTAGAAGCGTGGGCAACAGCACACCATAGGTTAATCCTAACATTTTAATTAGTCCAGACAGCTGTTTGTACTTTCAGAAATATATTTTAGAGTCACTGGAAAGCAGATTAGTTTGTAATTTAGGAAAGGTTGCTCATGTGTTTTCATTGTCTGTGAAAGACAGACATACTCATCAGATTAAGCTCCAGCCTGAAAGAAAACATACTTTTCCTAGCACATATTTGCTTATGATATCACACAACATGTTTAAATCCAAACTTAACCTGACCTTCTGGTGGCAAGTAGCTACCTTAAGAGAAACTCATTTGCAGGCAGAGTACCCAGAGATGTGGCCCCATACTTGAAGATATTGGCTGCTTTATGAATTGATTTGGCCTTCCATAGTTCTACTTTGTTACTTGTGTCCAATACAACAACAGTGTATGGAGGTCACTGTGTCTGCAAACAAGTTAAATTGTTTTCCCCCTTTCACACCTCTGGCTAGTCTACCTCTCCATACACATTTCTAAAAATATATTTATTTATTTATTTATATATGTATATATGTATATATATAAAGTAGTGGCTATAGTGTGCCACTTATGACAGAAATAAAACTAGTATGCCCACAGGTAAAGGTCTTATTGGAAGGGGTTTTTTGTTTGTGAGGAAGCTGAATCTTCAAGTAGAGAAAGTGACTCTGGCAGTTTGACAGGGTCAGGTCGGATTTAGCCAGTGACAAAATTATGCACCAGTAATCATTCTTCAATATATACTCCAGGGAATGAAAGAGAAATGAAAACCTGTTCCAGAGTATACAATTCTTTCTTTGTAATTCTAGACACTATAAAAACACACCTTTTTTTTTTCCTCTTCAATATTATGAGATGCAATGCAAACTGGAAAAAGAAAATATTGTAACTCTACAAATTCATTCTGTACCATGAGATTTGAACCTTGCATGTGCTTCCACAAATAAAATAGGAATGCTCTTGCTGTTACAGATGCTGGAAATGACTAGATAATGCATTTCACAACCATGCCAATGGTTATTTTCTTTCACTCATCATCTTTTGTTCACTGCCAGTTATTTCAGTTGGCAGATGTGGTTTCACAATCCTCTATAATTGTATCTGCTAGCGTTGCATAGCTGAAAGTTCTTCCCAAGAGCATCTTTAGATATTTCTTATGTCCACTGCAGGTCTGTTTCCCATTAGTTATTTCCTTACAGAATAATTTCTTCAGTAAATGCCTCTTATCCAACTGTGGAAGGCAATCTCCTTATCTGAGTGTGATAAGAAATGGTACCACACATTCCCTTTTCAGCTTCTGGCTAGCCTGGCACAAAAGTGAAGTGATTGTGCTCCTCAATAAGAGTGCAACTAACCTCACTGCCGATGTTTCTATAATTTCTCTTTCTATAATATTCTTTTACACTCCTACAGGGGTTTATCGGAGAGGAACTTATCAGAAGGATTTTCTACCAAAGGGGCAAGAGGAGCAGAATAATGTAGAATATGCTAGATCAGATCAGTTTACTGACACTAAATTCAGTTCATGTTATGCAATGACTTAAAATATTTTAGAAATTCTCCATATGCTTTGACTGTAGGTATAAACTTGTGATAGACTCTAGAGGTTAGAATAGATCTAGTTATTCATTCAAAATAGTTTGGCCACAAGATTTAGGAATTTTTATGCATTTTTTTAATTTTAATTTTACCCTGACCCTATATAAGACCAAAAAACATCTGTTTAACATGCAACATTTACACCACCACTTAAGTAAAGGTATTGGTAATTCACTTCAAGCATTAGTCATAAAAAGTTCAGTTTCTGTCACTAGAAATATTGTGAAGCCCCATGCATATACACACACAGCAAGTGAGAGGAAATAATGGCTGTAAATGCAGTGAAAGTCTGCTTTAGACTTTGCTAAAAACTAATTTGATTTCTCAGTTATATTAGAATCATCATAAACACTAATTTACAGCTGGTAGTTTCAACTGCTTCTTCACTTGCATGTTATTAAAGATGAGAATAAAATCTTAAAACTGAAGTTTCAAAACACATTGCTGAAAATTTTATTTTTCCAACATAGAATTAGTACCACAAGAAAGATCTTTATTTTATTTATATATATTTGAATTGGAACCTGTTTCTTAAATAAATGGTTTCTTGCTAATCTGGATCACATTCTGATATTTTGTACTGCCAACATATACCACAGTAAGTTTTGCAAGGGGATAAAGACCCACCTAACCTCACCAACTTTTTATAATCATGCTGTATTATTTTCTACTTCACTTTCTTTAGCTACATTATGGGTTTAAGAACCCCAAACAACTTCTGCTCACCCCAAGCAAGAGATGAGACAGAAGAAGAATATTTAGAGTACTTAAAGGGAAATTTTGTATTTTCTCATCCCATTTCACTCTGTTTCTTGTAATACATGCTTAAAAATCTAGTCTTAATTACAATATTTTGTTCAGCTGAGTTTTCAGTGAGGTTCCACTTTTCATTCCCTATAGCCAGTGGACAGAGCAAAGAGTCTCCCCAACACTTATTAGATTCTCTGGTTACTGTATGACTCCCTTTCTCATTTCCAGAATAGGAACTAAACCTACAGAAACACTGGACTTCTAATTAGAATAATTTGTAATTTATACCTAGATTCTTTTTCTAAATCAGAGAGCAAGTCAAAAAATTGCAAAGAATCTGGCCAAGATGAATTACCGTAACACAGGAAATTATTATTTTTTCCCTAACATTAAAACAATTTAGTTTTTTTCCTTAAGCAGTTTAAAACATACACAGATAGTGAGCAACTAAATATATAAGGCTAAAACAATATTGATTGAAATTAAATAACTTTCCTTGAAAAAGGTCCTTTTATGTACATGAAAATGTTCATTAAAAAAAAAATAATCCTGCTCTTTTGCAGGAAAAATCACTTCATCAAGAAACATCAACCTGGTCTAACGTACTACTTTTATGATATATTTTCCATCAGAGAAGCAAATTCAGAACATGGGATTTATGTTCTGAATCTGAATAAAGAAAAAAGGGAAACAGTTGCCCACTCATGGGCTGCAGCTTTATGGAGCACTACAAAACAGAGAATACAGTATTGGGATCTCTCCTCTCAAACAAATGAGAAGAATTGTTGGGGTACAATCTAACAGTATCCAGGCTGGGGAATACAGATATGCATCGACATTTTGAAAAGCTACCCAGCAATGCCATTACAACAGAGACAAGTAGTACAACCTACTTCTAAATCCTCTAGTCAATTGGAGCTGTCAAGTGGCACCTTGTACTTTGCTGATGTGAAACTCTCAAGAATGTCCAACAGTTGGGTGCTGTCAAGTATTTTGCTGAAATCTAAAGTCCTTAAGCAAGAAAGCCTAATAGGATATGTATAAAAATCATGCAAAGTATTACTAAGGATGTGACAAGTCATGTGATAGGAATAGCTTCAAAGCCCAGCAGCATGTGCCATTTCTGTGCCCTGATTACTGATTAACATTCGGAAACATTTCAGAGAGAAGCCTGACTCTACACAGAATTGGAAGTGATATATGTTATGTGAGATGTACATTCATTTTCATAAGTGACTCTTCAGAGACTTTTGATAATTCCCAGAGGGACCTCCCTCTAATGATTTAACAAAGTGATCAAGGATCAAGGCACCTAGAATTCATGAACAGCATGACACTGCCTCCCTTTCATGTTTGACATCCTAAGGACAAAGAAACTATGAAAGGTTCACAGCCGTAACAAAACTGGGAGTTGTTAAAATACAGCACTGTAGTGGTAATGACAGCAGTTAAAAAGGAATTAGCATGATCTCAGCAAAAACTTTCCATAAAACAAATTATTCTAGAAAATTTACTCGCTAAAATCTTTCAGTTTTAACCAGTAATACCTTTCATGTTTTCCATATTCTTGTGTTATTACCCCACTAACATAGCAGTATGTTTGTTGGACTATTATTATTTGATACTCCAATCAGTGGGACAGCTTTTTTGTCTATTCCTTTTGCTATACATTACTTATAAGACTGCCTAGCTACTCTCAGATGCTACCAACATCTACTTTCTGGAGGTTACATTCACATTTAGATAATGCACAGCAAAAACTGATGCAGTATCATGACAAAGAGATCTATATTATGCCATATTCAATTTCCCAGAATGCTGCAAGAGAGAAGTGACGTGCTGCCATAGCTGTAGTTTACTATGAAGATCCAGAAATTTTGCTAGAAGAACATTTCCAACTACTAAAGAACTCTCCACACATTCATAAATACAAATATAAAGAAAGCATGGATAGCTATATAAAAAGAACCTAACCAAAAAAAAAAAAAAAAAAAAAAAAAAAAACTAAGAGTGTATCAGCATCTTGCAAACAAGTTGAAAAAGCCAAAAAGGAGGAAACAAAGCAGACAGGGATGCTAAAGTCCATATGTTACAGTAAGAAAAATTCTTCCCAGAGATCAACATCTGGAGCCTGCAGATGCCAGGTTTGTTTAATGAGAGGCCACAGCAGTTGATGATGACACGATGACAGGATGACAGGATGAAGGGCAATGGAAATGGACTGATTCCTGAGTATGCTCCACAGCAGCAAAATGCATAAATACATGAGAATACTATTTCCAGAACAGATAAGAACAATATGATCATATTAACTTTAAAAGAATGAAAGGAAAGTACATTAAAAATCTTGTCTAACAGTAAATGTTAGTAACTCCCATACACTGCGATCTAGGTTTGTTAGAAATGCACTATTTTTGCATGATAATTAAGCACACATTTGTGTCACAAATGGAACTGAATCCTAAGTTCCTTTCCCATATCCCCATTGCTTAGCTGTTACTGTGTCATGTTCTCTGACTTCAGAAGGAAGTTTCCCCAGATTCCATCTCAGGTATGTTTTTTGACTCTTGAAGGCACTTATGCTCATTTGTTTAATTAAAGTGCTTTGATTGTTGAGCAGGTGAGAATATGCAACAGGTCAGAATACATTTCTTTAAGGAACAGGACTTCAGAGAGTTCTTATTTATTAATTGATCCATTCAGGTAAGTACAAGAAATATCACTGAGAAGTCTACAACTGTTTGCAAAATAGGTAAATGCAGCTCAACTTATCTCCAGCTGAAGTCTATGGAAAGCCCTTACAATGATCTCTGTAAGAGAGACCTAGACCAGATTTTTCACTGACTGAAGCTATAAGATCCAAGTGACTAAAGAAGGAAACCAAAAAATTATGTCAACTTAAATACATGCAGTCTGCCTGCTGGTGTGAATGTTTTTCAAAAGAGTATTTGAAATGTTGCCTTAAGGGAACCCTAATCAGTTCAATATATTTCATAGAACCTTAAAAAGCAAGTTCCATTGCCAAGCATTGAATATTATTGCAAGTTAAAATAAAAATAACAATAATAATAGATAAATCTATTTAACATTACTAAACATTGACCATGAACATGTGGTTCAGATAAAAATTACTAAATTAGACCCTGACTCATTATAAAATATATATTTAAATATCATTCAAATTATTTTTAACAAAGATGAGACACCTGTCAATAGAAGAAAAGAGCCTAGCCTCTGATATTTTATTCATATTCTAGTAATGCTATTTTTTATATTCTCTCCCATCAAAGAGAAGCTTATACCTGGAATTGCCATCAAGCCAGGCAAGAAGCTCTTCAAACTGTTTACATCCAGATTTGTACTTTCTCAAAAATCCTTGGCTTTTTGCTTATGCTCTTTTTTGCTGTGGGCAATATCCAAATCTCTATGAAAACATTGAAAGAACTCTGCTTGTCCCTAGTGACCTGTAGATAAGAACCTATATACCATAGTGACTGGAGCTATACTTAAGAGGCTTTGTTCTCTTTCCAATTTTTATCCATCACTATCTTCTCTTAAACTAATGGGAATGGCTTGCCAGATTTACAGATCTGGCAAATTTATTATAATTGAAAAGTAATATAAAAATATGCATATTTTTTGTGTTTTGTCAGCTACTTGGTAAGTTATAAACAAGCCCATAATGTCAAACATTTCAATTTTCAGTGAAAACTCTTTTGGTAACCCCTGTCTTAAATTTGATTACTGTATTTGGAACATCGATTTAGCAATGAAAGTAATGACAATATCATCATTTTAAAATTCCATACAGGAGTGTTGTAGATATACACTTAAGTTCATGTTTGTCTAGTTTTCCCTGTCTGCTTTAAATTATGAAATGCATTATTTAAGGAGAGTGACAACAGCTCTAATTGCAAATAAAAACAGGGTGTATCTTTGCAAAGTGCCCCTGTGAGACGTTATAACTAAACCAAGTACTATAGGAAAAGCACATAAAACCTGATAGATTATAGAAAAAAGCCAAGTGACAGATTTCATGGTCTGTTCACTCAATATTGCATTTCTGATGAAAGCATTCTTAGTTAAATTTGCTCAGCTAGGAATAAAAATGCTTACCAATATTTGTATGTACTTAGACACTCCTATTATCAACTAAGACCTCATTGTGCAAGGTGCTGTACAAACGCAGCAAAAGACTTGTCCAGCAACAAAGCATAGACGATCTGAATGTTATAGATATACTCTGTTTACGTTTGTGTTGCAATCTTTACTTTAACATTTCTCATTTCAGACAATTTCCATCGAGTTCCAGCTATTTGTAATGTCCTATTGAATTCACCAGTGGTACCATAATAGCTCATGCTGACCCATGTGTTTGACCTCACTAAAGATGCACTTGTTTTGGAGGAAGAGTACTTTGTCTAAAGCTTAGCTCTGGTAACAATATGTAAATTTTGCCATCACACTATTTTCTTCCCTACTGTTCAGAAACTGATTCTAGATCACACAGCCACTCCTCAGACCTACTAAAAATTTAAGAAAAAGTGCCATATTTTGCACTGAATTTAAGGTCTAGTTGCTAATGCTGCACCGGCTAGTTGATATATTTTCTAATACCATAAAAAAGACAACCAACAATACCAACAGTGGGACTTTGCTTGATGTACTACACAGGTACTGCAACCTGACATAGAACCAACTTTATTATCCATTCATTTAGTTTGTCTGAAGCGTATGCAAACATTAAAGAAAGTTTTTGCTGAGTAACCGTATCTCTTGTTGTTCCTTAAAGCTTTAATGTTCAAACTGCCAGAACATACGACGGAGTTCTCAAGGCATCTCCAAACAAGTGTGACTGGTGATTTTGCCTTCTTTCTTAGTTGTCTCTCAGTCATCAGGCATAAAAATATAATTAGTATATTACTCCACTCAATGGTACATTACTTATGTTGTAATTTACCTTCAATTTGTCAAAGCTTCTGTCAAATTGCCTATTGCTACATAGCGCCTTATTCTAGGCCTGTCCATTGATATGAAAGTCTTGAAACCACACAGATGGTTTTGTAAGGCAGACTGTTTTGCCTCAAGCAAGAAGCATGTAGATTAAAGGAAAGGTTAAAACAAAAATAATTCAAGGTAAAGATATAAATTTTGACAGATGTGTGCTGTTCTTTCACCAATTCCTCTTCCACCATACCACTATAGTATTTGTATATTCTAGATCATACCTATGTGAAACTGTATCATGGACCTGAAATTAATTTCTAATCAGCAAAGAATATCCTGGCAACATTACTCATCTAAATACCCTTAGCTCAGGAATAACCACAGCAATTGCTTTGGAAGTCTTTTGGTGCAGATACTGTGATGACTGTGATGATATAGATTATCTGGTTTGACAATATCACATTCCACTTATGTAGAATGTCAGTGTAGGCTTCTGAAATTATCTTTTAAAAGGAAATTCATTTTTAGAAAAATGCTATCATCTAAAGGAATGTAATCAAGATGTTGCGTAAAAATTGCAATGACTACTGGTTTCACAAGTGCAGTGAACAGAACAATCTCCTTTAAGTTAGAGTTTCTGCTATTAAGTTGAAAAGTTCTACATACATAATTAAAATTCTTGCAAGATGTCTTAGGCCTATTTTTACTTGGGGGAAGGCTAAGGGGGTGGGAGGGAAGAGGAACACGAAGGGTAAGTAAAGAAGCAAGCAACATTCTACCGGAGTAACAACTCAAAATATTATACCAAATTTGCCCTCTCAGCTCTGTCCCATTTGCCCAAAGGGCTAGTATAAACATTTATGATTTAAAAGTGTTTCTTAAACTTCTTGTTTTACTAAAATATGCATTAAATGAATGGTTATAATGAGTAGTAATGGACGATCAGAGTTCTGAGATTTGTTATAAATAAGCACCTACATCTGGCAGTTTACTCAACTATAGGACCATCATACAAGAAACTTCATTTTGATGCAGGATAACTGTTTTTGAGATGACTGGATCTTGGATGCTCAAAACAGAAAGAAATCCTCAACTTCCTACTGCTAGATGGCTTGGAAATGTCTTCAACACAGCCTTTTCCATGGTGTTTTGGCATTATTTTAGAAGTGTTTTATGTGTCTATACTTCTGTTTTAGAATTGTCTCAGACAAACCAAACAACGCTTCAAAACAAGATAATTTGTGACATATGTTCTTTGTGATTATGCCTGAGATTTAACTAAAACAATCTTAACACAGCAAAAGCAA
Source organism: Aythya ferina (assembly GCF_964211825.1). NCBI lineage: Eukaryota > Metazoa > Chordata > Aves > Anseriformes > Anatidae > Aythya > Aythya ferina. The sequence continues at coordinate 26,197,305 of NC_140304.1, forward strand.
AGTTTTTGATAATGCTTTCTTCAGTTGCTTCTCAGGCTTTATACTGTTTTGTCTCAAGAAAAAGAGATGACTTGTATCACATCTTGTACACTACTAACAGCTCAGCCCTAAATTTTTAGGACCACTGTGCTGGTTCTAAATGCCTATTGAGCTTTTTCAGTGGTTATAGGACCACAGCAGCTTGAGGCAAAACTTTGTTTTCCCCACAAGGTTTATGTGTTGGTATCCAGACCCTGACAGGGAACACCGACCAAGGTTAAGGACAGGAAGGAAGTTCACTTTGGATTTGGCTAAAGCCACATAGGTCATAAGATCTGACACCTTGAACGCAGTCACGGACACTAAGATCCAACCACAGCATTTATATTCAGAAGCGATGCCATTTCCTGAAGTCTCATGGCTTTAGCTATGGAAACCACACTTTGTAATGCTGAACAAGGCAATTACTAAATACCCTTGCAAATCAGAGCCTCAGAAATGAAACAAGCATAAGCCTGTTGCCTGACTAAACCTGTGAAAGACTTGTAAGCCTCTGCTCCCTTCCCATACCTTTCCTTTCCAACTACAAAAACTACCCTTATTCAATTTGCACTACTTTGAAATTCCTCTGCTAGTTTCAGTTTCACATCACTGTCATACCATTGCTAGGTGACTTCCTTAGCATGGATTCTGAGACTAGGTCCTACCTTCCTTTGCCAGAAGGAAGATTTTGAAGTCCAGTGTTTTCAGAAGTTATTGAAGTCAGGCATATATGACTAGCTACTCTGAACCAGTCAACATCTGCTTCACTATTTTCTCATTTTTAACAGCCACTCGTAATGTCCACCACTTGTCTTTTCTCACTATATAGAATATTTTCTGAATTTCACATTTACTAATATTGATCCTCTACTGAACACATGCATATGACAATGTCAATAACCTGCAATGTTTCATCCAGTTTACTAAGCATAGTACTCAAGTTTTAATGCAACAGAGCCACAACTTCTGTAGCTTTAAGAAAGCTGTCCATGCTAACCTTAGTTTTCCCTTTCAGCATGACTTCTAATTTGATCAAACCCTATAAGTATCTAGTGTGAAACAGATGGTGTGTGTTTGGGAAAGTTTAAAAAGGGAGCATAATATACTCCCTTTGGCGGGCGACTCTGAAATGCATCTGTTCTCTCTGCAGCAAGGCTCTTCTCCCTACTGCAGGCAGGCACTGTGAAAGCCTCCACGCACAGCACTCGCAGTGTGCAGTCTGAATCACACTGTTCATCTTACCTTCAAGTCCTGGGTCCCTTTTGAGCCGAATGTTAATCAAGGTGGTATTTTTTGATAAAGGACAAACCTTTCGAAAAATTAGGACTAGGCTTTCAGAAGACCATTTAATTCATGAATTTAGGACCGAGGGCTAGAACATCTTCAAGGTATTCTGTCTGAAAAGCACTAATGAAAACTACATCAGGTTTTAAATCAGGGATATGCAGCCTGTAGTCTGCACAGCAATGCCAGCACAGGGGCAGGCCCTGAATTGCAGCAGGGCAGGGAGCAGGTAGATGTAGCATCTCTGAGCTAGCAACTCCCACCTTGCAACTTCCATCAAAATCAGAATTCAACAAGAGCAAAAAGCTAAACAGACACACCAAACATCAGGTTGAGGGCAAGACCCTGTGTTGAGTGCCCTCCCGGCATGTGGGGAATGGGGGGGGAAATACAGTTGGGCATTCCATTTTTAAAAAGATGAAGCCCCTACTACAATGGTAAAAAAATCATTTGTTATCTTTTAGCCTAAAAGGTAATGATTATGAACTTGCCCAGGAGTCCAAGCAGAGGGAACAGGTGATTCAGTGGGCTAAATCAACACTCACACTAATGTTAACATGATTTCTTTTGTATCTCCAATGATATAGTTTTAAAATTTAACACACACACCACCACCACCTCCACAGCATCAGAACAGTAAAAGATTAGTGTTTGGCGAAAGATGCCAATAGAAACAAACATTTTTGGGCTCAGTCAGGAAGATGGATATGTGTATAATGAGTAAGGTTTAAAGAAATGACTAGCCAAGAATGTTAGGAATATCTCATCAATAATCACCTTTGTGTTAAAATACTGATGAGTCACAAGTGATTCTTTTTGATCTTCCAAAGCTGGCGTTTGCTGCTTTATGCAGAAACTGCACCTGGGATTCTAAGCTCACTACTTGAGAAGTGATATACGGATCAGGAAATGCATTTCAGAGTCCATGCCAGAATAAGAGACTAGCGAAAATGTGAAAAAGGTAAGTTAATAGAGCACTCCTAATCCAGACTGCTGTTCTTCCTTTGCAACTTCTCTCCCCAAAGGAGAGAGGGAAAGACAGTCAGTCTATATGCTAATTGTGTGAGGAATTCACTTGGATCTAGGATTCACCTATTTTATTCCCAGTATTTTGGGGCATACTTTAACAGCAACTGCCCACTGGGAAAACAAGACAGATTTACATATCTGTTTCTCAGCAAAGCAACTTCTTGCATTGATACCAAAAAGCCCTAATTCAGCTAAGTGCTTTGTGCCTTTCAATATAATATTCCTTTTAAAAGTGACTCACTATAATATTTTATGAGATTGCAAATATATAATTTTTGAACTTTCTAGTTCCTGTAACTTATTTTGATTTCTGACATTTCAAATCAGTTCATTTCAAATCTTACATTTCAACCAAAGGCAGAGGAAATGAAAGCCAAATCTCGGCAGCACTTCAGAGTAGTAATAATATTGTGAAATGACCTCTTGGTTAGAGTATTCCCCAAACGCCATTTTCAAAAGTCACTTTTTAAGGTAATATAAAAATTTAATTAAAATTAATCAAGTGCTTTGAGACTTCCAGATTAAGATTGAAAAAAAAAAAAAAAAAAAAAAAAAAAGTCAATGAAAACTGTGCTTAATGCTGGAAGAGTTCAAAAAAATAAGACAATGAGAAAAAAAAAAAAAAAAAAAAAAAAAAAAACATTGTGAAAATTCACAAGAATGCATATTTAGTTACTCCAGTTTCTATTTTCTTCTTCAATTTGCAGAATAAATGGTTAGCCATGAGATGCACAGCTGTTAGTCAGACACATAACACATAAACCAACATTCATAAAAAGCAGTTGCCTGTTCTACAAATATTATTTCATTAATCTGAATGATTAAGCACTCTGTATTATCACTTTTTAAAAGCATATAGTAATTAAAAAGTAATAGGACATTCTGGAAAATGGAATTCTGTACTTCATACTGTAAATCCCAGTCTCACTTGTTATAAATACTTAAAGAGAAAAAATAAACTTTATTATTTAAAGGCAAATAAAACTATGCTTCTCTCAAACTGGAAAGTCCCAAAGGCTTCATATCCTAAAGTCTTTCCTCTAAAAGATTTTTCCAATTTATTTTCAAAATAGAAATCAGCAGGACAAAGGACTAAAGGGTCCCCATGGAATGAAAGTGTGGGAACAGTCTTCCCATATTCTGTACTCGGATTTGTTTAACTACAGAATTTAAAGCATGATTGTGAGGAAACAACTTAGCTAACATCATGCTGTCCATGACCTTGTGGTCAGTATAAAACAAGACAAAGTGAATTCAACACTTTTAGCTAACTATATTCAAATACAATAATGACAAGATTTTATCAAAACAGAATATATAATCAAATACATGAATCATGGCCAATTAAGCTTCACATTCATCTGCCCTAGCATCAAAAAAATACTATTTTCCTTTGTCAGTAAAGACAAAGTTGCACAGTGAGAGGGCTCTAAGGCTCCATTTGCAGCTGGGGATGACCACCTCAACAAGGGGGCAACAGACAGTGTTAAGTTGCCCATACTTCTCCTGGAAGCTAACACTGCTGTCCCTCTCTTGTTCCTAGGCTAAGGGTATGGGCACACTTCACCATACACAACCAGCAGAGTATCATCTTTCAGTGACAAGAAATATGAGAAATTTCCATACTATCAGCACTAGAAGAAGGGCTTGTGTTGACATATAAGCAAGAGCCCCAATCCTAAGTCTTACCTCAAGAAAAAAATAAATTTATATATATAAAAGGTTTCAAGCTTTGCTCAAGAAATTTTTAAACTAGTTCCTACATAAATCACAGAGTGGAAAACCTCGTTGCAATAGCCAATAACCAGTATTCAGTACACCATACATTAAGTCATTTGAATGGTGTTCTTGCTCATTGGTATCATAAGGATTATTCATAAAAGAACTGCAAAGTGTGATCCCTCTTTTCTAAGTACAAAATGGTGACTTTTCTTACACTTTAAGACAAAGTTAAGAACAAACAAGAACTACATTTTCTGATTAAGCATGTGCTACCCTGATAATAACGATCTAGGTAATAAAAATAAATTAAATATATATATATAAAAGAAAAATTATAACATACTGTTGAGAATCCATCATTAAAATGACTTTTGCATAAAGCGAGACACAAACATTCATTTTCTGATGAACACCAAGATGAAATTGATACAGGTTAGTTGTTGTACCACAGCTACTTTCAAACATTTATTGTTTGCTTCCCCCAAAGGAATACTAGCGAGCTTGTAAGTAACTGAATCACCTGATCCAATAGTGTAAAATCAAGTACACAGTCTTTTTGGGAAATGTGTCTCCAATCAAAGACAGGAGAGTAGAACAGTAGGCACTTTTTATTTACAGATTTGGATGTTTATCAATAACTCGCAGTTATGTGACTGATGATCAGTGTTGCTCATGAATGATACTAACCAGACTCGTAGTACACAACTTTCAGACTAATGCTCAAGGAAGGTATTTGTTGCTGCAGCTATAGTAGTAACAGGATAAATTGCATCATTTGTAAAATATTGGGCAATAACATGTCTTTTAGCCAACAGTAATATAGAGACAATCTGAATACATTTTTCTGTAATATACAGCTGCAATAGTAAGCCATATATGATATTTATTAATTTTTGCAATATTGCTACAAGTTCCAAAGGTAGGCTTTACTTTTACAAACATATGGTATAACTGTAGAATACAAGCAAATGTAAGATGTAAAATCTCAGTTTTGTATATACTGACAGTATTCAAGAAGCATAAATAAATAAATAAAACAGAAAAACGAAAATCAATAAAACAGTTATTTCACATAACAACAACAAAAAAAAATCACATTTAAAAATAAAAACATTTACAGCACATGCTAAACCCTTAAACATTATAGATAATTACATAGCATTTGAATGCTGATTATTACCTGATTATTAATTTGAATTCCTTGCTATGCGTGTAGCTAAAAATGACTCTGGCATTAAAGCCAGAGCTAAAACCAAGCAAATAGATGCTCTGTAAAAATACCCAATATATCTTTGATTACAACAGACTACAACTAGCCCTCAGCAGTGACTAAATGGCCAACAGCTTCTCTCAAGCTTGCAGATGGACTGGTCTTAGGACCTCTGATGCCCCTAATGGAAACCATACTCAGAGCTGCTCCCAAGCAGCTGTGAGCTCTGCAGCTGGGGAACCCAAGCACACCCACACTCAGAACAAGACAGCAAATGCTGCTACTCATAGAACTGATGCTGTCAAAAACCTCTTCATTTTGTGTCATGACAAGGATGTGATCTAAAAGATTTTTTCCAAAGATATTTCATATTCTAGTGTGAAAGACCCATAAAAGAAAAACTGATAGCCTCTTGTTCAAGCTGTTCAGCTACAATAGGAGTCAGAAGCCAGTTACTACCCTCCCATTCTGGGTTTATGGGCCTTCTGACTAGAAAAGCCTTCCTGCATCATGTTAAATCACAGTTCCAAAGAAAAAGCATACCATTTAATCGATTTCAAAATTGTCTCAAACTAAAAATGAATTGGAATTCACCTACTATTGAAAGTCTGCTTCAAATCTTTCTCTTCTAGTATTCAAAAATACTTCTAATTTACAGTCTACATTTGTTCATTGACAGTGTTACCCATTTGTTTTTAGTTCGATGCCAAATTTCCTTCTTGAACATCAATCCTATGATATATTTATAAGGCAAATCTTAACCTTTTTCAGGCTTCACTTTACTAGAATAAACAAACAAAGCTTTTCTGGTATGTTTGTTCTTTTCTTCCCTGACCTTCTGTGCACCTGTGCCAAGGCTAGTCACCTTTTATGAAAATATATGGTGAAAGATGTACACAGCACTCCACTGAGTATCCTTTGTTTTTAATGAATACATACTATACCCGAATTCAGCCTTGAGAAGGACTTTTTCAGTATGTGAACTGAAAAAAAAAAAAAAAAAAAAAAAAAACACCTAAGAACTAAAAACTACATCTTAGCCAAAATAAAATTTGACCTGAATTTGACTTCCAACAGACAATAGTGAATCTAGTTAATGCCGGACTAAGGGTGAAATATATTCTTAAAAATACAATAGAAATTGCCTCAGTAGATAATAACCTTTTCGATCTCATTATCTTAATTCCTATACAAGCATATAAAAGTATCCTATACAGTGTTTCTCCAGTTTTCTCCAGTTTTTGCATTAAATCTTTCCTTATAATACAGCTTGTCTATTTTTTATATGTTGGAGATGAGTCATGTCACACTCCAGTCACCACTGAAATCCTACTTCTTGTACCTACGTGTGTTTTGACATATGCTCAGGTTATTAGATACTTCAAGTACAAATAAAGGAAAAATACCATAAGGCATTCTAGCTTTGTCCATTAACAACTGGTCAGATAATCAATGTCTGAAGTATACTGGAAGCGTTAATTATTTAAAGGAGTAACAAATACAGTTCTGTTTATGCATGTCCTTGTAACAGAAAAAAAATGTGGTCTGAAGATCTCCTGGTTCATCACAGGGCTCCTATATTTTCTGTTCCCGGAGGTTTTTTGGTGTCTGAAATTAATTCTAATTTTAGGGAGACATTGAAACTCGAGATAAAATGTTAAGAACCATGCATACCTTCTTTTTCAGTCCTTTTAAGTGCATATGTTATTGCCCACACACATCTAGCATATAATTGTTGGCAGTGATGTTTTTTGGCTGGCACATCCTTTACTGGTTGAAGGTTTCTGTATTGCTGAAATGAAATGGTATGACTATCTCAAAAAGAGACAGAATAGGGGGTGGGAAAAGTACATACTGACATACTGCACTTTTCCAATTAAGTTAAATATCACCAAGCCCAGAAAATGCTTTTTGCTGAGAGATTTGGTCTGTACCTTTGCTACAGGATTCTGGGAGTTTGTTGGCTTTTGGCAGTTCTTTTTGCCAAACTGTAGTCAAGGCTAAGGGACAAAAATGACTCCACTATATTTCTGCCTGGAAGACTTACATGTGCCCAAGGACAAATCTCTGAAACAAACATTTTTAAAAGCAGAGTGGCCTCACCCACATTATCCAGTTAAAGCCGCTGTGGATGTTTGGTATTCTCTAGCAATCACAGGACAGCAATTGCACATTGGGCACCTGAAAAAGTAAAAGTTAGAGGCCATGCAGAAGACACTTCTGTTTCTTTTCATTTATAGGCTTAAGGTCCTTTGACTAGACAAAAGACAGAGAGTGTCTGCAAATTTCAACATCCTTCTGCCAATTTGCCTCAAGCGTAATCTGCAAAGACTGCTTTAAGATGTCAGAGGGAAGTTCATTCTCATGCTCACTGAGGCTGCCAAAAAGAACGTAATTGTGACAGGTTTTGTTTTTTGTTGTTGGTTTTATTTTTTTGCATGTGAATACCATCAGTTCCTTTCACACAGACTCACAAACAACCATCAGATGATAATGAATTTCTGTCAATACAGACCCGGGCCAAATTTGAACTGGCAAGCTACAAATGAAAGACTGTGTCTGTTACCTATCACCTGGGCTATCCATTTCTTCTTACTCACACTTATTCTTAATTTACAAATAAACTGTCATTCAAAGTCAAAGATTAAAATTAGTTGGTGGAAAAAAAAAAAAATGAAAAGAAAAAAAAAAGGCAACACTTTAAATATGTACTTCTTGCCTGACTTTATGGTAGCAATAAATCATGAAGCGGGGAGGAAATACATTGGGTGCAGTATTACTTCAACTGCAAGTGCTACCTGTGAAGTGTCAGGCCCAATTCAATATTCAGACATATCTTTTCCTTCTTGGCCAAGCCCCATCCACTCTCAATGAAGTGGGACACTGGAGAAGGGCCTATAGTTGTGAGTTAATGCTGTTTCCCAAATGAGAATTCTCAAAGCTGAGCCCCCTTATTTCAAGCATGTCACAGTTATCACAACTGTAAGCTCCTGAAAACAGTTGTAATAACTAAAATCATTCCAGAATTAGTTATCATGGCAAACAATTTGACACAGGCTGTGTTTCCAAACTTCCCATGTAAGATGGTTCATTAGATTATCACCAGGAGATAACAGAGGTAATGTCAGTTCCATGATATTTTACTCAAACACTCTCCAGGAAACGAAACTAGGACTAATGGGTTAACTTGTTTCCTCTTGATTGATTTGGACTGGATTTTTCTACAGGACAATTTTTATTTTTAAATGTATCCTAAAATTCAAAGGACTTCTATATAGTCTCCACTAAGGAAAAACTGGCATTAAAATGCTAATTTTGCAAGACACTTTCAACTTTGCAGATAGGTTTTATATGCTGTATTTTAAAACTCTATCATCTATTGACAGCTAAATCAGTTCTCAACATACACTAAATGTATGGTGTTTTGTTTTGTGCATCAGTGAAGAAACTGCTTAGACAGGCTAAGAAAAGCATGGGTAAGGGAATGGCTCTAGGGCTGATAGTTGCATCTCAGCATCAAATGAAATGGGGGAGCTTGGAAACATACCTTTTCAAAAACAGACACAAAGTAATGTTCTCAGGTGAAATTAACTGAAAACATAAGCATGAAAAAGAAAATAATCTCAGAGTCTCCCAGACATGTCTTTCAGAACAGCAAAGCCACCTTTTAGCAGACTCGTGTTCAAAATCTGCGTGTTCTGGCAAATGAAATTCATGTCTTCCACAGTGCCATCAGACCCAGTATCATCACAATCCAGTTAAAATCCATGTGCCAGCAGACAGAATGAAATGAAGGAATAGATGTGACTTAATGAATTTAACAGATATACCAATGGGATTTTTAGATGTAAAGTGCCTTGCCTACATGGAGAAGCTGCAGGTGTTAGGCCTACAGACCAAGGGGAAAAACAGTACTAGCATTTGTTTACCTTGTGTACCTGTGTTTTCTGGCTCCAGCTCTAAGTGGGGAGCTTCTATCCCACTCCTAGCAGGACAGAGCTCATACAGCTTGATTTAAATTGAAAGATTTCTTAACATGAACTCTCTTGGCTTTATCATTAGGATTTCTTCCTGCTGGGTCACTCGATCTCTGCCTCCAGTGGAGCTGGTGTGTAGTTTTAATTGAACCTTTTTTTGACATCCTGCCACCTGTAGCACTGAACCTGCTGAAACTACCCTAGGTCTACGTGGTGTTCTGGGAAACTGAACCCAGTGACTGCAACCCACTGCGATACACACAGCTCACTGGACGAGGTTTTACAGAAAAATGGGTTTAAAAAAATAGCTCAGGTACTGGGAAAAAAAATAATAATAATAATAAATAAATAAACAACCTACATTGTAATAAAACAGAAGAAATGGAACAATAATTCATTTTAATCATTGAACTAAATATCAGAAATATCTGGAGTTCAGTATCAATGCCACATACTCAGTGACTATGTACCACAGAACTCAAAAATTCTGTCAGTGTTTTTAACAGTAAAAATTTTATCTATACGTCAAGGCCTTTGTTTTTCTGTCACTTATAGCCCTATAGCCACTGAGACTAAGGGCTATTAAATATGTGGTTTACAAAACATTAGTATTTCGTATTCCTCTATATTAATTACTAACGGAATGCAATTAACTGATTCTCTTGTGAACTGTGATACCAGATAGCTTGATTCCTTTCTTACTGTGGCATAAATTAGCAGTAACTTCATTAATTTCAATAATATTATATTGTATAAAAAGGATGAATGGATGTAAATAGAAAAGAATTAGGACAATCTAATATTAGGGCAATGCATTAGAAAAATATATCAAGACAATAATAGAAAAATGGATTTTACTAGACTAATACATTTTAAAAACACTGTTATGAAAATGTGTTCAAAACTGTATTCATTATGTTTTCTAAAAGCCTTACAAAAGAGAAGACCAGACAGAAATGTACAGTTTACTCAATGCTGACTAGTATCTTGCCAATCCACTGCTGAAAGGCAGCAGTAACCACAGAATTTGGTGCTTCTAATTTCACTTTAACAGATTAATTATTCTCCCTCCATTTTAATATAAAATTTCACCTTAAGAGCCTCTCAAAGTTGGGAGTGCATTTGAGTTTTGTAATTTATTGGAAATACTTATATATATTCATAATATACATATACATCTATTTTTTTAAAGCCTGTAAGAGGGTAGCATCTAGTCTTTAATACGTTATATATGGGGGTAAAATTACTTAAAGTAAAAAGATTTGCATGACTTTGAAGGTCACAGATGAAACATTTAATTCCTATGACCATTGTCCAGTATCTTCCTTAATCAAAGCCCAGAACTACAGCTGACTAAGGGCTTTTAGGCACAGTCTCCAAAAATCACATTTTTCAATGTGATAAGAATAAAAAAAAAAAAAAAATGCAAATACCTATTAGAGGCTGCAGTTCGGCACATAGATAGTTAAAGGCTCCATGTGTTAATAACTTGTCCATGATTCAGAAGATCTCTATTTATCAAAATCCAAACTGTACAGTCTGGTTGGAGGAGAATAAAAGTGGATAAGAACAAGAAATACCATCCCCCCTCTGGCTACACACCACTGATTCTTTTGCACCTACCAAGTAGAAGGACTTGACAAGATATATTTGTTTTTCAGTTAATATTCATAAAAGGTGTGAATAAGATTCAGAACTTTTTAGTACAAAGCAAATCCAAACAAAAGGAATACTCAAATTAAAACTCTTTCATTTTTTCAAGACACAGCAGCCTTTTCTAAGCTTTATTAGAAAATTATCATGCCAGCTGTCTCTTTTCCCTGACTGTTATTCACACAATATGCCTCTCTCTTGTTTCTTTTCAGCTTTGTACATGTATAATAATGAGTTTTCTAGAATGGAAAACCCAGTGGAATATTAAAATTGCAAAGAGCAGCTCTTCGAGTTAATTTCACCAAAGTGCATCACAACACAATACAATGTTGTAAGAATGAATTTCTAATAGGAATTCATTCATGGAAAAATTAATTAAAGAAAATGTTATTGCTAATATAGCTTTTCATATATGTGCTCTTATGTATTGGCAATAATAAAGCTAACCATTTAAAACCTAAAGTGCTCGTGATGTACTTCCTGGCTCGTACCATGAACTTTTTCCTTTTCATGATACTTTAGCAAATATTAACTTTAAAACTGTACATTTATTATGATACTGTTGAAATACAAAGTATGGTGGATCCCACTCCCCACAGCTTTATCAAATGATAAAAATAAATAATTTGCTTTACCATCACCGAAATGAAAGTCACTAGAATCAAGCTTTTCATAATCAAGCTTTTCATATTCACTACAAAAAGGTAGGAATACAATGGAATTTACTAATGAACAAAAAGGAGACACTTTCTAATCTTATGTCAACACATACGATTAGGATATCACATTTAAAGAACCTGAGAATCTTGATGAGTAAATCAATAGAGGTAGGATGAAATTCGAAACTGCAATTGCTATGCATCTAGAGATTAAAATGAAATTATACTATAAATCACAAATGCTGCAAACAGGAAAGTGGGGGAAGAAAAAAAAAATGATATGGATAAACAAACAGAAAAAGGTAAATATGATCACAGATAGGATGCAATCAGTATTTTTCCAGGGGAGATTAAGAAAATTTTCAAAGGATTGCATAAAACACTGACAAGGCCCTAGCTGGATTCCTGTGTAGAAAAATAAATAGGAAGAGATATCAAAATAATTGGGAAGGAAAATCGTATAAATAAACAGAACCTGTAAGAATCAGCTTGCTTAGAAAAGTAATAGTAATAATAATAATAATAATAATAATAAAACTGCTAAAAAAATGCAAAACACTCACTCTTTATTGGTAAATACAAAACAAAGGAGGAAGAGAAGCTAAAGGTCAGTGCTAGAATAGAAAAAAAGAAGTGGCCGTGAACAAAATAAAAAAATAAATGATTATGAATAAATTTAAACTAGAAATTAGAAAGCTTCTAACCATAAAGAGTCAATGCATTGAAATATCATCCCAAGGTAGCTATTTCTAATACAAAATAGGTTGAGAAAAGTTTGTGTGACATAGTTGTCTGAGACAGAAGAGGACAAGACAATGTGCTGTAGAAGATTTCTTCCAATCTCAAAATCTAAAAATTAATATTAAACTATGCAAATTATGTTCACAGTATGTCAAATAGCATACACATACCTTTCACTCTCATAAAGACAAAATGTTTTCCTGATTTTCCGTAGTTTGTTTTTATGCATGTTTCAATTATACGGTTGTTTGTTTGTTTTTCCTAATAGGCCCAAGCTTTCCTGAAATCTTTGCCCATGAAACCACATTTAAGACATCTGACTTCTCATCAAATGTACTCATTGCTCTGATTACACTCCATTGCTGTAACAAAACAGCTAGAAGCAATCCCAAAACACAGTAGCCTTTATCTTGGTAGCAAGATATTCCTCACAAGAAACATAAGTTTTAATCAACTTAAGGCAAGGGGAAATGAAGATTGAGACCTTACATACCACATCAAAACTCTTGATACACCCCATGTGAATATATCTAATTTAACACATAATCTGGATGAGGGCATCGAGTGCACCCTCAGTAAGTTCGCAGATGACACCAAGTTAGGTGCGTGTGTCGATCTGCTTGAGGGTAGGAAAGCTCTGCAGGAGGATCTGGATAGGCTGCACCGATGGGCTGAGGTCAACTGCATGAAGTTTAACAAGGCCAAGTGCCGGGTCCTGCACCTGGGGCGCAATAACCCCAAGCAGAGCTACAGGCTGGGAGAGGAATGGTTGGAAAGCTGCCAGGCAGAGAAGGACCTGGGAGTGATGGTGGACAGTCGGCTGAATATGAGCCAGCAGTGTGCTCAGGTGGCCAAGAAGGCCAACGGCATCCTGGCTTGTATTAGGAACAGCGTGACCAGCAGGGCTAGGGAGGTGATCGTCCCCCTGTACTCAGCTCTGGTGAGGCCGCACCTCGAGTACTGTGTTCAGTTTTGGGCCCCTCGCTACAAGAAGGACATCGAGGTGCTTGAGCGGGTGCAGAGAAGGGCGACGAAGCTGGTGAGGGGCCTGGAGAACAAGTCCTACGAGGAGCGGCTAAGGGAGCTGGGCTTGTTCAGCCTGGAGAAGAGGAGGCTCAGGGGTGACCTTATCGCTCTTTTTAGGTACCTCAAGGGAGGCTGTAGAGAGGTGGGGGTTGGCCTGTTCTCCCACGTGCCTGGTGACAGGACGAGGGGGAATGGGCTTAAGTTGAGCCAGGGGAGTTTTAGGTTAGATGTTAGGAAGAACTTCTTTACAGAAAGGGTTGTGAGGCATTGGAACAGGCTGCCCAGGGAAGTGGTGGAGTCACCATCCCTGGAAGTCTTCAAAAGAAGCTTAGATGTAGAGCTTAGGGATATGGTTTAGTGGAGGGCTGTTAGCGTTAGGTTGGAGGTTGGACTCGATGACCTTGAGGTCTCTTCCAACCTAGAAAATTCTGTGATTCTGTGATTCTGTGATAAAAAAAGAAAACTTTTTAAAGGAGTGACCTAAGAGGAGATAGGAGGCATATGTTAGCATCTGGAGGTGGGTCTGGACTGTGGAAGCTGAGCAGGTGGGAATAGCTCCCCAGTGTCCTGGGCAAGGTATCAAAAGGGATGGGTAGCAAGAAAGAAAGATTTAAATCCACAGATTTTCAGGATTTCTGAAAACAGCCACCTGAGAATCTCTGTCTACAGGTCCCCTGAATAGTTCGCATGCCCTTACTGAAGTTCTACAGTCTCTTCATGTATTATGTCACATAAGCACATGACCAGACATTCTAGATTCTACCTTGGAGGCTTTGCTATACATACTAGTTTTAACTATGATATATGTATCATATATCATATATGTACGTATGATATACATACTACTTTTAACTTTCTGAAGATTTTAAACAGAAGTTTCCTATGTTTAGGCATATACAGGAAAGCAAGGAATGGACAGCAATCAGAAGAGGATGGACTGCTATTATTGCAGAGAGCAAGAGTGATAAGCCAATTCCTGGCAAGCTGCTTCTCCCTTCTCCCTTGCCTGTTTTTTCAGTACGTAAAGTGCTGTTCAGAATATCTGATAAATAGAGAAGTCAAATAATGGATAATTTCACTTGAATATATTGCAAACAGTTACTCATTCATATGTCAGCTTTTTAAAAATCTGTTAGAAGTGAACGTGATCTGAAAATAATCTCTGTGCACAAAGTTAAATATATAACAGCAAGTTTCGCATATCTGTATTTTAGCCCTCTGAGGCTTTTTGCAGCTTTTACTTTTATTTCAAGGCCTAAAGACATGTTCTTTTTTGTATTGTCTAAACATTAAAATTGTAGCTCCCTTAGGATGAATGACTTGTGCTCTGAGTTGACTTTTTATCAATCATTTTAATTTGGAAATAAGCTATTGGTTTGACTTTTTATTCATCATAGTCAAAAGTGGATTGTGTTAGTCCTGTCCCATTTGCCCTTAATTAACAACCATTGAATCCCCATATTAATTAGCAGAGCAGAGCTGTTAGATATTTTACATCACTCTTCACTACAGTGGATAATTAAAAGTCCCATTAATAAAACTCTGGTATTCATAATTTTATAAACCTATTATGAAACAATAAACCTGATTACTCTATAGCTTTTTACATGTTTGTTTATTGATATGATACTGCCTTCATTTAAAAATAATTCACAGCTTTATAAAGGTTTTTAAGTGGTGGAATTAGTTTAATTTATCTAATAAATGAAACTTCTGAGATGACTAACTTACATATTTCCTGAAACAGCCCAAGAAATCATTGCCACTATTGGAAATGAGCAAGATTTTGTCTGTTTGTTGCTTTGGGTTTGGATTATTATTTTTTTTTTCTGTACATTTACAAAACCACAAATCTTCATTTTTATTTATAACACTGAACAAGTGACTGATTGATTCCTGCTTGTGCACAGGAGGCACAGTCCAGAAGACAGCAACTTTAAATGACAGCTACAGCTTAATTGGCATCATCCAAGGGAAGCTGTCCTGCAGAAGCAGTGAACCATCATTCCCTAAGGCACCTTGGCCTTGCCACGTTCCCAGTCAGCATCACTTTTGCATTTTCAGATGAAGTGCCTCAGGGCCCTTTGCTGGAGGATCTATGCCAAGGACCTCTGAAACCACGAAGCACAATGTCTTAAAACTTTTTGTCACAGTCTTTGATGCTAACTAAGTAGAGATTTACATTCATAAAAATTTGGACAGCTGACAATTGCCAAAAATGTTCAGGTGATGGTGACAAGATATTAAAAGCTCACTTAATCCTGCTTACCTCCAACTCACAGCAAATCTTCTAAAGACTGAAAATAAAATCATCAGGCTATTCATGAAACTTCAGTTAATGCACTTTGATCCATTTCAAAACCCCACCACACAAACTAAAAAGTTTTTAGAATTACAATAAGGGAGATCCTGAGTTGCAAAGGAGAGAATAAGGTGTAAATGCAACCCCTTGGAATGGGGACATCACATTTATTTTCATATATTTACTCCAAAGTTTTCTTCAAAAGAAGCATTTATCTCCATCTGCCTCCCTAATAACAGTTCTTTTGATTTTAACTGATTTTTATAATACCTTAGTCTTTGATTTCAAGGGCCTCCAAGATCTTCTGTGAAATTTGCTGTCACTTCACCTTTTGAAAATCAATTATGTTAAATATTGCCAGCTCAATTCAGTGCAACAACTGAGTACTCACAACCCACAAAGATGTAAATTCTTTTCCTGTTATGTGCTTTCATTCTGAATTGCAGTCTAGAGTATAAAATCACTAATTAGTATTTTCTTTTGAGAAAGTTTCAAAATAAGGGAGTAAAAGCCTATCCCCCCAGATTTTGAAAACTTCTGTGTGAAATAGGCAACTATTACTTTGACTTGAAACAGAACACTATGACATTTCATGCCAGCACCGAAAAAGAAATAAACCTAGGATGACATTCAAGAAGCCAGAGTTTCCTCACCAAAGAAATTCATTTAAATTTCAAGTTTAAAGTTAGATCTAATTCTGAAACCCTGTTTAATTAAGAAATCATCAACTCTTTTCACTAAGGATTTGCTATTCCCTGCTGCATTCTCACTAAGACTGGTTAGATTTGCTGAGTTTAATTTTCATCACAGTTCCCTGGGTTTCTACCTCTGTCATGTACTTCCAGGCAAAAAACACCTGTTAAAAAGCCCTACAAGCTTTCATTTGTAATAAGAGGTTAAAAATTAGAGAAAAGCAGCAGAAATCTATGCCAACTCTGACATTCCCTCAGGAAACATTGCAAGTTCGGGAAATTTTTCAATATTATGAACTAAAGGCTTGGGCTGTCATTTCTGTGGGAACTGCTGATATTCTGCTGCTATGACTTTTGTGCAAATGAAACTCTGTGTGGGTGAGAACTGTATTTAAGTAGAGTGGCTGTGAATTTATAAAATGCAGTCAAGATGTTCTGCTGCAATTTAACAATTTAGTAAGAATTGGCAATTGCAAACAAACAGGAAAGATACCTCAAAGCCAGCTTATCAATATGCAGGTGAAAGACAGTGAAAAGTATCTCCCAACAACAACCTCTCTTCTCTACTCATTCTTTCAACTAAATGTAGACTCATGTCACAAATTATTGCTCAGGATTGTACTAATGTAAAACTCAGATACAATAAGAAATGATACCTACTTAATGCATCAGCATCTCAGAAAGAGGTGCACCTTGAGCTACGGTTTGTAGAAAAATCTATCTATACTATATTCTACTTTTATAATTTATTGTTCTCGTACTTGAAATTGAAGCTAGTGACTCAATTTCCACTACATTTTCAACACAATATGATATTGATTCAGTGAAATAATTTTATAACACTACATAGTATCTATGTGTTTTGATGTTCCCCATCACTCTTTCTGTAATCCTTTAAAGACAGCTATGGGCATAAACCAAATGCCCAAAAGTCATTTTTAATATGCAAACCCTATAAATGTTAACTTTAAAACTTCCTAATGTTTCCTATAAAGCCCTACTTTGAAGGATTTGAAATATACCAAACTCCTGAAGATTTGTTTGTTTTGGAATCAGAAGTGTTTTAACCATTTTCCTGAAGGAAGAATAAAACCACACTTTTTATCAACTTTTTAAACATTTGTAACCCCTGTATTTCAAGCGTAACTGAGAAGAACAGAAATCCTGGTAACCTGAGAGTAGCCGATATACAGGTATGCATTTGAATGATCTATGAAAAATCCATTTTTAACCTTTTAAGCAATACATGTGTTGGTATCAATTACCTTTCCATAGAAGGATTTTTTTCTTTTTCTTTTTCTTTTTTTCTTTTTTTAAGATATTATTCACAATGAGTAAGGAGAATACTGTTTGAGCGCAGATTAATATGTATGATAATCTGATGAAAAAAAAAAGAACTCACACCTCATTTTATAATCTAAGCATGAATATTGGGACCCAGCTTCATCATCACTATATTTAAAATACCTTGCCTATAATCAATGCATCATACTGAAACTTTCTGGTCATGGATACAACCCTCTATCTACAGCAACACTTCATAAGTGAAATACAGCCACTTTACATGCAAGACACTATCAGGCATTTCATAGAAAAAACATGACACAACAGTACTTCAGAAGAGGAAGTGAAGAAGATAATTAATTGGAACTTTGAGGGAAAATTTTGGAAGAATATAATTAGCTGGTTTGGAATGTGGCCAGAACACTAAATTAATCCCACTTGCAAGAGGTGAACCTTGATATATTTAGGTGAAAATACTTGGACACATTGCTGACTTTCCAAGAAACATTCCAAGACACCATTGACCTAAGCGTTAAGTATAGCTGAAAGTAAATTATGATAGTTACATTTGTCTTTGTATGAAACAACTAAATTCTTACTCAGTTAAAATACATGTAAGCTCAGCTTTCTTTTCATTAGATCTGATTCACTCACCGGTGGTTTGTCATATACTAAAATAAGAATGACTATTTCATCTGAGGAAAACAGTTACAGATTGGTGGGTCTAATACCACCTGAACCGACCTCTCTGCTTATTCTTTTTGAATCTGGACGACTAGGAGACCATCAAAGTCCATGACAGATGGACTTTTTCTCCTCTAGTTATTTTAACTCTTCTACAGAATAAAAATTTAAGGTGTCTTTCAGTATTATTAAAAATGTAACAATAAAGATAATCCAAGTAACAGCCCCTGTTGTGATAAGCAATAAACACGGCAAAGAAATTAAAACAGTAATTGAAAAGCCTGGAGAGCTATAATGACTTTTTATTAGAGATGCTATGGACTGTATGCCAACAAGGTTACAAAGTGAAATCTCTCACCCTGTACATGTATACTGTCATTCATCCTGTCAATTCATTCTCCATAAGAACCCATAGGTAATTAAATGGTGGGGTCTTAAGTGGGAAGGAGATGGTGAAGGGAGGACAAAATAATATATAAACCAGTTCAGTAAGCACGCTGAAATTTTTAAACTGTGCTAATCTGCCATCTGGGATGTTGGAATGCAAAGAAAAGGAGCATTTGGAGTTGTGAATATGGATCTGGTGTGGTGCATATTGTTTCTACTTCTACAGATTCGTTACTCTTCTACAAGCCAGAATAGTATATTTCCTGTATATTCATAAGGCAAGGATCAGGAATCGTCAGTTAATCCTCTTCCAGAATATTTTCTGTTATTTGCTATCAAGCTATATAGTTACTACTAATTACCATCCTCTACCTCAAAAGGCAGGCTTTGCTGGCTCCTCAATAGAGTCCATTGCCTCAAACAGTTAAGGATGAACAAATCTTTATTCTGCCTCCATGCTTTTGCAGCAAAGTTACTTTTTGCCAAGCAGGACATATTAATTTTGGTTCACTCTCTAACCTTCTGCCTGCCTGCACATATAGCCTGACCAGAAGTACAGACAGAACTACATGGCTATAAAAACCCTCAACAGCCTCACAATAACATGGCATTTTTTTGAGTATCGGTGGATCGTTGCAGGTTATACAAATGATATTTTATTATGATTGCAGAGGTGTGCATATGTAGATGAAATTAGAGAAGACCAGCCAAGGTTCACTCATCTGGTGGCAATTTCTTCATTCTGTGCTTATTTTAAGGCACTTTTTAAAAGCATCTGCACCTACAGAGAAATACTCAGTGTGTATTTCAAGGAGATGTTTAGAACTGCACAGTCTGACAGCAGAAAAGTGGGTAGAAATCTCTCCACCTGAAGAGTGGATGTCCTTTTAATAAAATTCTAAAACAAACACATACACACACACTTTGACTTTGAACTACAGAAGACTTCTGCTCCGCGTGGAAATATCCATTAAACACTTACTACATTATGCCTAAAGTAGACCACTGAAAACAAAATAAATGAACAAAAACAAAAACAAAAATAGCAAGTGAAAAGGCAAATAAAAATGAAAATTGCTATTTCTGTATTTTGACTGAATAAGTAGAGGACTATTTCCCTGAAAAATTATTCAGCCTGTCCTCCCTACTCCATCCCACCCTCCCATTCCCCCCAAAATATGTTATTTTCCTATGTCTCCTGTCTAAAAACATCCATCCTTGTTATGACTGGCCCAGAATAATTTCAGATTTCACTGTCACATCCCAACATCTGTCTCCACAGGTACATCCACGTACACACCATACTGCCAGCTGTACATCATAGTTGTAACAACCTGGGTAGCCAGTACAGCAGGGTAAGCACTGCTGAGTACCATCACAAAGTGCTGCTTCATGGCGATACTGAGATCTGAAATAAAGAGCCTCACCAACAGCATCATACCACTTTGCCAATCCCTTCATGTTCTCTCCTAATGTAACCAGCAGTTAAATTTAAAAGCCAAAAATCCCTGTCCTTTTTTTTTAATTATCTGCTCTACAGTCAAGACAGGATTAACAATAAACAAATTATACTAGATTTTGACCTGAATTATGTCCTTTGAGAAACAAAGCACTACTGCATTATATCACAGTGGTTTATTTTCTGTGGCATTCAGTTCAGAATGTTCCTTCAGAAAATTTATAGCCACATTAAAGTAAGCCCTTATGAGAAGAAGGAGACTGGGTATAAGAAGAACAGAGGTGAATATAGTTTCAGGCTATGTCAAGACTACAGATTTCTGCCAGCATAGCTGCAATGATCATGGAAAAGAACAGGTAAAATCTTGAAAAATTACCTACTACATGAAGAGTTCCCTAGCATTTTTATAATCTAGATCTTACAGATAAGCAGGAAGCATAACAACTTCAGTGTAATGTTATCTTGAGAAAGTTTCTACTATAGATGTAGATCTAGTACTCTGAACTAGATTCACCATACCAAATTCTAAAGGAATAGTTATTCATCATATTCATCTTTTTGTATTCTAATTTTAAAATTTCAGCTTCTCTCACTCGGTAAAATGCACTCTTCAAAGTAGATCAGTCAAATAATATCTGCAAGTCATCGTAAACATGATATGGAAGGGTGTGCAAGAAATTTTGGATTAAGGAACAATTAACTTGCTACCTTACTGCCTGTTGTCACCCTTCTCTTGGAAATTTATCTGCAAAAAATATGGCAGGAATAAAATGGTGAAAAGAGAGGTCAGTAGCAATGC